>NC_086444.1:766723879-767338292 GCF_028390025.1 Pseudophryne corroboree | reverse complement strand
AAGTGCGGTCGATGCAATATCTGCAGGTACCTACACCCAGTGAGGAAGACCTTTACAGACACGGAAAAAAGGGAGACTCACAAAATCAAAGACTTCATAAATTGCAATACCCAATCAGTAATCTACCTGTTAGAATGTGGGTGCGGTAAGCAATATGTGGGAAAGACAAAGAGACCCCTCAAAATGAGAATCCAAGAACACGTCCGCAATATAAAGAATAAAATAGAAACACATGCAGTATCCAGACACTTCAACTCAACACATAACTCAAACCCAGAGGCATTGACTTTTAAAGCTATCGAACTGGTGAAACTGGGTGAAAGAGGTGGCGATTTGGCCAACAGACTATCACGAAGAGAAATGTATTGGATCTTCCAATTGCAGACACTTCATCCAAAGGGATTCAACGATTACTACGAAATTGCGCCGTTCCTGTAATCTCATTCCTGGCACCAGGAATACACGGTCGGATATACAAAATACAATTTATGCAATAACCACTATATACTCTTTATCCCCCTCTCCCTCCCCCCCCCCCCCCTCCCCTCCCCTCCCCCCCCCCATACCTAACCCTCCCCCCCCCCCCCCCCCCCCCCCCCCACCTCATCCTACCCACCATCCCTCCTATAATATGTATAGCAGTATCATAAATAACGCTGACACATGTATGGTAAGTGATTTCTACAGTCAAACCACACTGGACATGCCCAATCTCGTCCGATCTTGGAAGCGAAGCAGTGTCGGGCCTGATCAGTACCAGAACAGGGAGACCACCTGGAAGATCAGGTACTGTAACCAAACTAATTGAAAAAGCCTACATGAGCATGTCAGTTGCGACACCGTAAAACTGCTATACTAATTTTTCACTAAGCACGATACGTATCACACTAACATCCCCGTCCCTCACTGCCCCTATTTTATCTGCATCAAGCACTGTAATTCACTGCCCTAATCAGCACCTTAATTTGCATAAATTGTTATGCTAATATTTAGCATACTGTATTTATCAGTGCTCATACCTGCACTAAGCACTTAAAATATTTAGCACTGCCTAAACTTGCACATGCATTATGCAAGCTAATGTTTAAATAACTGCTTTTATATTCATTTATATAAACAACTGTTTCTTTATATTATATTATTTATTTAGACAATATATACATATGGATAATCCTCCACTTAGGTCACATGTTGCTCGTTTATTTAGGAGGAAATGCTGTAATGCCTCCGTTATTAATTCCCCTTTTTTCTATTTTTCACCTTTATGCCATAAATGTCAGTACTACTGGTCTCCAATAAGATGGCCGCCGCATAGAGCTAATCAACAAAAAGCCTCCACAAAGATGGCCGCCGCTAAGAAAACAAAGAACCTCTACACTCAGCTCCCTACTAATAGAAGAACTGAGAGCCGCGGGCGCATGCGCAGTCCGGCGTCCGGAAGTGGGGCGGAAGTGACGCGCCGCCGAAAAACCGGAAGTGGGGCGGAAAGCGCATCGGCGCAACTTCTGATGATTTTATATGACTTTCTAAACTCCAAATCTGCTAATAAGTTAACTGATCTATGTATAGGACTCATACAGTATATAAATTTATAACTCCCTCATGTAAACTATTAGTTCTTAGTCTATTAAAAAGTATCATGTGATAGCAACAGGAAATGATGTCATAATTGACATCAGACTAATACTGGTATAAATAGAAGCCTGGTCCCAGTTTGCCTACACCCCTTGATGAAGTCTTAAGGACGAAACGCGTTGGGTTATCTGGCAGTGACTACATACCAAGTTAAGGAATCTTTTTACTATTTATTCACTTTTAACTGGTATTATATTTGCATGTATAGTTTTTATCCCATTTTTTAGAAAAGGTTTTGTCATTTTAAATTTTATGGAGAATTCTTATGTACTAATAAATTGTTATCTTAATTTATTTACCTAAAGTTTAATTCTTTTAGACACCATTGGTCGCTAACCCCCTCCCCCCAACTACCTTTAATTATACAGGGAATCGCCATCCCTGATAGGGGTTAAGCAGACGCCCTTTTAAATATTTAGGGAGTGTCAGAGTGTTATTGTTGTGATCTATACTCATTTTTTACGTTGGTGAACACAAGTGGCGCAATAATTTTTTCTATTTTTATATATATATATATATATATATATATATATACCAGGTGTGTTGGAAGATCAACCGACCCCAACAGAGGGCAGGGCACTCACCAATCCATAAAGATGTAAAAGCTTTATTGATACATTACAGTCACCAGTAGTGTGTCGACGTTTCGACCCATAGGGCCTTTCTCAAGACAGTCAGAGAGGACATCAAAACAGCATGCCAGTTAAACACATGTGTTTAACTGGCATGCTGTTTTGATGTCCTCTCTGACTGTCTTGAGAAAGGCCCTATGGGTCGAAACGTCGACACACTACTGGTGACTGTAATGCAGGGGTGGGCAATTATTTCAGCTGAGGGGCCACCTGACATTTCCTGTCAGTATCCGAGGGCCACATACAAAATAGCAGCTCGCCCCACTTGCCAAAAATATAGGGACGTGGCTTCATGTGGAAGGGGTGTGGGCAAAAAATAATACAGATTCATATTAGGCTGCACAATAGTCTCCATTATTCAAATTGCGCCACACAGCGCCACTTACACACATTACACCAGGTAGAGCCCCTTTTACACACATTACGGCAGGTAGAGAGCCTTTTTACACATTAACATTTTATTTAGGATAATTATTGTGCAGCAAGCAAATTATCCAGTGTCTTATGGCCCCTGGGGAAAGGTGTGACACAGTGACAGAACACGGTGGGGGTGACACAGTGACAGAACACGGTGGGGGTGACACGGTGACAGAACACGGTGGGGGTGACACGGTGACAGAACACGGTGGGGGTGACACGGTGACAGAACACGGTGGGGGTGACAGAACACGGGGGGTGTGACACAGTGACAGAACACGGTGGGGGTGACACGGTGACAGAACACGGTGGGGGTGACAGAACACGGGGGGTGTGACACAGTGACAGAACACGGGGGGGGTGACACGGTGACAGAACATGGGGGGTGTGACACGGTGACAAAACACGGGGAGGGGGGGTGACAGAACACGGGTGTGTGACACGGTGACAGAACACGGTGGGGGTGACACGGTGACAGAACACGGGAGGGGGGGGGGTGACAGTGACAGAACACGGATGTGTGACATGGTGACAGAACACGGGAGGGGTTAGTACAGCGAGAGCTAAAGATATCTCCCCCAAACCTAAAAACAGTCTGACGCCACTGCCCGCACACACAAATATATGCACACTATCACACACACACACTTTCTTTCACTTTTCCCATTAACTTACTGATCTGGCTGGCAGTGGCAGGAAGGATGGATCTGTAGCAGTCTGGCTCTTGCCCCGTGTAGCTCCGCCCCCTGAGGTCCCGTGTAACCCCGCCCCCTTCTCGGCTGAACACAGCCGTTGTCACTGGGGACTCTGGAGGAGGCTGCTACAACGCAGCAGCAGGAGCAGCAGGGGAGAGAGGCGCCGCTGGCAGCTTGGAGGTGCTGCAGTGCAGAGCAATGACAAGCAGCTCAGCCGGTCGGGCCACTTGTCATTGCTCGCTGGTGGGAGGCAGTGGGCCGGGCAGGATTGGTTTGCGGGCCGCATCCGGCCCGCGGGCCGCATTTTGCCCACCCCTACTGTAATGTATCAATAAAGCTTTTAAATCTTTATGGATTGGTGAGTGCCCTCTGTTGGGGTCGGTTGATCTTCCAACACACCTGGTATATGTGAAACCTTTGGGGTTGTCATGAGGAGCACCCCACGCTGATGGCTTATGGGACGTGAGTGCGGACACTTCTTTGGAACTATATATATATATATATATATATATATTCACACACACCACCCCACTTCAACATACAACTAAATTTATATATATATATAATATATATATATATATACACACATACATACATACACACACGGCCACACTTCAACACACATGCATACACACATACTGCCTCACTTCGACCACTGTATACTGTATATACACACCACCCACTTTGATATATATATATATATATATATATACACTATAAAGTTGCACTCACATATTCAAACATCACAACCACTGGGGTGCATGCTCCAGAAACTATTCCAATCCAGACGAAGTCCCAAAATATATAGAAGCTTGCAAGGAACGCATTCACCAGATATTCTATTTTACAGTGTCACGGTCAATGTTTCGGTCCCCACCGGAACCTTTTTCAAGACCAATGCTTCAGGATGCCATCTCCCCTGCACAATCATTGCACTGTGGAACTATAAGAACCATAAGGGCGGCCCATTGAATTCATGTTGGAATTAATTGGATTGGTGTTGTCTCACAATCATTTTTAGTACCAGGATGACTACTACATCCAACGGACAGGGACCACGATGGGGTCCAATTTGGTCCCAGGGTTCACTAATTCATATATGGCAAAATATGAAGTGGAACATATTCTCCCTAGGTTTGCTCAACATTTGATTTATTACAAGAGGTACATTGATGATCTCTTTTTGGTGTGGAGGGGAAGTATTGAGTCATTTTATGCTATGGTTGATGTGCTCAACAAACTGGATACTCCGATTAGATTTACTGCGATGATTAGTGATGTTTCTATTAATTATTTTGGATGTGATGGTTCTGAAGAATCCTCCCATTTTGGAATATACATTGTTCAGGAAGCCAACAGACTGTAACACTCTCTTATGCGCGACAAGCCATCATCCAGACAAGTTGACATCCAATTTGCCAGTCTCACAGTTTTTAAGAGTACTTAGAAACAACTCTGATGAAACAACAGCTGAGGACCAGCTAAAGAAATGCACTGACCTTGGAGAAGTCTGGTGAGTGCGTTCCTTGCAAGCTTCTATATATATATATATATATATATCTATCCATCTATATATATATATATATATAGTTTCCCCCAGATGAGATGGTTGGCTAGCTGGCTCTTTGTTGTATACTGGTGGATGAAAATACCTGTAGGGTATTGAAACCTTTCAGATTTGGTTTTCTGTGCTGCTGAGACTGTTTCTTGGGAAATATCTATTCATTATTGGAGTAACCAGTTATTCCTGGTATCCATTGCCGACTTTGATATTGGCTTGTCTTGAAAAAGATTCTGTGTATGAATCGAAACATTGACTGTTATGAACTATGAAATCATCTGAATAAATTCTGTTGTACCCTTATGAGTACCTTTTATGAGTCTATAGTTTATGAGGTTGAAGAAGGGTACTTTTAGGGATTGGTATAAAATAGTATTGATTACTTACACAGATAATGGTTCAAATCACTTAATGGATGGTCCAACTTTCTAGCTCATCTTTATGAGTAGTTTATTTGATGTTGAACATGTTATTGTATTTAGCTCACTTTTCAAACGAGATCATATCATTGTATATTATTGGGAGGATATGTATTTTATTATATATTTCTCTAACGTCCTAGTGGATACTGGGGACTCCGTAAGGACCATGGGGAATAGACGGGCTCCGCAGGAGACATGGGCACTTTAAGAAAGAATTTAGATTCTGGTGTGCTCTGGCTCCTCCCTCTATGTCCCTCCTCCAGACCTCAGTTTGAATCTGTGCCCGGACGAGCTGGGTGCTGTTCAGTGAGCTCTCCTGAGCTTGCTATAAGAAAGTATTTTGTTGGGTTTTTTATTTTCAGGGAGCTCTGCTGGCAACAGACTCCCTGCATCGTGGGACAGAGGGGAGAGAAGCAGCCCTACCCTCTGAAGATAGGTCCTGCTTCTTAGGCTACTGGACACCATTAGCTCCAGAGGGATCTCACCCTCGTCGTCCGATCCCAGAGCCGTGCCGCCGTCCCCCTCGCAGAGCCGGAAGACAGAAGCCGGGTGAGTATGAGAAGCAAAGAAGACTTCGAAATCGGCGACAGAAGACTCCGTTCTTCACATGAGGTAACGCACAGCACTGCAGCTGTGCGCCATTGCTCCATACACACCTCACATACTCCGGTCACTGTAAGGGTGCAGGGCGCAGGGGGGGGTGCCCTGGGCAGCATATGGACCTCTGTTGGCAAAAGTAAACATATATACAGTTGGGCACTGTATATATGTAGGAGCCCCCGCCAAAAAGATATGTATTTTAGCGGGACAGAAGCCCGCCATCGAGGGAGCGGGGCTTCTCCCTCAGCACTCACCAGCGCCATTTTTTCTTTTCTCCACAGCTCCGCTTAGAAGAAGCTCCCCAGGCTCTCCCCTGCAGATCACGGTAGAAAAAGGGTAAAAAGAGAGGGGGGGGCACATAAAGGGCGCTAAAAACACAAATACAGCAGCTACTGGGTTAACATTAAGTTACTGTGTTATTCCTGGGTTATATAGCGCTGCGGTGTGTGCTGGCATACTCTCTCTCTCTCTGTCTCACCAAAGGCCCTTGTGGGGGAACTGTCTTCAAAAAGGGCATCCCTTGTGTGTGTGGTGTGTCGGTACGCTTGTGTCGACATGTCTGATGAGGAAGGCTATGTGGAAGCAGAGCGGGAGCAAATGAATGTGGTGTCTCTGCCGACGGCACCGACACCTGATTGGATGGATATGTGGAAGGTTTTAAATGATAATGTTAATTCCTTACATAAAAGGTTGGAAAAAGCTTAAGCCTCAGGACAGTCAGGGTCCCAACCCATGCCTGATCCTATGTCGCAGAGGCCGACAGGGTCTCAGAAGCGCCCACTATCTCAAATTATTGACACGGATACCGACATGGATTCTGATCAAGTGTCGATTACGATGATGCAAGGTTACAGCCAAAATTGGCTAAATCCATCCGTTATATGATTAGAGCAATTAAGGATGTGTTGCACATCACAGAGGAAACCCCAGTCCCTGACAAGAGGGTTCATATGTATGGGGAAAAGAAGCCGGAGGTAACCTTTCCCCCCTCACACGAGCTAAATGAGTTATGTGAAAAGGCTTGGGAATCTCCAGATAAAAAACTGCAGATTTCCAAAAGGATTCTTATGGCGTATCCTTTCCCGCCAACGGACAGGTTACGCTGGGAATCCTCCCCTAGGGTGGACAAAGCTTTGACACGCTTATCCAAGAAGGTAGCCCTGCCGTCACAGGATACGGCTACCCTCAAAGATGCTGCGGATAGAAAACAGGAGGGTACCCTGAAGTCCATTTATACACATTCAGGTACCTTACTGAGACCGGCAATCACGTCGGCTTGGGTGTGTAGTGCTGTAGCAGCATGGACGGATACCTTATCTGAGGAACTTGATACCTTAGACAAGGATACTATATTAATGACCCTGGGGCATATTAAAGACGCTGTCCTTTATATGAGAGATGATCAGAGAGACATTAGCCTACTAGGTTCTAGAATAAATGCTATGTCGATTTCTGCCAGAAGGGTCCTGTGGACTCGGCAATGGACAGGTGATGCCGACTCAAAAAGGCACATGGAGGTTTTACCTTACAAGGGTGAGGAATTGTTTGGGGAGGGTCTCTCGGACCTGATCTTCACAGCTACGGCTGGAAAGTCAAATTTTTTGCCATATGTTTCCTCACAGCTTAAGAAAGCACCGTATTACCAAATGCAGTCCTTTCGATCACAGAAAAACAAGAAAGTCCGAGGTGCATCCTTTCTTGCCAGGGGCAGGGGCAGAGGAAAGAAGCTGCACAACACAGCTAGGTCCAAGGAACAGAAGTCCTCCCCGGCTTCCACTAAATCCACCGCATGACGCTGGGGCTCCACAGGCGGAGCTAGGCCCGGTGGGGGCGCGTCTCCGAAATTTCAGCCACAAGTGGGTTCACTGCCAGTTGGATCCCTTTGCAATAGATATTGTGTCTCAGGGATACAAGCTGGAATTCGAAGAGATGCCCCCTCACCGATACCTCAAATCGGCCCTGCCAGCTTCCCCCTTAGAGAGGGAAATAGTGTTAACTGCAATTCACAAATTGTATCTTCAGCAGGTGGTGGTCAAGGTTCCCCTCCTTCAACAAGGAAAGGGTTATTATTCGACCATGTTTGTAGTGCCAAAACCGGACGGTTCGGTCAGACCCATATTGAATTTAAAATCCCTGAACATGTACCTGAAAAGGTTCCGGTTCAAGATGGAATCACTGAGAGCGGTCATTGCAAGCCTGGAAGGGGGGGATTTTATGGTGTCTCTGGACATAAAGGATGGATACCTTCATGTCCCCATTTATCCTCTTCATCAGGCGTACCACAGATTTGTGGTACAGGATTGTCATTACCAATTTCAGACGTTGCCGTTTGGTCTCTCCACGGCTCCGAGAATATTTACCAAGGTAATGGCGGAAATGATGGTGCTCCTGCGGAAGCAGGGGGTCACAATTATCCCATACTTGGATGATCTCCTCATAAAAGCGAGGTCAAGAGAGCAGTTGCTGATCAGCGTAGCACGTTTTCTGGAAATGTTACGGCAACACGGCTGGATTCTAAATATTCCAAAGTCGCAGTTGGTTCCTACGACTTGTCTGCCTTTCCTGGGCATGATTCTGGACACAGACCAGGAAAGGGTTTATCTCCCGATAGAGAAAGCTCAGGAACTCATGACACTGGTCAGGGGCCTATTAAAACCAAAACAGGTGTCAGTGCATCACTGCACTCGAGTCCTGGGAAAGATTGTGGCATCATACGAGGCCATTCCCTTCGGCAGGTTCCATGCGAGGACCTTTCAATGTGACTTACTGGACAAATGGTCCGGATCACATCTTCAGATGCATCGGTTAATCACCCTATCCCCCAGGGCCAGGGTGTCACTCCTGTGGTGGCTGCGGAGTGCTCACCTTCTTGAGGGCCGCAGATTCGGCATTCAGGACTGGGTCCTGGTGACCACGGATGCAAGCCTCCGAGGGTGGGGAGCAGTCACACAGGGAAGAAATTTCAAAGGTCTGTGGTCAAGTCAGGAGACTTGCCTTCACATCAACATCCTGGAACTAAGGGCCATATACAACGCCCTACGTCAAGCAGAGACCCTGCTTCACGGTCAACCGGTTCTGATTCAGTCAGACAACATCACCGCTGTGGCTCATGTAAACCGACAAGGCGGCACAAGGAGCAGGGTGGCGATGTTGGAAGCCACCAGAATTCTTCGCTGGGCGGAGAATCACGTCAGTGCACTGTCAGCAGTGTTCATCCCGGGAGTGGACAACTGGGAAGCAGACTTCCTCAGCAGGCACGACCTCCACCCGGGGGAGTGGGGACTTCATCAAGAAGTCTTCACACAGATTGCAAGTCGGTGGGAACTGCCACAGGTGGACATGATGGCATCCCGCCTCAACAAAAAACTACTGAGGTATTGCGCCAGGTCAAGGGACCCTCAGGCGATAGCTGTAGATGCCCTGGTAACACCGTGGGTGTTCCAGTCGGTCTATGTATTCCCTCCTCTTCCTCTCATACCAAAGGTATTGAGAATCGTAAGAAAAAGAGGAGTGAGAACAACACTCATTGTTCCGGATTGGCCAAGAAGGACTTGGCATCCAGATCTGCAAGAAATGCTCACGGAGGACCCGTGGCCTCTTCCTCTAAGACAGGACTTGTTGCAACAAGGGCCTTGTCTGTTCCAAGACTTACCGCGGCTGCGTTTGATGGCATGGCGGTTGAACGCCGAATCCTAGCAGAAAAAGGCATTCCGGATGAGGTCATTCCTACGCTGATAAAGGCTAGGAAGGACGTGACGGCTCAACATTATCACCGTATTTGGTGAAAATATGTTGCTTGGTGTGAGGCGATGAATGCCCCTACGGAGGAATTCCAGTTGGGCCGTTTCCTTCACTTCCTACAGTCAGGAGTGACTTTGGGCCTAAAATTGGGTTCCATTAAGGTCCAGATTTTGGCCCTATCCATTTTCTTTCAAAAAGAGCTGGCTTCTCTACCTGAAGTTCAGACGTTTGTGAAGGGAGTGCTGCATATTCAGCCCCCTTTTGTGCCCACAGTGGCACCTTGGGATCCTAACGGGGTGTTGAGTTTCCTGAAATCCCACTGGTTTGAACCACTCAAAACGGTGGAATTGAAATATCTCACGTGGAAGGTGGTCATGCTACTGGCCTTGGCTTCGGCTAGGCGTGTGTAAGAATTGGCGGTTTTGTCACATAAAAGCCCCTATCTGGTTTTCCATGCGGATAGAGCAGAGTTGCGGACCCGTCCACAATTCCTGCCAAAAGTGGTTTCATCTTTTCATATAAACCAACCTATTGTGGTGCCTGTGGCTACTACTGAGTACTGACTTGGAGGATTCCGAGTTGCTTGATGTGGTCAGGGCTTTGAAGGTTTATGTAGCCAGAACGGCTAGGGTCAGGAAAACAGAATCTTTGTTTATCCTGTATGCTTCCAACAAGCTTGGTGCTCCTGCTTCAAAGCAGACTATTGCTCGCTGGATCTGTAACACGATTCAGCAGGCTCATTCTGCGGCTGGATTGCCGCTGCCAAAATCAGTTAAGGCCCATTCCACTAGGAAGTTGGGATCTTCTTGGGCGGCTGCCCGAGGGGTCTCGGCATTACAGCTGTGCCGAGCGGCTACTTGGTCATGTTCAAACACTTTTGCAAAGTTCTACAAGTTTGATACCCTGGCTGAGGAGGACCTTGTGTTTGCTCATTCGGTGCTGCAGAGTCATCTGCACTCTCCCGCCCGTTTGGGAGCTTTGGTATAATCCCCATGGTCCTTACGGAGTCCCCAGCATCCACTAGGACGTTAGAGAAAATAAGATTTTACTTACCGGTAAATCTATTTCTCGTAGTCCGTAGTGGATGCCGGGCGCCCGTCCCAAGTGCGGACTTCTTCTGCAATACTTGTATATAGTTATTGCTGCAATAAGGGCTATGTTATTGTTGCATCAGGGTTGCACTGATGCTCTGTTGTTGTTCATACTGTTGACTGGGTAAGTTTATCACAAGTTATACGGTGTGATTGGTGTGGCTGGTATGTATCTTGCCCTGGATTACCAAAATCCTTTCCTTGTACTGTCAGCTCTTCCGGGCACAGTTTCTCTAACTGAGGTCTGGAGGAGGGACATAGAGGGAGGAGCCAGAGCACATCCAGGATCTAAATTCTTTCTTAAAGTGCCCATGTCTCCTGCGGAGCCCGTCTATTCCCCATGGTCCTTACGGAGTTCCCAGCATCCACTACTGACTACGAGAAATAGATTTACCGGTAAGTAAAATCTTATTTTTTGTCTTTTTTATAATAGTACAATTCTGTTTGTGATCAGTGTATTTTGGGTCCAAATATTGTTAGAGTTAGGGTTGCCTGGGGGGGTATGTGTTTTGATTCCATCACATGCTAGTTTAATAACTGGTGCAGGATGGGGTCGAGAAGCATATTCCAGGGAATTAATATTGTTGTAATCATTGGAGGAGATGATGGTATTACATCTGCAGACTTATTTATGTAAAATTACACCCCGAAAAAAACAACCTTTGGGAATTTTTTTCTTGCATCTCTGCAATTGGGTGTTGGAACGCATCCAATTCCAGTTTGCGTTCCATGGGCACTGTGTGGACCCTGGTAGTAACACGTTGCACTGTTGGTTGCGGTCATGGGACCCTAAGGAGGAGTGTCTGTGATGATATCCACTTATACATAAAGGTGGGCACGGCTCGGTATCCTCTTACGGTGTTGTGCTGCGTGGAGGTTCTGGTACAGCGGGTTAGCATCGCACTTTCAGTGACTGCGTTGGTCGCATCAATTGGGTGACACGATCTGCATCGGTTGTTGTGCAACTCGTGTGGCGCGGCCATGGGGTGCATTGCGGTTCGCGTCTTAGGCACGAGCTGGTGACGTGTCGGGGGCCCGTACCTGTGACATGGTTTACATCAGAGGCGGGTGGCCTAAGTATTCCTGTGAGAGGAGGTGGAGATGCCTTTAATATATCCAATTAGAAGCAAGTTCAGGTGGAACGCACACTGAAGGCGTAGGTGGAACGAAATGCGATCTGTCTGAATTGACTAAAAATAATCACAGGGCGGGCTCACTATAATACCTGTACCACTGCACAGCTTTCTCTGCCCCTAGTCAAAGAAAGATGTGCAGGGACCCAGCCAGTATGATCAGCTATGTGAATCCTATGGACACACAAGCTGATCCCTACCCAGTTATTGGTGCTCCGGTGAGCACTGATGGTCATCAGGGCTCCCTGCTGCTCTTGTGACCCTCGATGCAGTAAAGTGATGCTGTAAAGTGGCAGCACGCTTTACAGCACCGGAGGTCTCAGCAGCAGGGAGCCCCGATGACCGTTAGCCATACAGGAGCTCCGATCACCTATCCCCGGGTGTTGGTGAGTATAATCACGGTCAGGAGGGGGCATGGCAGGGTCATTGCAATGGGGAAGGCGGTGCTGCTGGTGGTGGTAATGGCTGCAATGTCGGGCAGCGGCACATGCGCAGCACAGAATCGAGGTATTTATCATAACATTTCTCTAACGTCCTAGTGGATGCTGGGGACTCCGTAAGGACCATGGGGAATAGACGGGCTCCGCAGGAGACAGGGCACTCTAAGAAAGAATTAGGACTACTGGTGTGCACTGGCTCCTCCCTCTATGTCCCTCCTCCAGACCTCAGTTAGAATCTGTGCCCGGTCAGAGCTGGGTGCACTTTAGTGAGCTCTCCTGAGCTTGCTAATAAGAAAGTATTTTATTAGGATTTTTTATTTTCAGAGAGATCTGATGGCAACAGACTCTCTGCTACGTGGGACTGAGGGGAGAGAAGCAAACCTACTAACTGCGGATAGGTTGTGCTTCTTAGGCTACTGGACACCTTTAGCTACAGAGGGATCGAACACAGGAACTCAACCTTGGTCGTCCGTTCCCGGAGCCGCGTCGCCGTCCCCCTCGCAGAGCCAAAAGATAGAAGCCGGCGAGTGAAGCAAGAAGACATCAAAATCGGCGGCAGAAGACTCCTGTCTTCATATGAGGTAGCACACAGCACTGCAGCTGTGCGCCATTACTCCCACACTAACCCACACACTCCGGTCACTGTAGGGTGCAGGCGCAGGGGGGGCGCCCTGGGCAGCAATTGAGTACCTCCTGGCAAAATAGAGCATATATACAGCTGGGCACTGTATATATGCATGAGCCCCCACCATTATTTTACACAAAATCGCGGGACAGAAGCCCGCCGCTGAGGGGGCGGGGCTTCTTCCTCAGCACTCACCAGCGCCATTTTCTCTCCACAGCTCTGCTGAGAGGAAGCTCCCCAGGCTCTCCCCTGCAGAAGCACGATAGAAGAGGGTGAAAAGAGAGGGGGGGCACATAAATTTGGCGTAAAAACAATATATACAGCAGCTACTGGGTTAACACTACGTTACTGTGTGATTCCTGGGTCATATAGCGCTGGGGTGTGTGCTGGCATACTCTCTCTCTATCTCTCCAAAGGGCCTTGTGGGGGAACTGTCTTCAAATAGAGCATCCCCTGTGTGTGTGGTGTGTCGGTATGTGTGTGTCGACATGTCTGAGGTAAAAGGCTCCCCTAAGGAGGAGATAGAGCAAATGTGTGTGTGAGGGTGTCTCCGTCGACAACGCTGACACCTGTTGGATATGTGTAATTAAGTGCTGAGGTGAATTTATTGCACAAAAGATTAGAGAACAGATAGGAAATCTACCCATGTCTGTCCCTCTGTCGCAGAGACCTTCAGTGTCTCTCAATGCTCACTATCCAAAATAATAAACACTGATGTCGACACGGAGATTGACTCCAGTGTCGACTACGATAATGCAAAGTTACAGCCAAAATGGCAGAAAAGTATTCAATATATGATTATTGTAATAAAAGATGATTTGCATATCACTGATGACTCATCTGTCCCTGACACAAGGGTACACATGTTTAAGGGGAAGAAAGCTGAGGTAAATTTCCCTCCTCTCATGAGGAAAAAGAGCGGGAATCTCCAGACAAGAGACTGAAGTTTCCCACAAAGAATTCTCAGGCAGTATCCTTTCCCCACTAGGGCCAGGATACGATGGGAATCTTCCCCTAGGGTGTCACGTTTGCCCAAAAGGTAACCTGTCGTAACAGCTATTCTCAGGGATCCTGCAGATAGCGTGCACATTCTGGTACACTACTCAGACCGGCGATTGTGTCGGCATGGGTTTATAGCGCTGGGGCAGAGTGGACAGGTACCTTATCAGCAGAGATTGAGACCCTAGTATGTAGATATATTTAGATATATGTATATATAGAGATATATATATATATATATATATATTAAAGATGCTGTCTTAAGGGATTTATATATATATATATATATATATAACACACCCAAAGAGACATGAGTATACTGGGTACTAGAGACAAAGCTATGTCGATTTCTGCTTGACGTGTCCTGTAGAATATGCAATGGATAGATGATACCGACTTAAGAGGCATATGGAAGGCTGAGGATTGTGTTGAGAAGGGTTCTCGGACCTGGTCTACACAGCTATAGCTGGTAATTCTGTTGTTTTGCCTTATATTCCTGCATAGCCTAGGAAAGCGCGACATTATCAAATGCAGCCTTTAGAACAAAGAAACAAGAAAGTCCGAGGTGCGTCCTTTGTTGCCAGTGGTGGGGGCAGAGGAAAGAAGCTGCACAACACAGCTAGGTCCCAGGAACAGAAGTCCTCCCCGGCTTCCACTAAATCCACCGCATGACGCTGGGGCTCCACAGGCGGAGCTAGGCCCGGTGGGGGCGCGTCTTCGAAATTTCAGCCACAAGTGGGTTCACTCCAAGGTGGATCCCTGGGCAATAGAGATTGTGTCTCAGGGATACGAGCTGGAATTCGAGGAGATGCCCCCTCACCGATACCTCAAATCGGCCCTGCCAGCTTCCCCCTTAGAGAGGGAAATAGTGTTAGCTGCAATTCACAAATTGTATCTTCAGCAGGTGGTGGTCAAGGTTCCCCTCCTTCAATAGGGAAAGGGTTATTATTCGACCATGTTTGTAGTACCGAAACCGGACGGTTCAGTCTGACCTATATTGAATTTACAATTCCTGAACATATACCTGAAAAGGTTCAAGTTCAAGATGGAATCGCTCAAAGCGGTCATAGCAAGCCTGGAAGGGGGGGATTATATGGTGTCTCGGGACATAAAGGATGCATACCTTCATGTCCCCATTTATCCACCTCATCAGGCGTACCTCAGATTTGTGGTACAGGATTGTCATTACCCATTCCAGACGTTGCCGTTTGGTCTGTCCACGGCACCGAGAATATTTACCAAGGTAATGGCAGAAATGATGATGCTTCTGCGAAAGCAAGGAGTTACAATTATTCCATACTTGGACGATCTCCTCATAAAGGCGAGGTCCAGAGAGCAGTTGCTGATCAGCGTAGCACACTCTCGGGAGATGTTGCAACAGCACGGCTGGGTTCTGAATATTCCAAAGTCGCAGCTGATTCCTACGACGCTTCTGCCCTTCTTGGGCATGATACTGGACACAGACCAGAAGAAGGTTTTTCTCCCGGTGGAGAAGGCTCAGGAGCTCGTGACTTTGGTCAGAGGCCTCTTAAAACCAAAACAGGTGTCGGTGCATCAATGCACGCGAGTCCTGGGAAAGATGGTGGCGTCATACGAAGCCATTTCCTTCGGCAGGTTCCATGCGAGGACCTGTCAGTGGGATCTGTTGGACAGGTGGTCCGGATCGCATCTTCAGATGCAGCGGCTGATCACTCTATCCCCCAGGGCCAGGGTGTCTCTTCTGTGGTGGCTGCAGAGTGCTCACCTTATCGAGGGTCGCAGGTTCGGCATTCAGGACTGGGTCCTGGTGACCATGGATGCAAGCCTCCGAGGGTGGGGGGCAGACACACAGGGAAGAAATTTCTAGGGTCTGTGGTCAAGTCAGGAGGCTTGTCTGCACATCAATATCCTGGAACTAAGGGCCATATACAACGCCCTAAGTCAAGCAGAGCCTCTGCTTCGCTACCAACCGTTGCTGATTCAGGCAGACAACATCACCGCAGTGGCTCATTTAAACCGCCAAGGCGGCACAAGGAGCAGGGTGGCGATGGCGGAAGCCACCAGAATTCTTCGCGGGGCGGAGAATCACGTAAAAGCACTGTTAGCAGTGTTCATTCCGGGAGTTGACAACTGGGAAGCAGACTTCCTCAGCAGGCACAACCTCCACCCGGGAGAGGGGGGACTTCATCAAGAAGTCTTCACACAGATTACAAGTCGTTGGGAACTGCCACAGGTGGACATGATGGCATCCCGCCTCAACAAAAAGCTACAAATGTATTGCGCCAGGTCAAGAGACCCTCAGGCGATAGCTGTGGACGCACTAGTGACACCGTGGGTGTTCCAGTCGGTTTATGTATTTCCTCCTCTTCCTCTCATACCCAAGGTGCTGAGAATCGTAAGAAAAAGAGGAGTGAGAACAATACTCATTGTTCCGGTTTGGCCAAGAAGGACTTGGTATCCGGAATTGCAAGAAATGCTCACAGAGGACCCATGGCCTCTGTCTCTCAGACAGAATCTGTTGCAACAGGGGCCCTGTCTGTTCCAAGACTTACCGAGGCTGCGTATGACGGCATGGCGGTTGAACGCCGGATCCTAGCAGAAAAAGGCATTCCGGATGAGGTTATTCCTACGCTAATAAAGGCTAGGAAGGATGTGACGGCTAAGCATTATTACCGTATATGGCAAAAATATGTTGCTTGGTGTGAGGCCAGGAATGCCCCTACGGAGGAATTCCAGCTGGGCCGTTTCCTTCACTTCCTACAGTCGGGAGTGACTTTGGGCTTAAAATTGGGGTCCATTGAGGTCCAGATTTCAGCCCTATCCATTTTCTTTCAAAAGGAACTGGCTTCTCTTCCTGAAGTTCAGACGTTTGTAAAGGGAGTGCTGCATATTCAGCCCCTTTTGTGCCACCAGTGGCACCTTGGGATCTTGGCGTGGTGTTGAGTTTCCTGAAATCACACTGGTTTGAGCCACTTAAAACCGTGGAGTTAAAATATCTCACGTGGAAGGTGGTCATGCTGTTGGCCTTAGCTTTGGCTAGGCGTGTGTCAGAATTGGCGGCTTTGTCACATAAAAGCCCCTATCTGGTTTTCCATATGGACAGGGCAGAATTACGGAATCGTCCGCACTTTCTGCCAAAAGTGGTGTAATCTTTTCATTTGAACCAACCTATTGTGGTGCCTGCGGCTACTCGTGACTTGGAGGATGCCAAGTTACTAGAGGTAGTCAGGGCTTTGAAGGTTTATGTAGCCAGAATGGCTGGAGTCAGGAAAACTGAGTCGTTGTTTATCCTGTATGCATCCAACAAGCTGGGTGCTCCTGCTTCAAAGCAAACTATTGCTCGCTGGATCTGTAACATGATTCAGCAGGCTCATTTTGCGGCTGGATTGCCTCCTCCAAAATCAGTAAAAGCCCATTCCACAAGGAAGGTGGGCTCTTCTTGGGCGGCTGCCCGAGGGGTCTCAGCATTACAGCTTTGCCGAGCAGCTACTTGGTCGGGTTCAGACACTTTTGCTAAATTCTACAAGTTTGATAACCTGGCTGAGGAGGACCTTGTGTTTGCTCATTCGGTGCTGCAGAGTCATCTGCACTCTCCCGCCCGTTTGGGAGCTTTGGTATAATCCCCATGGTCCTTACGGAGTCCCCAGCATCCACTAGGACGTTAGAGAAAATATGATTTTACTTACTGGTAAATCTATTTCTCGTAGTCCGTAGTGGATGCTGGGCGCCCGTCCCAAGTGCGGACTTCTTCTGCAATGCTTGTTTATAGTAATTGCTTACATAAGGGTTATGTTATGGTTGCATCAGGTTGGTCTGATGCTCTGTTGTTGTTCATACTGTTAACTGGGTAAGTTTATCACGAGTTATACGGTGTGATTGGTGTGGCTGGTATGAGTCTTACCCTGGATCCCAAAATCCTTTCGTTGTACTGTCAGCTCTTCCGGGCACAGTTTCCTTAACTGAGGTCTGGAGGAGGGACATAGAGGGAGGAGCCAGTGCACACCAGTAGTCCTAATTCTTTCTTAGAGTTCCCTGTCTCCTGCGGAGCCCGTCTATTCCCCATAGTCCTTACGGAGTCCCCAGCATCCACTACGGACTACGAGAAATAGATTTACCAGTAAGTAACATCTTATTTTATCCCGATTTGGCTGCAGAGTGGCATCAAAGGGACAGAGCTTTCTCACACTGCACTAAGTGATACATCCTTGTTTTGTAATCAATTATTACATTGAAGATTGGGCCAATAATATAACAGAATGATTAATCGTTACTCTAGTCTTTAGTGAATGCAGGAGACATGCTTGCTATCCCTTGCGTTACTACATTGCTAAATGGGTCCATTACATAAAAATATGAAAAACTATCTATTCTCTATCAATACCATAGTTTGATGTGTACAGTACCTTACAGGCAAAGTGAAGAGCAGGCAGGGCGCGTGCAGGGTGACTGCGGGAGTGCTCTCAGACCTCAGCGCCCTGGGCGACTGCCCTGCTTGCCCACCCCTAGAACTGCCATTGGCTGTGAGGAAGCAGTATGTACCATGAGGAGGGAAGTTTGTGCTGTAAGGGCGGGGATAATGAGTGAGCTGGAAGGGAGGCGGTATGTGCTGTAAGGGGAATAATGAGTGAGCTGGAAGGGAGGCGGTGTGTGCTGTAAGGGGAATAATGAGTGAGCTGGAAGGGAGGCGGTGTGTGCTGTAAGGGTGATAATGAGTGAGCTGGAAGGTAGTCGGTATGTGCTGTAAGGGGATAATGAGTGAGCTGGAAGGGAGTCGGTATGTGCTGTAAGGGGATAATGAGTGAGCTGGAAGGGAGGCGGTATGTGCTGTAAGGGGGATAATGAGTGAGCTGGAAGGGAGGCGGTATGGGCTGTAAGGGGATAATGAGTAAGCAGGAAGGGAAGCAGTATGTGCTGTAAGGGGAATAATGAGTGAGCTGGAAGGGAGGCGGTATGTGCTGTAAGGGGATAATGAGTGAGCTGGAAGGGAAGCGGCATGCGCTGTAAGGGGAATAATGAGTGAGCTGGAAGGGAGGCGGTATGTGCTGTAAGGGGGATAATGAGTGAGCTGGAAGGGAGGCGGTATGTGCCGTTTGGGGGGGGATAATGAGTGAGCTGGAAGGGAGACGGTATGTGCCGTAAGAGGGGGGCGGGCAAAATGAGTGATCTGGAAGGGAGGTGATATGTGCTGTAAGTGGATAATGAGTGAGCTGGAAGGGAGGCGGTATGTATGTGCTGTAAAGGGGATAATGAGTGAGCTGGAAGGGAGGCGTTATGTGCTGTGAGAGGGGGGGCATAATGCGTGAGCTGGAAGGGAAGCGGCATGTGCTGTAAGGGGAATAATGAGTGAGCTGGAAGGGAGGCGGTATGTGCCGTAAGAGGGGGGCGGGCAAAATGAGTGATCTGGAAGGGAGGTGATATGTGCTGTAAGTGGATAATGAGTGAGCTGGAAGGGAGGCGGTATGTATGTGCTGTAAGGGGGATAATGAGTGAGCTGGAAGGGAGACGGTATGTGCTGTAAGGGTAACAATGAGTGAGCTGGAAGGGAGTCGGTATGTGCTGTAAGGGGGGGGGGGGATAATAAGTGAGCTGGAAGGGAGGCGGTATGTGCTGTAAGGGGGATAATATGTGAGCTGGAAGGAAGGCGGTATGTGCTCTAAGGGGATAATGAGTGAGCTGGAAGAGAAGCAGTATGTGCTGTAAGGGGATAATGAGTGAGCTGGAAGGGAAGCGGTATGTACTGTAAGGGGAATAATGAGTGAGCTGGAAGGGAGGCGGTATGTGCTGTAAGGGGGGGGATAATGAGTGAGCTGGAAGGGGGCGGTATGTGCTGTAAGGGGATAATGAGTGAGCTGGAAGGGAGGCGGTATGTGCTGTAAAGGGAATAATGAGTGAGCTGGAAGGGAGGCGGTATGTGCTGCAAGGGGGGGGGGATAATGAGTGAGCTGGAAGGGGGGCGGTATGTGCTGTAAGGGGATAATGAGTGAGCTGGAAGGGAGGCGGTATGTGCTGTAAGGGGATAATGAGTGAGCCGGAAGGGAGGTGATATGTGCTGTAATGGGGATAATGAGTGAGCTGGAAGGGAGGCGGTATGTGCTGTAAGGGGAATAATGAGTGAGCTGGAACGGAGGCGATATGTGCTGTAAAGGGATAATGAGTGAGCTGGAAGGGAGGCGGTATGTGCCGTAAGAGGGGGGGGCATAATGAGTGAGCTGGAAGGGAGGTGGTATGTGCTGTAAGGGGGGGGATAATGAGTGAGCTGGAAGGAAGGCGGTATGTGCTCTAAGGGGGATAATGTGTGAGCTGGAAAGAAGGCGGTATGTGCTGTAAGGGGATAATGAGTGAGCTGGAAGGAAGGTGATATGTGCTGTACGGGGAATAATGAGTGAGCTGGAAGGGAGGCGATATGTGCTGTAAAGGGATAATGAGTGAGCTGGAAGGGAGGCGGTATGTGCTGTAAGTGGATAATGAGTGAGCTGGAAGGGAGGCGGTATGTATGTGCTGTAAGGGGGATAATGAGTGAGCTGGAAGGGAGGCGGTATGTGCTGTAAGGGGGGGATAATGAGTGAGCTAGAAGGGAGGCGGTATGTGCTGTAAGGGGGGGATAATGAGTGAACTGGAAGGGAGGCGGTATGTGCTGTAAGGGGGGATAATGAGTGAGCTGGAAGGGAGGCGGTATGTGCTGTAAGGGGGGGATAATGAGTGAGCTGGAAGGGAGGCGGTATGTGCTGTAAGGGGGGGATAATGTGTGAGCTGGAAAGAAGGCGGTATGTGCTGTAAGGGGATAATGAGTGAGCTGGAAGGGAGGTGATATGTGCTGTAAGGGGGATAATGAGTGAGCTGGAAGGGAGGTGATATGTGCTGTAAGGGGGATAATGAGTGAGCTGGAAGGGAGGCAGTATGTGCCATAAGGGGGGGGGGTGGCATAATGTATGAGCTGGAAGGAAGGCGGTATGTGCTGTAAGGGGGATAATGTGTGAGCTGGAAGGAAGGCGGAATGTGCTGTAAAGGGATAATGAGTGAGCTGGAAGGGAGGTGTTATGTGCTGTAAGGGGGATAATGAGTGAGCTGGAAGGGAGGCGGTATGTGCTGTAAGCGGAATAATGAGTGAGCTAGAAGGGAGGCGGAATGTGCTGTAAAGGGATAATGAGTGAGCTGGAAGGGAGGCGGTATGGGCCGTAAGAGGGGGGGGCATAATGAGTGAGCTGGAAGGGAGGCGGTATGTGCTGTAAGTGGATAATGAGTGAGCTGGAAGGGAGGCGGTATGTATGTGCTGTAAGGGGGATAATGAGTGAGCTGGAAGGGAGGCGGTATGTGCTGTAAGGGGAATAATGAGTGAGCTGGAAGGGAGGCGGTATGTGCTGTAAGGGGGATAATGTGTGAGCTGGAAGGAAGGTGGTATGTGCTGTAAGGGGATAATGAGTGAGCTGGAAGGGAGGCGGTATCTGCTGTAAGGGGAACAATGAGTGAGCTGGAAGGGAGGCGGTATGTGCTGTAAGGGGGGGGATAATGAGTGAGCTGGAAGGGAGACGGTATGTGCTGTAAGAGGGGGGAGGATAATGAGTGAGCTGGAAGGAAGGTGGTATGTGCTCTGAGGGGATAATGAGTGAGCTGGAAGAAAGGCGGCATGTACTGTAAGGGGGATAATGAGTGAGCTGGTAGGGTGGCGGTATGTGCTGTAAGGGGGATAATGAGTGAGCTGGAAGGGAGGCAATATGTGCTGTAAGGGGATAATGAGTGAGCTGGAAGGGAGGCAGTATGTGCCATAAAGAAGGGGGGATCATGAGTGAGCTGGAAGGGAGGCGGTATGTGCTGTAAGGGGATAATGAGTGATCTGGAAGGGAGGCGATATGTGCTGTAAGGGGATAATGAGTGAGCTGGAAGGGAGGTGATATGTGCTGTAAGGGGGATAATGAGTGAGCTGGAAGGGAGGCGGTATGTGCTGTAAGGGGATAATGAGTGAGCTGGAAGGGAGACGGTATGTGCTGTAATAGGGGGGAGGATAATGAGTGAGCTGGAAGGAAGGTGGTATGTGCTCTAAGGGGATAATCAGTGAGCTGGAAGAAAGGCGGTATGTACTGTAAGGGGGATAATGAGTGAGCTGGAAGGGAGGCGGTATGTGCCGTAAGAGGGGGAGGGCATAATGAGTGAGCTGGAAGGGAGGCGGTATGTGCTGTAAGTGGATAATGAGTGAGCTGGATGGGAGGCGGTATGTATGTGCTGTAAGGGGGATAATGAGTGAGCTGGAAGGGAGGCGGTATGTGCTGTAAGGGGAATAATGAGTGAGCTGGAAGGGAGGCGGTATGTGCTGTAAGGGGGGGGGGGATAATGAGTGAGCTGGTAGGGAGGCGGTATGTGCTGTAAGGGGGGGGGATAATGAGTGAGCTGGTAGGGAGGCGGTATGTGCTGTAAGGGGGATAATGTGTGAGCTGGAAGGAAGGTGGTGTGTGCTGTAAGGGGATAATGAGGAGCTGGAAGGGAGGCGGTATGTGCTGTAAGGGGAACAATGAGTGAGCTGGAAGGGAGGCGGTATGTGCTGTAAGGGGGGGGATAATGAGTGAGCTGGAAGGGAGGCTGTATGTGCTGTAAGGGGGATAATGTGTGAGCTGGAAGTAAAGCGGTATGTGCTGTAAGGGGATAATGAGTGAGCTGGAAGGGAGGCGGTATGTGCTGTAAGGGGAATAATGAGTGAGCTAGAAGGGAGGCGGAATGCGCTGCAAAGGAATAATGAGTGAGCTGGAAGGGAGGCGGTATGCGCCGTAAGAGGGGGGGGCATAATGAGTGAGCTGGAAGGGTGGCGGTATGTGCTGTAAGTGGATAATGAGTGAGCTGGAAGAGAGGCGGTATGTATGTGCTGTAAGGGGGATAATGAGTGAGCTGGAAGGGAGGCGGTATGTGCTGTAAGGGGAATAATGAGTGAGCTGGAAGGGAGGTGGTATGTGCTGTAAGGGGGGGGGGATAATGAGTGAGCTGGAAGGGAGGCGGTATGTGCTGTAAGGGGGATAATGTGTGAGCTGGAAGGAAGGTGGTATGTGCTGTAAGGGGATAATGAGTGAGCTGGAAGGGAAGCGGTATGTGCTGTAAGGGGAATGAGTGAGCTGTAAGGGGAACAATGAGTGAGCTGGAAGGGAGGCGGTATGTGCTGTAAGGGGGAGGGTAATGAGTGAGCTAGAAGGGAGGCGGTATGTGCTGTAAGGGGGATAATGTGTGAGCTGGAAGGAAGGCGGTATGTGCTGTAAGGGGATAATGAGTGAGCTGGAAGGGAGACGGTATGTGCTGTAAGAGGGGGGAGGATAATGAGTGAGCTGGAAGGAAGGTGGTATGTACTCTAAGGGGATAATGAGTGAGCTGGAAGAAAGGCGGTATGTACTGTAAGGGGGATAATGAGTGAGCTGGTAGGGTGGCGGTATGTGCTGTAAGGGGGATAATGAGTGAGCTGGAAGGGAGGCAATATGTGCTGTAAGGGACTAATGAGTGAGCTGGAAGGGAGGCAGAATGTGCCATAAAGAAGGGGGGATCATGAGTGAGCTGGAAGGGAGGCGGTATGTGCTGTAAGGGGATAATGAGTGATCTGGAAGGGAGGCGGTATGTGCTGTAAGGGGATAATGAGTGAGCTGGAAGGGAGGCGGTATCTGCTGTAAGGGGAACAATGAGTGAGCTGGAAGGGAGGCGGTATGTGCTGTAAGGGGGGGGATAATGAGTGAGCTGGAAGGGAGGCGGTATGTGCTGTAAGAGGGGGGAGGATAATGAGTGAGCTGGAAGGAAGGTGGTATGTGCTCTGAGGGGATAATGAGTGAGCTGGAAGAAAGGCGGCATGTACTGTAAGGGGGATAATGAGTGAGCTGGAAGGGAGACGGTATGTGCTGTAAGAGGGGGGAGGATAATGAGTGAGCTGGAAGGAAGGTGGTATGTGCTCTGAGGGGATAATGAGTGAGCTGGAAGAAAGGCGGCATGTACTGTAAGGGGGATAATGAGTGAGCTGGTAGGGTGGCGGTATGTGCTGTAAGGGGGATAATGAGTGAGCTGGAAGGGAGGCAATATGTGCTGTAAGGGGATAATGAGTGAGCTGGAAGGGAGGCAGTATGTGCCATAAAGAAGGGGGGATCATGAGTGAGCTGGAAGAGAGGCGGTATGTGCTGTAAGCGGATAATGAGTGATCTGGAAGGGAGGCGATATGTGCTGTAAGGGGATAATGAGTGAGCTGGAAGGGAGGTGATATGTGCTGTAAGGGGGATAATGAGTGAGCTGGAAGGGAGGCGGTATGTGCTGTAAGGGGATAATAAGTGAGCTGGAAGGGAGACGGTATGTGCTGTAAGAGGGGGGAGGATAATGAGTGAGCTGGAAGGAAGGTGGTATGTGCTCTGAGGGGATAATGAGTGAGCTGGAAGAAAGGCAGTATGTACTGTAAGGGGGATAATGAGTGAGCTGGAAGGGAGGCGGTATGTGCCGTAAGAGGGGGAGGGCATAATGAGTGAGCTGGAAGGGAGGCGGTATGTGCTGTAAGTGGATAATGAGTGAGCTGGAAGGGAGGCGGTATGTATGTGCTGTAAGGGGGATAATGAGTGAGCTGGAAGGGAGGCGGTATGTGCTGTAAGGGGAATAATGAGTGAGCTGGAAGGGAGGCGGTATGTGCTGTAAGGGGGGGGGGATAATGAGTGAGCTGGTAGGGAAGCGGTAGGTGCTGTAAGGGGGATAATGTGTGAGCTGGAAGGAAGGTGGTATGTGCTGTAAGGGGATAATGAGTGAGCTGGAAGGGAAGCGGTATGTGCTGTAAGGGGAATAATGAGTGAGCTGGAAGGGAGGCGGTATGTGCTGTAAGGGGAACAATGAGTGAGCTGGAAGGGAGGCGGTATGTGCTGTAAGGGGGATAATGAGTGAGCTGGAAGGGAGGCAATATGTGCTGTAAGGGACTAATGAGTGAGCTGGAAGGGAGGCAGTATGTGCCATAAAGAAGGGGGGATATTGAGTGAGCTGGAAGGGAGGCGGTATGTGCTGTAAGGGGATAATGAGTGATCTGGAAGGGAGGCGGTATGTGCTGTAAGGGGATAATGAGTGAGCTGGAAGGGAGGCGGTATCTGCTGTAAGGGGAACAATGAGTGAGCTGGAAGGGAGGCGGTATGTGCTGTAAGGGGGGGGGATAATGAGTGAGCTGGAAGGGAGGCGGTATGTGCTGTAAGAGGGGGGAGGATAATGAGTGAGCTGGAAGGAAGGTGGTATGTGCTCTGAGGGGATAATGAGTGAGCTGGAAGAAAGGCGGCATGCACTGTAAGGGGGATAATGAGTGAGCTGGAAGGGAGACGGTATGTGCTGTAAGAGGGGGAGGATAATGAGTGAGCTGGAAGGAAGGTGGTATGTGCTCTGAGGGGATAATGAGTGAGCTGGAAGAAAGGCGGCATGTACTGTAAGGGGGATAATGAGTGAGCTGGTAGGGTGGCGGTATGTGCTGTAAGGGGGATAATGAGTGAGCTGGAAGGGAGGCAATATGTGCTGTAAGGGGATAATGAGTGAGCTGGAAGGGAGGCAGTATGTGCCATAAAGAAGGGGGGATCATGAGTGAGCTGGAAGGGAGGCGGTATGTGCTGTAAGGGGAATAATGAGTGAGCTGGAAGGGAGGCGGTATGTGCTGTAAGGGGGGCGGATAATGAGTGAGCTGGAATGGAGGCGGTATGTGCTGTAAGGGGGATAATGTGTGAGCTGGAAGGAAGGCGGTATGTGCTGTAAGGGGATAATGAGAGAGCTGGAAGGGAAGCGGTATGTGCTGTAAGGGGAACAATGAGTGAGCTGGAAGGGAGGTGGTATGTGCTGTAAGGGGAATAATGAGTGAGTGGAAGGGAGGCGGTATGTGCTGTAAGGGGGGCGGATAATGAGTGAGCTGGAATGGAGGCGGTATGTGCTGTAAGGGGGATAATGTGTGAGCTGGAAGGAAGGTGGTATGTGCTGTAAGGGGATAATGAGTGAGCTGGAAGGGAGGCGGTATGTGCTGTAAGGGGGATAATGTGTGAGCTGGAAGGAAGGTGGTATGTGCTGTAAGGGGATAATGAGTGAGCTGGAAGGGAGGCGGTATCTGCTGTAAGGGGAACAATGAGTGAGCTGGAAGGGAGGCGGTATGTGCTGTAAGGGGGGGGGATAATGAGTGAGCTGGAAGGGAGACGGTATGTGCTGTAAGAGGGGGGAGGATAATGAGTGAGCTGGAAGGAAGGTGGTATGTGCTCTGAGGGGATAATGAGTGAGCTGGAAGAAAGGCGGCATGTACTGTAAGGGGGATAATGAGTGAGCTGGTAGGGTGGCGGTATGTGCTGTAAGGGGGATAATGAGTGAGCTGGAAGGGAGGCAATATGTGCTGTAAGGGGATAATGAGTGAGCTGGAAGGGAGGCAGTATGTGCCATAAAGAAGGGGGGATCATGAGTGAGCTGGAAGGGAGGCGGTATGTGCTGTAAGGGGATAATGAGTGATCTGGAAGGGAGGCGATATGTGCTGTAAGGGGATAATGAGTGAGCTAGAAGGGAGGTGATATGTGCTGTAAGGGGGATAATGAGTGAGCTGGAAGGGAGGCGGTATGTGCTGTAAGGGGATAATGAGTGAGCTGGAAGGGAGACGGTATGTGCTGTAAGAGGGGGGAGGATAATGAGTGAGCTGGAAGGAAGGTGGTATGTGCTCTAAGGGGATAATGAGTGAGCTGGAAGAAAGGCGGTATGTACTGTAAGGGGGATAATGAGTGAGCTGGAAGGGAGGCGGTATGTGCCGTAAGAGGGGGAGGGCATAATGAGTGAGCTGGAAGGGAGGCGATATGTGCTGTAAGTGGATAATGAGTGAGCTGGATGGGAGGCGGTATGTATGTGCTGTAAGGGGGATAATGAGTGAGCTGGAAGGGAGGCGGGATGTGCTGTAAGGGGAATAATGAGTGAGCTGGAAGGAAGGCGGTATGTGCTGTAAGGGGGGGGATAATGAGTGAGCTGGTAGGGAGGCGGTATGTGCTCTAAGGGGGGGTGGGATAATGAGTGAGCTGGTAGGGAGGCGGAATGTGCTGTAAGGGGGATAATGTGTGAGCTGGAAGGAAGGTGGTGTGTGCTGTAAGGGGATAATGAGTGAGCTGGAAGGGAAGCGGTATGTGCTGTAAGGGGAATAATGAGTGAGCTGGAAGGGAGGCGGTATGTGCTGTAAGGGGGGGGATAATGAGTGAGCTGGAAGGGAGGCTGTATGTGCTGTAAGGGGGATAATGTGTGAGCTGGAAGTAAAGCGGTATGTGCTGTAAGGGGATAATGAGTGAGCTGGAAGGGAGGCGGTATGTGCTGTAAGGGGAATAATGAGTGAGCTAGAAGGGAGGCGGAATGTGCTGTAAGGGGGATAATGTGTGAGCTGGAAGTAAAGCGGTATGTGCTGTAAGGGGATAATGATTGAGCTGGAAGGGAAGCGGTATGTGCTGTAAGGGGAATGAGTGAGCTGTAAGGGGAACAATGAGTGAGCTGGAAGGGAGGCGGTATGCGCCGTAAGAGGGGGGGGCATAATGAGTGAGCTGGAAGGGTGGCGGTATGTGCTGTAAGTGGATAATGAGTGAGCTGGAAGAGAGGCGGTATGTATGTGCTGTAAGGGGGATAATGAGTGAGCTGGAAGGGAGGCGGTATGTGCTGTAAGGGGAATAATGAGTGAGCTGGAAGGGAGGTGGTATGTGCTGTAAGGGGGGGGATAATGAGTGAGCTGGAAGGGAGGCGGTATGTGCTGTAAGGGGGATAATTTGTGAGCTGGAAGGAAGGTGGTATGTGCTGTAAGGGGATAATGATTGAGCTGGAAGGGAAGCGGTATGTGCTGTAAGGGGAATGAGTGAGCTGTAAGGGGAACAATGAGTGAGCTGGAAGGGAGGCGGTATGTGCTGTAAGGGGGAGGGTAATGAGTGAGCTAGAAGGGAGGCGGTATGTGCTGTAAGGGGGATAATGTGTGAGCTGGAAGGAAGGCGGTATGTGCTGTAAGGGGATAATGAGTGAGCTGGAAGGGAGACGGTATGTGCTGTAAGAGGGGGGAGGATAATGAGTGAGCTGGAAGGAAGGTGGTATGTGCTCTAAGGGGATAATGAGTGAGCTGGAAGAAAGGCGGTATGTACTGTAAGGGGGATAATGAGTGAGCTGGTAGGGTGGCGGTATGTGCTGTAAGGGGGATAATGAGTGAGCTGGAAGGGAGGCAATATGTGCTGTAAGGGACTAATGAGTGAGCTGGAAGGGAGGCAGAATGTGCCATAAAGAAGGGGGGATCATGAGTGAGCTGGAAGGGAGGCGGTATGTGCTGTAAGGGGATAATGAGTGATCTGGAAGGGAGGCGGTATGTGCTGTAAGGGGATAATGAGTGAGCTGGAATGGAGGCGGTATCTGCTGTAAGGGGAACAATGAGTGAGCTGGAAGGGAGGCGGTATGTGCTGTAAGGGGGGGGATAATGAGTGAGCTGGAAGGGAGGCGGTATGTGCTGTAAGAGGGGGGAGGATAATGAGTGAGCTGGAAGGAAGGTGGTATGTGCTCTGAGGGGATAATGAGTGAGCTGGAAGAAAGGCGGCATGTACTGTAAGGGGGATAATGAGTGAGCTGGAAGGGAGACGGTATGTGCTGAAGAGGGGGGAGGATAATGAGTGAGCTGGAAGGAAGGTGGTATGTGCTCTGAGGGGATAATGAGTGAGCTGGAAGAAAGGCGGCATGTACTGTAAGGGGGATAATGAGTGAGCTGGTAGGGTGGCGGTATGTGCTGTAAGGGGGATAATGAGTGAGCTGGAAGGGAGGCAATATGTGCTGTAAGGGGATAATAAGTGAGCTGGAAGGGAGGCAGTATGTGCCATAAAGAAGGGGGGATCATGAGTGAGCTGGAAGGGAGGCGGTATGTGCTGTAAGCGGATAATGAGTGATCTGGAAGGGAGGCGATATGTGCTGTAAGGGGGATAATGAGTGAGCTGGAAGGGAGACGGTATGTGCTGTAAGAGGGGGGAGGATAATGAGTGAGCTGGAAGGAAGGTGGTATGTGCTCTAAGGGGATAATAAGTGAGCTGGAAGAAAGGCAGTATGTACTGTAAGGGGGATAATGAGTGAGCTGGAAGGGAGGCGGTATGTGCCGTAAGAGGGGGAGGGCATAATGAGTGAGCTGGAAGGGAGGCGGTATGTGCTGTAAGTGGATAATGAGTGAGCTGGAAGGGAGGCGGTATGTATGTGCTGTAAGGGGGATAATGAGTGAGCTGGAAGGGAGGCGGTATGTGCTGTAAGGGGAATAATGAGTGAGCTGGAAGGGAGGCGGTATGTGCTGTAAGGGGGGGGGATAATGAGTGAGCTGGTAGGGAGGCGGTATGTGCTGTAAGGGGGATAATGTGTGAGCTGGAAGGAAGGTGGTATGTGCTGTAAGGGGATAATGAGTGAGCTGGAAGGGAAGCGGTATGTGCTGTAAGGGGAATAATGAGTGAGCTGGAAGGGAGGCGGTATGTGCTGTAAGGGGGGGATAATGAGTGAGCTGGAAGGGAGGCGGTATGTGCTGTAAGGGGGGGATAATGAGTGAGCTGGAAGGGAGGCGGTATGTGCTGTAAGGGGGGGATAATGTGTGAGCTGGAAAGAAGGCGGAATGTGCTGTAAAGGGATAATGAGTGAGCTGGAAGGGAGGCGGTATGGGCCGTAAGAGGGGGGGGCATAATGAGTGAGCTGGAAGGGAGGCGGTATGTGCTGTAAGTGGATAATGAGTGAGCTGGAAGGGAGGCGGTATGTATGTGCTGTAAGGGGGATAATGAGTGAGCTGGAAGGGAGGCGGTATGTGCTGTAAGGGGAATAATGAGTGAGCTGGAAGGGAGGCGGTATGTGCTGTAAGGGGGATAATGTGTGAGCTGGAAGGAAGGTGGTATGTGCTGTAAGGGGATAATGAGTGAGCTGGAAGGGAGGCGGTATCTGCTGTAAGGGGAACAATGAGTGAGCTGGAAGGGAGGCGGTATGTGCTGTAAGGGGGGGGATAATGAGTGAGCTGGAAGGGAGACGGTATGTGCTGTAAGAGGGGGGAGGATAATGAGTGAGCTGGAAGGAAGGTGGTATGTGCTCTGAGGGGATAATGAGTGAGCTGGAAGAAAGGCGGCATGTACTGTAAGGGGGATAATGAGTGAGCTGGTAGGGTGGCGGTATGTGCTGTAAGGGGGATAATGAGTGAGCTGGAAGGGAGGCAATATGTGCTGTAAGGGGATAATGAGTGAGCTGGAAGGGAGGCAGTATGTGCCATAAAGAAGGGGGGATCATGAGTGAGCTGGAAGGGAGGCGGTATGTGCTGTAAGGGGATAATGAGTGATCTGGAAGGGAGGCGATATGTGCTGTAAGGGGATAATGAGTGAGCTGGAAGGGAGGTGATATGTGCTGTAAGGGGGATAATGAGTGAGCTGGAAGGGAGGCGGTATGTGCTGTAAGGGGATAATGAGTGAGCTGGAAGGGAGACGGTATGTGCTGTAATAGGGGGGAGGATAATGAGTGAGCTGGAAGGAAGGTGGTATGTGCTCTAAGGGGATAATGAGTGAGCTGGAAGAAAGGCGGTATGTACTGTAAGGGGGATAATGAGTGAGCTGGAAGGGAGGCGGTATGTGCCGTAAGAGGGGGAGGGCATAATGAGTGAGCTGGAAGGGAGGCGGTATGTGCTGTAAGTGGATAATGAGTGAGCTGGATGGGAGGCGGTATGTATGTGCTGTAAGGGGGATAATGAGTGAGCTGGAAGGGAGGCGGTATGTGCTGTAAGGGGAATAATGAGTGAGCTGGAAGGGAGGCGGTATGTGCTGTAAGGGGGGGGGGGATAATGAGTGAGCTGGTAGGGAGGCGGTATGTGCTGTAAGGGGGGGGGATAATGAGTGAGCTGGTAGGGAGGCGGTATGTGCTGTAAGGGGGATAATGTGTGAGCTGGAAGGAAGGTGGTGTGTGCTGTAAGGGGATAATGAGTGAGCTGGAAGGGAGGCGGTATGTGCTGTAAGGGGAACAATGAGTGAGCTGGAAGGGAGGCGGTATGTGCTGTAAGGGGGGGGATAATGAGTGAGCTGGAAGGGAGGCTGTATGTGCTGTAAGGGGGATAATGTGTGAGCTGGTTGTAAAGCGGTATGTGCTGTAAGGGGATAATGAGTGAGCTGGAAGGGAGGCGGTATGTGCTGTAAGGGGAATAATGAGTGAGCTAGAAGGGAGGCGGAATGTGCTGCAAAGGAATAATGAGTGAGCTGGAAGGGAGGCGGTATGCGCCGTAAGAGGGGGGGGCATAATGAGTGAGCTGGAAGGGTGGCGGTATGTGCTGTAAGTGGATAATGAGTGAGCTGGAAGAGAGGCGGTATGTATGTGCTGTAAGGGGGATAATGAGTGAGCTGGAAGGGAGGCGGTATGTGCTGTAAGGGGAATAATGAGTGAGCTGGAAGGGAGGTGGTATGTGCTGTAAGGGGGAGGGATAATGAGTGAGCTGGAAGGGAGGCGGTATGTGCTGTAAGGGGGATAATGTGTGAGCTGGAAGGAAGGTGGTATGTGCTGTAAGGGGATAATGAGTGAGCTGGAAGGGAAGCGGTATGTGCTGTAAGGGGAATGAGTGAGCTGTAAGGGGAACAATGAGTGAGCTGGAAGGGAGGCGGTATGTGCTGTAAGGGGGAGGGTAATGAGTGAGCTAGAAGGGAGGCGGTATGTGCTGTAAGGGGGATAATGTGTGAGCTGGAAGGAAGGCGGTATGTGCTGTAAGGGGATAATGAGTGAGCTGGAAGGGAGACGGTATGTGCTGTAAGAGGGGGGAGGATAATGAGTGAGCTGGAAGGAAGGTGGTATGTACTCTAAGGGGATAATGAGTGAGCTGGAAGAAAGGCGGTATGTACTGTAAGGGGGATAATGAGTGAGCTGGTAGGGTGGCGGTATGTGCTGTAAGGGGGATAATGAGTGAGCTGGAAGGGAGGCAATATGTGCTGTAAGGGACTAATGAGTGAGCTGGAAGGGAGGCAGAATGTGCCATAAAGAAGGGGGGATCATGAGTGAGCTGGAAGGGAGGCGGTATGTGCTGTAAGGGGATAATGAGTGATCTGGAAGGGAGGCGGTATGTGCTGTAAGGGGATAATGAGTGAGCTGGAAGGGAGGTGGTATCTGCTGTAAGGGGAACAATGAGTGAGCTGGAAGGGAGGCGGTATGTGCTGTAAGGGGGGGGATAATGAGTGAGCTGGAAGGGAGGCGGTATGTGCTGTAAGAGGGGGGAGGATAATGAGTGAGCTGGAAGGAAGGTGGTATGTGCTCTGAGGGGATAATGAGTGAGCTGGAAGAAAGGCGGCATGTACTGTAAGGGGGATAATGAGTGAGCTGGAAGGGAGACGGTATGTGCTGTAAGAGGGGGGAGGATAATGAGTGAGCTGGAAGGAAGGTGGTATGTGCTCTGAGGGGATAATGAGTGAGCTGGAAGAAAGGCGGCATGTACTGTAAGGGGGATAATGAGTGAGCTGGTAGGGTGGCGGTATGTGCTGTAAGGGGGATAATGAGTGAGCTGGAAGGGAGGCAATATGTGCTGTAAGGGGATAATGAGTGAGCTGGAAGGGAGGCAGTATGTGCCATAAAGAAGGGGGGATCATGAGTGAGCTGGAAGAGAGGCGGTATGTGCTGTAAGCGGATAATGAGTGATCTGGAAGGGAGGCGATATGTGCTGTAAGGGGATAATGAGTGAGCTGGAAGGGAGGTGATATGTGCTGTAAGGGGGATAATGAGTGAGCTGGAAGGGAGGCGGTATGTGCTGTAAGGGGATAATGAGTGAGCTGGAAGGGAGACGGTATGTGCTGTAAGAGGGGGGAGGATAATGAGTGAGCTGGAAGGAAGGTGGTATGTGCTCTAAGGGGATAATGAGTGAGCTGGAAGAAAGGCAGTATGTACTGTAAGGGGGATAATGAGTGAGCTGGAAGGGAGGCGGTATGTGCCGTAAGAGGGGGAGGGCATAATGAGTGAGCTGGAAGGGAGGCGGTATGTGCTGTAAGTGGATAATGAGTGAGCTGGAAGGGAGGCGGTATGTATGTGCTGTAAGGGGGATAATGAGTGAGCTGGAAGGGAGGCGGTATGTGCTGTAAGGGGAATAATGAGTGAGCTGGAAGGGAGGCGGTATGTGCTGTAAGGGGGGGGGGGGATAATGAGTGAGCTGGTAGGGAGGCGGTAGGTGCTGTAAGGGGGATAATGTGTGAGCTGGAAGGAAGGTGGTATGTGCTGTAAGGGGATAATGAGTGAGCTGGAAGGGAAGCGGTATGTGCTGTAAGGGGAATAATGAGTGAGCTGGAAGGGAGGCGGCATGTGCTGTAAGGGGAACAATGAGTGAGCTGGAAGGGAGGCGGTATGTGCTGTAAGGGGGATAATGAGTGAGCTGGAAGGGAGGCAATATGTGCTGTAAGGGACTAATGAGTGAGCTGGAAGGGAGGCAGTATGTGCCATAAAGAAGGGGGGATATTGAGTGAGCTGGAAGGGAGGCGGTATGTGCTGTAAGGGGATAATGAGTGATCTGGAAGGGAGGCGGTATGTGCTGTAAGGGGATAATGAGTGAGCTGGAAGGGAGGCGGTATCTGCTGTAAGGGGAACAATGAGTGAGCTGGAAGGGAGGCGGTATGTGCTGTAAGGGGGGTCGATAATGAGTGAGCTGGAAGGGAGGCGGTATGTGCTGTAAGAGGGGGGAGGATAATGAGTGAGCTGGAAGGAAGGTGGTATGTGCTCTGAGGGGATAATGAGTGAGCTGGAAGAAAGGCGGCATGCACTGTAAGGGGGATAATGAGTGAGCTGGAAGGGAGACGGTATGTGCTGTAAGAGGGGGAGGATAATGAGTGAGCTGGAAGGAAGGTGGTATGTGCTCTGAGGGGATAATGAGTGAGCTGGAAGAAAGGCGGCATGTACTGTAAGGGGGATAATGAGTGAGCTGGTAGGGTGGCGGTATGTGCTGTAAGGGGGATAATGAGTGAGCTGGAAGGGAGGCAATATGTGCTGTAAGGGGATAATGAGTGAGCTGGAAGGGAGGCAGTATGTGCCATAAAGAAGGGGGGATCATGAGTGAGCTGGAAGGGAGGCGGTATGTGCTGTAAGGGGAATAATGAGTGAGCTGGAAGGGAGGCGGTATGTGCTGTAAGGGGGGCGGATAATGAGTGAGCTGGAAGGGAGGCGGTATGTGCTGTAAGGGGGATAATGTGTGAGCTGGAAGGAAGGCGGTATGTGCTGTAAGGGGATAATGAGAGAGCTGGAAGGGAAGCGGTATGTGCTGTAAGGGGAACAATGAGTGAGCTGGAAGGGAGGTGGTATGTGCTGTAAGGGGAATAATGAGTGAGCTGGAAGGGAGGCGGTATGTGCTGTAAGGGGGGCGGATAATGAGTGAGCTGGAATGGAGGCGGTATGTGCTGTAAGGGGGATAATGTGTGAGCTGGAAGGAAGGTGGTATGTGCTGTAAGGGGATAATGAGTGAGCTGGAAGGGAGGCGGTATGTGCTGTAAGGGGGATAATGTGTGAGCTGGAAGGAAGGTGGTATGTGCTGTAAGGGGATAATGAGTGAGCTGGAAGGGAGGCGGTATCTGCTGTAAGGGGAACAATGAGTGAGCTGGAAGGGAGGCGGTATGTGCTGTAAGGGGGGGGGATAATGAGTGAGCTGGAAGGGAGACGGTATGTGCTGTAAGAGGGGGGAGGATAATGAGTGAGCTGGAAGGAAGGTGGTATGTGCTCTGAGGGGATAATGAGTGAGCTGGAAGAAAGGCGGCATGTACTGTAAGGGGGATAATGAGTGAGCTGGTAGGGTGGCGGTATGTGCTGTAAGGGGGATAATGAGTGAGCTGGAAGGGAGGCAATATGTGCTGTAAGGGGATAATGAGTGAGCTGGAAGGGAGGCAGTATGTGCCATAAAGAAGGGGGGATCATGAGTGAGCTGGAAGGGAGGCGGTATGTGCTGTAAGGGGATAATGAGTGATCTGGAAGGGAGGCGATATGTGCTGTAAGGGGATAATGAGTGAGCTAGAAGGGAGGTGATATGTGCTGTAAGGGGGATAATGAGTGAGCTGGAAGGGAGGCGGTATGTGCTGTAAGGGGATAATGAGTGAGCTGGAAGGGAGACGGTATGTGCTGTAAGAGGGGGGAGGATAATGAGTGAGCTGGAAGGAAGGTGGTATGTGCTCTAAGGGGATAATGAGTGAGCTGGAAGAAAGGCGGTATGTACTGTAAGGGGGATAATGAGTGAGCTGGAAGGGAGGCGGTATGTGCCGTAAGAGGGGGAGGGCATAATGAGTGAGCTGGAAGGGAGGCGGTATGTGCTGTAAGTGGATAATGAGTGAGCTGGATGGGAGGCGGTATGTATGTGCTGTAAGGGGGATAATGAGTGAGCTGGAAGGGAGGCGGGATGTGCTGTAAGGGGAATAATGAGTGAGCTGGAAGGAAGGCGGTATGTGCTGTAAGGGGGGGGGATAATGAGTGAGCTGGTAGGGAGGCGGTATGTGCTCTAAGGGGGGGTGGGATAATGAGTGAGCTGGTAGGGAGGCGGAATGTGCTGTAAGGGGGATAATGTGTGAGCTGGAAGGAAGGTGGTGTGTGCTGTAAGGGGATAATGAGTGAGCTGGAAGGGAAGCGGTATGTGCTGTAAGGGGAATAATGAGTGAGCTGGAAGGGAGGCGGTATGTGCTGTAAGGGGGGGGATAATGAGTGAGCTGGAAGGGAGGCTGTATGTGCTGTAAGGGGGATAATGTGTGAGCTGGAAGTAAAGCGGTATGTGCTGTAAGGGGATAATGAGTGAGCTGGAAGGGAGGCGGTATGTGCTGTAAGGGGAATAATGAGTGAGCTAGAAGGGAGGCGGAATGTGCTGTAAGGGGGATAATGTGTGAGCTGGAAGTAAAGCGGTATGTGCTGTAAGGGGATAATGATTGAGCTGGAAGGGAAGCGGTATGTGCTGTAAGGGGAATGAGTGAGCTGTAAGGGGAACAATGAGTGAGCTGGAAGGGAGGCGGTATGCGCCGTAAGAGGGGGGGGCATAATGAGTGAGCTGGAAGGGTGGCGGTATGTGCTGTAAGTGGATAATGAGTGAGCTGGAAGAGAGGCGGTATGTATGTGCTGTAAGGGGGATAATGAGTGAGCTGGAAGGGAGGCGGTATGTGCTGTAAGGGGAATAATGAGTGAGCTGGAAGGGAGGTGGTATGTGCTGTAAGGGGGGGGATAATGAGTGAGCTGGAAGGGAGGCGGTATGTGCTGTAAGGGGGATAATTTGTGAGCTGGAAGGAAGGTGGTATGTGCTGTAAGGGGATAATGATTGAGCTGGAAGGGAAGCGGTATGTGCTGTAAGGGGAATGAGTGAGCTGTAAGGGGAACAATGAGTGAGCTGGAAGGGAGGCGGTATGTGCTGTAAGGGGGAGGGTAATGAGTGAGCTAGAAGGGAGGCGGTATGTGCTGTAAGGGGGATAATGTGTGAGCTGGAAGGAAGGCGGTATGTGCTGTAAGGGGATAATGAGTGAGCTGGAAGGGAGACGGTATGTGCTGTAAGAGGGGGGAGGATAATGAGTGAGCTGGAAGGAAGGTGGTATGTGCTCTAAGGGGATAATGAGTGAGCTGGAAGAAAGGCGGTATGTACTGTAAGGGGGATAATGAGTGAGCTGGTAGGGTGGCGGTATGTGCTGTAAGGGGGATAATGAGTGAGCTGGAAGGGAGGCAATATGTGCTGTAAGGGACTAATGAGTGAGCTGGAAGGGAGGCAGAATGTGCCATAAAGAAGGGGGGATCATGAGTGAGCTGGAAGGGAGGCGGTATGTGCTGTAAGGGGATAATGAGTGATCTGGAAGGGAGGCGGTATGTGCTGTAAGGGGATAATGAGTGAGCTGGAAGGGAGGCGGTATCTGCTGTAAGGGGAACAATGAGTGAGCTGGAAGGGAGGCGGTATGTGCTGTAAGGGGGGGGATAATGAGTGAGCTGGAAGGGAGGCGGTATGTGCTGTAAGAGGGGGGAGGATAATGAGTGAGCTGGAAGGAAGGTGGTATGTGCTCTGAGGGGATAATGAGTGAGCTGGAAGAAAGGCGGCATGTACTGTAAGGGGGATAATGAGTGAGCTGGAAGGGAGACGGTATGTGCTGAAGAGGGGGGAGGATAATGAGTGAGCTGGAAGGAAGGTGGTATGTGCTCTGAGGGGATAATGAGTGAGCTGGAAGAAAGGCGGCATGTACTGTAAGGGGGATAATGAGTGAGCTGGTAGGGTGGCGGTATGTGCTGTAAGGGGGATAATGAGTGAGCTGGAAGGGAGGCAATATGTGCTGTAAGGGGATAATAAGTGAGCTGGAAGGGAGGCAGTATGTGCCATAAAGAAGGGGGGATCATGAGTGAGCTGGAAGGGAGGCGGTATGTGCTGTAAGCGGATAATGAGTGATCTGGAAGGGAGGCGATATGTGCTGTAAGGGGATAATGAGTGAGCTGGAAGGGAGGTGATATGTGCTGTAAGGGGGATAATGAGTGAGCTGGAAGGGAGACGGTATGTGCTGTAAGAGGGGGGAGGATAATGAGTGAGCTGGAAGGAAGGTGGTATGTGCTCTAAGGGGATAATAAGTGAGCTGGAAGAAAGGCAGTATGTACTGTAAGGGGGATAATGAGTGAGCTGGAAGGGAGGCGGTATGTGCCGTAAGAGGGGGAGGGCATAATGAGTGAGCTGGAAGGGAGGCGGTATGTGCTGTAAGTGGATAATGAGTGAGCTGGAAGGGAGGCGGTATGTATGTGCTGTAAGGGGGATAATGAGTGAGCTGGAAGGGAGGCGGTATGTGCTGTAAGGGGAATAATGAGTGAGCTGGAAGGGAGGCGGTATGTGCTGTAAGGGGGGGGGATAATGAGTGAGCTGGTAGGGAGGCGGTATGTGCTGTAAGGGGGATAATGTGTGAGCTGGAAGGAAGGTGGTATGTGCTGTAAGGGGATAATGAGTGAGCTGGAAGGGAAGCGGTATGTGCTGTAAGGGGAATAATGAGTGAGCTGGAAGGGAGGCGGTATGTGCTGTAAGGGGGGGATAATGAGTGAGCTGGAAGGGAGGCGGTATGTGCTGTAAGGGGGGGATAATGAGTGAGCTGGAAGGGAGGCGGTATGTGCTGTAAGGGGGGGATAATGTGTGAGCTGGAAAGAAGGCGGAATGTGCTGTAAAGGGATAATGAGTGAGCTGGAAGGGAGGCGGTATGGGCCGTAAGAGGGGGGGGCATAATGAGTGAGCTGGAAGGGAGGCGGTATGTGCTGTAAGTGGATAATGAGTGAGCTGGAAGGGAGGCGGTATGTATGTGCTGTAAGGGGGATAATGAGTGAGCTGGAAGGGAGGCGGTATGTGCTGTAAGGGGAATAATGAGTGAGCTGGAAGGGAGGCGGTATGTGCTGTAAGGGGGATAATGTGTGAGCTGGAAGGAAGGTGGTATGTGCTGTAAGGGGATAATGAGTGAGCTGGAAGGGAGGCGGTATCTGCTGTAAGGGGAACAATGAGTGAGCTGGAAGGGAGGCGGTATGTGCTGTAAGGGGGGGGATAATGAGTGAGCTGGAAGGGAGACGGTATGTGCTGTAAGAGGGGGGAGGATAATGAGTGAGCTGGAAGGAAGGTGGTATGTGCTCTGAGGGGATAATGAGTGAGCTGGAAGAAAGGCGGCATGTACTGTAAGGGGGATAATGAGTGAGCTGGTAGGGTGGCGGTATGTGCTGTAAGGGGGATAATGAGTGAGCTGGAAGGGAGGCAATATGTGCTGTAAGGGGATAATGAGTGAGCTGGAAGGGAGGCAGTATGTGCCATAAAGAAGGGGGGATCATGAGTGAGCTGGAAGGGAGGCGGTATGTGCTGTAAGGGGATAATGAGTGATCTGGAAGGGAGGCGATATGTGCTGTAAGGGGATAATGAGTGAGCTGGAAGGGAGGTGATATGTGCTGTAAGGGGGATAATGAGTGAGCTGGAAGGGAGGCGGTATGTGCTGTAAGGGGATAATGAGTGAGCTGGAAGGGAGACGGTATGTGCTGTAATAGGGGGGAGGATAATGAGTGAGCTGGAAGGAAGGTGGTATGTGCTCTAAGGGGATAATGAGTGAGCTGGAAGAAAGGCGGTATGTACTGTAAGGGGGATAATGAGTGAGCTGGAAGGGAGGCGGTATGTGCCGTAAGAGGGGGAGGGCATAATGAGTGAGCTGGAAGGGAGGCGGTATGTGCTGTAAGTGGATAATGAGTGAGCTGGATGGGAGGCGGTATGTATGTGCTGTAAGGGGGATAATGAGTGAGCTGGAAGGGAGGCGGTATGTGCTGTAAGGGGAATAATGAGTGAGCTGGAAGGGAGGCGGTATGTGCTGTAAGGGGGGGGGGGATAATGAGTGAGCTGGTAGGGAGGCGGTATGTGCTGTAAGGGGGGGGGATAATGAGTGAGCTGGTAGGGAGGCGGTATGTGCTGTAAGGGGGATAATGTGTGAGCTGGAAGGAAGGTGGTGTGTGCTGTAAGGGGATAATGAGTGAGCTGGAAGGGAGGCGGTATGTGCTGTAAGGGGAACAATGAGTGAGCTGGAAGGGAGGCGGTATGTGCTGTAAGGGGGGGGATAATGAGTGAGCTGGAAGGGAGGCTGTATGTGCTGTAAGGGGGATAATGTGTGAGCTGGTTGTAAAGCGGTATGTGCTGTAAGGGGATAATGAGTGAGCTGGAAGGGAGGCGGTATGTGCTGTAAGGGGAATAATGAGTGAGCTAGAAGGGAGGCGGAATGTGCTGCAAAGGAATAATGAGTGAGCTGGAAGGGAGGCGGTATGCGCCGTAAGAGGGGGGGGCATAATGAGTGAGCTGGAAGGGTGGCGGTATGTGCTGTAAGTGGATAATGAGTGAGCTGGAAGAGAGGCGGTATGTATGTGCTGTAAGGGGGATAATGAGTGAGCTGGAAGGGAGGCGGTATGTGCTGTAAGGGGAATAATGAGTGAGCTGGAAGGGAGGTGGTATGTGCTGTAAGGGGGAGGGATAATGAGTGAGCTGGAAGGGAGGCGGTATGTGCTGTAAGGGGGATAATGTGTGAGCTGGAAGGAAGGTGGTATGTGCTGTAAGGGGATAATGAGTGAGCTGGAAGGGAAGCGGTATGTGCTGTAAGGGGAATGAGTGAGCTGTAAGGGGAACAATGAGTGAGCTGGAAGGGAGGCGGTATGTGCTGTAAGGGGGAGGGTAATGAGTGAGCTAGAAGGGAGGCGGTATGTGCTGTAAGGGGGATAATGTGTGAGCTGGAAGGAAGGCGGTATGTGCTGTAAGGGGATAATGAGTGAGCTGGAAGGGAGACGGTATGTGCTGTAAGAGGGGGGAGGATAATGAGTGAGCTGGAAGGAAGGTGGTATGTACTCTAAGGGGATAATGAGTGAGCTGGAAGAAAGGCGGTATGTACTGTAAGGGGGATAATGAGTGAGCTGGTAGGGTGGCGGTATGTGCTGTAAGGGGGATAATGAGTGAGCTGGAAGGGAGGCAATATGTGCTGTAAGGGACTAATGAGTGAGCTGGAAGGGAGGCAGAATGTGCCATAAAGAAGGGGGGATCATGAGTGAGCTGGAAGGGAGGCGGTATGTGCTGTAAGGGGATAATGAGTGATCTGGAAGGGAGGCGGTATGTGCTGTAAGGGGATAATGAGTGAGCTGGAAGGGAGGTGGTATCTGCTGTAAGGGGAACAATGAGTGAGCTGGAAGGGAGGCGGTATGTGCTGTAAGGGGGGGGATAATGAGTGAGCTGGAAGGGAGGCGGTATGTGCTGTAAGAGGGGGGAGGATAATGAGTGAGCTGGAAGGAAGGTGGTATGTGCTCTGAGGGGATAATGAGTGAGCTGGAAGAAAGGCGGCATGTACTGTAAGGGGGATAATGAGTGAGCTGGAAGGGAGACGGTATGTGCTGTAAGAGGGGGGAGGATAATGAGTGAGCTGGAAGGAAGGTGGTATGTGCTCTGAGGGGATAATGAGTGAGCTGGAAGAAAGGCGGCATGTACTGTAAGGGGGATAATGAGTGAGCTGGTAGGGTGGCGGTATGTGCTGTAAGGGGGATAATGAGTGAGCTGGAAGGGAGGCAATATGTGCTGTAAGGGGATAATGAGTGAGCTGGAAGGGAGGCAGTATGTGCCATAAAGAAGGGGGGATCATGAGTGAGCTGGAAGAGAGGCGGTATGTGCTGTAAGCGGATAATGAGTGATCTGGAAGGGAGGCGATATGTGCTGTAAGGGGATAATGAGTGAGCTGGAAGGGAGGTGATATGTGCTGTAAGGGGGATAATGAGTGAGCTGGAAGGGAGGCGGTATGTGCTGTAAGGGGATAATGAGTGAGCTGGAAGGGAGACGGTATGTGCTGTAAGAGGGGGGAGGATAATGAGTGAGCTGGAAGGAAGGTGGTATGTGCTCTAAGGGGATAATGAGTGAGCTGGAAGAAAGGCAGTATGTACTGTAAGGGGGATAATGAGTGAGCTGGAAGGGAGGCGGTATGTGCCGTAAGAGGGGGAGGGCATAATGAGTGAGCTGGAAGGGAGGCGGTATGTGCTGTAAGTGGATAATGAGTGAGCTGGAAGGGAGGCGGTATGTATGTGCTGTAAGGGGGATAATGAGTGAGCTGGAAGGGAGGCGGTATGTGCTGTAAGGGGAATAATGAGTGAGCTGGAAGGGAGGCGGTATGTGCTGTAAGGGGGGGGGGGATAATGAGTGAGCTGGTAGGGAGGCGGTAGGTGCTGTAAGGGGGATAATGTGTGAGCTGGAAGGAAGGTGGTATGTGCTGTAAGGGGATAATGAGTGAGCTGGAAGGGAAGCGGTATGTGCTGAAAGGGGAATAATGAGTGAGCTGGAAGGGAGGCGGCATGTGCTGTAAGGGGAACAATGAGTGAGCTGGAAGGGAGGCGGTATGTGCTGTAAGGGGGATAATGAGTGAGCTGGAAGGGAGGCAATATGTGCTGTAAGGGACTAATGAGTGAGCTGGAAGGGAGGCAGTATGTGCCATAAAGAAGGGGGGATATTGAGTGAGCTGGAAGGGAGGCGGTATGTGCTGTAAGGGGATAATGAGTGATCTGGAAGGGAGGCGGTATGTGCTGTAAGGGGATAATGAGTGAGCTGGAAGGGAGGCGGTATCTGCTGTAAGGGGAACAATGAGTGAGCTGGAAGGGAGGCGGTATGTGCTGTAAGGGGGGTCGATAATGAGTGAGCTGGAAGGGAGGCGGTATGTGCTGTAAGAGGGGGGAGGATAATGAGTGAGCTGGAAGGAAGGTGGTATGTGCTCTGAGGGGATAATGAGTGAGCTGGAAGAAAGGCGGCATGCACTGTAAGGGGGATAATGAGTGAGCTGGAAGGGAGACGGTATGTGCTGTAAGAGGGGGAGGATAATGAGTGAGCTGGAAGGAAGGTGGTATGTGCTCTGAGGGGATAATGAGTGAGCTGGAAGAAAGGCGGCATGTACTGTAAGGGGGATAATGAGTGAGCTGGTAGGGTGGCGGTATGTGCTGTAAGGGGGATAATGAGTGAGCTGGAAGGGAGGCAATATGTGCTGTAAGGGGATAATGAGTGAGCTGGAAGGGAGGCAGTATGTGCCATAAAGAAGGGGGGATCATGAGTGAGCTGGAAGGGAGGCGGTATGTGCTGTAAGGGGAATAATGAGTGAGCTGGAAGGGAGGCGGTATGTGCTGTAAGGGGGGCGGATAATGAGTGAGCTGGAAGGGAGGCGGTATGTGCTGTAAGGGGGATAATGTGTGAGCTGGAAGGAAGGCGGTATGTGCTGTAAGGGGATAATGAGAGAGCTGGAAGGGAAGCGGTATGTGCTGTAAGGGGAACAATGAGTGAGCTGGAAGGGAGGTGGTATGTGCTGTAAGGGGAATAATGAGTGAGCTGGAAGGGAGGCGGTATGTGCTGTAAGGGGGGCGGATAATGAGTGAGCTGGAATGGAGGCGGTATGTGCTGTAAGGGGGATAATGTGTGAGCTGGAAGGAAGGTGGTATGTGCTGTAAGGGGATAATGAGTGAGCTGGAAGGGAGGCGGTATGTGCTGTAAGGGGGATAATGTGTGAGCTGGAAGGAAGGTGGTATGTGCTGTAAGGGGATAATGAGTGAGCTGGAAGGGAGGCGGTATCTGCTGTAAGGGGAACAATGAGTGAGCTGGAAGGGAGGCGGTATGTGCTGTAAGGGGGGGGGATAATGAGTGAGCTGGAAGGGAGACGGTATGTGCTGTAAGAGGGGGGAGGATAATGAGTGAGCTGGAAGGAAGGTGGTATGTGCTCTGAGGGGATAATGAGTGAGCTGGAAGAAAGGCGGCATGTACTGTAAGGGGGATAATGAGTGAGCTGGTAGGGTGGCGGTATGTGCTGTAAGGGGGATAATGAGTGAGCTGGAAGGGAGGCAATATGTGCTGTAAGGGGATAATGAGTGAGCTGGAAGGGAGGCAGTATGTGCCATAAAGAAGGGGGGATCATGAGTGAGCTGGAAGGGAGGCGGTATGTGCTGTAAGGGGATAATGAGTGATCTGGAAGGGAGGCGATATGTGCTGTAAGGGGATAATGAGTGAGCTAGAAGGGAGGTGATATGTGCTGTAAGGGGGATAATGAGTGAGCTGGAAGGGAGGCGGTATGTGCTGTAAGGGGATAATGAGTGAGCTGGAAGGGAGACGGTATGTGCTGTAAGAGGGGGGAGGATAATGAGTGAGCTGGAAGGAAGGTGGTATGTGCTCTAAGGGGATAATGAGTGAGCTGGAAGAAAGGCGGTATGTACTGTAAGGGGGATAATGAGTGAGCTGGAAGGGAGGCGGTATGTGCCGTAAGAGGGGGAGGGCATAATGAGTGAGCTGGAAGGCAGGCGGTATGTGCTGTAAGTGGATAATGAGTGAGCTGGATGGGAGGCGGTATGTATGTGCTGTAAGGGGGATAATGAGTGAGCTGGAAGGGAGGCGGGATGTGCTGTAAGGGGAATAATGAGTGAGCTGGAAGGGAGGCGGTATGTGCTGTAAGGGGGGGGATAATGAGTGAGCTGGTAGGGAGGCGGTATGTGCTCTAAGGGGGGGTGGGATAATGAGTGAGCTGGTAGGGAGGCGGAATGTGCTGTAAGGGGGATAATGTGTGAGCTGGAAGGAAGGTGGTGTGTGCTGTAAGGGGATAATGAGTGAGCTGGAAGGGAAGCGGTATGTGCTGTAAGGGGAATAATGAGTGAGCTGGAAGGGAGGCGGTATGTGCAGTAAGGGGGGGGATAATGAGTGAGCTGGAAGGGAGGCTGTATGTGCTGTAAGGGGGATAATGTGTGAGCTGGAAGTAAAGCGGTATGTGCTGTAAGGGGATAATGAGTGAGCTGGAAGGGAGGCGGTATGTGCTGTAAGGGGAATAATGAGTGAGCTAGAAGGGAGGCGGAATGTGCTGTAAGGGGGATAATGTGTGAGCTGGAAGTAAAGCGGTATGTGCTGTAAGGGGATAATGATTGAGCTGGAAGGGAAGCGGTATGTGCTGTAAGGGGAATGAGTGAGCTGTAAGGGGAACAATGAGTGAGCTGGAAGGGAGGCGGTATGCGCCGTAAGAGGGGGGGGCATAATGAGTGAGCTGGAAGGGTGGCGGTATGTGCTGTAAGTGGATAATGAGTGAGCTGGAAGAGAGGCGGTATGTATGTGCTGTAAGGGGGATAATGAGTGAGCTGGAAGGGAGGCGGTATGTGCTGTAAGGGGAATAATGAGTGAGCTGGAAGGGAGGCGGTATGTGCTGTAAGGGGGGGGGATAATGAGTGAGCTGGAAGGGAGACGGTATGTGCTGTAAGAGGGGGGAGGATAATGAGTGAGCTGGAAGGAAGGTGGTATGTGCTCTGAGGGGATAATGAGTGAGCTGGAAGAAAGGCGGCATGTACTGTAAGGGGGATAATGAGTGAGCTGGTAGGGTGGCGGTATGTGCTGTAAGGGGGATAATGAGTGAGCTGGAAGGGAGGCAATATGTGCTGTAAGGGGATAATGAGTGAGCTGGAAGGGAGGCAGTATGTGCCATAAAGAAGGGGGGATCATGAGTGAGCTGGAAGGGAGGCGGTATGTGCTGTAAGGGGATAATGAGTGATCTGGAAGGGAGGCGATATGTGCTGTAAGGGGATAATGAGTGAGCTAGAAGGGAGGTGATATGTGCTGTAAGGGGGATAATGAGTGAGCTGGAAGGGAGGCGGTATGTGCTGTAAGGGGATAATGAGTGAGCTGGAAGGGAGACGGTATGTGCTGTAAGAGGGGGGAGGATAATGAGTGAGCTGGAAGGAAGGTGGTATGTGCTCTAAGGGGATAATGAGTGAGCTGGAAGAAAGGCGGTATGTACTGTAAGGGGGATAATGAGTGAGCTGGAAGGGAGGCGGTATGTGCCGTAAGAGGGGGAGGGCATAATGAGTGAGCTGGAAGGGAGGCGGTATGTGCTGTAAGTGGATAATGAGTGAGCTGGATGGGAGGCGGTATGTATGTGCTGTAAGGGGGATAATGAGTGAGCTGGAAGGGAGGCGGGATGTGCTGTAAGGGGAATAATGAGTGAGCTGGAAGGGAGGCGGTATGTGCTGTAAGGGGGGGGGATAATGAGTGAGCTGGTAGGGAGGCGGTATGTGCTCTAAGGGGGGGTGGGATAATGAGTGAGCTGGTAGGGAGGCGGAATGTGCTGTAAGGGGGATAATGTGTGAGCTGGAAGGAAGGTGGTGTGTGCTGTAAGGGGATAATGAGTGAGCTGGAAGGGAAGCGGTATGTGCTGTAAGGGGAATAATGAGTGAGCTGGAAGGGAGGCGGTATGTGCTGTAAGGGGGGGGATAATGAGTGAGCTGGAAGGGAGGCTGTATGTGCTGTAAGGGGGATAATGTGTGAGCTGGAAGTAAAGCGGTATGTGCTGTAAGGGGATAATGAGTGAGCTGGAAGGGAGGCGGTATGTGCTGTAAGGGGAATAATGAGTGAGCTAGAAGGGAGGCGGAATGTGCTGTAAGGGGGATAATGTGTGAGCTGGAAGTAAAGCGGTATGTGCTGTAAGGGGATAATGATTGAGCTGGAAGGGAAGCGGTATGTGCTGTAAGGGGAATGAGTGAGCTGTAAGGGGAACAATGAGTGAGCTGGAAGGGAGGCGGTATGCGCCGTAAGAGGGGGGGGCATAATGAGTGAGCTGGAAGGGTGGCGGTATGTGCTGTAAGTGGATAATGAGTGAGCTGGAAGAGAGGCGGTATGTATGTGCTGTAAGGGGGATAATGAGTGAGCTGGAAGGGAGGCGGTATGTGCTGTAAGGGGAATAATGAGTGAGCTGGAAGGGAGGTGGTATGTGCTGTAAGGGGGGGGATAATGAGTGAGCTGGAAGGGAGGCGGTATGTGCTGTAAGGGGGATAATTTGTGAGCTGGAAGGATGGTGGTATGTGCTGTAAGGGGATAATGATTGAGCTGGAAGGGAAGCGGTATGTGCTGTAAGGGGAATGAGTGAGCTGTAAGGGGAACAATGAGTGAGCTGGAAGGGAGGCGGTATGTGCTGTAAGGGGGAGGGTAATGAGTGAGCTAGAAGGGAGGCGGTATGTGCTGTAAGGGGGATAATGTGTGAGCTGGAAGGAAGGCGGAATGTGCTGTAAGGGGATAATGAGTGAGCTGTAAGGGAGACGGTATGTGCTGTAAGAGGGGGGAGGATAATGAGTGAGCTGGAAGGAAGGTGGTATGTGCTCTAAGGGGATAATGAGTGAGCTGGAAGAAAGGCGGTATGTACTGTAAGGGGGATAATGAGTGAGCTGGTAGGGTGGCGGTATGTGCTGTAAGGGGGATAATGAGTGAGCTGGAATGGAGGCAATATGTGCTGTAAGGGACTAATGAGTGAGCTGGAAGGGAGGCAGAATGTGCCATAAAGAAGGGGGGATCATGAGTGAGCTGGAAGGGAGGCGGTATGTGCTGTAAGGGGATAATGAGTGATCTGGAAGGGAGGCGGTATGTGCTGTAAGGGGATAATGAGTGAGCTGGAAGGGAGGCGGTATCTGCTGTAAGGGGAACAATGAGTGAGCTGGAAGGGAGGCGGTATGTGCTGTAAGGGGGGGGATAATGAGTGAGCTGGAAGGGAGGCGGTATGTGCTGTAAGAGGGGGGAGGATAATGAGTGAGCTGGAAGGAAGGTGGTATGTGCTCTGAGGGGATAATGAGTGAGCTGGAAGAAAGGCGGCATGTACTGTAAGGGGGATAATGAGTGAGCTGGAAGGGAGACGGTATGTGCTGAAGAGGGGGGAGGATAATGAGTGAGCTGGAAGGAAGGTGGTATGTGCTCTGAGGGGATAATGAGTGAGCTGGAAGAAAGGCGGCATGTACTGTAAGGGGGATAATGAGTGAGCTGGTAGGGTGGCGGTATGTGCTGTAAGGGGGATAATGAGTGAGCTGGAAGGGAGGCAATATGTGCTGTAAGGGGATAATAAGTGAGCTGGAAGGGAGGCAGTATGTGCCATAAAGAAGGGGGGATCATGAGTGAGCTGGAAGGGAGGCGGTATGTGCTGTAAGCGGATAATGAGTGATCTGGAAGGGAGGCGATATGTGCTGTAAGGGGATAATGAGTGAGCTGGAAGGGAGGTGATATGTGCTGTAAGGGGGATAATGAGTGAGCTGGAAGGGAGGCGGTATGTGCTGTAAGGGGATAATGAGTGAGCTGGAAGGGAGACGGTATGTGCTGTAAGAGGGGGGAGGATAATGAGTGAGCTGGAAGGAAGGTGGTATGTGCTCTAAGGGGATAATGAGTGAGCTGGAAGAAAGGCAGTATGTACTGTAAGGGGGATAATGAGTGAGCTGGAAGGGAGGCGGTATGTGCCGTAAGAGGGGGAGGGCATAATGAGTGAGCTGGAAGGGAGGCGGTATGTGCTGTAAGTGGATAATGAGTGAGCTGGAAGGGAGGCGGTATGTATGTGCTGTAAGGTGTCAGGAATCGACTTACCAGGCTGACATCCGTCCGCCGCTGCGGACTCCGTCCTGGCTCCCTGCGGTCACCTGTCACCTATGCCCCTGCCATGGGACATCATCAAGGGCCTGGGAACACTCCTGAGACAGCGGGCATGTAGCGCGCCGCGTCCCTGCTAGGCCGCAGCGTGGGCGCCGCCATGACAGTCTGTAAACAGCCAGTATACTGCGGCCAATCCGGTGCTTGGCCGCACCCACTTTCCTTCACTCATCCAATCCCTGTGCACCATGGGGTACATAAGAGACTGCAGGATCAGTCTGCAGGCATCCTGGACTTTGTGTCTCTCCAGCGACCCATGTGAAAGGATCTGTTCCTGTTCCTCCTGTGTTCCTGGTTCTCTGCTTACGAACTTGTACTCCTGGTTACTCTGCACAGCTCCGTGGAACTTCAAGGCCCAGCAATACCTGCAACCTGCAAATAAGGCTTCACACTCATCACCACCTTGTGTGCTTCAGCCTGCAGTTGAAGACTGACTCCAGGTGTGTTTCATTCCTCCACCTGTGATACAGCTTGCTGCTGCCAGTGCCTCATCACCTGCACTGTGAAGTCAGACTCCTGCCTCTGCTCAGGTTTGCCATTCTACACCTTGCTGCCTAAGTTTCCTGTTTTAAAACCTGCACTGGTTTCCAAACCAGAACCATTTCACAAACACTTGTTCTTCTGTTTATATATTACCGGATATTATTTTCTCAAGTCATCTGTCATCCATTGCCATAGACTTTCAGTTATCATACTGAGTGATTGACTTTATTCATCTGTTATTATTGTTTCTGCTACCATTCTGTGTTATATCATCTGCTAAATAAAATACCATTGCGCTCATGCGCAGGAACGTTATCCAGCCTCCTCGTTTTCTCCCATCTACCTCCACTGACCCACTAGCGCCCCCTCCGGGGACACAGCCCAAACACAATCTGACAGTAAGTCCAGGATCGATGGACTCGGATGGTGGACGGAGTGTGGGGTCAGAGGCCTTGCAAAATCTGGTCTCCCGTCTGGATGGTCAAGAGGTTGCGCAGCAGCAGATGCTTCAATTCCTGCAAGGGATGTCCTCCCGATTAGATACACTACAGCAATCCCTGCCTAGTGTACTCTCTCCTACTGTTCCTGTTACTCCAGCACCTGCCAGTGCTGTGAGTTCTTCTATGCCGGCTGCATCAGCTCCAGTGTCACGTCTGCATCTGCCCGTGCCGAGCAAGTATGATGGCAGTCCTAAGTTATGTCGCGGGTTTCTCAATCAATGTGAAATACAGTTTGAGTTATTGCCACATAATTTCCCCACGCCAAGATCCAAGGTTGCCTACATCATCTCCTTACTCTCTGGATCTGCTCTGAGTTGGGTGTCTCCTCTGTGGGAACGTGCTGACCCTCTGATTAACAACTACACAGACTTCGTGTCAACCTTCAGACGGATCTTTGACGAGCCTGGTCGTGCGACATCAGCTTCGGCAGACCTGATCCAACTTCGTCAAGGTACCCGAAGCATGGGACAATATGTCATCCAGTTCCAGACGTTGGCTGCAGAGGTTCAGTGGAACAACCAAGCTCTGGTAGCAGCCTTCTGGCACGGACTCTCGGATCGGATCAAGGATGAACTGGCGACCCGTGACATTCCTGTTCAACTGTCTGATTTGATCTCCCTGTGCATTAAGTTGGACTCTCGCATCCGCGAACGCAATAATGAACGCGCTCGGAGTGAGCCACGCAGATCAAGGTTCATACCTTCTGTACAGTTCCAGTCTCCCTCTTCTGACGAGCCTATGCAGATAAATAGGTCCCGCCTAACTCCTGAAGAGCGGGCAAGAAGAATACGTGAGAGACTCTGCCTATACTGTGCTGCTGCGGGCCATCAGATTAACTCCTGCACGGTGCGTTCGGGAAACGCCAGATCCTGACTTGTAAGGGAGGAGTCAAGTTAGGATCTTTCAGTCAAGCTCCTTCTCAACAAGACCTCATCCTTCCAGTGATGCTAGAGACTCCAGTTGGGCTCCAGTCTGCGTCAGCATTAGTGGACTGCGGTGCTGCAGGAAACTTTATCACCCAAGCTGCGGTAAATAAATTTTGCCTATCTACCTGTGAACTTTCTTGTCCAGTTTACATTACTGCTGTGGATGGTAGTCGAATCTCCAAGGGGAACATTTCTCATCAAACTGTTCCAGTGGTTCTGGGAGTTGGATTTCTCCATTCTGAACTGATCAAGTTCCTGGTCATCCCTCAAGCCACCCAGGAGATTGTCTTGGGCATGCCCTGGCTCCAGCTACATAATCCACAGTTTGACTGGTCAACGTTGCAGCTTACCTCATGGGGTTCACATTGTCATCAATCCTGCTTAGCCCAAGTGTGTCCCATTAAGTCTACCGAAGTAAAGACACAGTCAAGTCTCCCAGCAGCTTATCAAGACTTCTCAGACGTCTTCTGTGAAAAGGCTGCTGATATCCTGCCGCCCCATAGGGAATGGGATTGTCCCATCGATCTCCTTCCTGGCAAGAAGCCACCTAGGGGGCGCACCTACCCGTTGTCTGTTCCTGAAACTGAGGCGATGAGTAATTACATCAGAGAGAATCTTCAGAAGGGATTCATCCGTCCGTCATCATCTCCCGCTGGTGCAGGTTTCTTCTTTGTTAAAAAGAAGGATGGAGGACTGCGTCCATGCATTGACTATCGGGGTCTCAATGACATTACTATCAAGAATAGTTATCCATTACCACTCATTACCGAATTATTTGACAGAGTTAAAGGAGCCCGCATCTTCACCAAGTTAGATCTCCGCGGTGCCTATAATCTCATCAGAATCCGGAGTGGTGACGAGTGGAAGACAGCTTTCAACACTCGAGATGGCCATTATGAATACCTGGTAATGCCATTTGGGTTGAGTAATGCTCCAGCAGTGTTCCAACACTTTGTGAACGAAATCTTTCGTGATGTCCTGTATAAGTACCTCGTTGTTTACTTAGATGATATCCTTATCTTCTCCCAAGACCTTCCATCTCATCGTCTACAAGTTTGTGAAGTTCTCCGACGTCTTCGTGAGAACCGGCTCTACGGGAAACTATCTAAATGCACCTTTGAAGTTCCCTCTATACCCTTCCTGGGTTATATAATTTCCGGATCGGATCTTCAGATGGACCCGACAAAATTGGAAGCTATTGCCAATTGGTCCATTCCAAACTCTCTCAAGTCTATCCAGCGATTCCTGGGTTTCGCCAACTACTATAGAAAATTTATTCGAGGATTCTCCACTCTCATCGCTCCTATTACCAACCTGACTCGGAAAGGGGCAGACCATTCCAACTGGTCAGAAGAAGCCTTGGCAGCCTTCCAGAAGATCAAGCTAGCCTTTATGTCTGCTCCAGTGCTGTCTCAGCCAGATGTCAACAGACCATTCGAGTTGGAGGTAGATGCCTCTACAGTTGGGGTTGGAGCTGTTCTCTCCCAGAAGGGATCCGATGGGAAAGTCCACCCTTGTGGATTTTATTCTCGAAAGTTTCTTCCTGCAGAAGCTAACTACTCCGTGGGAGATCAAGAACTACTGGCGATCAAGCTGGCTCTCGAGGAATGGAGATATCTCCTAGAAGGGGCCAAACATCCGTTTAATATCTACACGGATCATAAAAACCTGCTATATTTAAAGGCAGCTCAGTGCCTTAACCCTCGCCAGTCCAGGTGGGCTATGTTTTTCTCACGTTTTAATTTCAAGCTTCATTTCCGCCCAGGTTCGCAGAATGTGAAAGCCGACGCGTTATCCCGATCCATGGAATCTGAAGAAGGAACATCTGACTCAGTGCCACATTCCATCCTGAGTCCCGTGGTTTTCGCTGCATCTCAAGTCTCCCCAGCTCCTCCTCCTGGTAAGACTTTTGTTTCCCCAGATCTCCGTCCCAAGTTGCTATCTTGGGCCCATCAATCCAAGTTCACTGGTCATCCTGGGGTCCTGAAGACCTTCAAGTTCCTTTCTGCTACATATTGGTGGCCAAAGATGAAAATGGACATCCAGGATTTCGTGGCATCCTGTCCTAAATGTGTGCAGCACAAGACTCCTCGTCAGTCTCCAGCAGGTCAGTTACAACCACTGTCTATCCCTAGTCGTCCCTGGTCACACCTGTCCATGGATTTTATCACCGACCTTCCTCCTTCTCAAGGACATAATACCATTTGGGTTGTAGTGGACAGATTCACCAAGATGGCTCATTTTGTTCCTCTCCAGGGTCTCCCTTCTGCCCCAAAACTTGCCCAAATCTTCCTACGGGAGATTTTCCGCTTACATGGTTTACCCTCTGAAATAATATCTGACCGGGGGGTACAGTTTGTAGCGAGGTTTTGGAGGGCCCTCTGTTCTGCCATGCAGGTCAAACTGAAGTTTTCATCTTCATACCATCCTCAGACGAATGGGCAGACAGAGAGGGTCAATCAAGAACTTGAGACTTTTTTAAGATTATATGTTTCATCTTCCCAGGATGACTGGTTCGATCTGCTCCCATGGGCCGAGTTTGCCCACAACTTTCGATACCATACTGCCACTGAAACGACACCATTCTTTGCAGTATATGGGCAACATCCCCGTGTACCTGATTTCCAAGAACTCCCTCATATGGATGTTCCTGCTGCCACTACTGCTCTGACTCAGTTTTCATCTATTTGGAGAAAAATTCACGTTTCCCTCAAAAAGGCCTCCAGTCGGTACAAGGTCTTTGCCGACCGCAAGAGACGTGCGGTTCCCCATTTGAAACCTGGGGACAAGGTTTGGCTATCAACCCGTAACCTCCGTCTCAGGGTCCCATCCATGAAGTTTGCACCACGCTTCATTGGTCCTTATCCTGTCGAAAGAGTCATCAACCCAGTGGCCTATAAATTAAAGTTACCATCCTCCCTTCGTATACCTAACGCTTTTCATATTTCTCTCCTCAGACCTCTAGTCCTAAACCGCTTTCAGAATACTCTTCCAGTAGGTCCCAAGGTTCGAACTCAGCGGGGCGTGGAATTCGAGATCAACAAAATTCTGGACTCCCGTTGTCGGTATGGACGTCTCCAGTACCTGGTCGATTGGTCCGGTTATGGCCCAGAGGAGAGAAGTTGGGTGAATTCGTCCGATGTCCATGCTCCTAGGTTGGTCCGTGTCTTCCACAGCACTCATCCCTCCAAACCACGTGGGTGTTCGGTGTCCACCCCTAAAGGAGGGGGTACTGTCAGGAATCGACTTACCAGGCTGACATCCGTCCGCCGCTGCGGACTCCGTCCTGGCTCCCTGCGGTCACCTGTCACCTATGCCCCTGCCATGGGACATCATCAAGGGCCTGGGAACACTCCTGAGACAGCGGGCATGTAGCGCGCCGCGTCCCTGCTAGGCCGCAGCGTGGGCGCCGCCATGACAGTCTGTAAACAGCCAGTATACTGCGGCCAATCCGGTGCTTGGCCGCACCCACTTTCCTTCACTCATCCAATCCCTGTGCACCATGGGGTACATAAGAGACTGCAGGATCAGTCTGCAGGCATCCTGGACTTTGTGTCTCTCCAGCGACCCATGTGAAAGGATCTGTTCCTGTTCCTCCTGTGTTCCTGGTTCTCTGCTTACGAACTTGTACTCCTGGTTACTCTGCACAGCTCCGTGGAACTTCAAGGCCCAGCAATACCTGCAACCTGCAAATAAGGCTTCACACTCATCACCACCTTGTGTGCTTCAGCCTGCAGTTGAAGACTGACTCCAGGTGTGTTTCATTCCTCCACCTGTGATACAGCTTGCTGCTGCCAGTGCCTCATCACCTGCACTGTGAAGTCAGACTCCTGCCTCTGCTCAGGTTTGCCATTCTACACCTTGCTGCCTAAGTTTCCTGTTTTAAAACCTGCACTGGTTTCCAAACCAGAACCATTTCACAAACACTTGTTCTTCTGTTTATATATTACCGGATATTATTTTCTCAAGTCATCTGTCATCCATTGCCATAGACTTTCAGTTATCATACTGAGTGATTGACTTTATTCATCTGTTATTATTGTTTCTGCTACCATTCTGTGTTATATCATCTGCTAAATAAAATACCATTGCGCTCATGCGCAGGAACGTTATCCAGCCTCCTCGTTTTCTCCCATCTACCTCCACTGACCCACTAGCGCCCCCTCCGGGGACACAGCCCAAACACAATCTGACATAAGGGGGATAATGAGTGAGCTGGAAGGGAGGCGGTATGTGCTGTAAGGGGAATAATGAGTGAGCTGGAAGGGAGGCGGTATGTGCTGTAAGGGGGGGGGGGGATAATGAGTGAGCTGGTAGGGAGGCGGTATGTGCTGTAAGGGGGATAATGTGTGAGCTGGAAGGAAGGTGGTATGTGCTGTAAGGGGATAATGAGTGAGCTGGAAGGGAAGCGGTATGTGCTGTAAGGGGAATAATTAGTGAGCTGGAAGGGAGGCGGTATGTGCTGTAAGGGGAACAATGAGTGAGCTGGAAGGGAGGCGGTATGTGCTGTAAGGGGGATAATGAGTGAGCTGGAAGGGAGGCAATATGTGCTGTAAGGGACTAATGAGTGAGCTGGAAGGGAGGCAGTATGTGCCATAAAGAAGGGGGGATATTGAGTGAGCTGGAAGGGAGGCGGTATGTGCTGTAAGGGGATAATGAGTGATCTGGAAGGGAGGCGGTATGTGCTGTAAGGGGATAATGAGTGAGCTGGAAGGGAGGCGGTATCTGCTGTAAGGGGAACAATGAGTGAGCTGGAAGGGAGGCGGTATGTGCTGTAAGAGGGGGGAGGATAATGAGTGAGCTGGAAGGAAGGTGGTATGTGCTCTGAGGGGATAATGAGTGAGCTGGAAGAAAGGCGGCATGCACTGTAAGGGGGATAATGAGTGAGCTGGAAGGGAGACGGTATGTGCTGTAAGAGGGGGAGGATAATGAGTGAGCTGGAAGGAAGGTGGTATGTGCTCTGAGGGGATAATGAGTGAGCTGGAAGAAAGGCGGCATGTACTGTAAGGGGGATAATGAGTGAGCGGGTAGGGTGGCGGTATGTGCTGTAAGGGGGATAATGAGTGAGCTGGAAGGGAGGCAATATGTGCTGTAAGGGGATAATGAGTGAGCTGGAAGGGAGGCAGTATGTGCCATAAAGAAGGGGGGATCATGAGTGAGCTGGAAGGGAGGCGGTATGTGCTGTAAGGGGAATAATGAGTGAGCTGGAAGGGAGGCGGTATGTGCTGTAAGGGGGGCGGATAATGAGTGAGCTGTAAGGGAGGCGGTATGTGCTGTAAGGGGGATAATGTGTGAGCTGGAAGGAAGGCGGTATGTGCTGTAAGGGGATAATGAGAGAGCTGGAAGGGAAGCGGTATGTGCTGTAAGGGGAACAATGAGTGAGCTGGAAGGGAGGTGGTATGTGCTGTAAGGGGAATAATGAGTGAGCTGGAAGGGAGGCGGTATGTGCTGTAAGGGGGGCGGATAATGAGTGAGCTGGAATGGAGGCGGTATGTGCTGTAAGGGGGATAATGTGTGAGCTGGAAGGAAGGCGGTATGTGCTGTAAGGGGATAATGAGTGAGCTGGAAGGGAGACGGTATGTGCTGTAAGAGGGGGGAGGATAATGAGTGAGCTGGAAGGAAAGTGGTATGTGCTCTAAGGGGATAATGAGTGAGCTGGAAGAAAGGCGGTATGTACTGTAAGGGGGATAATGAGTGAGCTGGAAGGGAGGCGGTATGTGCCGTAAGAGGGGGAGGGCATAATGAGTGAGCTGGAAGGGAGGCGGTATGTGCTGTAAGTGGATAATGAGTGAGCTGGAAGGGAGGCGGTATGTATGAGCTGTAAGGGGGATAATGAGTGAGCTGGAAGGGAGGCGGTATGTGCTGTAAGGGGAATAATGAGTAAGCTGGAAGGGAGGCGGTATGTGCTGTAAGGGGGGGGGATAATGAGTGAGCTGGTAGGGAGGCGGTATGTGCTGTAAGGGGGATAATGTGTGAGCTGGAAGGAAGGTGGTGTGTGCTGTAAGGGGATAATGAGTTAGCTGGAAGGGAAGCGGTATGTGCTGTAAGGGGAATAATGAGTGAGCTGGAAGGGAGGCGGAATGTGCTGTAAAGGGAACAATGAGTGAGCTGGAAGGGAGGCGGTATGTGCTGTAAGGGGGGGGGTAATGAGTGAGCTGGAAGGGAGGCGGTATGTGCTGTAAGGGGGATAATGTGTGAGCTGGAAGTAAAGCGGTATGTGCTGTAAGGGGATAATGAGTGAGCTGGAAGGGAGGCGGTATGTGCTGCAAAGGAATAATGAGTAAGCTGGAAGGGAGGCGGTATGCGCCGTAAGAGGGGGGGGCATAATGAGTGAGCTGGAAGGGAGGCGGTATGTGCTGTAAGTGGATAATGAGTGAGCTGGAAGAGAGGCGGTATGTATTTGCTGTAAGGGGGATAATGAGTGAGCTGGAAGGGAGGCGGTATGTGCTGTAAGGGGAATAATGAGTGAGCTGGAAGGGAGGTGGTATGTGCTGTAAGGGGGGGGATAATGAGTGAGCTGGAAGGGAGGCGGTATGTGCTGTAAGGGGGATAATGTGTGAGCTGGAAGGAAGGTGGTATGTGCTGTAAGGGGATAATGAGTGAGCTGGAAGGGTAGCGGTATGTGCTGTAAGGGGAATGAGTGAGCTGTAAGGGGAACAATGAGTGAGCTGGAAGGGAGGCGGTATATGCTGTAAGGGGGGGGATAATGAGTGAGCTGGAAGGGAGGCGGTATGTGCTGTAAGGGGGATAATGTGTGAGCTGGAAGGAAGGCGGTATGTGCTGTAAGGGGATAATGAGTGAGCTGGAAGGAAGACGGTATGTGCTGTAAGAGGGGGGAGGATAATGAGTGAGCTGGAAGGAAGGTGGTATGTGCTCTAAGGGGATAATGAGTGAGCAGGAAGAAAGGCGGTATGTACTGTAAGGGGGATAATGAGTGAGCTGGTAGGGTGGCGGTATGTGCTGTAAGGGGGATAATGAGTGAGCTGGAAGGGAGGCAATATGTGCTGTAAGGGACTAATGAGTGAGCTGGAAGGGAGGCAGTATGTGCCATAAAGAAGGGGGGATCATGAGTGAGCTGGAAGGGAGGCGGTATGTGCTGTAAGGGGATAATGAGTGATCTGGAAGGGAGGCGGTATGTGCTGTAAGGGGATAATGAGTGAGCTGGAAGGGAGGTGATACGTGCTGTAAGGGGGATAATGAGTGAGCTGGAAGGGAGGCGGTTTGTGCCGTAAGAGGGGGAGGGCATAATGAGTGAGCTGGAAGGGAGGCGGTATGTGCTGTAAGTGGATATTGAGTGAGCTGGAAGGGAGGCGGTATGTATGTGCTGTAAGGGGGATAATGAGTGAGCTGGAAGGGAGGCGGTATGTGCTGTAAGGGGAATAATGAGTGAGCTGGAAGGGAGGCGGTATGTGCTGTAAGGGGGGGGATAATGAGTGAGCTGGAAGGGAGGCGGTATGTGCTGTAAGGGGGATATTGTGTGAGCTGGAAGGAAGGTGGTATGTGCTGTAAGGGGATAATGAGTGAGCTGGAAGGGAAGCGGTATGTGCTGTAAGGGGAATAATGAGTGAGCTGGAAGGAAGGTGGTATGTGCTGTAAGGGGAAAAATGAGTGAGCTGGAAGGGAGGCGGTATGTGCTGTAAGGGGGGGATAATGAGTGAGCTGGAAGGGAGGCGGTATGTGCTGTAAGGGGGATAATGTGTGAGCTGGAAGGAAGGCATTATGTGCTGTAAGGGGATAATGAGTGAGCTGGAAGGAAGGTGTTATGTGCTGTAAGGGGGATAATGAGTGAGCAGGAAGGGAGGCGGTATGTGCTGTAAGGGGAATAATGAGTGAGCTAGAAGGGAGGCGGAATGTGCTGTAAAGGGATAATGAGTGAGCTGGAAGGGAGGCGGTATGTGCCGTAAGAGGGGGGGGGCATAATGAGTGAGCTGGAAGGGAGGCGGTATGTGCTGTAAGGGGGGGGATAATGAGTGAGCTGGAAGGTAGGCGGTATGTGCTGTAAGGGGGATAATGTGTGAGCTGGAAGGAAGGCGGTATGTGTTGTAAGGGGATAATGAGAGAGCTGGAAGGGAAGCGGTATGTGCTGTAAGGGGAACAATGAGTGAGCTGGAAGGGAGGTGGTATGTGCTGTAAGGGGAATAATGAGTGAGCTGGAAGGGAGGCGGTATGTGCTGTAAGGGGGGCGGATAATGAGTGAGCTGTAAGGGAGGCGGTATGTGCTGTAAGGGGGATAATGTGTGAGCTGGAAGGAAGGCGGTATGTGCTGTAAGGGGATAATGAGAGAGCAGGAAGGGAAGCGGTATGTGCTGTAAGGGGAACAATGAGTGAGCTGGAAGGGAGGTGGTATGTGCTGTAAGGGGAATAATGAGTGAGCTGGAAGGGAGGCGGTATGTGCTGTAAGGGGGCGGATAATGAGTGAGCTGGAATGGAGGCGGTATGTGCTGTAAGGGGGATAATGTGTGAGCTGGAAGGAAGGCGGTATGTGCTGTAAGGGGGATAATGTGTGAGCTGGAAGGAAGGCGGTATGTGCTGTAAGGGGATAATGAGTGAGCTGGAAGGAAGACGGTATGTGCTGTAAGAGGGGGGAGGATAATGAGTGAGCTGGAAGGAAGGTGGTATGTGCTCTAAGGGGATAATGAGTGAGCAGGAAGAAAGGCGGTATGTACTGTAAGGGGGATAATGAGTGAGCTGGTAGGGTGGCGGTATGTGCTGTAAGGGGGATAATGAGTGAGCTGGAAGGGAGGCAATATGTGCTGTAAGGGACTAATGAGTGAGCTGGAAGGGAGGCAGTATGTGCCATAAAGAAGGGGGGATCATGAGTGAGCTGGAAGGGAGGCGGTATGTGCTGTAAGGGGATAATGAGTGATCTGGAAGGGAGGCGGTATGTGCTGTAAGGGGATAATGAGTGAGCTGGAAGGGAGGTGATACGTGCTGTAAGGGGGATAATGAGTGAGCTGGAAGGGAGGCGGTTTGTGCCGTAAGAGGGGGAGGGCATAATGAGTGAGCTGGAAGGGAGGCGGTATGTGCTGTAAGTGGATATTGAGTGAGCTGGAAGGGAGGCGGTATGTATGTGCTGTAAGGGGGATAATGAGTGAGCTGGAAGGGAGGCGGTATGTGCTGTAAGGGGAATAATGAGTGAGCTGGAAGGGAGGCGGTATGTGCTGTAAGGGGGGGGATAATGAGTGAGCTGGAAGGGAGGCGGTATGTGCTGTAAGGGGGATATTGTGTGAGCTGGAAGGAAGGTGGTATGTGCTGTAAGGGGATAATGAGTGAGCTGGAAGGGAAGCGGTATGTGCTGTAAGGGGAATAATGAGTGAGCTGGAAGGAAGGTGGTATGTGCTGTAAGGGGAAAAATGAGTGAGCTGGAAGGGAGGCGGTATGTGCTGTAAGGGGGGGATAATGAGTGAGCTGGAAGGGAGGCGGTATGTGCTGTAAGGGGGATAATGTGTGAGCTGGAAGGAAGGCATTATGTGCTGTAAGGGGATAATGAGTGAGCTGGAAGGAAGGTGTTATGTGCTGTAAGGGGGATAATGAGTGAGCAGGAAGGGAGGCGGTATGTGCTGTAAGGGGAATAATGAGTGAGCTAGAAGGGAGGCGGAATGTGCTGTAAAGGGATAATGAGTGAGCTGGAAGGGAGGCGGTATGTGCCGTAAGAGGGGGGGGGCATAATGAGTGAGCTGGAAGGGAGGCGGTATGTGCTGTAAGGGGGGGGATAATGAGTGAGCTGGAAGGTAGGCGGTATGTGCTGTAAGGGGGATAATGTGTGAGCTGGAAGGAAGGCGGTATGTGTTGTAAGGGGATAATGAGAGAGCTGGAAGGGAAGCGGTATGTGCTGTAAGGGGAACAATGAGTGAGCTGGAAGGGAGGTGGTATGTGCTGTAAGGGGAATAATGAGTGAGCTGGAAGGGAGGCGGTATGTGCTGTAAGGGGGGCGGATAATGAGTGAGCTGTAAGGGAGGCGGTATGTGCTGTAAGGGGGATAATGTGTGAGCTGGAAGGAAGGCGGTATGTGCTGTAAGGGGATAATGAGAGAGCAGGAAGGGAAGCGGTATGTGCTGTAAGGGGAACAATGAGTGAGCTGGAAGGGAGGTGGTATGTGCTGTAAGGGGAATAATGAGTGAGCTGGAAGGGAGGCGGTATGTGCTGTAAGGGGGGCGGATAATGAGTGAGCTGGAATGGAGGCGGTATGTGCTGTAAGGGGGATAATGTGTGAGCTGGAAGGAAGGCGGTATGTGCTGTAAGGGGATAATGAGTGAGCTGGAAGGTAGACGGTATGTGCTGTAAGAGGGGGGAGGATAATGAGTGAGCTGGAAGGTAGGTGGTATGTGCTCTAAGGGGATAATGAGTGAGCTGGAAGAAAGGCGGTATGTACTGTAAGGGGGATAATGAGTGAGCTGGAAGGGAGGCGATATGTGCTGTAAGAGGATAATGCATGAGCAGAAAGGGAGGCAGTATGTGCCATAAAGAAGGGGGGATCATGAGTGAGCTGTAAGGGAGGCGGTATGTGCTGTATGGGGATAATGAGTGAGCTGGAAGGCAGGCGGTATGTGCTGTAAGGGGATAATGAGTGAGCTGGAAGGGAGGTGATATGTGCTGTAAGGGGGATAATGAGCGAGCTGGAAGGGAGGCGGTATGTGCTGTAAGGGAATCATGAGTGAACTGGAAGGGAGGCGGTATGTGCTGTAAGGGGATAATGAGTGAGCTGGAAGGAAGGCGGTATGTGCTGTAAGGGGATAATGAGTGAGCTGGAAGGGAGGCGGCATGTTCTGTAAGGGGGATAATGTGTGAGCTGGAAGGGAGGCGGTATGTGCCGTAAGAGGGGGGGGGACATAATGAGTGAGCTGGAAGGGAGGCGGTATGTGCTGTAAGGGGGGGGGATAATGAGTGAGCTGGAAGGTAGGCGGTATGTGCTGTAAGGGGGATAATGTGTGAGCTGGAAGGAAGGCGGTATGTGTTGTAAGGGGATAATGAGAGAGCTGGAAGGGAAACGGTATGTGCTGTAAGGGGAACAATGAGTGAGCTGGAAGGGAGGTGGTATGTGCTGTAAGGGGAATAATGAGTGAGCTGGAAGGGAGGCGGTATGTGCTGTAAGGGGGGCGGATAATGAGTGAGCAGGAAGGGAGGCGGTATGTGCTGTAAGGGGGATAATGTGTGAGCTGGAAGGAAGGTGGTATGTGCTGTAAGGGGATAATGAGAGAGCAGGAAGGGAAGCGGTATGTGCTGTAAGGGGAACAATGAGTGAGCTGGAAGGGAGGTGGTATGTGCTGTAAGGGGAATAATGAGTGAGCTGGAAGGGAGGCGGTATGTGCTGTAAGGGGGGCGGATAATGAGTGAGCTGGAATGGAGGCGGTATGTGCTGTAAGGGGGATAATGTGTGAGCTGGAAGGAAGGCGGTATGTGCTGTAAGGGGATAATGAGTGAGCTGGAAGGGAGACGGTATGTGCTGTAAGAGGGGGGAGGATAATGAGTGAGCTGGAAGGTAGGTGGTATGTGCTCTAAGGGGATAATGAGTGAGCTGGAAGAAAGGCGGTATGTACTGTAAGGGGGATAATGAGTGAGCTGGAAGGGAGGCGATATGTGCTGTAAGAGGATAATGCATGAGCAGAAAGGGAGGCAGTATGTGCCATAAAGAAGGGGGGATCATGAGTGAGCTGTAAGGGAGGCGGTATGTGCTGTAAGGGGATAATGAGTGAGCTGGAAGGCAGGCGGTATGTGCTGTAAGGGGATAATGAGTGAGCTGGAAGGGAGGTGATATGTGCTGTAAGGGGGATAATGAGCGAGCTGGAAGGGAGGCGGTATGTGCTGTAAGGGAATCATGAGTGAACTGGAAGGGAGGCGGTATGTGCTGTAAGGGGATAATGAGTGAGCTGGAAGGAAGGCGGTATGTGCTGTAAGGGGATAATGAGTGAGCTGGAAGGGAGGCGGCATGTTCTGTAAGGGGGATAATGTGTGAGCTGGAAGGGAGGCGGTATGTGCCGTAAGAGGGGGGGGGGGCATAATGAGTGAGCTGGAAGGGAGGCGGTATGTGCTGTAAGGGGGGGGATAATGAGTGAGCTGGAAGGTAGGCGGTATGTGCTGTAAGGGGGATAATGTGTGAGCTGGAAGGAAGGCGGTATGTGTTGTAAGGGGATAATGAGAGAGCTGGAAGGGAAGCGGTATGTGCTGTAAGGGGAACAATGAGTGAGCTGGAAGGGAGGTGGTATGTGCTGTAAGGGGAATAATGAGTGAGCTGGAAGGGAGGCGGTATGTGCTGTAAGGGGGGCGGATAATGAGTGAGCTGGAAGGGAGGCGGTATGTGCTGTAAGGGGTATAATGTGTGAGCTGGAAGGAAGGCGGTATGTGCTGTAAGGGGATAATGAGAGAGCAGGAAGGGAAGCGGTATGTGCTGTAAGGGGAACAATGAGTGAGCTGGAAGGGAGGTGGTATGTGCTGTAAGGGGAATAATGAGTGAGCTGGAAGGGAGGCGGTATGTGCTGTAAGGGGGGCGGATAATGAGTGAGCTGGAATGGAGGCGGTATGTGCTGTAAGGGGGATAATGTGTGAGCTGGAAGGAAGGCGGTATGTGCTGTAAGGGGATAATGAGTGAGCTGGAAGGGAGACGGTATGTGCTGTAAGAGGGGGGAGGATAATGAGTGAGCTGGAAGGTAGGTGGTATGTGCTCTAAGGGGATAATGAGTGAGCTGGAAGAAAGGCGGTATGTACTGTAAGGGGGATAATGAGTGAGCTGGAAGGGAGGCGATATGTGCTGTAAGAGGATAATGCATGAGCAGAAAGGGAGGCAGTATGTGCCATAAAGAAGGGGGGATCATGAGTGAGCTGTAAGGGAGGCGGTATGTGCTGTAAGGGGATAATGAGTGAGCTGGAAGGCAGGCGGTATGTGCTGTAAGGGGATAATGAGTGAGCTGGAAGGGAGGTGATATGTGCTGTAAGGGGGATAATGAGCGAGCTGGAAGGGAGGCGGTATGTGCTGTAAGGGAATCATGAGTGAACTGGAAGGGAGGCGGTATGTGCTGTAAGGGGATAATGAGTGAGCTGGAAGGAAGGCGGTATGTGCTGTAAGGGGATAATGAGTGAGCTGGAAGGGAGGCGGCATGTTCTGTAAGGGGGATAATGTGTGAGCTGGAAGGAAGGCGGTATGTGCTGTAAGGGGATAATGAGTGAGCTGGAAGGGAGGTGATATGTGCTGTAAGGGGGATAATGAGTGAGCTGGAAGGGAGGTGGTATGTACTGTAAAGGGATAATGAGTGAGCTGGAAGGGAGCCGGTATGTGCCATAAGAGGGGGGGGGGGGCATAATGAGTGAGCTGGAAGAGAGGCGGTATGTGCTGTAGGAGGGGGGGGCATAATGAGTGAGCTGGAAGGGAGGCGGTATGTGCTGTAAGTGGATAACGAGTGAGCTGGAAGGGAGGCGGTATGTGCCGTAAGGGGGGGGGGGGCATAATGTGTGAGCTAGAAGGGAGGCGGTATGTGCTGTAAGTGGATATTGAGTGAGCTGGAAGGGAGGCGGTATGTATGTGCTGTAAGGGGGATAATGAGTGAGCTGGAAGGGAGGCGGTATGTGCTGTAAGGGGAATAATGAGTGAGCTGGAAGGGAGGCGGTATGTGCTGTAAGGGGGGGGATAATGAGTGAGCTGGAAGGGAGGCGGTATGTGCTGTAAGGGGGATATTGTGTGAGCTGGAAGGAAGGTGATATGTGCTGTAAGGGGATAATGAGTGAGCTGGAAGGGAAGCGGTATGTGCTGTAAGGGGGATAATGAGTGAGCTGGAAGGGAGGCGGTATGTGCTGTAAGGGGAATAATGAGTGAGCTAGAAGGGAGGCGGAATGTGCTGTAAAGGGATAATGAGTGAGCTGGAAGGGAGGCGGTATGTGCCGTAAGAGGGGGGGGGGCATAATGAGTGAGCTGGAAGGGAGGCGGTATGTGCTGTAAGGGGGGGGATAATAAGTGAGCTGGAAGGGAGGCGGTATGTGCTGTAAGGGGGATAATGTGTGAGCTGGAAGGAAGGCGGTATGTGTTGTAAGGGTATAATGAAAGAGCTGGAAGGGAAGCGGTATGTGCTGTTAGGGGAACAATGAGTGAGCTGGAAGGGAGGTGGTATGTGCTGTAAGGGGAATAATGAGTGAGCTGGAAGGGAGGCGGTATGTGCTGTAAGGGGGGCGGATAATGAGTGAGCTGGAAGGGAGGCGGTATGTGCTGTAAGGGGGATAATGTGTGAGCTGGAAGGAAGGCAGTATGTGCTGTAAGGGGATAATGAGAGAGCTGGAAGGGAAGCGGTATGTGCTGTAAGGGAAACAATGAGTGAGCTGGAAGGGAGGTGGTATGTGCTGTAAGGGGAATAATGAGTGAGCTGGAAGGGAGGCGGTATGTGCTGTAAGGGGGGCGGATAATGAGTGAGCTGGAAGGGAGGCGGTATGTGCTGTAAGGGGGATAATGTGTGAGCTGGAAGGAAGGCGGTATGTGCTGTAAGGGGATAATGAGTGAGCTGGAAGGGAGACGGTATGTGCTGTAAGAGGGGGGAGGATAATGAGTGAGCTGGAAGGAAGGTGGTATGTGCTCTAAGGGGATAATGAGTGAGCTGGAAGAAAGGCGGTATGTACTGTAAGGGGGATAATGAGTGAGCTGGAAGGGAGGCGATATGTGCTGTAAGAGGATAATGCGTGAGCAGAAAGGGAGGCAGTATGTGCCATAAAGAAGGGGGGATCATGAGTGAGCTGTAAGGGAGGCGGTATGTGCTGTAAGGGGATAATGAGTGAGCTGGAAGGCAGGCGGTATGTGCTGTAAGGGGATAATGAGTGAGCTGGAAGGGAGGTGATATGTGCTGTAAGGGAATCATGAGTGAACTGGAAGGGAGGCGGTATGTGCTGTAAGGGGATAATGAGTGAGCTGGAAGGAAGGCGGTATGTGCTGTAAGGGGATAATGAGTGAGCTGGAAGGGAGGCGGCATGTTCTGTAAGGGGGATAATGTGTGAGCTGGAAGGGAGGCGGTATGTGCTGTAAGGGGATAATGAGTGAGCTGGAAGGGAGGTGATATGTGCTGTAAGGGGGATAATGAGTGAGCTGGAAGGGAGGTGGTATGTACTGTAAAGGGATAATGAGTGAGCTGGAAGGGAGGCGGTATGTGCCATAAGAGGGGGGGGGGCATAATGAGTGAGCTGGAAGGGAGGCGGTATATGCTGTAGGAGGGGGGGGGGCATAATGAGTGAGCTGGAAGGGAGGCGGTATGTGCTGTAAGTGGATAACGAGTGAGCTGGAAGGGAGGCGGTATGTGCCGTAAGAGGGCGGGGGGCATAATGAGTGAGCTAGAAGGGAGGCGGTATGTGCTGTAAGTGGATAATGAGTGAGCTGGAAGGGAGGTGATATGTGCTGTAAGGGGAATAATGAGTGAGCTGGAAGGGAGGCGGTATATGGTGTAAGGGGGGGGATAATGAGTGAGCTGGAAGGGAGGCTGTATGTGCTGTAAGGGCGATAATGTGTGAGCTGGAAGGAAGGCGGTATGTGCTGTAAGGGGATAATGAGTGAGCTGGAAGGGAGGTGATATGTGCTGTAAGGGGGATAATGAGTGAGCTGGAAGGGAGGCGGTATGTGCTGTAAGGGGAATAATGAGTGAGCTGGAAGGGAGGCGGTATGTGCCATAAGAGGGGGGGGGGGGCAAAATGAGTGAGCTGGAAGGAGGCGGTATGTGCTGTAAGAGGATAATGAGTGAGCTGGAAGGGAGGCGGTTTGTATGTGCTGTAAGGGGAATATTGAGTGAACTGGAAGGGAGGCGGTATGTGCTGTAAGGGTAATTATGAGTGAGCTGGAAGGGAGGCGGTATGTGCTGTAAGGGGGGGATAATGAGTGAGCTGGAAGGGAGGCGGTATGTGCTGTAAGGGGGATAATGTGTGAGCTGGAAGTAAGGCGGTATGTGCTGTAAGGGGATAATGAGTGAGCTGGAAGGGAGGTGATATGTGCTGTAAGAGGGATAATGAGTGAGCAGGAAGGGAGGTGAAATGTGCTGTAAGGGGGATAATAAGTGAGCTGGAAGGGAGGCGGTATGTGCCATAAGAGGGGGGGTGGCATAATGTGTGAGCTGGAAGGAGGGCGGTATGTGCTGTAAGGGGGATAATGTGTGAGCTGAAAGGAAGGCGGTATGTACTGTAAAGGGATAATGAGTGAGCTGGAAGGGAGGTGTTATGTGCTGTAAGGGGGATAATGAGTGAGCTGGAAGGGAGGCTGTATGTTGTAAGGGCAATAATGAGTGAGCTAGAAGGGAGGCGGTATGTGCTGTAAAGGGATAATGAGTGAGCTGGAAGGGAGGCAGTATGTGCCGTAAGAGGGGGGGGCATAATGAGTGAGCTGGAAGGGAGGCGGTATGTGATGTAAGTGGATAATGAGTGAGCTGGAAGGGAGGCGGCATGTATGTGCTGTAAGGGGGATAATGAGTGAGCTGGAAGGGAGGCGGTATGTGCTGTAAGGGGAATAATGAGTGAGCTGGAAGGGAGGCGGTATGTGCTGTAAGGGGGGGGAAATGTGTGAGCTGGAAGGGAGGCGGTTTGTGCTCTAAGGGGGATAATGTGTGAGCTGGAAGGAAGGTGGTATGTGCTGTAAGGGGATAATGAGTGAACTGGAAGGGAAGCGGTATGTGCTGTAAGGGGAATAATGAGTGAGATGGAAGGGAGGCGGTATGTGCTGTAAGGGGAACAATGAGTGAGCTGGAAGGGAGGCGGTATGTGCCGTTTGGGGGGGATAATGAGTGAGCTGAAAGGGAGGCGGTATATGCTGTAAGGGGGATAATGTGTGAGCTGGAAGGAAGGCGGTATGTGCTGTAAGGGGATAATGAGTGAGCTGGAAGGGAGACGGTATGTGCTGTAAGAGGGGGGAGGATAATGAGTGAGCTGGAATGAAGGTGGTATGTGCTCTAAGGGGATAATGAGTGAGCTGGAAGAAAGGCGGTATATACTGTAAGGGGGATAATGAGTGAGCTGGTAGGGTGGCGGTATGTGCTGTAAGGGGGATAATGAGTGAGCTGGAAGGGAGGCAATATGTGCTGTAAGGGGATAATGAGTGAGCAGGAAAGGAGGCAGTATGTGCCATAAAGAAGGGGGGATCATGAGTGAGCTGGAAGGGAGGCGGTATGTGCTGTAAGGGGATAATGAGTGAGCTGGAAGGGAGGCGGTATGTGCTGTAAGGAGATAATGAGTGAGTTGGAAGGGAGGTGATATGTGCTATAAGGGGGATAATGAGTGAGCTGGAAGGGAGGCGGTATGTGCTGTATGGGGATAATGAGTGAGCTGGAACGGAGGTGATATGTGCTGTAAGGGGGATAATGAGTGAGCTGGAAGGGATGTGGTATGTGCTGTAAAGGAATAATGAGTGAGCTGGAGGGAGGCGGTATGTGCCGTAAGAGGGGGAGGGCATAATGAGTGAGCTGGAAGGGAGGCGGTATGTGCTGTAAGTGGATAATGAGTGAGCTGGAAGGGAGGCGGTATGTATGTGCTGTAAGGGGGATAATGAGTGAGCTACGAAGGAAGGCGGTATGTGCTGTAAGGGTAATAATGAGTGAGCTGGAAGGGAGGCGGTATGTGCTGTAAGGGGGGGGATAATGAGTGAGCTGGAAGGGAGGCGGTATGTATGTGCTGTAAGGGGGATAATGAGTGATCTGGAAGGGAGGCCGTATATGCTGTAAGGGGGGGGGATAATGAGTGAGCTGGAAGGGAGGCGGTATGTGCTGTAAGGGGAATAATGAGTGAGCTGGAAGGGAGGCGGTATATGCTGTAAGGGGGGGGGATAATGAGTGAGATGGAAGGGAGGCGGTATGTGCTGTAAGGGGGATAATGTGTAAGCTGGAAAGGAGGCGGTTTGTTCTGTTAGGGGATAATGAGTGAGCTGGAAGGGAAGCAGTATGTGCTGTAAGGGGATTAATGAGTGAGCTGGAAGGGAGGCGGTATGTGCTGTAAGGGGAATAATGAGTGAGCTGGAAGGGAAGCGGTATGTGCTGTAAGGGGGGGATAATGAGTGAGCTGGAAGGGAGGCGGTATGTGCTGTAAGGGGGATAATGTGTGAGCTGGAAGGAAGGCGGTATGTGCTGTAAGGGGATAATGAGTGAGCTGGAAGGGAGACGGTATGTGCTGTAAGAGGGGGGAGGATAATGAGTGAGCTGGAAGGAAGGTGGTATGTGCTCTAAGGGGATAATGAGTGAGCTGGAAGAAAGGCGGTATGTACTGTAAGGGGGATAATGAGTGAGCTGGTAGGGTGGCGGTATGTGCTGTAAGGGGGATAATGAGTGAGCTGGAAGGGAGGCGATATGTGCTGTAAGAGGGATAATGAGTGAGCAGGAAGGGAGGTGAAATGTGCTGTAAGGGGGATAATAAGTGAGCTGGAAGGGAGGCGGTATGTGCCATAAGAGGGGGGGTGGCATAATGTGTGAGCTGGAAGGAAGGCGGTATGTGCTGTAAGGGGGATAATGTGTGAGCTGGAAAGAAGGCGGAATGTGCTGTAAGGGGATAATGAGTGAGCTGGAAGGGAGGTGTTATGTGCTGTAAGGGGGATAATGAGTGAGCTGGAAGGGAGGCTGTATGTTGTAAGGGCAATAATGAGTGAGCTAGAAGGGAGGCGGTATGTGCTGTAAAGGGATAATGAGTGAGCTGGAAGGGAGGCGGTATGTGCCGTAAGAGGGGGGGGCATAATGAGTGAGCTGGAAGGGAGGCGGTATGTGATGTAAGTGGATAATGAGTGAGCTGGAAGGGAGGCGGCATGTATGTGCTGTAAGGGGGATAATGAGTGAGCTGGAAGGGAGGCGGTATGTGCTGTAAGGGGAATAATGAGTGAGCTGGAAGGGAGGCGGTATGTGCAGTAAGGGGGGGGGAAATGTGTGAGCTGGAAGGGAGGCGGTTTGTGCTCTAAGGGGGATAATGTGTGAGCTGGAAGGAAGGCGGTATGTGCTGTAAGGGGATAATGAGTGAGCTGGAAGGGAGACGGTATGTGCTGTAAGAGGGGGGAGGATAATGAGTGAGCTGGAATGAAGGTGGTATGTGCTCTAAGGGGATAATGAGTGAGCTAGAAGAAAGGTGGCATATACTGTAAGGGGGATAATGAGTGAGCTGGTAAGGTGGCGGTATGTGCTGTAAGGGGGATAATGAGTGAGCTGGAAGGGAGGCAATATGTGCTGTAAGGGGATAATGAGTGAGCAGGAAAGGAGGCAGTATGTGCCATAAAGAAGGGGGGATCATGAGTGAGCTGGAAGGGAGGCGGTATGTGCTGTAAGGGGATAATGAGTGAGCTGGAAGGGAGGCGGTATGTGCTGTAAGGAGATAATGAGTGAGTTGGAAGGGAGGTGATATGTGCTATAAGGGGGATAATGAGTGAGCTGGAAGGGAGGCGGTATGTGCTGTATGGGGATAATGAGTGAGCTGGAACGGAGGTGATATGTGCTGTAAGGGGGATAATGAGTGAGCTGGAAGGGATGTGGTATGTGCTGTAAAGGAATAATGAGTGAGCTGGGAGGGAGGCGGTATGTGCCGTAAGAGGGGGAGGGCATAATGAGTGAGCTGGAAGGGAGGCGGTATGTGCTGTAAGTGGATAATGAGTGAGCTGGAAGGGAGGCGGTATGTATGTGCTGTAAGGGGGATAATGAGTGAGCTACAAAGGAAGGCGGTATGTGCTGTAAGGGTAATAATGAGTGAGCTGGAAGGGAGGTGGTATGTGCTGTAAGGGGGGGGATAATGAGTGAGCTGGAAGGGAGGCGGTATGTATGTGCTGTAAGGGGGATAATGAGTGATCTGGAAGGGAGGCCGTATATGCTGTAAGGGGGGGGGGGATAATGAGTGAGCTGGAAGGGAGGCGGTATGTGCTGTAAGGGGAATAATGAGAGAGCTGGAAGGGAGGCGGTATATTCTGTAAGGGGGGGGATAATGAGTGAGATGGAAGGGAGGCGGTATGTGCTGTAAGGGGGATAATGTGTAAGCTGGAAGGGAGGCGGTTTGTTCTGTTAGGGGATAATGAGTGAGCTGGAAGGGAAGCAGTATGTGCTGTAAGGGGATTAATGAGTGAGCTGGAAGGGAGGCGGTATGTGCTGTAAGGAGAATAATGAGTGAGCTGGAAGGGAAGCGGTATGTGCTGTAAGGGGGTGATAATGAGTGAGCTGGAAGGGAGGCGGTATGTGCTGTAAGGGGGATAATGTGTGAGCTGGAAGGAAGGCGGTATGTGCTGTAAGGGGATAATGAGTGAGCTGGAAGGGAGACGGTATGTGCTGTAAGAGGGGGGAGGATAATGAGTGATCTGGAAGGAAGGTGGTATGTGCTCTAAGGGGATAATGAGTGAGCTGGAAGAAAGGCGGTATGTACTGTAAGGGGGATAATGAGTGAGCTGGTAGGGTGGCGGTATGTGCTGTAAGGGGGATAATGAGTGAGCTGGAAGGGAGGCGATATGTGCTGTCAGGGGATAATGAGTGAGCAGGAAGGGAGGCAGTATGTGCCATAAAGAAGGGGGGATCATGAGTGAGCTGTAAGGGAGGCGGTATGTGCTGTAAAGGGATAATGAGTGAGCTGGAAGGCAGGCGGTATGTGCTGTAAGGGGATAATGAGTGAGCTGGAAGGGAGGTGATATGTGCTGTAAGGGGGATAAGGAGTGAGCTGGAAGGGAGGCGGTATGTGCTGTAAGGGGATAATGAGTGAGCTGGAAGGGAGGCGGTATGTTCTGTAAGGGGGATAATGTGTGAGCTGGAAGGGAGGCGATATGTGCCATAAGAGGGGGGGCATAATGAGTGAGCTGGAAGGGAGGCGGTATGTGCTGCAAGAGGGGGGGGGGGCATAATGAGTGAGCTGGAAGGGAGGCGGTATGTGCTGTAAGTGGATAATGAGTTCGCTGGAAGGGAGGCGGTGTGTGCCGTAAGAGGGGGGGGCATAATGAGTGAGCTGGAAGGGAGGCGGTATGTGCTGTAAGTGGATAATGAGTGAGCTGGAAGGGAGGCGGTATGTATGTGCTGTAAGGGGGATAATGAGTGAGCTGGAAGGGAGGCGGTATGTGCTGTAAGGGGGGGATAATGTGTGAGCTGGAAGGAAGGCGGTATGTGCTGTAAGGGGATAATGAGTGAGCTGGAAGGGAGGTGATATGTGCTGTAAGGGGAATAATGAGTGAGCTGGAAGGGAGGCGGTATGTGCCGTAAGAGGGGGGGGCATAATGAGTGAGCTGGAAGGAAGGCGGTATGTGCTGTAAGTGGATAATGAGTGAGCTGGAAGGGAGGCGGTATGTATGTGCTGTAAGGGGGATAATGAGTGAGCTGGAAGGGAGGCGGTATGTGCTGTAAGGGGAATAATGAGTGAGCTGGAAGGGAGGCGGTATATGCTGTAAGGGGGAGGGATAATGAGTGAGATGGAAGGGAGGCGGTATGTGCTGTAAGGGGGATAATGTGTGAGCTGGAAGGAAGGCGGTATGTGCTGTAAGGGGATAATGAGTGAGCTGGAAGGGAGGTGATATATGATGTAAGGGGGATAATGAGTGAGCTGGAAGGGAGGTGATATGTGCTGTAAGGGGGATAATGAGTGAGCTGGAAGGGAGGCGGTACGTGCCATAAGAGGGGGGGGGGGGCATAATGAGTGAGCTGGAAGGGAGGCGGTATGTGCTGTAAGGGGAATAATGAGTGAGCTGGAAGGGAGGCGGTATGTGCCATAAGAGGGGGGGGGCAAAATGAGTGAGCTGGAAGGAGGCGGTATGTGCTGTAAGAGGATAATGAGTGAGCTGGAAGGGAGGCGGTTTGTATGTGCTGTAAGGGGGATATTGAGTGAACTGGAAGGGAGGCGGTATGTGCTGTAAGGGTAATAATGAGTGAGCTGGAAGGGAGGCGGTATGTGCTGTAAGGGGGGGATAATGAGTGAGCTGGAAGGGAGGCGGTATGTGCTGTAAGGGGGATAATGTGTGAGCAGGAAGTAAGGCGGTATGTGCTGTAGGGGGATAATGAGTGAGCTGGAAGGGAGGTGATATGTGCTGTAAGAGGGATAATGAGTGAGCAGGAAGGGAGGTGAAATGTGCTGTAAGGGGGATAATAAGTGAGCTGGAAGGGAGGCGGTATGTGCCATAAGAGGGGGGGTGGCATAATGTGTGAGCTGGAAGGAAGGCGGTATGTGCTGTAAGGGGGATAATGTGTGAGCTGGAAGGAAGGCGGTATGTGCTGTAAGGGGATAATGAGTGAGCTGGAAGGGAGGTGTTATGTGCTGTAAGGGGGATAATGAGTGAGCTGGAAGGGAGGCTGTATGTTGTAAGGGCAATAATGAGTGAGCTAGAAGGGAGGCGGTATGTGCTGTAAAGGGATAATGAGTGAGCTGGAAGGGAGGCAGTATGTGCCGTAAGAGGGGGGGCATAATGAGTGAGCTGGAAGGGAGGCGGTATGTGATGTAAGTGGATAATGAGTGAGCTGGAAGGGAGGCGGCATGTATGTGCTGTAAGGGGGATAATGAGTGAGCTGGAAGGGAGGCGGTATGTGCTGTAAGGGGAATAATGAGTGAGCTGGAAGGGAGGCGGTATGTGCTGTAAGGGGGGGGGGGGATGTGTGAGCTGGAAGGGAGGCGGTTTGTGCTCTAAGGGGGATAATGTGTGAGCTGGAAGGAAGGTGGTATGTGCTGTAAGGGGATAATGAGTGAACTGGAAGGGAAGCGGTATGTGCTGTAAGGGGAATAATGAGTGAGCTGGAAGGGAGGCGGTATGTGCTGTAAGGGGAACAATGAGTGAGCTGGAAGGGAGGCGGTATGTGCCGTTTGGGGGGGGATAATGAGTGAGCTGAAAGGGAGGCGGTATATGCTGTAAGGGGGATAATGTGTGAGCTGGAAGGAAGGCGGTATGTGCTGTAAGGGGATAATGAGTGAGCTGGAAGGGAGACGGTATGTGCTGTAAGAGGGGGGAGGATAATGAGTGAGCTGGAATGAAGGTGGTATGTGCTCTAAGGGGATAATGAGTGAGCTGGAAGAAAGGCGGTATATACTGTAAGGGGGATAATGAGTGAGCTGGTAGGGTGGCGGTATGTGCTGTAAGGGGGATAATGAGTGAGCTGGAAGGGAGGCAATATGTGCTGTAAGGGGATAATGAGTGAGCAGGAAAGGAGGCAGTATGTGCCATAAAGAAGGGGGGATCATGAGTGAGCTGGAAGGGAGGCGGTATGTGCTGTAAGGGGATAATGAGTGAGCTGGAAGGGAGGCGGTATGTGCTGTAAGGAGATAATGAGTGAGTTGGAAGGGAGGTGATATGTGCTATAAGGGGGATAATGAGTGAGCTGGAAGGGAGGCGGTATGTGCTGTATGGGGATAATGAGTGAGCTGGAACGGAGGTGATATGTGCTGTAAGGGGGATAATGAGTGAGCTGGAAGGGATGTGGTATGTGCTGTAAAGGAATAATGAGTGAGCTGGGAGGGAGGCGGTATGTGCCGTAAGAGGGGGAGGGCATAATGAGTGAGCTGGAAGGGAGGCGGTATGTGCTGTAAGTGGATAATGAGTGAGCTGGAAGGGAGGCGGTATGTATGTGCTGTAAGGGGGATAATGAGTGAGCTACGAAGGAAGGCGGTATGTGCTGTAAGGGTAATAATGAGTGAGCTGGAAGGGAGGCGGTATGTGCTGTAAGGGGGGGGATAATGAGTGAGCTGGAAGGGAGGCGGTATGTATGTGCTGTAAGGGGGATAATGAGTGATCTGGAAGGGAGGCCGTATATGCTGTAAGGGGGGGGGGGATAATGAGTGAGCTGGAAGGGAGGCGGTATGTGCTGTAAGGGGAATAATGAGTGAGCTGGAAGGGAGGCGGTATATGCTGTAAGGGGGGGGGATAATGAGTGAGATGGAAGGGAGGCGGTATGTGCTGTAAGGGGGATAATGTGTAAGCTGGAAGGGAGGCGGTTTGTTCTGTTAGGGGATAATGAGTGAGCTGGAAGGGAAGCAGTATGTGCTGTAAGGGGATTAATGAGTGAGCTGGAAGGGAGGCGGTATGTGCTGTAAGGGGAATAATGAGTGAGCTGGAAGGGAAGCGGTATGTGCTGTTAGGGGGGGATAATGAGTGAGCTGGAAGGGAGGCGGTATGTGCTGTAAGGGGGATAATGTGTGAGCTGGAAGGAAGGCGGTATGTGCTGTAAGGGGATAATGAGTGAGCTGGAAGGGAGACGGTATGTGCTGTAAGAGGGGGGAGGATAATGAGTGAGCTGGAAGGAAGGTGGTATGTGCTCTAAGGGGATAATGAGTGAGCTGGAAGAAAGGCGGTATGTACTGTAAGGGGGATAATGAGTGAGCTGGTAGGGTGGCGGTATGTGCTGTAAGGGGGATAATGAGTGAGCAGGAAGGGAGGTGAAATGTGCTGTAAGGGGGATAATAAGTGAGCTGGAAGGGAGGCGGTATGTGCCATAAGAGGGGGGGTGGCATAATGTGTGAGCTGGAAGGAAGGCGGTATGTGCTGTAAGGGGGATAATGTGTGAGCTGGAAGGAAGGCGGTATGTGCTGTAAGGGGATAATGAGTGAGCTGGAAGGGAGGTGTTATGTGCTGTAAGGGGGATAATGAGTGAGCTGGAAGGGAGGCTGTATGTTGTAAGGGCAATAATGAGTGAGCTAGAAGGGAGGCGGTATGTGCTGTAAAGGGATAATGAGTGAGCTGGAAGGGAGGCGGTATGTGCCGTAAGAGGGGGGGGCATAATGAGTGAGCTGGAAGGGAGGCGGTATGTGATGTAAGTGGATAATGAGTGAGCTGGAAGGGAGGCGGCATGTATGTGCTGTAAGGGGGATAATGAGTGAGCTGGAAGGGAGGCGGTATGTGCTGTAAGGGGAATAATGAGTGAGCTGGAAGGGAGGCGGTATGTGCTGTAAGGGGGGGGGAAATGTGTGAGCTGGAAGGGAGGCGGTTTGTGCTCTAAGGGGGATAATGTGTGAGCTGGAAGGAAGGTGGTATGTGCTGTAAGGGGATAATGAGTGAACTGGAAGGGAAGCGGTATGTGCTGTAAGGGGAATAATGAGTGAGCTTGAAGGGAGGCGGTATGTGCTGTAAGGGGAACAATGAGTGAGCTGGAAGGGAGGCGGTATGTGCCGTTTGGGGGGGGATAATGAGTGAGCTGGAAGGGAGGCGGTATATGCTGTAAGGGGGATAATGTGTGAGCTGGAAGGAAGGCGGTTTGTGCTGTAAGGGGATAATGAGTGAGCTGGAAGGGAGACGGTATGTGCTGTAAGATGGGGGAGGATAATGAGTGAGCTGGAATGAAGGTGGTATGTGCTCTAAGGGGATAATGAGTGAGCTAGAAGAAAGGCGGTATATACTGTAAGGGGGATAATGAGTGAGCTGGTAGGGTGGCGGTATGTGCTGTCAGGGGGATAATGAGTGAGCTGGAAGGGAGGCAATATGTGCTGTAAGGGGATAATGAGTGAGCAGGAAAGGAGGCAGTATGTGCCATAAAGAAGGGGGGATCATGAGTGAGCTGGAAGGGAGGCGGTATGTGCTGTAAGGGGATAATGAGTGAGCTGGAAGGGAGGCGGTATGTGCTGTAAGGAGATAATGAGTGAGTTGGAAGGGAGGTGATATGTGCTATAAGGGGGATAATGAGTGAGCTGGAAGGGAGGCGGTATGTGCTGTATGGGGATAATGAGTGAGCTGGAACGGAGGTGATATGTGCTGTAAGGGGGATAATGAGTGAGCTGGAAGGGATGTGGTATGTGCTGTAAAGGAATAATGAGTGAGCTGGGAGGGAGGCGGTATGTGCCGTAAGAGGGGGAGGGCATAATGAGTGAGCTGGAAGGGAGGCGGTATGTGCTGTAAGTGGATAATGAGTGAGCTGGAAGGGAGGCGGTATGTATGTGCTGTAAGGGGGATAATGAGTGAGCTAAGAAGGAAGGCGGTATGTGCTGTAAGGGTAATAATGAGTGAGCTGGAAGGGAGGTGGTATGTGCTGTAAGGGGGGGGATAATGAGTGAGCTGGAAGGGAGGCGGTATGTATGTGCTGTAAGGGGGATAATGAGTGATCTGGAAGGGAGGCCGTATATGCTGTAAGGGGGGGGGATAATGAGTGAGCTGGAAGGGAGGCGGTATGTGCTGTAAGGGGAATAATGAGTGAGCTGGAAGGGAGGCGGTATATTCTGTAAGGGGGGGGATAATGAGTGAGATGGAAGGGAGGCGGTATGTGCTGTAAGGGGGATAATGTGTAAGCTGGAAGGGAGGCGGTTTGTTCTGTTAGGGGATAATGAGTGAGCTGGAAGGGAAGCAGTATGTGCTGTAAGGGGATTAATGAGTGAGCTGGAAGGGAGGCGGTATGTGCTGTAAGGAGAATAATGAGTGAGCTGGAAGGGAGGCGGTATGTGCTGTAAGGGGGGGATAATGAGTGAGCTGGAATGAAGGCGGTATGTGCTGTAAGGGGGATAATGTGTGAGCTGGAAGGAAGGCGGTATGTGCTGTAAGGGGATAATGAGTGAGCTGGAAGGGAGACGGTATGTGCTGTAAGAGGGGGGAGGATAATGAGTGAGCTGGAAGGAAGGTGGTATGTGCTCTAAGGGGATAATGAGTGAGCTGGAAGAAAGGCGGTATGTACTGTAAGGGGGATAATGAGTGAGCTGGTAGGGTGGCGGTATGTGCTGTAAGGGGGATAATGAGTGAGCTGGAAGGGAGGCGATATGTGCTGTCAGGGGATAATGAGTGAGCAGGAAGGGAGGCAGTATGTGCCATAAAGAAGGGGGGATCATGAGTGAGCTGTAAGGGAGGCGGTATGTGCTGTAAAGGGATAATGAGTGAGCTGGAAGGCAGGCGGTATGTGCTGTAAGGGGATAATGAGTGAGCTGGAAGGGAGGTGATATGTGCTGTAAGGGGGATAAGGAGTGAGCTGGAAGGGAGGCGGTATGTGCTGTAAGGGGATCATGAGTGAGCTGGAAGGGAGGCGGTATGTGCTGTAAGGGGATAATGAGTGAGCTGGAAGGGAGGCAGTATGTTCTGTAAGGGGGATAATGTGTGAGCTGGAAGGGAGGCGATATGTGCCATAAGAGGGGGGGCATAATGAGTGAGCTGGAAGGGAGGCGGTATGTGCTGTAAGAGGGGGGGGGGGCATAATGAGTGAGCTGGAAGGGAGGCGGTATGTGCTGTAAGTGGATAATGAGTTCGCTGGAAGGGAGGCGGTGTGTGCCGTAAGAGGGGGGGGCATAATGAGTGAGCTGGAAGGGAGGCGGTATGTGCTGTAAGTGGATAATGAGTGAGCTGGAAGGGAGGCGGTATGTATGTGCTGTAAGGGGGATAATGAGTGAGCTGGAAGGGAGGCGGTATGTGCTGTAAGGGGGGGATAATGAGTGAGCTGGAAGGGAGGCGGTATGTTCTGTAAGGGGGATAATGTGTGAGCTGGAAGGAAGGCGGTATGTGCTGTAAGGGGATAATGAGTGAGCTGGAAGGGAGGTGATATGTGCTGTAAGGGGAATAATGAGTGAGCTGGAAGGGAGGCGGTATGTGCCGTAAGAGGGGGGGGCATAATGAGTGAGCTGGAAGGAAGGCGGTATGTGCTGTAAGTGGATAATGAGTGAGCTGGAAGGGAGGCGGTATGTATGTGCTGTAAGGGGGATAATGAGTGAGCTGGAAGGGAGGCGGTATGTGCTGTAAGGGGAATAATGAGTGAGCTGGAAGGGAGGCGGTATATGCTGTAAGGGGGAGGGATAATGAGTGAGATGGAAGGGAGGCGGTATGTGCTGTAAGGGGGATAATGTGTGAGCTGGAAGGAAGGCGGTATGTGCTGTAAGGGGATAATGAGTGAGCTGGAAGGGAGGTGATATGTGCTGTAAGGGGGATAATGAGTGAGCTGGAAGGGAGGTGATATATGATGTAAGGGGGATAATGAGTGAGCTGGAAGGGAGGTGATATGTGCTGTAAGGGGGATAATGAGTGAGCTGGAAGGGAGGCGGTATGTGCCATAAGAGGGGGGGGGGGCATAATGAGTGAGCTGGAAGGGAGGCGGTATGTGCTGTAAGAGGATAATGAGTGAGCTGGAAGGGAGGCGGTGTGTGCTGTAAGGGGATAATGAGTGAGCTGGAAGGGAGGCGGTGTGTGCTGTAAGGGGATAATGAGTGAGCTGGAAGGGAGGCGGTATGTGCTGTAAGGGGATAATGAGTTAGCTGGAAGAGAGGTGGTATGTGCTGTAAGGGGGATAATGAGTGAGCTGGAAGGGAGGCGGTATGTGCTGTAAGTGGAATAATGAGTGAGCTGGAAGGGAGGCGGTATGTGCTGTAAGGGGGATAATGTGTGAGCTGGAAGGGAGGCGGTATATGCTGAAAGGGGGGGGGGATAATGAGTGAGATGGATGGGAGGCGGTATGTGCTGTAAGGGGGATAATGTGTGAGCTGGAAGGAAGGCGGTATATGCTGTAAGGGGATAATGAGTGAGCTGGAAGAGAGGTGGTATGTGCTGTAATGGGATAATGTGTGAGCTGGAAGGAAGGCGGTATATGCTGTAAGGGGGATAATGAGTGAGCTGGAAGGGAGGCGGTGTGTGCTGTAAGGGGATAATGAGTGAGCTGGAAGGGAGGCGGTGTGTGCTGTAAGGGGATCATGAGTGAGCTGGAAGGGAGGCGGTATGTGCTGTAAGGGGATAATGAGTGAGCTGGAAGAGAGGTGGTATGTGCTGTAAGGGGGATAATGAGTGAGCTGGAAGGGAGGCGGTATGTGCTGTAAGGGGGATAATGTGTGAGCTGGAAGGAAGGCGGTATGTGCTGTAAGTGGAATAATGAGTGAGCTGGAAGGGAGGCGGTATGTGCTGTAAGTGGAATAATGAGTGAGCTGGAAGGGAGGCGGTATGTGCTGTAAGGGGGATAATAAGATTTTACTTACCGATAAATCTATTTCTCGTAGTCCGTAGTGGATGCTGGGGACTCCGTCAGGACCATGGGGATTAGCGGCTCCGCAGGAGACAGGGCACAAAAATAAAGCTTTAGGATCAGGTGGTGTGCACTGGCTCCTCCCCCTATGACCCTCCTCCAAGCCTCAGTTAGCATAATGTGCCCGGACGAGCGTACACAATAAGGAAGGATTTTGAATCCCGGGTAAGACTCATACCAGCCACACCAATCACACCGTACAACTTGTGATCTGAACCCAGTTAACAGTATGACAACGTAGGAGCCTCTGAACAGACGGCTCACAACAATAACAACCCGATTTCTTTGTAACAATAACTATGTACAAGTATTGCAGACAATCCGCACTTGGGATGGGCGCCCAGCATCCACTACGGACTACGAGAAATAGATTTATCGGTAAGTAAAATCTTATTTTCTCTAACGTCCTAGTGGATGCTGGGGACTCCGTCAGGACCATGGGGATTATACCAAAGCTCCCAAACGGGCGGGAGAGTGCGGATGACTCTGCAGCACCGAATGAGAGAACTCCAGGTCCTCTTTAGCCAGGATATCAAATTTGTAGAATTTTACAAACGTGTTCTCCCCCGACCACGTAGCTGCTCGGCAGAGTTGTAATGCCGAGACCCCTCGGGCAGCCGCCCAGGATGAGCCCACCTTCCTTGTGGAATGGGCCTTGACAGATTTAGGCTGTGGCAGGCCTGCCACAGAATGTGCAAGTTGAATTGTGCTACAAATCCAACGAGCAATCGTCTGCTTAGAAGCAGGAGCACCCAGCTTGTTGGGTGCATACAGTATAAACAGCGAGTCAGATTTTCTGACTCCAGCCGTCCTTGAAATATATATTTTCAATGCCCTGACAACGTCCAGCAACTTGGAATCCTCCAAATCGCTAGTAGCCACAGGCACCACAATAGGCTGGTTCAGGTGAAACGCTGACACCACCTTAGGCAGAAAATGAGGACGCGTCCGCAGTTCTGCCCTGTCCGAATGGAAAATCAGATATGGGCTTTTATACGATAAAGCCGCCAATTCTGACACTCTCCTGGCTGAAGCCAGGGCCAGTAGCATGGTTACTTTCCATGTAAGATATTTCAAATCCGCCGATTTGAGTGGCTCAAACCAATGGGATTTGAGAAAATCCAAAACTACATTAAGGTCCCACGGAGCCACTGGGGGCACAACCGGGGGCTGTATATGTAGTACTCCTTTTACAAAAGTCTGGACTTCAGGAACTGAAGCCAATTCTTTCTGGAAGAAAATCGACAGGGCCGAAATTTGAACCTTAATGGACCCCAACTTGAGGCCCATAGACAATCCTGTTTGCAGGAAATGTAAGAATCGACCCAATTGAAATTCCTCCGTGGGGGCCTTCCTGGCCTCACACCACGCAACATATTTTCTCCAAATGCGGTGATAATGTTGTGCAGTCACCTCCTTCCTGGCTTTTACCAGTGTAGGAATGACCTCTTCCGGAATGCCTTTTTCCCTTAGAATTCGGCGTTCAACCGCCATGCCGTCAAACGCAGCCGCGGTAAGTCTTGGAATAGACACGGTCCCTGCTGAAGCAGGTCCCGTCTTAGAGGTAGAGGCCACGGATCTTCCGTGAGCATCTCCTGAAGTTCCGGGTACCAAGTTCTTCTTGGCCAATCCGGAGCCACGAGTATCGTTCTTACTCCCCTTTGCCGTATAATTCTCAGTACTTTTGGTATGAGAGGCAGAGGAGGAAACACATACACTGACTGGAACACCCACGGCGTTACCAGAGCGTCCACAGCTATTGCCTGAGGGTCTCTTGACCTGGCGCAATACCTGTCCAGTTTTTTGTTGAGGCGAGACGCCATCATGTCCACCTTTGGTTTTTCCCAACGGTTCACAATCATGTGGAAAACTTCTGGATGAAGTCCCCACTCTCCCGGGTGTAGATCGTGTCTGCTGAGGAAGTCTGCTTCCCAGTTGTCCACTCCCGGAATGAACACTGCTGACAGTGCTATCACATGATCTTCCGCCCAGCGAAGAATCCTTGCAGCTTCTGCCATTGCTCTCCTGCTTCTTGTGCCGCCCTGTCTGTTTACGTGGGCGACTGCCGTGATGTTGTCCGACTGGATCAACACCGGCTGACCCTGAAGCAGGGGTATTGCCAGGCTTAGAGCATTGTAAATCGCTCTTAGCTCCAGTATATTTATGTGAAGAGACATCTCCAGGTTTGACCATACTCCCTGGAAGTTTCTTCCCTGTGTGACCGCTCCCCAGCCTCTCAGACTGGCATCCGTGGTCACCAGGACCCAGTCCTGTATGCCGAATCTGCGGCCCTCTAACAGATGAGCACTCTGCAACCACCACAGAAGAGACACCCTTGTCCGTGGCGACAAGGTTATCCGCTGATGCATCTGCAGATGCGATCCGGACCATTTGTCCAGCAGATCCCACTGAAAAGTTCGTGCGTGGAATCTGCCGAATGGAATCGCTTCGTAAGAAGCCACCATCTTTCCCAGGACTCTTGTGCATTGATGCACAGACACTTTCCCTGGTTTTAGGAGGTTCCTGACAAGTTCGGATAACTCCTTGGCTTTCTCCTCCGGAAGAAACACCTTTTTCTGAACCGTGTCCAGAATCATTCCCAGGAACAGCAGACGTGTCGTCGGGGTCAATTGAGATTTTGGAAAATTCAGAATCCACCCGTGCTGTTGCAGCACTATTTGGGTTAGTGCTACTACGTCCCCCAGCTGTTCCCTGGACCTTGCCCTTATCAGGAGATCGTCCAAGTAAGGGATAATTAATACGCCTTTTCTTCGTAGAAGAAACATCATTTCGGCCATTACCTTGGTAAAGACCCGAGGTGCCGTGGACAATCCAAACGGCAGCGTCTGAAACTGATAATGACAGTTTTGCACCACGAACCTGAGGTACCCTTGATGTGAAGGGCAAATTGGGACATGCAGGTAAGCATCCTTGATGTCCAGGGACACCATAAAGTCCCCTTCTTCCAGATTCGCTATCACTGCTCTGAGTGACTCCATCTTGAACTTGAATTTTTGTATGTACAGGTTCAAAGATTTCAGATTTAGAATAGGTCTTACCGAGCCGTCCGGCTTCGGTACCACAAATAGTGTGGAATAATACCCCTTTCCCTGTTGTAGGAGGGGTACCTTGACTATCACCTGCTGAGAATACAGCTTGTGAATGGCTTCCAATACCGTCGCCCTGTCTGAGGGAGACGTTGGCAGAGCAGACTTTAGGAACCGGCGAGGGGGAGACTTCTCGAATTCCAACCTGTAACCCTGAGATATTATCTGCAGGATCCAGGGGTCCACCTGTGAGTGAGCCCACTGTGCGCTGAAATTCTTGAGTCGACCCCCCACCGCCCCTGAGTCGGCTTGTAAAGCCCCAACGTCATGCTGAGGGCTTTGCAGAAGCCGGGGGGGGCTTCTGCTCCTGGGAAGAAGCTGCTTGGTGCACTCTCTTACCCTTTCCTTTGCCTCGGGGCAAATATGACTGTCCTTTCGCCCGCTTGTTCCTATAGGAACGAAAGGACTGCGGCTGAAAAGACGGTGTCTTTTTCTGTTGGGAGGGGACCTGAGGTAAAAAGGTGGATTTCCCGGCTGTTGCCGTGGCCACCAAATCCGATAGACCGACCCCAAATAATTCCTCCCCCTTATACGGCAATACTTCCATATGCCGTTTGGAATCCGCATCACCTGACCATTGTCGCGTCCATAAACTTCTTCTGGCAGATATGGACATCGCACTTACTCTCGATGCCAGAGTACAAATATCCCTCTGTGCATCTCGCATATATAGAAATGCATCCTTTAAATGCTCTATAGTCAGTAAAATACTGTCCCTATCCAGGGTATCAATATTTTCAGTCAGGGAATCCGACCAAACCACCCCAGCACTGCACATCCATGCAGAGGCGATGGCTGGTCGCAGTATAACACCAGTATGAGTGTATATACTTTTCAGGGTAGTTTCCAGCCTCCTATCTGCTGGATCCTTGAGGGCGGCCGTTTCAGGAGACGGTAACGCCACTTGTTTTGATAAGCGTGTGAGCGCCTTATCCACCCTAGGGGGTGTTTCCCAGCGCGCCCTAACCTCTGGCGGGAAAGGATATAATGCCAATAACTTCTTTGAAATTAGCAGTTTTCTATCGGGGTTAACCCACGCTTCATCACACACTTCATTCAATTCGTCTGATTCAGGAAAAACTACAGGTAGTTTTTTTAGACCCCACATAATACCCCTTTTTGTGGTACATGCAGTATCAGAGATATGTAAAGCCTCCTTCATTGCCGTGATCATATAACGTGTGGCCCTACTGGAAAATACGTTTGTTTCTTCACCGTCGACACTAGATTCGGTGTCCGTGTCTGGGTCTGTGTCGACCGACTGAGGTAAAGGGCGTTTTACAGCCCCTGACGGTGTCTGAGACGCCTGTACAGGTACTAACTGGTTTTCCGGCCGTCTCATGTCGTCAACTGATTTTTGTAATGTGCTGACATTATCACGTAATTCCATAAATAAAGCCATCCATTCCGGTGTCGACTCCCTAGGGGGTGACATCACCATTACCGGCAATTGCTCCGCCTCCACACCAACATCGTCCTCATACATGTCGACACACACGTACCGACACACAGCAGACACACAGGGAATGCTCTTATCGAAGACAGGACCCCACTAGCCCTTTGGGGAGACAGAGGGAGAGTTTGCCAGCACACACCCAAGCGCTATAAATATATAGGAACAACCCTATAGAAGTGTTGTCTCCCTTATAGCAGCTTAATATATATCAAAAACGCCAAAAAAAGTGCCCCCCCCCTCTCTTTTTTACCCTGTTTCTGTAGTGCAGTGCAGGGGAGAGTCCTGGGAGCCTTCCTCGCAGCGGAGCTGAGCAGGAAAATGGCGCTGTGTGCTGAGGAGATAGGCCCCGCCCCCTATTTCGGCGGGCTCTTCTCCGGAGTTTGTGAGACCTGGCAGGGGTTAAATACATCCATATAGCCCCAAGGGCTATATGTGATGTATTTTTTAGCCAGAACAAGGTATTCTCATTGCTGCCCAGGGCGCCCCCTGCAGCGCCCTGCACCCTCCGTGACCGCTGGTGTGAAGTGTGTGACAACAATGGCGCACAGCTACAGTGCTGTGCGCTACCTCATGAAGACTGAAAAGTCTTCTGCCGCCGGTTTCTGGACCTCTTCGCTTTTCGGCATCTGTAAGGGGGTCGGCGGCGCGGCTCCGGGACCGGACTCCATGGCTGGGCCTGTGTTCGATCCCTCTGGAGCTAATGGTGTCCAGTAGCCTAAGAAGCCAATCCATCCTGCACGCAGGTGAGTTCACTTCTTCTCCCCTAAGTCCCTTGTTGCAGTGAGCCTGTTGCCAGCAGGACTCACTGAAAATAAAAAACCTAAAAACTTTTTCTAAGCAGCTCTTTAGGAGAGCCACCTAGATTGCACCCTGCTCGGACGGGCACAAAAACCTAACTGAGGCTTGGAGGAGGGTCATAGGGGGAGGAGCCAGTGCACACCACCTGATCCTAAAGCTTTATTTTTGTGCCCTGTCTCCTGCGGAGCCGCTAATCCCCATGGTCCTGACGGAGTCCCCAGCATCCACTAGGACGTTAGAGAAAATGTGTGAGCTGGAAGGAAGGCGGTATGTGCTGTAAGGAGGGGCACCAAGATGGGAAAGGGGGTGGGTAATAATAACCTGGGCCCAGGTTATCTGAGGGGAAAGAGGCAGCTATGGAGGAGGAGATATGCCCCGCATAGCAGCAGAGGTCATAGATTTGGCAACATTCCCTGTATCTCCCAGGTGAAGGGGCCAGTAATGAGTTCACTGCCTGCTGTTCTGTACATCAGTGTGTGTGATTATGAGAGGGCACTGAGGGAGGAGAAGTGTGTGCTGTAAGAAAGCAGTAAATGAGCTTTAAGGGGGCGCTATTTACTGTGAGTGGGTCAGGGTGGAAGTCATTAGTGCCGGGAGGGATGCTGTGAGGGAGTTAGTGTTTGTACTGTGGCTGGTCAGTAAATGTCAGGAAGGGGACTGTGAGGCAGTCAGTGAGAACTTGAAGGCAATAAGTGAGGGGTCCAGCATCTCAGAGAGTGCTGGTATGCCCCCAGAGTTCTGTTAATGTGGGCGGGTTTATAGGCCACACCAGTTCTCATGAGACCACACCCCTTTTTCTGTCTATGAGCCGCATGCATCTCTTCGTCCCCCCAGATGGTTATGAGGTATGCTCTATCCACCCTTCCCCAATGATGGTGTCACCCTGTCTTTTTTTTTTTCCGGATCTGCCCCTGAATGGCACCAAAGTGAAACATAATTAGGGAGTGGACATGAAAATATGACAGAGAGCAGGCAAAGTTATAACCAACATGATATCCAGCCGAGAGTGCTAAGAAAAAACTATCATTCACTTACACCTTTCCTTTTTTGCTTCACATAGCATGGCTAAAATGCTTATCCAAATTTATAGATTGGATGGATTATAAAAAAAAAAAATTGTGGCAGAAGAATTTGTATAAAGTAGCAGATTAAAGTTGCAAATGTAAAGAAAAGTCACAAGGCAAGGAAGTCACAGGGTGCCTAATTCAGGCCCTCATTCCGAGTTGATCGCAGCAGGATTTTTTTTTAGCAGTTGAGCAAAACCATGGGGGTCATTTCGAGTTGTTCGCTCGTTAGTTTTTTTCGCTACGGAGCGATTAGTCGCAAACTGCGCCTGTGCAATGTTCGCAGTGCGCCTGCGCCAAGTAAATTAGCACAAAAGTTTGGTATTTTACTCACGGCCTAACGAAGATTTTTCATCGTTCTGGTGATCGTAGTGTGATTGACAGGAAGTGGGTGTTTCTGGGCGGAAACTGGCCGTTTTATGGGAGTGTGCGGAAAAACGCTGGCGTTTCTGGAAAAAACGCGGGAGTGGCTGGAGAAAGGGGTAGTGGCTGGGCGAATGCTGGGTGTGTTTGAGACGTCAAACCAGGAACGAAACTGACCGCAGTGTAGGAGTAAGTCTGGAGCTACTCAGAAACTGCTAAGAAATTTCTATTCGCAATTCTGTTAATCTTTCGTTCGCAATTCTGCTAAGCTAAGATACACTCCCAGAGGGCGGCGGCTCAGCGTGTGCAATGCTGCTAAAAGCAGCTAGCGAGCGAACAACTCGGAATGAGGGCCCATGTGCACTGCAGGGAGGCAGATATAACATTTGCAGAGAGAGTTAGATTTGGGTGGGTTATTTTGTTTCTGTACAGGGTAAAGACTGTAGAGATGTGCACTTGAAATTTTTCGGGTTTTGTGTTTTGGTTTTGGGTTCGGTTCCGCGGCCGTGTTTTGGGTTCGACCGCATTTTGGCAAAACCTCACCGAATTTTTTTTGTCGGATTCGGGTGTGTTTTGGATTCGGGTGTTTTTTTCAAAAAACACTAAAAAACAGCTTAAATCATAGAATTTGGGGGTCATTTTGATCCCAAAGTATTATTAACCTCAAAAACCATAATTTCCACTCATTTTCAGTCTATTCTGAATACCTCACACCTCACAATATTATTTTTAGTCCTAAAATTTGCACCGAGGTCGCTGGATGACTAAGCTAAGCGACCCTAGTGGCCGACACAAACACCTGGCCCATCTAGGAGTGGCACTGCAGTGTCACGCAGGATGGCCCTTCCAAAAAACACTCCCCAAACAGCACATGACGCAAAGAAAAAAAGAGGCGCAATGAGGTAGCTGTGTGAGTAAGATAAGCGACCCTAGTGGCCGACACAAACACCTGGCCCATCTAGGAGTGGCACTGCAGTGTCACGCAGGATGGCCCTTCCAAAAAACACTCCCCAAACAGCACATGACGCAAAGAAAAAAAGAGGCGCAAAGAGGTAGCTGTGTGAGTAAGCTAAGCGACCCTAGTGGCCGACACAAACACCTGGCCCATCTAGGAGTGGCACTGCAGTGTCACGCAGGATGGCCCTTCCAAAAAACACTCCCCAAACAGCACATGACGCAAAGAAAAAAAGAGGCGCAATGAGGTAGCTGTGTGAGTAAGCTAAGCGACCCTAGTGGCCGACACAAACACCTGGCCCATCTAGGAGTGGCACTGCAGTGTCACGCAGGATGGCCCTTCCAAAAAACACTCCCCAAACAGCACATGACGCAAAGAAAAAAAGAGGCGCAATGAGGTAGCTGTGTGAGTAAGATAAGCGACCCTAGTGGCCGACACAAACACCTGGCCCATCTAGGAGTGGCACTGCAGTGTCACGCAGGATGGCCCTTCCAAAAAATACTCCCCAAACAGCACATGACGCAAAGAAAAATTAAAGAAAAAAGAGGTGCAAGATGGAATTGTCCTTGGGCCCTCCCACCCACCCTTATGTTGTATAAACAGGACATGCACACTTTAACCAACCCATCATTTCAGTGACAGGGTCTGCCACACGACTGTGACTGAAATGACGGGTTGGTTTGGACCCCCACCAAAAAAGAAGCAATTAATCTCTCCTTGCACAAACTGGCTCTACAGAGGCAAGATGTCCACCTCATCATCATCCTCCGATATATCACCGTGTACATCCCCCTCCTCACAGATTATCAATTCGTCCCCACTGGAATCCACCATCTCAGCTCCCTGTGTACTTTGTGGAGGCAATTGCTGCTGGTCAATGTCTCCACGGAGGAATTGATTATAATTCATTTTAATGAACATCATCTTCTCCACATTTTCTGGATGTAACCTTGTACGCCGATTGCTGACAAGGTGAGCGGCGGCACTAAACACTCTTTCGGAGTACACACTTGTGGGAGGGCAACTTAGGTAGAATAAAGCCAGTTTGTGCAAGGGCCTCCAAATTGCCTCTTTTTCCTGCCAGTATAAGTACGGACTGTCTGACGTGCCTACTTGGATGCGGTCACTCATATAATCCTCCACCATTCTTTCAATGGGGAGAGAATCATATGCAGTGACAGTAGACGACATGTCCGTAATCGTTGTCAGGTCCTTCAGTCCGGACCAGATGTCAGCATCAGCAGTCGCTCCAGACTGCCCTGCATCACCGCCAGCGGGTGGGCTCGGAATTCTGAGCCTTTTCCTCGCACCCCCAGTTGCGGGAGAATGTGAAGGAGGAGATGTTGACAGGTCGCGTTCCGCTTGACTTGACAATTTTCAACCCCAGCAGACTTGAGTGTGCCGGAAAGAGAGATCCAAGGTAGGTTTTAAATCTAGGATCGAGCACGGTGGCCAAAATGTAGTGCTCTGATTTCAACAGATTGACCACCCGTGAATCCTTGTCAAGCGAATTAAGGGCTCCATCCACAAGTCCCACATGCCTAGCGGAATCGCTCCGTGTTAGCTCCTCCTTCAATGTCTCCAGCTTCTTCTGCAAAAGCCTGATGAGGGGAATGACCTGACTCAGGCTGGCAGTGTCTGAACTGACTTCACGTGTGGCAAGTTCAAAGGGCAGCAGAACCTTGCACAACGTTGAAATCATTCTCCACTGCGCTTGAGACAGGTGCATTCCACCTCCTATATCGTGCTGAATTGTATAGGCTTGAATGGCCTTTTGCTGCTCCTCCAACCTCTGAAGCATATATAGGGTTGAATTCCACCTCGTTACCACTTCTTGCTTCAGATGATGGCAGGGCAGGTTCAGGCGTTTTTGGTGTTGCTCCAGTCTTCTGTACGTGGTGCCTGTACGCCGAAAGTGTCCCGCAATTCTTCTGGCCACCGACAGCATCTCTTGCACGCCCCTGTCGTTTTTTAAAAAATTCTGCACCACCAAATTCAAGGTATGTGCAAAACATGGGACGTGCTGGAATTTGCCCATATTTAATGCACACACAATATTGCTGGCGTTGTCCGATGCCACAAATCCACAGGAGAGTCCAATTGGGGTAAGCCATTCCGCGATGATCTTCCTCAGTTGCCGTAAGAGGTTTTCAGCTGTGTGCGTATTCTGGAAACCGGTGATACAAAGCGTAGCCTGCCTAGGAAAGAGTTGGCGTTTGCGAGATGCTGCTACTGGTGCCGCCGCTGCTGTTCTTGCGGCGGGAGTCCATACATCTACCCAGTGGGCTGTCACAGTCATATAGTCCTGACCCTGCCCTGCTCCACTTGTCCACATGTCCGTGGTTAAGTGGACATTGGGTACAACTGCATTTTTTAGGACACTGGTGAGTCTTTTTCTGACGTCCGTGTACATTCTCGGTATCGCCTGCCTAGAGAAGTGGAACCTAGATGGTATTTGGTAACGGGGGCACACTACCTCAAGAAATTGTCTAGTTCCCTGTGAACTAACGGCGGATACCGGACGCACGTCTAACACCAACATAGTTGTCAAGGCCTCAGTTATCCGCTTTGCAACAGGATGACTGCTGTGATATTTCATCTTCCTCGCAAAGGACTGTTGGACAGTCAATTGCTTGGTGGAAGTAGTAAAAGTGGGCTTACGACTTCCCCTCTGGGATGACCATCGACTCCCAGCAGCAACAACAGCAGCGCCAGCAGCAGTAGGCGTTACACGCAAGGATGCATCGGAGGAATCCCAGGCAGGAGAGGACTCGTCAGAATTGCCAGTGACATGGCCTGCAGGACTATTGGCATTCCTGGGGAAGGAGGAAATTGACACTGAGGGAGTTGGTGGGGTGGTTTGCGTGAGCTTGGTTACAAGAGGAAGGGATTTACTGGTCAGTGGACTGCTTCCGCTGTCGCCCAAAGTTTTTGAACTTGTCACTGACTTATGATGAATGCACTGCAGGTGACGTATAAGGGAGGATGTTCTGAGGTGGTTAACGTCCTTACCCCTACTTATTACAGCTTGACAAAGGCAACACACGGCTTGACACCTGTTGTCCGCATTTCTGTTGAAATACTTCCACACCGAAGAGCTGATTTTTTTGGTATTTTCACCAGGCATGTCAATGGCCATATTCCTCCCACGGACAACAGGTGTCTCCCCGGGTGCCTGACTTAAACAAACCACCTCACCATCAGAATCCTCCTGGTCAATTTCCTCCCCAGCGCCAGCAACACCCATATCCTCGTCATCCTGGTGTACTTCAACACTGACATCTTCAATCTGACTATCAGGAACTGGACTGCGGGTGCTCCTTCCAGCACTTGCAGGGGGCGTGCAAATGGTGGAAGGCGCATGCTCTTCACGTCCAGTGTTGGGAAGGTCAGGCATCGCAACCGACACAATTGGACTCTCCTTGTGGATTTGGGATTTCGAAGAACGCACAGTTCTTTGCTGTGCTTTTGCCAGCTTGAGTCGTTTCATTTTTCTAGCGAGAGGCTGAGTGCTTCCATCCTCATGTGAAGCTGAACCACTAGCCATGAACATAGGCCAGGGCCTCAGCCGTTCCTTGCCACTCCGTATGGTAAATGGCATATTGGCAAGTTTACGCTTCTCCTCCGACAATTTTATTTTAGATTTTGGAGTCCTTTTTTTACTGATATTTGGTGTTTTGGATTTTACATGCTCTGTACTAAGACATTGGGCATCGGCCTTGGCAGACGACGTTGATGGCATTTCATCGTCTCGGCCATGACTAGTGGCAGCAGCTTCAGCACGAGGTGGAAGTGGATCTTGATCTTTCCCTATTTTTGGAACCTCAACATTTTTGTTCTCCATATTTTAATAGGCACAACTAAAAGGCACCTCAGGTAAACAATGGAGATTGATGGATACTAGTATACTTATGGATGGACGAGCGACTGCCGACACAGAGGTAGCTACAGCCGTGGACTACCGTACTGTGTCTGCTGCTAATATAGACTGGATGATAATGAGATGAAATTAATATATATATATATATAATATCACTAGTACTGCAGCCGAACAGGTATATATATTTATTATGTAATGACTGATGACGGACCTGCTGGACACTGTCAGCTCAGCACCGCAGACTGCTACAGTAAGCTACTATAGTAGTATGTATCAAGAAGAAAGAAAAAAAAAAAAACACGGGTAGGTGGTATACAATTATGGATGGACGAGCGACTGCCGACACAGAGGTAGCTACAGCCGTGGACTACCGTACTGTGTCTGCTGCTAATATAGACTGGATGATAATGAGATGAAATTAATATATATATATATATATATATATATATATATATATATATATATCACTAGTACTGCAGCCGGACAGGTATATATATTTATTATGTAATGACTGATGACGGACCTGCTGGACACTGTCAGCTCAGCACCGCAGACTGCTACAGTAAGCTACTATAGTAGTATGTATCAAGAAGAAAGAAAAAAAAAACCACGGGTAGGTGGTATACAATTATGGATGGACGAGCGACTGCCGACACAGAGGTAGCTACAGCCGTGGACTACCGTACTGTGTCTGCTGCTAATATAGACTGGATGATAATGAGATGAAATTAATATATATATATATATAATATCACTAGTACTGCAGCCGGACAGGTATATATATTTATTATGTAATGACTGATGACGGACCTGCTGGACACTGTCAGCTCAGCACCACAGACTGCTACAGTAAGCTACTATAGTAGTATGTATCAAGAAGAAAGAAAAAAAAAACCACGGGTAGGTGGTATACAATTATGGATGGACGAGCGACTGCCGACACAGAGGTAGCTACAGCCGTGGACTACCGTACTGTGTCTGCTGCTAATATAGACTGGATGATAATGAGATGAAATTAATATATATATATATATAATATCACTAGTACTGCAGCCGGACAGGTATATATATTTATTATGTAATGACTGATGACGGACCTGCTGGACACTGTCAGCTCAGCACCGCAGACTGCTACAGTAAGCTACTATAGTAGTATGTATCAAGAAGAAAGAAAAGAAAAAACACGGGTAGGTGGTATACAATTATGGATGGACGAGCGACTGCCGACACAGAGGTAGCTACAGCCGTGGACTACCGTACTGTGTCTGCTGCTAATATAGACTGGATGATAATGAGATGAAATTAATATATATATATATATATATATATATATATAATATCACTAGTACTGCAGCCGGACAGGTATATATATTTATTATGTAATGACTGATGACGGACCTGCTGGACACTGTCAGCTCAGCACCGCAGACTGCTACAGTAAGCTACTATAGTAGTATGTATCAAGAAGAAAGAAAAAAAAAAACCACGGGTAGGTGGTATACAATTATGGATGGACGAGCGACTGCCGACACAGAGGTAGCTACAGCCGTGGACTACCGTACTGTGTCTGCTGCTAATATAGACTGGATGATAATGAGATGAAATTAATATATATATATATATATATATATATATAATATCACTAGTACTGCAGCCGGACAGGTATATATATTTATTATGTAATGACTGATGACGGACCTGCTGGACACTGTCAGCTCAGCACCGCAGACTGCTACAGTAAGCTACTATAGTATGTATCAAGAAGAAAGAAAAAAAAAACACGGGTAGGTGGTATATTACAATTATATATATATACAATTATATATATATATTAAACTGGTGGTGATTAATTAAACTGGTGGTCAGGTCACTGGTCACACTATCAGCAACTTGCAAGTAGTACTCCTAAGCAGACAATCACAATATACTGGTGGTCAGTGTGGTCACAATGGCAGTGTGGCACTCTGGCAGCAAAAGTGTGCACTGTACGTTAAAATATGTACTCCTGCTCTCAGACTCTAACTGCTCCCCACTGTCTCCCCCACAAGTCAGATATACACAGTCACACTATCACTTCAGCAAGTAGTAGTACTCCTAATGCTCCCCAAAATTACGAAATACTGTGTCTCTCTCTACTCTAGTCTCTTCTCTATAAACGGAGAGGACGCCAGCCACGTCCTCTCCCTATCAATCTCAATGCACGTGTGAAAATGGCGGCGACGCGCGGCTCCTTATATAGAATCCGAGTCTCGCGAGAATCCGACAGCGGGATGATGACGTTCGGGCGCGCTCGGGTTAACCGAGCAAGGCGGGAGGATCCGAGTCGCTCGGACCCGTGAGAAAAAAGCTGAAGTTCGGGCGGGTTCGGATTCCGAGGAACCGAACCCGCTCATCTCTAAAAGACTGGCTGCTTTATTTTTACACTGCAATTTAGATTGCAGCTTGAACACACCACACCCAAATCTAACTCTCTCTGCACATGTTATATCTGCCTCCCCTGCAGTGCACATGGGTGGTCATTCCGAGTTGTTCGCTCTGTAATTTTCTTCGCATCGCAGTGATTTTCCGCTAATTGCGCATGCGCAATGTTCGCACTGCGGCTGCGCCAAATAAATTTGCTATGCAGTTAGGTATTTTACTTACGGCATTACGAGGTTTTTTCTTCGTTCTGGTGATCGTAATGTGATTGACAGAAAGTGGGTGTTTCTGGGCGGAAACTGGCCGTTTTATGGGTGTGTGTGAAAAAACGTTGCCGTTTCTGGGAAAAACGCGGGAGTGTCTGAAGAAACGGGGGAGTGTCTGGGCGAATGCTGGGAGTGTTTGTGACGTCAAACCAGGAACGAAACTGACTGAACTGATCGCAGTTGCCGAGTAAGTGTGGAGCTACTCAGAAACTGCTAAGAAGTGTCTATTCGCAATTCTGCTAATCTTTCGTTCGCAATTTTACTATGCTAAGATTCACTCCCAGTAGGCGGCGGCTTAGCGTGTGCAAAGCTGCTAAAAGCAGTTTGCGAGCGAACAACTCGGAATGAGGGCCATGGTTTTGCCCAACTGCTAACAAAATTGCTGCTGTGATCAACTCAGAATTAGGCCCATGGTTTTGCCCAACTGTTAACAAAATTCCTGCTGCGATCAACTCGGAATTACCCCCTCAGAGCTGATTGCAGCAGCAAATTTGGTAGCAATAGGGCAAAACCATGTGGGTGATTCAGACCTGATCGTAGATGTGCTAAACTTAGCACATCTACGATCAGCTTCCTTGACAAGCGGGGGGATGCCCAGCAAAGGGCTAGTCCACGTCCGGCGACAGGGGGGAACAAAGGTATCCCCGTCCCAGGCCCCAAGCTCCTGAGGGTCCCCAAAGTCCAGAAACTGTTCTGCAGCTGCCACCCCCTTTCACCCCGTTACCAGATGCTGGCTAGGAGTCACAACAGCAGGGCTGTGCCGCAGGTAAAGCAGCTTCTGTATCTGCTCCCACTTCTCTGTATCCCAGCTTCACCATTGGTGGTCAGTGAGGAGCTCCGCCTCCTCTACCGTTGCCCGGCCGCTCAACTCTTGCTGAAATCCTCAAGCAGCCAGGGACAGGACCTCCTCTGGTACCCTTATACAGGTAGGACCCGGACTCCTTCCCCAGCCTCACGCTCCTCTATATGCGGCCGTCCCTGTTTACAGCTCAATGTTTTCAGCATGGGTAGCGGCACAGGGAGGTGTGCACTCTAAAGGAGAATGGCAAACACCCACGATTCGTGGGTGTTTAGTGGGCGGAGCCTAATGACGAAAAGTTGCCTATCTTCATTAGAACTGTGCTGTATCACTGTTACCAGGTTGTGTCTCTCCCACTCCCTCCCTCTCTATCTCTCTCTCTCCCTTTCCTCTCTCTCTCCCTAACTCTCTCTCCTCTTGCTCCTCTCACTCTGACAGTATCTTTCTCCCTGACACTGTCTCTCTCTCTCCCTGACACTCTCCTTCTCTCCCTCTCTGACACTGTCTTTCTCTCTCCCGCTGGATGACGAGCGCAAGCGGCTTTGTTGCACTCAACCCCTTCCCCCCCGCTGGCAATCTAAAGCTCAGGATCCAGCCATTGGCATGGTGACCAGCTGGATCCCGAACGCCAGTAATACGAACCTAACCCCTCTCTTCCTCTTATTTAATCTTTTTCCATGGAACTGTCTCTATCTCTCCCTGACCCACCCGTCTATGTCTCACTCTCTTTCTCACGTCTCTCTCACCCTGACACCCTCTCCTTCTCTCTATCCTGCTCCCCTAAAGGGACTTGTAGTGACAGCGGTGGGGATATATGGGGAGGGGGTTAAAGGCGAGGGTCGAGGTGGGAGGGAGACCTAGAGATATCTGTATACCAGGCCCCAAGATTTCTGTTGCTGGCCCTGTGCTAGTCCGCCCCGCATGTCTGGCCCTACTCCCGTCGTACAAGTACAAAAGCATTGCACAGCGGTGATGCTTTTGTACTGTAGGAGTAGATCCCAGCCAGCAAAGCTCTTGCTCGCTGGCAGGGAGCTACTCGTCGCAGCCTGGGTCACAGTGGCTGCGTTGCCCGGACCGCGTCCCCTAAATGCCGCCAGCCCGCCCCCTCCCGCCCAACGACCGCCTCTGCCTGTCAATCAGGCAGAGGTGATAGCTGGGCTAAGACAGACGTCGGCTGTCTGCCATGCTGCGGCGCCGGCGCATGCTCAGTTCAGGCCTGATCGTTGCTGTGCGAGCATGCACAGCACCGATCAGGTCTGAATTAGCCCCCATGTGCACTGCAGGGGGGGGCAGATATAACATGTTCAGAGAGAGTTAGATTTGGGTGGGGTGTGTTCAAACTGAAATTTAAATTGCAGTGTAACAATAAAGCAGCCAGTATTTACCCTGCACAGAAACAATATAACCCACCCAAATCTAACTCTCTCTGCAAATGTTATATCTGCCTCCCCTGCAGTGCACATGGGGCCTAATTCAGACCTGATCGCTGCTGTGCGTTTTCGCGGTCGCTGGGCAGGAGCAGGTGGGCCGTGGCGGCTGCGTGACATCACACGCAGCCGCTGCAACCCTCACAGCGATGAGTAACTCCTGAAAGCGCGCAGGAGCTGCGCTGGCAGGGAGCTTCTCTTCCAGTACAAAAGGATCACCGCTGCGTGATGCTTTTGTACTTGTGCAGGGGAGTCGGGCCTGACATGTGGGGCAAGCTAGCCCTGTGCTGGGCATCCCCCCAGATGTCTGTGTGACTGATCATAGATGTGCTAAATTTAGCACATCTACAATCAGGTCTGAATTAGGCCTATTGTTTTGCCCAACTGCTAACAAATTTGCGGCTGCAATCAACTCTGAATTACCCCCAGAGTTCATGGTGTGCCAAATCGACCCATAAGCAGTGCCAGATTAAGGTTCACATGTGCCTGGAGCTGAAACTTACAAAGGGCCTAATTGTGTGCCGCTACATGGGGTGCGGCTAGTGATGTAGGGGGCATGATCAGTGGTGTGGGGGTGTGGCCTTCCTTCAGTCACCTTATTTGCCATCTCCACTTCACTTAAATCAACAGTGTAATGTGAAAGCTAACAAACAAAAGGAAATCCCCTGTAAATAGCAGTGCCGCTTATACACATAATGATGCCCACGGTAGCAATGCCCCTTATACACATAATAATTGCCCATGGTAGCAGTGCCTCTTATACACATAATAAATTTCCGCGGTAGCAGTGCCGCTTATACCTATAATGCCCACAAGGTATCAGTGCCGCTTATACCCATAAGAATGGTCACGGTATCAGTGCCTCTTATATACAAAACAATGCCCGCTGTGGCAGTGCCGCTTATACCCATAATAAATGCCCATGGTAGCAGTGCTGCTTATTCCACATACAACTGATGCCCCGCTCCGACCCACTTTAACACCTAACAAAAAAAAAGGTTATAGGAATACCTAGTGAGCATAATAACAAATTTATTAAAAATTAATATTATATACACATTATGCACACATAATAACAATATATCATTAAAAATATATTAATTGAACAATTGAACCAGACTTTTATCTTCAAATAATTAAGGTTTCCCAGTATGGGTTTATGGGCAGAAATCCTTAATCGATGGTATCCAATCCTAAAAACGTGCCATATATAATTTTAGTTTCAATAGTTGAATTCCGGTAAAGTTAGTTGTGCTTATTTATTCCAGCAATTTCAATCTCTGGAGGAACGGCGTCTGACTGTATTGCTCAAAAATAACACAGCGCTATGCTCCACCTCCTAGATGTTACACTTATCCCCACAGCATTGTGGGTAAAGTACTTTGGCAGCATTGTGAGTGTGTGCAGCTGCTAGCCTTCTCCATTCCCAATGTTGGTTAATAGCATCTTGGATATACAGTAACTTTGTACAGTAACTACAAACATCAAAGGTGGAGCATAGCGCTGGGACGTTACATACAGAGCCCCGGCGACCTTCTTTTGTCAGCATAAAAGTTATTCCGTTACATTATTGCGGTGGGGATACATTTAACATCTGGGAGGTGGAGCATAGCGGCGTGCTCTTTTTTGGGTAAATGTATGAACTGGCAATATGGGGGAGAAGCGGTATCAGCGCACATGATGTGCGCTATACCACTTCTCAGAGCCGGATTAAGGGGGGGGGGCTCCGGGGTTAAGTTCCCCGGGCCCCCCTGTCTGAAAGGGCCCCCCTTCGCGCGCCACAGATCGGATCTGTAATCCGATCCGATCCACGGCACTGCACTGCGCTTCCCTCCCCACTATCAGCCCAGCAGCATCCGTCGCTCACAGAGCCGCCGGCGCCGCTGAGCGCTTCCTGGGCTGCTTGCTGAGTGACGACTCAGCTGCCCAATAGTGTGTCACCCTGCAAGCCTGCTGCTCAGCAACTGATTGAGCACACAGGCTGCAGGAAAGAAGGAAGCTCCCTGCCAGCGCGTGTGTACTGGCCGGGTGTACTGTGTACTGGCCGGGTGAAGACTAGAGACAGGCTCCATCCTTGATGTAAGGTCAGGATGGGTTGTTTAATTTTTTTTAAAGTTATGTATTATATTTAATTTAAACGTAGGCTCTGGGTTGTGTGTGTATATGCATGTGTATATATATATATATATATATATATACATACATACATACATACATACACACACACACAGAATAAATATAATTTATACATATATATTTAAAAAAAATAAGAATTTACTTACCGATAATTCTATTTCTCATAGTCCGTAGTGGATGCTGGGAACTCCGAAAGGACCATGGGGAATAGCGGCTCCGCAGGAGACTGGGCACAAAAGTAAAAGCTTTAGGACTAGCTGGTGTGCACTGGCTCCTCCCCCTATGACCCTTCTCCAAGCCTCAGTTAGGATACTGTGCCCGGACGAGCGTACACAATAAGGAAGGATTTTGAATCCCGGGTAAGACTCATACCAGCCACACCAATCACACCGTACAACCTGTGATCTGAACCCAGTTAACAGCATGATAACAGAGGAGCCTCTGAAAAGATGGCTCACAACAATAATAACCCGATTTTTGTAACTATGTACAAGTATTGCAGACAATCCGCACTTGGGATGGGCGCCCAGCATCCACTACGGACTATGAGAAATAGAATTATCGGTAAGTAAATTCTTATTTTCTCTGACGTCCTAGTGGATGCTGGGAACTCCGAAAGGACCATGGGGATTATACCAAAGCTCCCAAACGGGCGGGAGAGTGCGGATGACTCTGCAGCACCAATTGAGAGAACTCCAGGTCCTCCTCACCCAGGGTATCAATTTTGTAGAATTTTACAAACGTATTTGCTCCTGACCAAGTAGCTGCTCGGCAAAGTTGTAAAGCCGAGATCCCTCGGGCAGCCGCCCAAGATGAGCCCATCTTCCTTGTGGAGTGGGTATTTACAGATTTTTGGCTGTGGCAGGCCTGCCACAGAATGTGCAAGCTGAATTGTACTACAAATCCAACGAGCAATAGTCTGCTTAGAAGCAGGAGCACCCAGCTTGTTGGGTGCATACAGGATAAACAGCGAGTCAGATTTTCTGACTCCAGCCGTCCTGGAAACATACATTTTCAGGGCCCTGACAACGTCCAGCAACTTGGAGTCCTCCAAGTCCCTAGTAGCCGCAGGCACCACAATAGGTTGGCTCAGGGGAAACGCTGAAACCACCTTAGGGAGAAACTGAGGACGAGTCCTCAATTCCGCCCTGTCCGAATGGAAAATCAGATAAGGGCTTTTACAGGATAAAGCCGCCAATTCTGACACGCGCCTGGCTCAGGCCAGGGCCAACAGCATGACCACTTCCCATGTGAGATATTTTAACTCCACAGATTTAAGTGGTTCAAACCAATGTGACTTTTTTGGAACCCAAAAACTACATTGAGATCCCAAGGTGCCACTGGAGGCACAAAAGGAGGCTGTATATGCAGTACCCCTTTTACAACGTCTGAACTTCAGGGACTGAAGCTAGTTCTTTTTGGAAGAAAATTGACAGGGCCGAAATTTGAACCTTAATGGACCCCAATTTCAGGCCCATAGACACTCCTGTTTGCAGGAAATGTAGGAATCGACCCAGTTGAATTTCCTCCTTCGGGCCTTACTGGCCTCGCACCACGCAACATATTTTCGCCAAATGCGGTGATAATGTTTTGTGGTTACATCCTTCCTGGCTTTGATCAGGATAGGGATGACCTCATCCGGAATGCCTTTTTTCCTTCAGGATCCGGCGTTCAACCGCCATGTCGTCAAACGCAGTCGCGGTAAGTCTTGGAACAGACAGGGTCCTTGCTGAAGCAGGTCCCTTCTTAGAGGTAGAGGCCACGGATCCTCCGTGAGCATCTTTTGAAGTTCCGGTTACCAAGTCCTTCTTTGCCAATCCGGAGCCACGAATATAGTGCTTACTCCTCTCCATCTTATCAATCTCAGTACCTTGGGTATGAGAGGCAGATGAGTGAACACATACACTGACTGGTACACCCACGGTGTTACCAGAGCGTCTACAGCTATTGCCTGAGGGTCCCTTGACCTGGCGCAATACCTGTCGAGTTTTTCCCAACGGTTTATAATCATGTGGAAGACTTCTGGGTGAAGTCCCCACTCTCCCGGGTGGAGGTCGTGTCTGCTGAGGAAGCCTGCTTCCCAGTTGTCCACTCCCGGAATTGCTGACAGTGCTATCACATGATTTTCCGCCCAGCGAAGAATCCTTGCAGCTTCTGCCATTGGCCTCCTGCTTCTTGTGCCACCCTGTCTGTTTACGTGGGTGACTGCCGTGATGTTGTCCGACTGGATCAACACCGGCTGACCTTGAAGCAGAGGTCTTGCTAAGCTTAGAGCATTGTAAATGGCCCTTAGCTTCAGGATATTTATGTGAAGTGATGTCTCCAGGCTTGACCATAAGCCCTGGAAATTCCTTCCCTGTGTGACTGCTCCCCAGCCTCGCAGGCTGGCATCCGTGGTCACCAGGACCCAGTCCTGAATGCCGAATCTGCGGCCCTCTAGAAGATGAGCACTCTGCAACCACCACAGGAGGGACACCCTTGTTCTTGGTGACAGGGTTATCCGCTGATGCATCTGAAGATGCGACCCGGACCATTTGTCCAGCAGGTCCCACTGGAAAGTTCTTGCGTGGAATCTGCCGAATGGGATTGCTTCGTAGGAAGCCACCATTTTACCCAGAACCCTTGTGCATTGATACACTGAGACTTGGCTCGGTTTTAGGAGGTTCCTGACTAGCTCGGATAACTCCCTGGCTTTCTCCTCCGGGAGAAACACCTTTTTCTGGACTGTGTCCAGGATCATCCCTAGGAACAGAAGACGAGTCGTCGGAACCAGCTGCAATTTTGGAATATTGAGAATCCAATCGTGCTGCCGCAACACTACCTGAGATAGTGCTACACCGACCTCCAACTGTTCCCTGGATCTTACCCTTATCAGGGAATCGTCCAAGTAAGGGATAACTAAAATTCGCTTCCTTCGCAGGAATATCATCATTTCGGCCATTACCTTGGTAAAGACCCGGGGTGCCGTGGACCATCCATACGGCAGCGTCTGAACTGATAGTGACAGTTCTGTACCATAAACCTGAGGTACCCTTGGTGAGAAGGGTAAATTTGGACATGAAGGTAAGCATCCTTGATGTCCCGAGACATCATGTAGTCCCCTTCTTCCAGGTTCGCAATCACTGCTCTGAGTGACTCAATCTTGAATTTGAACCTCTGTATGTAAGTGTTCAAAGATTTTAGATTTAGAATCGGTCTCACCGAGCCGTCCGGCTTCGGTACCACAACAGTGTGGAATAATACCCCGTTCCCTGTTGCAGGAGGGGTACCTTGATTATCACCTGCTGGGAATACAGCTTGTGAATGGCTTCCAAAACTGTCTCCCTGTCAGAAGGAGACCTCGGTAAAGCCGACTTTAGGAAACGGCGAGGGGGAGACGTCTCGAATTCCAATTTGTACCCCTGAGATATCACCTGAAGGATCCAGGGGTCTACTTGCGAGTGAGCCCACTGCGCGCTGAAATTCATTGAGACGGGCCCCCCACCGTGCCTGATTCTGCTTGTAAAGCCCCAGCGTCATACTGAGGGCTTGTCACAATCCTGACTGTAGGTTTATATTTGGTGACTTACCCCTGCCATCTGTCCTGGATCCTGTGTCTTTTCACTCACGGAGTTAAACAGCTTGTCAGCACTATGAGTATTCCTGAGTTCTCTGCCTGAGAGGTAATCAGCTCCACCTGTGGTGATCTCCTGTGTGAGGCTGAATTCAGTAATCTAAAAGCAAGCATCCTGTGTTTTGCAGAAGTCCAGGCTTCAGTGTTCTCTTGGCCTGCTAGGCCTCATTCTACATCACAGCCTTGGCTAGAGTAGTCACATGACAGTGACATCACCTAATCCTGCCCACCAATCATCAAGGACCAGGAAGTATAAATCAGGAGGCTGAGTTGGAATCTGAGCCATTTCCTTGTGTCACATACAGCCTTGTGTGAGTCTGAAAAGCTGAGCTCCCTAAAGGTAACCTTTGTACCTAAGTTCCTGTGGAAACTCTGTTCCCTTGTTACCGTATGGTTTACTTTTGTGTTGCCATTGATTTCACCATTTCCCTGAGTCTCAATGTAAAGGCACAGCTGCAGTGTTTTGTCTTAAAGGCACAGTACAGAATTCCGTGTTCTCCACTAAAACCACAGTTGTCGTGTTTCAGTTTTACTACTGTTGTAGTTGGGATCTCCAGAGCTCAGTACTTCCGTGCTTCCAGCACCTCGTGCCTCAGTACCTCCGTGCTTCCAGCACCTCCGTGCCTCAGCACCTCAGTGCCTCAGTACCTCCGTGCCTCAGTACCTCCGTGCCTCAGCACCTCCGTGCCTCAGCACCTCCGTGCCTCAGCACCTCCGTGCCTCAGCACCTCCGTGCCTCAGCACCTCCGTGCCTCAGCACCTCCGTGCCTCACCACCTCCGTGCCTCAGTACCTCCGTGCCTCAGTACCTCCGTGCCTCAGCACCTCCGTGCTTCCAGCACCTCCGTGCCTCAGTACCTCCGTGCCTCAGTACCTCCGTGCTTCCAGCATCTCCGTGCTTCAGTACCTCCGTGCCTCCACGCACCTCAGTGCCTCCACGCACCTCAGTGCCTCCACGCACCTCAGTGTCCGCAAGCACCTCAGTGTCCGCAAGCACCTCAGTGTCCGCAAGCACCTCAGTGTCCGCAAGCACCTCAGTGTCCGCAAGCACCTCAGTGTCTCCAAGCACCCCGTTAGCACAGTTATACCTGGTATTCTTCACTGATTCATCAGTGCCTTTCCAGTTCTGTCTTTCAGGAGACCTTCAGCATGCCTCCTGTCTGCCGACCTAATCCTGCATGAGGAGAACCTAGATTCGGCCATCTCTGCTGCGGTTCCTCTTCCCAGTCACCGGAGGAAACCCAGAGTCCACAGCATTTCAGAAACCAGGTCAGTGGTAGTATTCACATAATCCTCCAGTCGCCCGCACAGACTTCACTACACCGGGTTCACAAAAACCTCAGTCATGACAGTAGGAAATGGCCACATGGACCCGGCCGAAAGTGTTAGTCTGACGCATGACCTCCTAAGCAATATTGCAGGACGCTTGGAAGGTCTGGAGTCGACTCAGCATCGATTGGCACAGTGTCTGCAGCGGAATTCGTCCTCCAGTGATTCGATGACCTTCTGCTCTAAGACTCCTGACCAACTGCAGATTTTCTACCAGATGTTACTACAGTTACAAGAACTTTTGCCTAGTATTCTCTCTGTGATGCCTGATCTCTTCAGGAATACTACCAACGTTGTTGATCCTGTTTTGTCCCATCCAGTTAATAGAGTCTCTTCCTCTGCGCAAGGGAAAGTTTTTCATCAGAGCTATCCACGGCCCAAGCTCTCTGAAGCTGAACGTCAGCGGCGTAAGGAGCTACATCTCTGTCTTTACTGTGGAAATTCTGGTCATTTTGTTAAAGACTGCATTCTTCGCAAGCCAGGTAATAGTGACAAATCTCAGTATCATAGTGCTCATTTCTACAAGTCATCCACAGTATCCGATCCTTCTGCTGCTGACGGGGGTATCAAGAAGGCTACTCTTCTGAGAGAGACTCAAATTTATGACTGGGGTCCGGTGGTTAAAAGACCTTATCCCAAGTTGGGTGTCCAGAGAAGAATGTTCAAGCCATTTACAGTCACAGAGGAGTCCGTGTCCACAGCCCCAGGAGGGGCGTCTTCAGAGCGTCCAGCCCCAGGAGGGGCGTCTTCAGAGCATCCAGCCCCAGGAGGGGCGTCTTCAGAGCGTCCAGCCCAGCCAGAGATTCTACAGAGTGCTGCCCAGCCAGAGATTCTACAGAGTGCTGCCCAGCCAGAGATTCTACAGAGTGCTGCCCAGCCAGAGATTCTACAGAGTGCTGCCCAGCCAGAGATTCTACAGAGTGCTGCCCAGCCAGAGATTCTACAGAGTGCTGCCCAGCCAGAGAGTCTACAGAGTGCTGCCCAGCCAGAGAGTCTACAGAGTGCTGCCCAGCCCCGTGAAGAGGGGGCTCTCGCCTCAGCCCAGCCCCGTGAAGAGGGGGCTCTCGCCTCAGCCCAGCCCCGTGAAGAGGGGGCTCTCGCCTCAGCCCAGCCCCGTGAAGAGGGGGCTCTCGCCTCAGCCCAGCCCCGTGAAGAGGGGGCTCTCGCCTCAGCCCAGCCCCGTGAAGAGGGGGCTCTCGCCTCAGCCCAGCCCCGTGAAGAGGGGGCTCTCGCCTCAGCCCAGCCCCGTGAAGTGGGGGCTCTTGCCTCGGCTCAGCCCTGTGAAGAAAGGGCTCAGCCCGTCCCGGTTCCAGCCGGTCCAGCAATACTCCAGGCCCTGCCTGGTCAGTCCGTCCCGGTTCCAGCCGGTCCAGCAATACTCCAGGCCCTGCCTGGTCAGTCCGTCCCGGTTCCAGCCGGTCCAGCAATACTCCAGGCCCAGCCTGGTCAGTCCGTCCCGGTTCCAGCCGGTCCAGCAATACTCCAGGCCCAGCCTGGTCAGTCCGTCCCGGTTCCAGCCGGTCCAGCAATACTCCAGGCCCTGCCTGGTCAGTCCGTCCCGGTTACAGCCGGTCCAGCAATACTCCAGGACCAGCCTGGTCCGTCTCCTTTGGCTCCAGCCAACTCAAGTATCCTCGGATCCAATCCAGTCCTACTCGTCCAGCCAAAGCTTCCTTCAGTTTCATCCTCTAAACTTTCGTCTGATGGTTTTCCATCTATTTTCTTTGATGGAGATTTATTGCAATATGCCGCTCTGGTTGAACAATTTCTCTCTCGGATGGAGTCTGATCCTTTAGGTGCAATAACTCCTTCCAACGTTACTCGATATCTGTTCCTGGCATTCAGAGGAAGAGCTTTGGAGTGGGCCAACATGCTCTTTGAGAGTAATGATCCTGTGTTCCATGACTTACAGACTTTTAGTAACGCTGTAGTTAAAGAATTTAGTCCTAAACCTTTGGAACCTTCTACAGTTTATTCCTCAGTCCTTTCGGATGAAGGAAATTCCAGTCTTGTCTATGATGGATGGTCTACCTGTTCTGAAGATGAAGATCAGGAAGACTTCTAAAGAATCCAGCTTAAGTTTTGTTCTGGTCCCTCTGGTTTCCACTTTTTAGAAGCTTTGTGTACAAGTTATTCATCAAGTTCCTCTAAGATTCAAGATGGGTGTCCGGAGTCCACCCTTGAAGAGGGGGATACTGTCACAATCCTGACTGTAGGTTTATATTTGGTGACTTACCCCTGCCATCTGTCCTGGATCCTGTGTCTTTTCACTCACGGAGTTAAACAGCTTGTCAGCACTATGAGTATTCCTGAGTTCTCTGCCTGAGAGGTAATCAGCTCCACCTGTGGTGATCTCCTGTGTGAGGCTGAATTCAGTAATCTAAAAGCAAGCATCCTGTGTTTTGCAGAAGTCCAGGCTTCAGTGTTCTCTTGGCCTGCTAGGCCTCATTCTACATCACAGCCTTGGCTAGAGTAGTCACATGACAGTGACATCACCTAATCCTGCCCACCAATCATCAAGGACCAGGAAGTATAAATCAGGAGGCTGAGTTGGAATCTGAGCCATTTCCTTGTGTCACATACAGCCTTGTGTGAGTCTGAAAAGCTGAGCTCCCTAAAGGTAACCTTTGTACCTAAGTTCCTGTGGAAACTCTGTTCCCTTGTTACCGTATGGTTTACTTTTGTGTTGCCATTGATTTCACCATTTCCCTGAGTCTCAATGTAAAGGCACAGCTGCAGTGTTTTGTCTTAAAGGCACAGTACAGAATTCCGTGTTCTCCACTAAAACCACAGTTGTCGTGTTTCAGTTTTACTACTGTTGTAGTTGGGATCTCCAGAGCTCAGTACTTCCGTGCTTCCAGCACCTCGTGCCTCAGTACCTCCGTGCTTCCAGCACCTCCGTGCCTCAGCACCTCAGTGCCTCAGTACCTCCGTGCCTCAGTACCTCCGTGCCTCAGCACCTCCGTGCCTCAGCACCTCCGTGCCTCAGTACCTCCGTGCCTCAGCACCTCCGTGCCTCAGCACCTCCGTGCCTCACCACCTCCGTGCCTCAGTACCTCCGTGCCTCAGTACCTCCGTGCCTCAGCACCTCCGTGCCTCAGTATCTCCGTGCTTCCAGCACCTCCGTGCCTCAGTACCTCCGTGCCTCAGTACCTCCGTGCTTCCAGCATCTCCGTGCTTCAGTACCTCCGTGCCTCCACGCACCTCAGTGCCTCCACGCACCTCAGTGCCTCCACGCACCTCAGTGCCTCCACGCACCTCAGTGTCCGCAAGCACCTCAGTGTCCGCAAGCACCTCAGTGTCCGCAAGCACCTCAGTGTCCGCAAGCACCTCAGTGTCCGCAAGCACCTCAGTGTCTCCAAGCACCCCGTTAGCACAATTATACCTGGTATTCTTCACTGATTCATCAGTGCCTTTCCAGTTCTGTCTTTCAGGAGACCTTCAGCATGCCTCCTGTCTGCCGACCTAATCCTGCATGAGGAGAACCTAGATTCGGCCATCTCTGCTGCGGTTCCTCTTCCCAGTCACCGGAGGAAACCCAGAGTCCACAGCATTTCAGAAACCAGGTCAGTGGTAGTATTCACATAATCCTCCAGTCGCCCGCACAGACTTCACTACACCGGGTTCACAAAAACCTCAGTCATGACAGGGCTTGGCAGAGGCGGGAGAGGGTTTCTGTTCCTGGGAACTGGCTGATTTCTGCAGCCTTTTTCCTCTCCCTCTGTCACGGGGCAGAAATGAGGAACCTTTTGCCCCCTTGTCCATGAAAAGACTGCGCCTGATAATACGGCGTCTTCTCATGTTGAGAGGCGACCTGGGGTACAAACGTGGATTTCCCAGCTGTTGCCGTGGCCACCAGGTCTGAAAGACCGACCCCAAATAACTCCTCCCCTTAATAAGGCAATACTTCCAAATGCCGTTTGAAATCCGCATCACCTGCCCACTGTCGTGTCCATAACCCTCTACTGGTAGAAATGGACATCGCACTTAGACTTGATGCCAGTCGGCAAATATTCCGCTGTGCATCACGCATATATAGAAATGCATCTTTTAAATGCTCTATAGGCAAAAATATACTGTCCCTATCTAGGGTATCAATATTTTCAGTCAGGGAATCCGACCACGCCAACCCAGCACTGCACATCCAGGCTGAGGCGATTGCTGGTCGCAGTATAACACCAGTATGTGTGTAAATACATTTTAGGATACCCTCCTGCTTTCTATCAGCAGGATCCTTAAGGGCGGCCATCTCAGGAGAGGGTAGAGCCCTTACAAGCGTGTGAGCGCTTTATCCACCCTAGGGGGTGTTTCCCAACGCACCCTAACCTCTGGCGGGAAAGGATATAATGCCAATAACATTTTAGAAATTATCCGTTGTTATCGGGGGAAACCCACGCATCATCACACACCTCATTTAATTTCTCAGATTCAGGAAAACTACAGGTAGTTTTTCCTCACCTAACATAATTCCCCTTTTTTGGTGGTACTCGTATTATCAGAAATGTGTAAAACATTTTTCATTGCCTCAATCATGTAACGTGTGGCCCTACTGGAAGTCACATTTGTCTCTTCACCGTCGACACTGGAGTCAGTATCCGTGTCGGCGTCTATATCTGCCATCTGAGGTAACGGGCGCTTTAGAGCCCCTGACGGCCTATGAGACGTCTGGACAGGCACAAGCTGAGTAGCCAGCTGTCTCATGTCAACCACTGTCTTTTATACAGAGCTGACACTGTCACGTAATTCCTTCCAACAGTTCATCCACTCAGGTGTCGACCCCCTAGGGGGTGACATCACTATTACAGGCAATCTGCTCCGTCTCCACATCATTTTTCTCCTCATACATGTCGACACAAACGTACCGACATACAGCACACACACAGGGAATGCTCTGATAGAGGACAGGACCCCACTAGCCCTTTGGGGAGACAGAGGGAGAGTTTGCCAGCACACACCAGAGCGCTATATATATACAGGGATAACCTTATATAAGTGTTTTTCCCCTTATAGCTGCTGTATCTTTAATACTGCGCGTAATTAGTGCCCCCCCTCTCTTTTTTAACCCTTTCTGTAGTGTAGTGACTGCAGGGGAGAGCCAGGGAGCTTCCCTCCAACGGAGCTGTGAGGGAAAATGGCGCCAGTGTGCTGAGGAGATAGGCTCCGCCCCCTTATCGGCGGCCTTATCTCCCGTTTTTCTATGTATTCTGGCAGGGGTTAAATGCATCCATATAGCCCAGGAGCTATATGTGATGCATTTTTTGCCATCTAAGGTATTTTTATTGCGTCTCAGGGCGCCCCCCCCAGCGCCCTGCACCCTCAGTGATCGGAGTGTGAAGTGTGCTGAGAGCAATGGCGCACAGCTGCGGTGCTGTGCGCTACCTTATTGAAGACAGGACGTCTTCTGCCGCCGATTTTCCGGACCTCTTCTGCTCTTCTGGCTCTGTAAGGGGGACGGCGGCGCGGCTCTGGGACCCATCCATGGCTGGGCCTGTGATCGTCCCTCTGGAGCTAATGTCCAGTAGCCTAAGAAGCCCAATCCACTCTGCACGCAGGTGAGTTCGCTTCTTCTCCCCTTAGTCCCTCGATGCAGTGAGCCTGTTGCCAGCAGGACTCACTGAAAATAAAAAACCTAATTTAAACTTTTACTCTAAGCAGCTCAGGAGAGCCACCTAGATTGCACCCTTCTCGTTCGGGCACAAAAATCTAACTGAGGCTTGGAGGAGGGTCATAGGGGGAGGAACCAGTGCACACCAGCTAGTCCTAAAGCTTTTACTTTTGTGCCCAGTCTCCTGCGGAGCCGCTATTCCCCATGGTCCTTTCGGAGTTCCCAGCATCCACTAGGACGTCAGAGAAAATATATATATATATATATACACACACATTATATATATCTATATCTATATATATATATATATATATACATATATACACACAAACAGCAGAGGCGGTACTCCCGGACATTTAGTACTTGGTGAAAGATAAAGTGCTTTACTTCGACGTTTCGGGATACTCCCCCCCACAAGTGTGTCCTGATGATGGGGGGGATTACCTCAAAACGTTGCAGTAAAGCACTTTATCTTTCACCAAGTACTAAATGTCCGGGAGTACCGGCTCTGTTGTTTGCATAATGGATGGGCTTTGCTGGCAGGTTATTTCTGTGGCATACGAGGGAGTGCCAGATTGTTTTAGATATATATATATATATATATATATATATATATATATATATATATATATATATATATATATATATATATATATATATATATATATATATATATATATATACAATGGTCGAAGTGGGGCGGTATACGGCGGTATGGTATACCGCCACTTCTTCCACTGACCCGGAAATGAGGAACTTAAAGTGCAGCAGGAGGCGAGGGAAGTGGCCATCCTGCTGCACATGGTGCTCCCTGTCCCTGCGTGGCGGCTGTGTAGAGCGCTGTACTAGCTCACAGCCGCTCACCGCCGCCAGCCGCTCACTGCCACCAGCCACCAGCAACAAATGAAGTAACGTTCCCCTGCTGTCACCTCTCTCCCTGTCGTTACCATCCCCACTGTCACTCTCTCTCTCCCTGCTGTCACTGTCGTTACTCTCTCTCCCTGTCGTTACTCTCTCTCCCTGTCGACACTCTCTCTCCCTGTCATCACTCTCTCTCCCTATTGTCACTTTCTCTCCCTGTCGTCACTCTCTCACCCTGTCGTCACTCTCTCTCCCTTTCGTCACAGTCGTCAGTTTCTCTCATTGTCATCACTCTCTCTCCCTGTCGTCACTGTCGTCACTCTCTCTCCCTGTCGTCACTCTCTCTCCCTGTCGTCACTGTCGTCACTCTCTCTCCCTGTCTTCACTGTCGTCACTCTCTCTCCCTGTTGTCACTGTCGTCACTCTCTCTCTCCCTGTCGTCACTCTCTCTCTCCCTATTGTCACTCTGGCTGTCCCCGCTGTCACAATTTCAGCTCATTCAGTGTGCTATAATGTGAATTTCGGCTCATTCAGTGTGCTATAATGTGAATTTCGGCTCATTCAGTGTGCTATAATGTGAATTTCGGCTCATACCGTGTGCTACAATGTGAATTTGGGCTCATTCAGTGTTCTACAATGTGAATTCCGGCTCATTCAGTGTGCAACAATGTGAATTTCGGCTCATTCAGTGTGCTACAATGTGAATTTCGGCTCATTCAGTGTGCTACAATGTGAATTTCGGCTCATTCAGTGTGCTACAATGTGGGGTGGAGGTATAGTACAGAATAAACAGTGGCACTCAGGGTCTTCTGTGTCCAAAAAAACTGTATTGAACAAGTCACATACAACCGACGTTTCGAGGCTCGCAGACCCTTTTTCAAGGTGTGAATAAGGGGAAAGAAGGTCTGCAAGCCTCGAAACGTCAGTTGTATGTGACTTGTTCAATGCAGTTTTTTTGGACACAGAAGACCCTTAGTGCCACTGTTTATTCTGTAATAAATATATATATATATATATATATATGAGCAGGGTGGGGATCCTGGCAGTCGGGATCCCAGCATTCGAAATACAGACACCGGAATCACAACACGATAACCTGATGAAAATCTATTGATTGAAACGTTGTTGCAGACTTGGTTGTCGCTGGTTGTTTTCTTTCTCCAAGCCCTGAGTGCCGCGTCGTCGCCTGCCTGCATCCTGTAATTTGCGAGGGCACCGGGTGAAGGTAACCCACATTATAGGAGTGCAGGACACATTGTCGTTTTATATATATATATATATATATATATATATATATATATATATATATATATATATATATATATATAATTTTAGACCTTAGGGCCCCCCCATCTTAAGAACCCCGGGCCCCCCAATGCCTTAATCCAGCTCTGCCACTTCTCCCCCATGTATGATGGCTGTGGTGCGGCTATCTAAAAGATACAGTAGCAGGTCGATATGCGCGGGCAATGTATGAACGGTCAGCATCGCTGACCATTCCAACACCTGCAGCTGTCGATTTCGACAGCTGTATGGTGGTGATGCCCATACACTACAGCAGGAATAGAGCTGTCCCTGCCTGTGGTGGGTGCCGGCTCCGGACTGCGCTAGGGTTCTCACGTGAGTAGCGAGATCCTGCGCATGTGCAGAGGAGCTGGCCGAGCAGGAGACACAGCGCTTCAGCACTGAGCTGATGCGCTGTGTGATCAGGGGAACATTGACGGAGGGGGGAGCGCTTCGGCAGACAGGATGTTAATACATCTTTGTTGATGTCCCTTCCTGCTTTGCCTCGGTAATGAGGCAAAGCAGAAAGTGTTATAGCGGCACGATGTGTGCGGCTATAATACATTTACCTATTTGAGCCGTACAGTCAGACGCCCTCCCTCCAGAGACTGACATTGCTGGAATAAATAAGCACTAACTTTGGGCCTAATTCAGATCTGTTCGCTCGCTAGTTATTTTTTGCAGCGCTGCGATCAGATAGACGCCGCCTATAGGGGAGTGTATTTTCGCTTTGCAAGTGTGCAAACGCATGTGCAGCCGCCCTGTACAAAAACAGTTTGTGCAGTTTCTGAGAAGGTCTGACCTTACTCAGCCTCTGCGATCACTTTAGCCTGTCCGAGGCCGGAATTGACGCCCTGCAAACGCCTGGACACGCCTGCGTTTTACCAAACACTCCCAGAAAACGGTCAGTTGACAAGCATTAACGCACTCTTCCTGTCAATCTCCTTGCGATCGGCTGTGCGAATGGATTCTTCATTAAATCCATCGCTCAGCAACGATCCGCTTTGTACCCGTCCGACGCACCTGCGCATTGCAGTGCATACGCATGCGCAGTAGTGACCTGATCGCTGCGCAGCAGAAAACGCTAGCGAGCGAACAGATCTGAATTAGGCCCTTTATCGGAATACACCTGTTGAAACTAAAATTATATATGGCACGTTTTTAGGATTGGATACCATCGATTAAGGATTTCTGTCCATAAACCCTTACTGGGAAACCTTAATTATTTGAAGATAAAAGTCTGGTTCAATTGTTCATTTAATATATTTTTAATGATCTATTGTTATTATGTGTGCATAATGTGTATGTACAGTAATATTCATTTATAATACATTTGGTATGGCACTCCGTAGGTATTCCTATTACCTTTTTTTGTTGTGACATATCCCTGGCATCACAGTACTGCGGCATCACATGAGAATTCTACATACAATAATATAGCGATTGGCCAAACAGTTTTGGTGGCCTGATAAGCGCTAGGGATTCTTTTGTTGTTTCACTTTTATCCCTGCCTACCACCACATATACACACACACACACACACACACACACACACACACACACACACACACACACACACACACACACACTACACACTAAAAACACATGCAGTACACACACACCACCACATGTACACACACAGTACACACTACACACACATACACTACACACACACATTACCACATACAGTATATACACACACACCACTGCAACATATACATACAAACACTACACACACCACCGCTACATATCACATAAATACAGTACACACACCCACTACATTTACACACATACACACAACCATATATACACACACACACACACACACACCACATATAGACCCAGTACACACACACACAACCACAGCTGCATATACACATGCACAGTATACACTACATACACATATAGTACACACACACCACTAAATATACACACAGTACACACACCACCATATATATATACACACACACACACACACGGTACACACTACACACAGTACACCCACCACCGCTGCATACACACACGCACAGTACACACTACATACACACACAGTACACGCACATACATCACCACATATACACACTACACACACATATACAATACACACAAACACTATAAACACACATACAGTACACACCATCACATATACACACACACACACACACACACACACACAGTACACACACACAACTACCACATATGCACACAAACACTACACACAGTACACAATCCAATTGATGCTACTCATCATATAACTTACAATTACGAGGCTTCAAGCAGCAGCAGCAGCAGCTCCTCGTGTAGTCTGGGGGCGGAGCTTGTGAGTGACAGGCTCAGTCAGGACCCCGGAGAAGGAGAGACTGGAGAAGAGGGGCAGCCACCACACTGCCTGCAACGTTCTGTGACTTGGTGAGAGTGCTGGAGTTGGGGAGACGGGGCATGGGAGAGAGGAGGCTGCTGGCAGTCTGTGACAGGAAAAAGTTTTTTTTCCTGTCAATGCTGTCAGTCTCCTGTGGGCCTATTTGCAATGGGGGGCCTGGAGCTGCAGCTCCATCTGCCCCATTGTTAATCCGGCCCTGCCCATAAGGCTAGATTTTAGGAAAGGTGTATCTGGACACATCTGTATATATCGCAGATAGATGTTTTGATTAGAGCTGTGCGGAGGGCACTTATTGTGTATTGTTTTGGATCTGGATTCCCGCTCGTGTTTTGGATCTGGATTGGTTTTGAAAAAAACACAAAAACAGCTAAATTCACAGAATTTGTGTGTAATTTTCATCCTACGGTATTATTACCTCAATAACATTCATTTCCACTCTATTCTGAACACCTCACACCTCACAATATTGCTTTTTGGCCAAAAGGTTGCATAGAGGTAGCTGGATGACTTTGCTAAGCGACACAAGTGGGCAGCACAAACACCTAGCCCATCTAGGAGTGGCACTGCAGTGGCAGACAGGATGGCAGTTTTAAAAACTAGGCCCCAAAGAGCACATGATGCAAAGAAAAAAAGAGGTGCACCAAGGTTGCTGGATGACTAAGCTAAGCATCACAAATGTGCAACACAAACACCTTGCCCATCTAGGAGTGGCACTGCAGTGGCAGACAGGATGGTACTTTTAAAAACTAGGCCCAAAACAGTACATGATGCAAAGAAAAAATGAGGTGCATCGAGGTTGCTGGATGACTAAGCTAAGCGAGACAAGTGTGCGGCACAAGCACCTGGCCCATCTAGGAGTGGCACTGCAGTGGCAGACAGGATGGCACTTTTAAAAAATAGGCCCCAAACAGCATATCATGCAAAGAAGAAAAAGAGGTGCAATGAGGTAGCTGGATGACTAAGCTAAGTGACCCAAGTGGGCGGCATAAACACCTGGCCCATCTAGGAGTGGCACGCCACTGTCATTTTTCAAAAAATTCTGCACCACCAAATTAATTGTATGTGCAAAACATGGGATGTGCTGGAATTTAATGCACACACAATATTGGTGGTATTGTTCGATATCACAAATCCCCAGGAAAGTCTAAGTGGGGTAAGCCATTGTGCGATGATGTCCCTCAGTTTCCGTAAGAGGTTGTCAGCGGTGTGCCTCTTACGGAAACCGGTGGTACACAGCATAGCCTTCCTAGGAACAAGCTGGCATTTGTGAGATGCTGCTACTGGTTCAGCTGCTGTTGCTGCGGGAGGCAATACATCTACCCAGTGGGATGTCATAGTGATGTAGTCCTTAGTTTGCCCTGCTCCACTTTTCCACATGTCCGTGGTTAAGTAGACACTGGGTACAACCGTTTTGTTTGGGACACTGAGGACACTTTTCTTAATGTCCCTGTACAGTCCAGGAATCGCTTTCCTAGTGAAGTGGAATCTAGATGGGATTTGGTACCGGGGACACACTACCTCCATTAATTGTCTAAAACCCACTGCACAAATGGCAGATACCGGACGCACACCAACATACCTGGCAAGGACTCCGTTATCTGCTTTGTAACAGGATGACTGCTGTCATATTTCATCTTCCTCGCAAAGGACTGTTGGACAGTCAATTGCTTAGTTAAGTACAAGTGGTCTTCCAACTTCCCCTCTGGGATGACGATTGACTCCCAGCAGTAATAACAGCAGCGGCAGTAGCAGCAGTAGGAGGAAGTGATTCTTGATCTTTCCCTATTTTATCCTCCACATTTTTGTTCTCCATTATTTTCCTGGCGTTATATAACAATATTCGGCACAGAAGAGTTTACCCCTACACCACACAGGGCAAACCCTGTAAAAATTATTTGGATTAAATATTAATAACCCCTTTTTTTGGAGTAAATAATATACAGCACAGGACAGCACCACACTGGACTTATACGGCAGCACCACTGGACTTATACGGCAGCACCACTGGACTGGACTTATACGGAAGAACCACTGGACTGGACTTATATAGCAGTATCGCTGAACTTATACAGCAGTTCCCCTGGACTTGTATGGCAGCACCACTGAACTTTTATGGCAGCACCACTGAACTGGACTTATATGGCAGCACTACTGGACTTATTCGGCAGCACCACTGGACTGGACTTAAACAGCAGTACCACTGGACTTATACGACAGTACCCCTAGACTTATACGGCAGCACCACTGGACTGGACTTAAACGGCAGTACCACTGGACTTATACGGCAGTAACCCTGGACTTAAATGGCAGCACCACTGGACTGGACTTATATGGCAGTACCTCTGGACTTATATGGCAGTATTGCTGGACTTATATGGCAGCACCATTGGATTGGACTTATAAGGCAGTACTGCTGGACTTATACGGCAGCACCACTGGACTGGACTTATACGGCAGTACCCCTGGACTTATGGCAGCACAGGACACCACCACTGGACTGATGCAGCACAAGACAGCACCACTGGACTGGACTTATACAGCAGCACTGGACTTATGGCAGCACAGGACACCACCACTGTGACTGAACTGATGCAGCACAAGACACCACCACTGGACTGATGCAGCTCAAGACAGCACTGGAATGACACAAAAGAGCAGGTCACCACCCCACATGCCATGCCACTTTCCCGCACAGACACCGATGGGACACGTCCTCTCGCTGCACTCTCCTAGACTTGAGTGAAAATGGTGGCAATGCACAGCTGCTTATATGGAATCCAAAGCCTGCGACAATCCAACAGTGGGATGATGATGTTTTGCCTCATTCTGGTTTCCAAAGCTGGCGGGAAAACCCGAGCCGGACTCGGATCCAGATTCGAAGTGTGAAGTTCGGGGGAGTTTGGTTCTCAGGGTACCGAATCCACTCATCCCTAGTTTTGATTCTACAGTTATTCTTCTTTGGGTTTTGGTTTTGCCAAATCCGCACTTACATGTTGTAGTTTTTAATCTGTATTTTTTTTTTTATTATATAATGCAATTTAGGCATGCTTTTGTTCCTACAGTATTATTAACCTCAATAAGATTAATTTTCAGACATTCCCAATCAATTTTGACTAGCTCAAAGCTCATAATATTGTAACAACCAATATTTTATATTAAGCGTGCAGCAAGCTGGCTGAGTACTAAGCAACAGAGCAGAGGCACAAACACATGGCAATTTATAGTACATCTATGAAACATTGCCACACAGCAGTGGCAGAAAATAAAAGTGGTACAAGATTAAATAGTCCTTGGGCTCTCCCATCTACCCTTATGTTGGATATTAAAAAGGACATGCAGTTTAACAAGCCAAGCACTTCAGCAACAGGACTTTCACTTTTGTAGCTGAAGTGCTTTATTTATTTGGACCACCACAAAACAATTTTTTGGAAGGACATTCTCCAAACACTAATAATGAGGTTGATGATGAGGATGCTAATTTCAAATTATTATAATTTTGTAAAATAAATTTCATAAACTTGCCGTAAATGATTTAACATAGAGGAGGTGCTTACATGGTTAATGTACCTACCTTTACTAACTTTGGCCTCATAAATGGAGCAGATGCCTTCACAAACATTTTGAGGTTTAGGGTAAAAATAAACCCATGCCCAAGAGGCTGGTCCTATGCCCAAGCATCACAATGGCTCTCCTTTTATTATGACCAATAACTATGCCACTAGTGGCTGACTTAAACAAACAACATTATCCAAATCCTCATCTTCATCATCGTCATTAGCATCAGATAGTACACAAGTATCCCATCATTCTGTTTCCCTTCCATGCTAGCATTCTCAATTTCTATTATGTTATCATCACCATCTTTACTTGTACTACTCATTCCATCATGCAGATGGTGCAGAAATGGAAGAATAAGGCAAAGGAGGTTTCTCTACAGGTACAGTGTGAGAACTGTCAGACTTATGCTAGCCATACATCAGACCAACTTCAGACCAACTTTTCTCCAACTCTTCAAACCTCCAACTGTCCAACTTGTCTGTCCAACAAAAACAGTGCTCCACACATCTAACCAACTTTTCATCAGTGCTCCACACATCTAACCAACTTATCATCAGACCAACCAACCTGCCAACTTCTGTCCAACTTGTGATGTCACCAAAGTAGGCGGACAGTGCCTGCCTCCAGTAGAGGTTGAGCCCCACACATGACACCAAGTAGAGCACCTTACACGCATTTACGCCAAGTAGAGCCCCTTACGCGCATTATGCCAAGTAGAGCCGCTTATGCGAATTACGCCAAGTAGAGCACCTGACACGCATTACACCAAGTAGAGCCCCTTACATGCACTACACCAAGTAGAGCCCCTTACATAGCCACATCTATTGTGCAAACCAATCTCAAATAAATTAAATAAATTACAATTATCTAAATATAGAGATATTTTCTGTAAGTCTGCTGACTGTTGTATTGGGCACTTCAGCTAATATGCAGACAAGAGCATTTCTGTATATTCCATATGCATGTCCTACTTGCTACAATACCTATTCGATAATACTAATGGTAGGCAGGGTATGTACTCTTGAGTTAGTATCCAAAAATGTAACCAATGTTCAGAATCATAAGATGGTTACAATTGTTACATACTTCTAGTATCAGTTAGCAGAGTTGGTAAACAAAATTGCCACATTTTCTCAACACAGGCCTTATAAACTTGGCTATTTTACCTCATAAAGTGGTTCAGCATTATGTCAATTAATATCACCACCTATAACTCCTTACATGAATATCTCAATATGATGGTGATGGTGTTTTAATATTGATAACTGTGACTATAGTGAGAGTAAATCAGTGCTATTAGTGGACTGATTTTGCACTATTCCTGCACGTCTTGTCACTGGCAAAAATTATTCCCGCATACAAAATACTCTGTTAACTTGTTGCCATATACAGTCTATTAATAGTCTATTAAACTGCACTGATATATTCATATTGGCATGAATTATCTGTCTCCAAACAGTAACTTCTAACCTGTATTTAGCATTCAGAGCTAATAAGGTTAACTGGCAATGTATGTTTATGAATGGCATTGGTACAACATCACGGAGGTAATACTCCTTATCAGTGCCATTACTATAACTGCCGGTAACTACAGTATATCTCTCAATAACAGCCCATAATAACTCCCCTGTAAATAAGTAATTGAGTGAGAAATATTATGATGATATTTGTCCTCTGCCGCCACTGCTGGGGTGAGAGGGGCAGCCCGACAGCAGTAATGCACTGCCGCAGCTGCCCCTGAACCTGCTCCCACCTCCCATTCTTCTGCCGCCACTGCTGGGGTGAGAGGGGCAGCCCGACAGCAGTAATGCACTGCCACAGCTGCCCCTGAACCACCTCCCATTCTTCTGCCGCCGCTGCTGGGGTGAGAGGGGCAGCCCAACAGCAGTAATGCACTGCCGCAGCTGCCCCTGAACCGGCTCCCGCTCCACAGTACCGCTGCTGATGGGGATCTTGGGCTCACAGGGGCAGCCCAGCTGGCACTGATGGTGAAGAAGTAGGCGGACACTGCTGGCCAGTGTTCGCCTACTTATCGCCCTTTTTACGGCATTAAAGCATTGTTACATATTATTTTGAATATGTAAAACAAAATTAACTACACAGTGACAACTGGCGATATTCCTTTATACCTGAAGGAAGACGAATACAAAAGTATTAAAAAAAAGTTCAAGGATCACATTTTAAGTCAAAACAAAGGTTTGGGCAAATAATTCTTAAAATACAAACATAAAAGCTTATTTGTCCAATTGCTCAAGTATCTTCCCCTAATCTTGCCAGGGTATACAGTATATGTAATTATATATAACTGAAACACTTAAAAAATATAAACTATTTGTTTAAACTTTTTACCAGTGAGGGAAACACAGTTAATGTCAGACTTTTGTAAGTCACTATATGTAATGTAATGTATAGTCAACTGTCTTGCTTTATGTCAAAATATGAGAATATGATTAATACATCATGGAATCCTACAAACTGCTCTTTTATATAGGACAGGCCTGTATGCCAGCCAATGATTGTGAACAGAATTTTCGCTGTGGTTTAAAAAGTAATAAATAACTACCATGACACAAAAAGTCATTATAAAGTTTGTTTCAGAATATTATGGGACTAAGAGGACAGGAAATACTTCAGGGACCAGAGTCATGTCCAGTTCAGTGGAGAGGGATTGAGCCTGGCATCCAGAGCAGGGAGAGATGGACTGTGCGCGAGGCTGGCGGCCGGTGCGGGGAGGATGGTGGCCTGTGCAGGGAGAAGGCTGGCGGCTGGAGCAGGGAGAGATTGACTGTACGGGAGGCTGGTGGCCGGTGCGGGTAGGATGGTAGTCCCGGTTTGTGGAGGATGAAGGATGTGCCCTCTCTGCGGTTGGTGGAGGATGGAGGCTGGTAGCAGAGAGGGAGGGGTGACTGGTCCCTGTGGCCGGAGGGGAATGGAGCCTGGCGGCACTGAGGTTCCCAGTCCCTCCTGTAACTGGAGCCAGTCCCTGCAAGTGAAGGCAGCGGCAGGATGGATGAGGCGGCGGTGAGGTGGAATCTGGCGGCGGTGAGGTAGTCCCGTCGCGGGACAGAGGCTGGTGGCCGGAGGGGGATTGAGCCTGGTGTCCGGAGCAGGAGAGATGGACTGTGCGGGAGGATGGTGGCCGTTTAGGGGAGGATGGTGGCCGGCACGGGTAGAGATGGCCGGTGCAGGGAGAGATGGACGGCGCAGGGAGAAGGCTGGCCGCTGGTGCAGGAAAGATTCGGAGCGATGAGGTGGACGGAGGGGGATGGAGCAGAGAAGGCAGAGCCGGCCCTAACCAATATGATGCCCTAGGCAAGCTTTTGGCTGGTGCCCCCTAGCACCACCGCTAGTTCCGCCTTTAGTTCCGCCTCTGACCCTGCACCCCTTTCCCAGCACCATCACCCCCCACCCATAGCAGTCTTTTTTTTTTCTACCCCCTGTAATTTAAATAAGAACATTGTGCACATTTGGCGCACAGCCCAAAAAGGTATGTGCTTTTGCTGGCAAGGGGCATGGCCACACAATAGTACCCCCAATTCAAATTATGCCTCACAGTAGTGCAACTTTATTCAAAATGTATCATACGATAGTGTCCCTTATTCACATTACATCACACAGTATTACCACTTTACCTTATATACGTTACTCCTCACAGTAGTGCCCCTCATTCACATAACATTATACTGAATTGCTCCTTATTCACATTACACCACACCATATTGCTCCTTATTCACATCACACCATACCATATTACTCTTTATTCACATTAGACCACACAGTAGTGCCCTTTCTACATGTTACGCCACACAGTAGAGCACCTTATACACATAATGCCACACATTGGTAATGCATTTATACACATAATACCACACAGTAATGCCCCTTACACATATGACACACATTATTAATGTCCTTATAAACATAATGCACCTTACACATTATGTCAACCCTTATTAATTCCCTTATATACATAATTTCCCTTACACATATGCCGCACATTGTTAATGCCCTTTTACACATAATGACACACATAATGTCCCTTACACATATGCCGCACATTATTAGTGCCCTTATACACATAATGACACACATAGTGCCCCTTACACATATGTTACACATACATTATTAATGCCCTTATACACATAATGACACATATAGTTATCTTATTTGCATTGCTATGTGGCTAGGATGCACAAGCAGCTTCTGCTGATTAAAATGATATGCGGCATGCCTATATACTGTGTGCGACTGTGGCTGTATCTGCATACGAAATGCTACACACAGAATATAGGCATGCCGCATATAATTTTAATCTTTTAATCAGCAGAAGCTGCTTGTGCCCCTAGGCATACCAGATGCCCTAGGCAATTGCCTAGTTTGCCTATGCCTAGGGCCGGCTCTGAGAGAGGGTCATCTGCAGTCTGAGAGACAAAAGTAAGCGGACACTAGTAGGCAGTGTCCGCCTAGTAATCATTCAGTTGGGGGCAAAGTTTTCCCCTACACCTAAACGATTAGTTGTAAAAATCAAACAAGTTTAATTTTCCCAACTAGTTTCACAGACCGTTTCTATACATTTTTCAGCGTGTGGGAGTAAACGGCTGATAATCGTTTTCTCCCACACACTGCCAGATTATCTTTCCAACCAGCCAACTAGTTGGCTGGTTTTAAAGAAATCGTCCTGATGTATAGCTAGCATTACACATAGCTAACGTGCACACCACTCGACTCTCCTCAGGGATTCGTGAACACAGTTTGTTCTTCTTAGTTTTCTTTTTTGGGGGGTAATAATTTGTCCATTTTTAATGTGACCCCTTTAGATATTGATTTCAAGTGCCCTTTCCTAAACTTTCTGGAGCTAAATACTGTACTTGAGTCAATTTGTACATTGCTAAAACCATGTTGAATTTATAACATACAGATTGAGTTGGAAAGGATGTGTACTAGTGCAATTCTAAAATTCAGTATGAAAATAAAGCTGCCCAGAATTTGAGCACTACAAGCAAAATCATCCCATATTATCCATACATAGTGAAAGTTGGAGTTGGGGGTGGAAGGGTGTGATGAGCTGTATTTCAGTACTGCAGTTGATTTGCAAACGTTAAAATAAATTTAGAAAATGCATAATCCAAATTATTTTTATCTCATTTTACATTTGATTTGCAAAGTGTGCTTTACTTTCTGTTGCTCAGAATTACAGTTATTATAGGTGTCTTATGTATGTTGCTATGGTAAAACCATAATGCATTATAATTTCTCTCATGAGATCTCCACATGGTTGTTTTAAATACAAATCAGTCAGTGCTGCTGAAGTTCATAGCTAAAGCTGTCAGATTATTTTTTTTTTTTTTTGGGGGGGTGGTTAATTTAGAAAATAATATAATTGTAATGTTTATTTAGCTCTATGGTTTACTACAGGGGTGGCCAGACTTTTGGAGTCAGTGATCTACTTTGAAAGCTGAAAAGCTTTTGTGATCTGCTCATGCAGGATATTTTTGCGCGCCACAGACGCGCGCCACAAAAAGGGGTGTGGTAAAACAAAAAAGGGGGCGTGGTATAAAAAGGGTGTATCCTTGCTGCACTGGGTGTTATGACTGTCTCGCACGAAATCACTCATTGGCCCCCCACAGGTAAAAACCTCAAACACATATGCCCCCACAGTGCCAGATACACATATGCCCCCACAGTACCAGATATGCCCCCACCATGCCAGATACACATATGCCACCACAGTGCCATATATGTCCCCACAGTGCCATGTGCCCACAGTGCCAGATATGCCCCCAGTGCCATGTGCCACATATGCCCGCACAGTGCCACATATGCCCCCACAGTGCCATATACCCCCACAGTGCCACATATGCCCCCACAGTGCCATGTGCCCACAGTGCCAGCTATGACCCCACAGTGCCACATATGTCCCCACAGTGCCAGATATGCCCCTACAGTGCCATGTGCCCACAGTGCCAGATATGACCCCACAGTGCCACATATGCACCCACAGTGCCACATATGCCCACAGTACCACATATGACCCCACAGTGCCATATGTGCCCCAACAGTGCCATGTGCCAACAGTGCCACATATGCCCCTACAGTGCCAGATACACATATGCCCCCAGTGCCAGATATGCCTCCAGTGCCACATATGCTCCCACAGTGCCAGATATGCCCCCACAGTGCCATGTGCCCACAGTGCCACATATGCCCCCACAGTGCCACATATGCCCACAGTACCACATATGACCCCACAGTGCCATATGTGCCCCCACAGTGCCATGTGCCCACAGTGCCACATATGCCCCCACAGTGTTAGATATACCCCCACAGTGCCACATATGCCCACAGTACCACATATGACCCCACAGTGCCATGTGCCCACAGTGCCACATATGCCCCCACAGTGCCACATATGCCCCCACAGTGCCGTGTGCCCACAGTGCCACATATGCCCCCACAGCGCCACATATGCCCCCACAGTGCCATGTGCCCATATACTTACTTTAGCTGGCTGGATCCCCGCTGGCTGTCTCCCCGCTGGCTGGATCCTGCTCCCGTGCCTGCTCCCGCTTCCTGCCGCTGCTGCTGTCCTGCTGCCACTGGCGCTGACTGGATCAACCCAGATCCAGCAGGCGCACAGGCTCCTCACATCGCGTTCCCAATCGCGCATTGCGCGGGTGCGCGGCTGACGTCATGACGTCACCCGCGCAATGCATCATTGGGAACGCTCCGGGCAGAGGCAGCAGGTTACACTTGGATCGCGATCTACCGGTAGATCGCGATCGACGTTTTGGCCGCCTCTGGTTTACTATATATACATATGCAAATATACAGTTGTGCAGAGAAGACATTTTCTCCGATAAAGGACCTTTTGTGTAAATTCCATGTAAGAAAAGTATGATTTTTTTCTCATTTTAAAGGACTATTAGAAATTAACAGCATTTAGGATTTGAAATGTAATTTTAGATGAAGTTCACTATAAGCAAATTAATACAGTATTACTAAATTGGGTACAGCGTTCCCTAATCTAATGAGTTGCTCTTAATTCTAATGGCTCTATGGTAATTTGTTAATGGTTGCTTTATTTCAGGCAACATTATTAGTAATGCCTCTTCTCTGTCACCGTCACATTTATATGTTCTCAGGGTGGGGTAATGGTAACAGGGCTATTTGTCTGAAACATGCAAACAGTAATAGCCTAGAGGAGAGACACACTGGTCCATTAGATATAAGTGATTCTGGGGACACGCAGCTCTACAGGTAAGTAATTATCTGTACTTTAGCTGAAAGTAGTGAGTACAAAAGGTTACGGAAAGCATCTGAACAGAGATATTTCTTCAAGTAAAACAACCTGTTCGTACAGACCAATCTCACCCTGTGATTTCACATATACTATGTCATTGAATTATGTCAGGATATATGTGAATTAGTTGTAGTTACTGAGACAAAGCTAAAGGTCTGGCATGGATTGTTTCCTGAGCACCAGATATGGAGGGGGAAACAGATATGTTGGGGGGGGGGGGGGGGAGAGCAAATGGAGATCCAAAGATATGTTAATGCAACCCTACAACAAGATTATATTGACTCAGGGCAATAACTAGGGTGGTGCGGAGTGTGCCACTACACAAAGCGATGCAGGGTAGGGGGCGCTGTTGGCAGCACTTGTAAATTATCTGTATTAATTACTTTTACTTGTAGCTTACTCCCATTGTTGAAGCTCAACATCTCCTGACCACCCCTGTATCCTTTCCACACCCATTCCATCGCTAATACATATTCAACATTCATGAACTTAACTTGAGAGCTCTTTATTATTCAGTCACACTGTCAATTATTTGATTTCAAGATGCTGAGATACCTGGGATTTGAATCCATTGCCTGTAGCATTGCAGTCAGACAGTCTATTCATTGAGCTATCTGCCCTTGCATAGAAAGCTAGAGAATTCCAAGCTAGAACATTCTAACTATTTGAAGCTTACTGTACCTTGTGCTTTGTGAAAAAATTATCAGCATTGCAGCTGAGCAGATCTATGTAGTGCAGTGGTTCTCGAACTCACTCCACAGGAACCTAAATAGTTCATGTTTTCTAAGTCACCTAGCAGATGCACAGGTATATTCATTGCTGAATGACAAATTTTAAAACCAGTGGTGCTAATTATTTAACTTGTGATTTTTTGAGGAGAGATTGAAAACATGCACTGTTTGGGGTCCTGAGAACCGAGATTGAGAACCAATGATGTAGTGTGTGGCTGCAAGGGATTGGATGTGTGACTGCACACTACATACAGGGTGATTCAAAAGTCGTAGTACACCCTTTTGTTTCAAAAACTGTGCAGGAAATGGGAATACTGAATACTCCAGTAAGGTATGGGTAAGGTGGGCTATCTTTTAGGGTACAATATGTACCGAACATGGGCGATATCTTGAAATCTGCCATGTTGAATCTAAGTCAGTTTTTTTCACATGGAAAGGGAGTCGTGTAACATGTCAAACAATATCAGAATTTGCTGAAAAGTTTATTGCTGCAAACATATTTGAAATAGCAGTTATGGTTCAAAAGTTACAACACTTTTTTGTTGCAGGTAACCGAAGATGGCTTTGACAAAAGAGGAGAGAATTGAGGTCATTTTGATGTCTGGAGAATGAAGTTTCCGTGTCATACTGTAGCTGCAGATTTTAACAACTGGCGCCCATAAAGACATCAAATTTCATATACTACTGTCAGGTGCGTAATTTCCAAATTCCAAGAAACTGGGACTGTCACGGAGTGTGCTAAATTTAGCACAGCTACGATCATTCACACTGACATGCGGGGGGACGCCCAGCACAGGGCTAGTCCGCCCCGCATGTCAGTGCCACCCTCCCCCCCTGAAGAAGTGTAAAGGCATCGCACAGCGGCGATGCCTTTGCACTTCAAGAGTAGTTCCCGACCAGCGCAGCTTTAGCGTGCTGGCCGGGAGCTACTCGTCACTCCCCGGCCTGCTGCGGCTGCGTGTGATGTCACGCAGCTGCCGCAGACCGCCACCCACAATGGTCGGCCACGTCTGCATAGGCTGGAACGCGCCCCCTAAACAGCGGCTTAACGCCGCCGTCCAGCCCCCTCCCACCCAGCGACTGCCTCAGAGGCGATCGCTAGGCAACGATGGCTGCCATGTGCCTGCGCACTGCGGCACCGGCGCATGCGCAGTCCCAACCTGATTGCTGCGCTGCGACAAACTGCAGCGGGCGATCGGGTCGGAATGACCCCCATGGTTTTTCCAAACTGCTAACAAATTTGCTGCTGCGATCAACTCTGAATTAGGCCCATAGTTGGAAAAGAAAAAAAAAATGTAGTGCAATATGTTGTAAAAAAAGTTAATATACTCATATACAAAAAAATAAGTGAAGCGTGCAAGATAAAATGTACACAGATTTTTGGTCAGTGCAATAGAAGCTTATCTAAGCTCAAGGGGAAGCAAACGCATATGGATCCCAGGGCAGGAGTACCACACAGTCTCAATGTGTTTAATCCTTTTCTTTACCAGGACTTCATCAGAAGAACTTTTTTTGTGTATGTGTGTAATATTTTTATTCATACAAGCGCTTTCAGCCCAGATGGTATACCCTGGGCTTTAATTTGGGTACATGTGGGTGAATACCTTTTATGAATGAATACCCAACGCGTTTTGTCAGCACGACCTCTTCTGGGGTAAATCTAGGTGGTAAACATAACATTTACTGACACATGATAAATATATAAAAACAATGGCAAAATAAGGGGCATCAAGAGTGGTACATACCTGGTGTAACAATCAAATAAGGATGTACTCGATGGTTCAATCACATATGGATTTACAAGGAATTTCAAATAGGGGTATCTGAAACTAGATGTGCGACCGCAATTTCAGCGTGGTCTCGGGATGGGGGGGGGGGTCACTGATAGCATGCTGGGCAGTCTTTCCCTGCGTTGGGTGGCCCTCAGCATGCAATCAAAAGGATTGCAAATTCTGATACATAGCAATCCTTACTAGATTGGGTCCTCAGTCTGCTGAATTGTAACTAGTTGGACTGAACTACTTTTCAGCACTCTGGTATATATTAAAGTAACCATTGTTAACATCCTTGCACTTCAACGGCTAGATGTTATTCTGTGATTGCTCCTATTAACTATTGTATATTGCATAACACTATTTGTACGTTGCTAAGTAGTTGTGACTTTATATACAGTAGATATTATCAAGTAGATATTATTCAGTATCTGACAATATAAGCAAATATGTTCATTTTGTTATTTTTGGGAATACCCTGTTAAACTCTGTACCCCCCAATATTTAATCTGCCCCCATACCTATTGGCATTATGAGCCTCTCTTTAATACAATCGGGTATGTGGGCAGCACGGATGGTGCAATGGTTAGCATTACTGCTTAACAGCACTGAAGTCATGGGTTTGATTCCCACCATGGCCCTAACTGTGTGGAGTTTGTATATTCTCCCTGTGCTTACGTGGGTTTCCTCCATGTACTCCGGTTTCCTCCCACAATCCAAAAATATACTGGTAGGTAAATCGGCTCCCAACAAAATTAACCCTAGTGTGAATGTGTGTGCGTGTACATGTGGTAGGGAATATAGAGTGTAAGCTCCCCTGGGGCAGGGACTGATGTGTATGGGCAAATATTCTCTGTACAGCGCTGCGGAATATGTGTGCGCTGTATAAATAACTGGTAATAAATAAATAAAATAAATCAATTTGCAGTTAATAATATTTTTGGGCCCCTCAGGACTGATCTATATCCCTATATAGTGTATAGAATGAATTTCCAGTATATCCCATCAGTGGCCATGGCTAAATGATTTAGACCCACCCCCTCCACCCCGCAGTTGTGCTTTCAGAGTCCTTTTTTTCATTCTGCCCGTTTCAGTAGCAAGCGGCAGGTTGCAGGTGATATGTGGGAGAGCACCTGCCCTTCAGGGTTGCGGGGAGGACTACCCCAAAAATAAAAAATCAGGAGTATCCCACAGCTTCCGGGAGGACAGGCAAGTATGACTTAATGGCATTCGCTTAAAGGGCGTAAATCTTTACCTATCCCTGGAGTGGATCATTACATACCTTTAGAGCTTCTTATACAACTAATTATTACTTAATTACTGGTGTGTGTTAAGACTTCAGGAAAAAAAGAGAGAGGGTTCCTAGATCTTGACCATTAGTATCCACCTATAATATTGCATGGATGTGTTAAAATCTAGAATGGTAGTTGTTTGGTAAATTTATAGCCCCAGTATGACTATACAGACTATGGTATATGCAATTGCCGGCGAATCGCGGCAATTTTTCGCTCGTTTTTTTAATTTGACACAATTTGACCATCGAATTCCGGCAAGTGGGTGCCGGAATTCAACATATTCAATAAAAAACGGATTCGACAGTCCCGCTGTCGAAAAACGTCCGATTTGACGGATTTTGATTAGACTTGTAAAAATGTAAAAAAACCCGGAAAAAACTGTAAAAACCCCGAAAAAAAATTGCGTGGGGTCCCCCCTCCTAAGCATAACCAGCCTCGGGCTCTTCGAGCTGGTCCTGGTTCTAAAAATCCGGGGGAAAAACTGACATGGGATCCCCCGGATTTTTACAACAGCATCGGGCTCCACTAGCTGGGTAGATAATGCCACAGCCGGGGGTCACTTTTATACAGCGCCCTGCGGCCGTGGCATTAAATATCCAACTAGTCACCCCTGGCCGGGGTACCCTGGGGGAGTGGGGACCCCTTCAATCAAGGGGTCCCCCCCCAGCCACCCAAGGGCCAGGGGTGAAGCCCGAGGCTGTCCCCCCCATCCAAGGGCTGCGGATGGGGGGCTGATAGCCTTGAGTAAAATTATAGAATATTGTTTTTTCCAATAGTACTACAAGTCCCAGCAAGCCTCCCCCGCAAGCTGGTACTTGGAGAACCACAAGTACCAGCATGCGGGTGGAAAAACGGGCCCGCTGGTACCTGTAGTTCTACTGGGAAAAAAATACCCAAATAAAAACCGGAGACACACACCGTGAAAGTAAAAGTTTATTTCATACATGCCGACACACACATACTTACCTATGTTGACCCGTCGACTGCCACGCCCCCCTCGTCACTGAAGAATCCGGGGTACCTGTGAATAAAATTATACTCACCTGATCCAGTGTCCGGATCTTTTTAAATAATCCTCGTACTTGGCAAAACAACAAAACGGCAACCCGGACCAAACTGACTGAAAGGGGTCCCATGTTTACACATGGGACCCCTTTCCATGAATGCCGGGACCCCACGTGACTCCTGTCACAGAGGGTCCCTTCAGCCAATCAGCGAGCGCAACATCGTGGCACTCTGCTGATTGGCTATGCGCGTCTGAGCTGTCAGACAGCACATCACAAAGCCTTACCATTATATTCAATAGTGGGAACTTTGCGGTCAGCGGTGAGGTCACCCGCGGTCAGCGGCTGACCGCGGGTAACCCCACCGCTGACCGCAAAGTTCCCACCATTGAAACTAATGGAGGGAGCTGTGCGATGCGCTGCCTGCCAGCATACAGCCAATCAGGAGAGTGCCACGAAGTGGCGCTTCCTGATTGGCTGAAGAGACCTTTCTGTGACAGCAGTCACGGGGGGTCTCTGCATTCGGGGAAAGGGGTCCCATGTGTAAACATGGGACCCCTTTCAGTCCGCCTGGTCCGGGTGTTCGTTTTTTTTTTTTTTGCCAAGTACGTGGATTATAATAAAAGACCACAGGACACTGGATCAGGTGAGTATAATTTTATTTTCAGGTACACCGTGGATTCTACTTGGACAAGTGGACAGAGGTCGGCGTGTGAACATAGGTAAGTATGTGTGTGTCGACATGTGTGAAATAAAGTTTTACTCTCACGGTGTGCGTGTCCTGTTTTTATTTGGGTATTTTTTTTCCAGTAGAACTACAGGTACCAGCGGGCCCGTTTTTCTCCCGCATGCTGCTGTGGTTCTCCAAGTACCAGCTTGCAGGGGAGGCTTGCTGGGTCTTGTAGTACTACTGGAAAAAACAATATTCTTTCAATTTTCAAAAGGCTATCAGCCCCCCATCCGCAGCCGTTGGATGGGGGGGGACAGCCTCGGGCTTCACCCCTGGCCCTTGGGTGGCTGGAGGGGGGGACCCCTTGATTGAAGGGGTCCCCACTCCTCCAGGGTACCCCGGCCAGGGGTGACTAGTTGCGTATTTAATGCCACGGCCGCAGGGCGCTGTATAAAAGTGACCCCCGGCTGTGGCATTATCTACCCAGCTAGTGGAGCCCGATGCTGGTGTAAAAAATACGGGGGACCCCTACGCTTTCTGTCCCCCGTATTTTTTGCACCAGCACCAGGCGCAGAGGGGAGGAGGGAGAGGCAAAGAGGACCATGATACATTAGCAAGCATATATGTGCACAACAATCAAAAGAGTGGTTGAGATTATAGTTGTGGGTTGTCGGGAGTAATAGTCAGATTATACCAAATATCTTTTTTAGTCTCATCATCCAGAGAGGCGATGTATCTTTCCCATTTTTGAGCAAATTTCTTGACTTGACCATTGGGATTGAGAAAAAGAGCTCTCTTGTCGAAATAGATCAGTTGTAATAGTTTGTGCTTCAATTCCTGGATGGATGGAGAGGATTTCTCAATCCAGTGTATAAGGATGAGTTTCTTTGCCATAGTTAAAGTGATAATAAGAAAAGGGGTGAGATTGCGATCTGTTGTGGGAAGGCTCCAACTCTCAAAATGCAGACAAAGGCAAGCTAGGGGGTTCAGCTCTAGTTTCACTTGAATAGACGAGTTAAGGAAAGCTAGAACCTTTCGCCAGAATTTCAATATCTTTGCACAGGCCCAGAAGGAGTGAAAGAATTTTGCATTCGTCATAGAGCATTTGGGGCATATGCCAGATTCTAAATTTGAAATATGCCTTCTTTGGGCTGGAGCTATATATATTCTATGTATTGATTTGAAGTGAACTTCTTGTAGATATACTGACTGTAGAATGCTCATTATCTTAGGGGTCTGAGTGTTAAATAGATCATTTCCTGAAATTGAGGGAATATCAGCACTCCAGGTACGAGTTAGTGTATCAAGATAATTATCTTTCTGGGGGGTAGTAAGAATGTGATAAAGTGACTTGGATTTAAAGGCTTTCTTGGAGAGTGAGTTAAGAAATGTGTCCAGGGGGTGGGTCACAGTGTGCCTTGTGTTGTTTTGTTTTAAGGATAGGGCAAAGTGTCGATCTTGAAGATATAAATAAAAATGGGAGTTAGGGAGATTATATGTATCTTTGAGGGAAGAAAAGGATAGAATGAATCCTCCTGGGTCAATTAATTTTGTTGCCAAGTTGAGGCCTTTCTCAGACCATTGGTGAAACGTACTGTTTGAGATGGATGGTGCGAAGCTAGGGTTACCCCAGAGCGGTACGAATGAGGATCTGGTATAAAAGGATTTAAGGGTTTTATTTATTTTAATCCAGCTATTGTAGGTATCTCGAAATAAAGTATGATGTAAAATGTGCTTAGGTATGAGACTGGTTGGCGTATGGAGAAGCGCCCCGGGAGAGAATGGGTGGAAGATATACTGTTCCAAAGTTTAGTCTGTATGGATGGAAGTTTCCATGAGCCAATCAGCAATATAGCGGAAATGGGTGGTGAGAGCATATAGATAAAAATTTGGGAGATTCAAGCCACCTGAGGTTTTTGATTTATAGAGTTTTTTAAGGCTAATCTCGATCTTTTACCATTCCATAGGAAGGAAGAGATAGCTTTTTCCAGATTGCGCATATCCTGTTTTGTAAGAAGGCATGGCAGCATTTGTAAGACATAGTAAATTTTTGGAAAGATAACGCTTTTTAGAACTGCTGCTCTACCAAATAATGATAACGGAAGTTTAGACCATGACTCTAGTTGAGTGAAGATTTTTGAGAGAAGAGGGGTAAAGTTAGCTGAGTAAAGTGTCGAGGGGTTATTAGTAATTTGGACTCCAAGATATGTGACCTGTGAGGGTTGAATCTGAAATTGGGACAGGGCAGGATGGGATCTAAGTGTGGAACTTAAAGGATGAATGGGTAGGATTACTGACTTGGAAATATTTATTTTATATCCTGAGATGGGACTGAAAGAGGCAATGATGTCTAGAATTACTGGTAGGGATTTTATCGGATTGGAGATAAAGAGGATCATGTCATCGGCAAATAATGAGATTTTTAACTCTGAGGAAGAAATACGTATACCCGAAAATTGTGTTGCTGAGCGGAGTGCAATTGCAAGGGGTTCGATTGCCAGGGCGAATAGAAGGGGTGATAGGGGACATCCCTGCCGTGTTCCTTTCTGTATTGGGAAAGGGGGGGGGGGAGGAATCCATTACAGGCTATTTGGGAAGATGGTAAAGAATAAATTGTCTTAAGGAAAGTTATGAAGGTGGGAGGAAATCCAAAGCGTTCTAGTGTAAGAAACAGATGGGACCACTGTACTAGATCAAACGCCTTCTCTGCATCTATGGAAAGGATGATTTTTCCATCGGACCCATCTGTTCCCTCCCTATCAGTCCGGACTGTAGCCAGTACTTTGCGGATGTTCGTGACTGAATGTCTTTCTTTAATGAATCCTGTCTGATCCGGATGGATCACTGCGGGAAGGAGTGGATTTAACCTAGTTGCTAGAATTTTTGTGAGAAGTTTGTAATCACAATTTAATAATGAGATGGGTCTATATGATCCTGGGAGAGCGGGGTCTTTTCCCGGCTTTGGTAGCAATTTAATTATTGCTGAATTGAAATATAAAGGAAGTGAACTATTAGATAAAATATTATTGTAAAATGATGTTAATATTGGGGACAGACGATCATTATTTGAGTTATCTGTTTATTCGAGGAAGTGTGTGTTCCATCTGGAAGGAGTAATGGGTGTACTCTCATTGGGGGCCTGGTCCCGTTTAATATATTAGTTAAACATTTGCTGGTCTTATTTCCGAATCTATGATAACGAAAGTTAGAAGAGAATTGATACTTATCTGACAGTGATTGTAATAATTCATCAAACTTAACTTTAGCTGTCAAGTATAAGGATTTATTGGAGGTAGAGGGGTTTAGGCTATATGTAGAATAGGCATTAGAGAGTGATTGTTGGAGAGATATATATGATTCTGAATTTCGTTTCTTTACCTGGGATTCGTAGGACATGATGGAACCTCTAAGGACTGCTTTTGCAGTCATCCAATAAAGGGACGGGTCTGAAGCAAGAAGGTGTTTGTTGTGCTCATGATAATCTTCCCAAGCTTTATTTAAGTATGCAGTAACTTTAGGTGAATTGTTCAGTTGTGCTGGGAACCTCCAAGTTCTGTGTGTGGAAATTTAATTTTGGGTTTTTAATGTTAGCCATACCAAGGCATGGTCTGATACTATTATTGGCTCAATACCAGAGTGTCACGATCCGGGTATCTGGACGCCATTACCTGCCGTTTAGGTGTCTTCTGAGACTGGCCCAGCGTTCCAAATCCGGATCTCATCTGTGTCAACACTCTGCACATCCCTCCTGTCATTCTGAGACACTACCACAGCGGCGCCATGTTTGAATCCAACATGGCGTCTCGCCGCCGCCGCCATTCCTGTATTATTGCTGCGGGTTCTCAGAGTTATTTATCATGCCTCCCGCAGTCTCCGCTGTCCTCCATGTATCTCAGCATGTAACTCTCATATGGCGTCTCCTGCCCTCCGTGGCCGGCGCCGCCATTATCACCATGTTTGCACATTACATTCCAAACCAGTTTTCCCTCCAGGTTCCAGCATGGGCGCAGCCATGTTGGATTTGATCACATGCTCCAATTCCTCCAATCCACCGTCTCTGGAATCTGCATAATTGCCCAGCCAATGCCTGCATAGCAGCAGGTATAATTATCCTGTGTCTGGGCCAGATAGATGTCAGTGCTTTGAATGTCATACCTTGTTCCAGTCTCTCTCTCCTGTGGTTTGTTTCTCCAGGTTCCAGCTCCTGTCTCCAGCATCCACAAAGAGACCCGCACCTGCTTTCCATCCTGCGGTGCAGCCTGACTCTGCAATCCTCTGTGACTGATTCAGCTTTCAGCTCTTACTTCGTTTGCTTCCAGCTTCCAAGCTTTCAGCTATTAACCCATCTGTTTCCAGCAACCTGCTTCCAACAGAATTCAGCCTCCTTAAAGAGCCGGTGTTCTCCCAGCGGATTTCTACTTACCAGCAGTATCCACTACCACCGGTAACCACTCTTCATTTCATCTGTTTCCACGCACCCTAGCATCTTTCAGTTTTAACTCCGTGTCTCCACCATCTGGCTGGTTCCGTCCAGTGACTCCTACAGTGCATTCCAGTTACCAGCATCATCTCATACACCTACTGGCATATTCCTCGGCTATTTCTACAACTACAACCAGGCCTGGTAAGGTGATTCCATCAAAGGACTTTTACATCTGTTCTAAACCTACCAGTGCTCTGAGAAACCTTCTATGGTTATGTATTCCAGGAACTGTGTTATTTGCCACTGTCTTTGCTAAACTTGAATACTGCTTGTTATCACACGGAGTCTGTTAATAAACTTTTATTTTGAATTTTAAACTGGTTGTCATGGTCACACCTTCGGGTAATCATTCTGCACTTACATGTCCAGGGGTCTGATTAAACCTCCCAGGTTTAATTTCATCTCAGCCCCTACAACTGAGGCTTCCTCTCGTCAGCCTAAACCCTCAGTTGTGACAGTAAGCACTGACCATATGAATCCAGCCGGAGACCAGGATCAAGCGGCTAGACCTATGCAAGAACTGGCAGCCAGACTCGAACATCAGGAGGCTGCACAAGGTCACATCATCCGCTGTCTCCAGGATCTCTCTACTCGGCTGGATGGGATTCAGACGACCCTCCGTGGACCTGGCACGTCTGGTGCGTCCACCACAGTGACTCCAGCTGTAACCCCACCCACCTTGCCCATCTCCATACCACGTCTTCATCTTCCAACGCCAGCAAAATTTGACGGATCTCCAAGGTTCTGCAGGGGATTTCTCAACCAATGCGAAATCCATTTTGAGCTTCAATCTGGCAACTTCCCCAGTGACCGTACCAAAGTTGCTTATATTATTTCTCTCCTCAGTGGCTCAGCCCTTGATTGGGCATCACCGTTATGGGAGAAGTCTGATCCCCTGCTGTCCTCCTATACTGACTTTGTAGCATCATTCAGGCGCATCTTCGACGAGCCGGGCCGGGTTTCCTCTGCTTCATCTGAGATTCTCCGTCTACGCCAGGGAACACGTACTGTGGGACAGTATCTTATACAGTTCAAAATCCTGGCATCTGAACTGGCCTGGAACGACGAGGCCCTGTATGCTGCATTCTGGCATGGCTTTTCAGAACGCATTAAAGATGAGTTAGCTACCAGAGACTTGCCTTCTAAGTTGGATGAGCTAATTTCACTATGCACGAAGGTTGATCTACGGTTCAGAGAGAGAGCAACCGAACGAGGAAGATCATCCATTCCTAAATCTTCTGCTCCTCCTCCTCGTCAACCATCTCCATCCAAGGATGAGCCTATGCAAATTGGTCGTTCCCGTCTATCTCCCGCTGAGCGCCGAAGACGCCTCTCCGAGTCTCTATGTCTCTACTGTGCAGCTCCGTCGCACACTATCAACGCCTGTCCCAAACGTTCGGGACTCCAGATCCTAGCTCGCCAAGGAGAGGACCGGCTAGGAGTAATGATCTCCTCTCCATCTCCTCATGATTGTAACCTCCCAGTGTCACTCCAAATTGCTCAACGTTACAGGAACGTCATTGCCCTCCTTGATTCCGGAGCAGCTGGGAATTTCATAACCAAAGCTTATGTTAAACGGTGGTCCCTACCCACCGAGAGACTGTCCTCGTCCATCTCTTTGACTGCCGTGGATGGCAGCAAGATTTTTGACGCAGTCATTTCCTTAAGGACTCTTCCAGTTCGTCTGAGAGTGGGAGTTCTTCATTCTGAGTATATTTCTTTTCTAGTGATTCCAAGAGCCACACATCCAGTGGTTTTAGGCCTTCCATGGCTCCGTCTCCACAACCCATCGATTGACTGGACGACTACGCAAATACTGGCATGGGGTCCCTCCTGTGCTGAGACTTGTTTAGCCAAAGTTCTTCCTGTTTGTTCTTCCTTCCCCAGGTCATCTGATGTTCCACCTCCTCCATATCAAGACTTCACGGACGTGTTCAGTAAAGCCTCTGCTGATATCCTTCCTCCTCATAGAGAATGGGACTGCCCAATCGACCTCATTCCAGGGAAGGTTCCACCGCGAAGCCGAACTTATCCATTGTCTCTGCCTGAGACACACTCCATGGAAGAGTACATCAAAGAGAACCTGGCAAAGGGTTTCATCCGACCATCTTCTTCTCCAGCCGGAGCAGGCTTCTTCTTCGTTAAGAAGAAAGACGGTGGTCTGCGTCCGTGTATCGACTACAGAGGTCTGAACGACATTACCGTTAAGAACCGATACCCTTTACCCCTGATTACAGAACTCTTCGATAGAGTTAGTGGTGCAACCATTTTTACAAAGCTGGACTTGAGGGGTGCCTACAATCTTATCCGGATCCGTGAGGGTGACGAGTGGAAGACCGCCTTTAACACCCGTGACGGACATTATGAGTACCTCGTCATGCCCTTCGGATTGAGCAACGCTCCAGCAGTCTTCCAGCACTTCGTGAATGAGATCTTCAGGGACATCTTATACCGCCATGTCGTGGTTTATCTAGATGACATCCTCATCTTTGCTAATAATCTAGAAGATCATCGTTTCTGGGTAAAGGAGGTTCTTTCCCGTCTCCGTGTCAACCACCTCTATTGTAAATTGGAGAAGTGTATGTTTGAAGTTAAAACCATTCCGTTTCTAGGTTACATTGTGTCCGGTTCCGGACTAGAGATGGATCCTGAGAAACTCCAAGCAATCCAGAATTGGCCTATACCCTTAACCCTCAAAGGGGTCCAGAGGTTCTTAGGGTTCGCCAATTATTATAGAAAGTTTATACGAGACTTTTCCACCATTGTGGCGCCTATCACTGCATTAACCAAGAAAGGTGCTAATCCGTCCAAGTGGTCCGAAGAAGCTACGCAGGCCTTTCACCTTCTGAAGGAACGGTTCATCTCTGCACCAGTTCTGAAACAGCCCGACACCGACTCTCCTTTTATCTTAGAGGTAGATGCCTCCTCCGTTGGAGTAGGAGCGGTGTTATCCCAGAGGGCCAAAGATGGACATCTACATCCTTGCAGTTTCTTCTCCCGGAAGTTCTCCCCAGCTGAGCGCAACTTTGCCATTGGCGATCAGGAGTTGCTAGCCATCAAGCTCGCTCTGGAGGAGTGGAGATACCTGTTGGAGGGAGCTTCTCATTCAATCACCATACTTACCGACCACAAAAATCTTTTATATCTCAAAGGCGCACAATGTCTGAACCCTCGTCAGGCCAGATGGGCACTTTTCTTCTCTAGGTTTGACTTTAAACTCCAGTTCTGTCCGGGTTCTCAGAATCGTAAGGCCGATGCCCTTTCCCGCTCATGGGAGCAAGAAAATGAGTCCGAGTCTGCAGACAAGCATCCTATTATTAATCCGTTGGCATTCTCCACGGTAGGGATGGACTCTACGCCCCCGCCAGGGAAAAGTTTTGTTAAGCCAGTTCTAAGGAAGAAGCTCATGCATTGGGCCCACGCTTCCCGCTTTGCTGGACATACAGGCATTCAGAAAACCCTGGAGTTTATCTCTAGGTCCTACTGGTGGCCAACTCTGAAGAAGGACGTTATGGAATTTATTGCCTCCTGCCCAAAGTGTGCCCAACACAAAGTCTCCCGCCAGTCGCCTGCGGGGCAACTGGTTCCATTATCTGTTCCCCGTCGACCATGGACCCATTTGTCGATGGACTTTGTTACCGATCTACCTATCTGCAACAAGTTTAATACCATCTGGGTGGTAGTTGACCGGTTCACCAAGATGGCACATTTCATCCCTCTCACCGGTCTTCCGTCAGCTTCCATGTTGGCTCAAGTGTTTATACAAGAGATCTTCCGACTTCACGGTCTTCCTGAAGAGATTATCTCGGATCGTGGAGTACAATTTGTAGCCAAATTTTGGCGAAGTTTGTGTCAAGCCCTCCAAGTCAAGTTAAAGTTTTCCACAGCTTACCATCCTCAGACCAATGGTCAAACCGAGAGGGTGAATTAAGGACTTGGAGGCCTTCCTCCGTATATATGTGTCTTCCTCTCAAGATGACTGGGTTCAACTCCTTCCTTGGGCCGAGTTCAGCCACAACAATCAATACCATTCCTCATCTTCTTCGACACCATTCTCCATTAATTATGGATTCCACCCTAAAGTCCCAGAATTTCAACCGCTTCCCGCAACTTCTTTTCCAGCAGTGGATGTCACCTTGCGTCAGTTTTCAAATAACTGGAAGAACGTCCGCGCAGCCCTGCTTAAAGCCTCATCCAGGTATAAGAAGTTTGCCGATAGGAAGCGTAGAGCGGTTCCTGCTCTCAAGGTGGGTGATCGTGTGTGGTTGTCCACGAAGAATTTGAGGTTGAGAGTTCCCAGCATGAAATTTGCACCTCGCTACATCGGTCCCTTCAAGATTGAACAAGTCATCAATCCTGTTGCCTACAGATTACAGTTACCACCCTTCTTGAAAATACCCAGGACATTTCATGTTTCCTTGTTGAAACCGCTGATCCTGAATCGGTTTCATTCCGCACTTCCTCCAGCTCCCAAAGTTCAGACTCAACGGGGAGTCGAGTACGAGGTGGCCAAGATTTTGGACTCACGTTTCCGTTACGGTCAGTTACAGTATCTCATTGACTGGAAGGGCTATGGTCCTGAAGAACGCTCTTGGACCAATGCCTCAGACGTCCATGCTCCTGCCTTGGTCCGAAATTTCCACTCAAAGTTTCCTTTAAAGCCTAAGAAGTGTCCTGGGGCCACTCCTAAAGGGGGGGGTGCTGTCACGATCCGGGTATCTGGACGCCATTACCTGCCGTTTAGGTGTCTTCTGAGACTGGCCCAGCGTTCCAAATCCGGATCTCATCTGTGTCAACACTCTGCACATCCCTCCTGTCATTCTGAGACACTACCACAGCGGCGCCATGTTTGAATCCAACATGGCGTCTCGCCGCCGCCGCCATTCCTGTATTATTGCTGCAGGTTCTCAGAGTTATTTATCATGCCTCCCGCCGTCTCCGCTGTCCTCCATGTATCTCAGCATGTAACTCTCATATGGCGTCTCCTGCCCTCCGTGGCCGGCGCCGCCATTATCACCATGTTTGCACATTACATTCCAAACCAGTTTTCCCTCCAGGTTCCAGCATGGGCGCAGCCATGTTGGATTTGATCACATGCTCCAATTCCTCCAATCCACCGTCTCTGGAATCTGCATAATTGCCCAGCCAATGCCTGCATAGCAGCAGCTATAAGTATCCTGTGTCTGGGCCAGATAGATGTCAGTGCTTTGAATGTCATACCTTGTTCCAGTCTCTCTCTCCTGTGGTTTGTTTCTCCAGGTTCCAGCTCCAGTCTCCAGCATCCACAAAGAGACCCGCACCTGCTTTCCATCCTGCGGTGCAGCCTGACTCTGCAATCCTCTGTGACTGATTCAGCTTTCAGCTCTTACTTCGTTTGCTTCCAGCTTCCAAGCTTTCAGCTATTAACCCATCTGTTTCCAGCAACCTGCTTCCAACAGAATTCAGCCTCCTTAAAGAGCCGGTGTTCTCCCAGCGGATTTCTACTTACCAGCAGTATCCACTACCACCGGTAACCACTCTTCATTTCATCTGTTTCCACGCACCCTAGCATCTTTCAGTTTTAACTCCGTGTCTCCACCATCTGGCTGGTTCCGTCCAGTGACTCCTACAGTGCATTCCAGTTACCAGTATCATCTCATACACCTACTGGCATATTCCTCGGCTATTTCTACAACTACAACCAGGCCTGGTAAGGTGATTCCATCAAAGGACTTTTACATCTGTTCTAAACCTACCAGTGCTCTGAGAAACCTTCTATGGTTATGTATTCCAGGAACTGTGTTATTTGCCACTGTCTTTGCTAAACTTGAATACTGCTTGTTATCACACGGAGTCTGTTAATAAACTTTTATTTTGAATTTAAAACTGGTTGTCATGGTCACACCTTCGGGTAATCATTCTGCACTTACATGTCCAGGGGTCTGATTAAACCTCCCAGGTTTAATTTCATCTCAGCCCCTACAACTGAGGCTTCCTCTCGTCAGCCTAAACCCTCAGTTGTGACACAGAGACTGTGACTTGGGTAAAGAGAGTATCAGATAGAGTGATATAGTCTACACGGGATAGGGTATTGTGAGCGGAAGATAAACAGGTGTATTCACGTTCAGTAGGGTTGAGGGCTCTCCATACGTCAACCAGTTGAAGCATAGATAGGAAGGAGGGTGTCAGGAATCGACTTACCAGGCTGGCATCCGTCCGCCGCTGCGGACTCCGTCCTGGCTCCCTGCGGTCGCCTGTCACCTATGCCCCTGCCATGGGACATCATCAGGGGCCTGGGAACACTCCTGAGACAGCGGGCATGTAGCGCGCCGCGTCCCTGCTAGGCCGCAGCGTGGGCGCCGCCATGACAGTCTGTAAACAGCCAGTATACTGCGGCCAATCCGGTGCTTGGCCGCACCCACTTTCCTTCACTCATCCAATCCCTGTGCACCATGGGGTACATAAGAGACTGCAGGATCAGTCTGCAGGCATCCTGGACTTTGTGTCTCTCCAGCGACCCATGTGAAAGGATCTGTTCCTGTTCCTCCTGTGTTCCTGGTTCTCTGCTTAAGAACTTGTATTCCTGGTTACTCTGCACAGCTCCGTGGAACTTCAAGGCCCAGCAATACCTGCAACCTGCAAATAAGGCTTCACACTCATCACCACCTTGTGTGCTTCAGCCTGCAGTTGAAGACTGACTCCAGGTGTGTTTCATTCCTCCACCTGTGATACAGCTTGCTGCTGCCAGTGCTTCATCACCTGCACTGTGAAGTCAGACTCCTGCCTCTGCTCAGGTTTGCCATGCTACACCTTGCTGCCTAAGTTTCCTGTTTTAAAACCTGCACTGGTTTCCAAACCAGAACCATTTCACAAACACTTGTTCTTCTGTTTATATATTACCGGATATTATTTTCTCAAGTCATCTGTCATCCATTGCCATAGACTTTCAGTTATCATACTGAGTGATTGACTTTATTCATCTGTTATTATTGTTTCTGCTACCATTCTGTGTTATATCATCTGCCAAATAAAATACCATTGCGCTCATGCGCAGGAACGTTATCCAGCCTCCTCGTTTTCTCCCATCTACCTCCACTGACCCACTAGCGCCCCCTCCGGGGACACAGCCCAAACACAATCTGACAGTAAGTCCAGGATCGATGGACTCGGATGGTGGACGGAGTGTGGGGTCAGAGGCCTTGCAAAATCTGGTCTCCCGTCTGGATGGTCAAGAGGTTGCGCAGCAGCAGATGCTTCAATTCCTGCAAGGGATGTCCTCCCGATTAGATACACTACAGCAATCCCTGCCTAGTGTACTCTCTCCTACTGTTCCTGTTACTCCAGCACCTGCCAGTGCTGTGAGTTCTTCTATGCCGGCTGCATCAGCTCCAGTGTCACGTCTGCATCTGCCCGTGCCGAGCAAATATGATGGCAGTCCTAAGTTATGTCGCGGGTTTCTCAATCAATGTGAAATACAGTTTGAGTTATTGCCACATAATTTCCCCACGCCAAGATCCAAGGTTGCCTACATCATCTCCTTACTCTCTGGATCTGCTCTGAGTTGGGTGTCTCCTCTGTGGGAACGTGCTGACCCTCTGATTAACAACTACACAGACTTCGTGTCAACCTTCAGACGGATCTTTGACGAGCCTGGTCGTGCGACATCAGCTTCGGCAGACCTGATCCAACTTCGTCAAGGTACCCGAAGCATGGGACAATATGTCATCCAGTTCCAGACGTTGGCTGCAGAGGTTCAGTGGAACAACCAAGCTCTGGTAGCAGCTTTCTGGCACGGACTCTCGGATCGGATCAAGGATGAACTGGCGACCCGTGACATTCCTGTTCAACTGTCTGATTTGATCTCCCTGTGCATTAAGTTGGACTCTCGCATCCGCGAACGCAATAATGAACGCGCTCGGAGTGAGCCACGCAGATCAAGGTTCATACCTTCTGTACAGTTCCAGTCTCCCTCTTCTGACGAGCCTATGCAGATAAATAGGTCCCGCCTAACTCCTGAAGAGCGGGCAAGAAGAATACGTGAGAGACTCTGCCTATACTGTGCTGCTGCGGGCCATCAGATTAACTCCTGCACGGTGCGTTCGGGAAACGCCAGATCCTGACTTGTAAGGGAGGAGTCAAGTTAGGATCTTTCAGTCAAGCTCCTTCTCAACAAGACCTCATCCTTCCAGTGATGCTAGAGACTCCAGTTGGGCTCCAGTCTGCGTCAGCATTAGTGGACTGCGGTGCTGCAGGAAACTTTATCACCCAAGCTGCGGTAAATAAATTTTGCCTATCTACCTGTGAACTTTCTTGTCCAGTTTACATTACTGCTGTGGATGGTAGTCGAATCTCCAAGGGGAACATTTCTCATCAAACTGTTCCAGTGGTTCTGGGAGTTGGATTTCTCCATTCTGAACTGATCAAGTTCCTGGTCATCCCTCAAGCCACCCAGGAGATTGTCTTGGGCATGCCCTGGCTCCAGCTACATAATCCACAGTTTGACTGGTCAACGTTGCAGCTTACCTCATGGGGTTCACATTGTCATCAATCCTGCTTAGCCCAAGTGTGTCCCATTAAGTCTACCGAAGTAAAGACACAGTCAAGTCTCCCAGCAGCTTATCAAGACTTCTCAGACGTCTTCTGTGAAAAGGCTGCTGATATCCTGCCGCCCCATAGGGAATGGGATTGTCCCATCGATCTCCTTCCTGGCAAGAAGCCACCTAGGGGGCGCACCTACCCGTTGTCTGTTCCTGAAACTGAGGCGATGAGTAATTACATCAGAGAGAATCTTCAGAAGGGATTCATCCGTCCGTCATCATCTCCCGCTGGTGCAGGTTTCTTCTTTGTTAAAAAGAAGGATGGAGGACTGCGTCCATGCATTGACTATCGGGGTCTCAATGACATTACTATCAAGAATAGTTATCCATTACCACTCATTACCGAATTATTTGACAGAGTTAAAGGAGCCCGCATCTTCACCAAGTTAGATCTCCGTGGTGCCTATAATCTCATCAGAATCCGGAGTGGTGACGAGTGGAAGACAGCTTTTAACACTCGAGATGGCCATTATGAATACCTGGTAATGCCATTTGGGTTGAGTAATGCTCCAGCAGTGTTCCAACACTTTGTGAACGAAATCTTTCGTGATGTCCTGTATAAGTACCTCGTTGTTTACTTAGATGATATCCTTATCTTCTCCCAAGACCTTCCATCTCATCGTCTACAAGTTTGTGAAGTTCTCCGACGTCTTCGTGAGAACCGGCTCTACGGGAAACTATCTAAATGCACCTTTGAAGTTCCCTCTATACCCTTCCTGGGTTATATAATTTCCGGATCGGATCTTCAGATGGACCCGACAAAATTGGAAGCTATTGCCAATTGGTCCATTCCAAACTCTCTCAAGTCTATCCAGCGATTCCTGGGTTTCGCCAACTACTATAGAAAATTTATTCGAGGATTCTCCACTCTCATCGCTCCTATTACCAACCTGACTCGGAAAGGGGCAGACCATTCCAACTGGTCAGAAGAAGCCTTGGCAGCCTTCCAGAAGATCAAGCTAGCCTTTATGTCTGCTCCAGTGCTGTCTCAGCCAGATGTCAACAGACCATTCGAGTTGGAGGTAGATGCCTCTACAGTTGGGGTTGGAGCTGTTCTCTCCCAGAAGGGATCCGATGGGAAAGTCCACCCTTGTGGATTTTATTCTCGAAAGTTTCTTCCTGCAGAAGCTAACTACTCCGTGGGAGATCAAGAACTACTGGCGATCAAGCTGGCTCTCGAGGAATGGAGATATCTCCTAGAAGGGGCCAAACATCCGTTTAATATCTACACGGATCATAAAAACCTGCTATATTTAAAGGCAGCTCAGTGCCTTAACCCTCGCCAGTCCAGGTGGGCTATGTTTTTCTCACGTTTTAATTTCAAGCTTCATTTCCGCCCAGGTTCGCAGAATGTGAAAGCCGACGCGTTATCCCGATCCATGGAATCTGAAGAAGGAACATCTGACTCAGTGCCACATTCCATCCTGAGTCCCGTGGTTTTCGCTGCATCTCAAGTCTCCCCAGCTCCTCCTCCTGGTAAGACTTTTGTTTCCCCAGATCTCCGTCCCAAGTTGCTATCTTGGGCCCATCAATCCAAGTTCACTGGTCATCCTGGGGTCCTGAAGACCTTCAAGTTCCTTTCTGCTACATATTGGTGGCCAAAGATGAAAATGGACATCCAGGACTTCGTGGCATCCTGTCCTAAATGTGTGCAGCACAAGACTCCTCGTCAGTCTCCAGCAGGTCAGTTACAACCACTGTCTATCCCTAGTCGTCCCTGGTCACACCTGTCCATGGATTTTATCACCGACCTTCCTCCTTCTCAAGGACATAATACCATTTGGGTTGTAGTGGACAGATTCACCAAGATGGCTCATTTTGTTCCTCTCCAGGGTCTCCCTTCTGCCCCAAAACTTGCCCAAATCTTCCTACGGGAGATTTTCCGCTTACATGGTTTACCCTCTGAAATAATATCTGACCGGGGGGTACAGTTTGTAGCGAGGTTTTGGAGGGCCCTCTGTTCTGCCATGCAGGTCAAACTGAAGTTTTCATCTTCATACCATCCTCAGACGAATGGGCAGACAGAGAGGGTCAATCAAGAACTTGAGACTTTTTTAAGATTATATGTTTCATCTTCCCAGGATGACTGGTTCGATCTGCTCCCATGGGCCGAGTTTGCCCACAACTTTCGATACCATACTGCCACTGAAACGACACCATTCTTTGCAGTATATGGGCAACATCCCCGTGTACCTGATTTCCAAGAACTCCCTCATATGGATGTTCCTGCTGCCACTACTGCTCTGACTCAGTTTTCATCTATTTGGAGAAAAATTCACGTTTCCCTCAAAAAGGCCTCCAGTCGGTACAAGGTCTTTGCCGACCGCAAGAGACGTGCGGTTCCCCATTTGAAACCTGGGGACAAGGTTTGGCTATCAACCCGTAACCTCCGTCTCAGGGTCCCATCCATGAAGTTTGCACCACGCTTCATTGGTCCTTACCCTGTCGAAAGAGTCATCAACCCAGTGGCCTATAAATTAAAGTTACCATCTTCCCTTCGTATACCTAACGCTTTTCATATTTCTCTCCTCAGACCTCTAGTCCTAAACCGCTTTCAGAATACTCTTCCAGTAGGTCCCAAGGTTCGAACTCAGCGGGGCGTGGAATTCGAGATCAACAAAATTCTGGACTCCCGTTGTCGGTATGGACGTCTCCAGTACCTGGTCGATTGGTCCGGTTATGGCCCAGAGGAGAGAAGTTGGGTGAATTCGTCCGATGTCCATGCTCCTAGGTTGGTCCGTGTCTTCCACAGCACTCATCCCTCCAAACCACGTGGGTGTTCGGTGTCCACCCCTAAAGGAGGGGGTACTGTCAGGAATCGACTTACCAGGCTGGCATCCGTCCGCCGCTGCGGACTCCGTCCTGGCTCCCTGCGGTCGCCTGTCACCTATGCCCCTGCCATGGGACATCATCAGGGGCCTGGGAACACTCCTGAGACAGCGGGCATGTAGCGCGCCGCGTCCCTGCTAGGCCGCAGCGTGGGCGCCGCCATGACAGTCTGTAAACAGCCAGTATACTGCGGCCAATCCGGTGCTTGGCCGCACCCACTTTCCTTCACTCATCCAATCCCTGTGCACCATGGGGTACATAAGAGACTGCAGGATCAGTCTGCAGGCATCCTGGACTTTGTGTATCTCCAGCGACCCATGTGAAAGGATCTGTTCCTGTTCCTCCTGTGTTCCTGGTTCTCTGCTTAAGAACTTGTATTCCTGGTTACTCTGCACAGCTCCGTGGAACTTCAAGGCCCAGCAATACCTGCAACCTGCAAATAAGGCTTCACACTCATCACCACCTTGTGTGCTTCAGCCTGCAGTTGAAGACTGACTCCAGGTGTGTTTCATTCCTCCACCTGTGATACAGCTTGCTGCTGCCAGTGCTTCATCACCTGCACTGTGAAGTCAGACTCCTGCCTCTGCTCAGGTTTGCCATGCTACACCTTGCTGCCTAAGTTTCCTGTTTTAAAACCTGCACTGGTTTCCAAACCAGAACCATTTCACAAACACTTGTTCTTCTGTTTATATATTACCGGATATTATTTTCTCAAGTCATCTGTCATCCATTGCCATAGACTTTCAGTTATCATACTGAGTGATTGACTTTATTCATCTGTTATTATTGTTTCTGCTACCATTCTGTGTTATATCATCTGCCAAATAAAATACCATTGCGCTCATGCGCAGGAACGTTATCCAGCCTCCTCGTTTTCTCCCATCTACCTCCACTGACCCACTAGCGCCCCCTCCGGGGACACAGCCCAAACACAATCTGACAGAGGGTATACCTAATTTAGGTAAGGGCTGGGGTGATACCTTATATTGGGATTTATCTAGATAAGGATGAGATATTAAATTAAAATCACCTCCTAAAACTATATTAGAGGAGGCGTAAGGTAATAGCTTCTGGATTAATGTATAAAGGAAAGGTTTGGGTTTGGAGTTAGGAGCGTATAAGGAGCATAAGGTGTAAGTGGTGGAGTATATTTTAACCGAGACTATGACAAACCTGCCCTCTGGATCCACTTCAGTGGATAAAGTTTCACAAGGGATAGTTTTAGAAATCAGTACAACAACTCCCCTAGATTTAGAATTAAAGGGTGAGGAGGCTAGGAGTCACCAATTGAGCATCTGTAATTTGGCTGTTTCCTTTGCTGTGAGGTGAGATTCTTGGATAAATACTATATCTAATTTCTTTCTATTTAGATAAACCAATACCTTATGTCGCTTTGCTGGAGAGTTGAAGCCTCCCACATTGATCGAGCCAATCTTTAGAGAAGTCATGTGAAGTCGATGGTAGAGTACATCAGCAGCACAGTATATACTTTAATAATCTTGCTGGTAGGCCTGGATGTAGTGGGGAAACATAAGGAGGGAAGACAAGAAGGGTGGGTAGACAAGACAATGAAACAACGAAAGAAAATACATTTTTCATGGGTGTGGACCTCATGACATATGATGATTCCGTATGCCTTGTGGCATATCGCTTCCACAGCATGTGAAAACATAGAAAGGACCATACAGCACTTTTTAAAGTGCTTGTGTAACTAGAGTGAAACATATCGGAGCATGTCAGGTGTTCTAGCACCCGAAGTAATAATTAAGGAGACCTCTTTGAGCTTATCATAGGTGTCAATTGTGTATTGAAGTATGAAAATAGTTGTATATCCGCAATAGAAGAAAGTATAAAGATCAAGGGGGGAGCGAGTGATACAGTGTATTCTGTGAAGTCAGTAGTAGTAGGAGGTATTTAGTGTAAGATAGAAGAGGGTAAGGGAGGGGGGGAGGTGAATGGGAGAGTGGGGGGGGGGTGAGGGGGGGGGGGGGGGAAGGCGTGTGTGTGACCTATAAATTCAGAGGACCTGGTGGTCATACTACAAAGATGATAGCCTGCCTAGTGAGGATATGTCTAACAACGTAGATAAGTTTAGATTTATAAACTTGCTTAAAACATAACAAGAAAACAAGACATAACTGAACGTGGGTAATAGAGCAATGTCTATTTTTGTGAAGGAGGTGGGTCAGAGATATCTTCAGGCATCGGACGATTCTCTTCTCTCAGAAAGGCTTGTGCATCATCTGGGGAGTTAAAATCATAATGTTTATCGTCAATGAAGATGCGTAGGCGTGTCGGGTACATAAGTGCAAATCTTCTTTTTTCTGAGACGAGGGATGAGCAGATTGGTGAAAAGGCTTTTCTCGCCCTTGACAGCTCGACCGAAAAGTCTTGAAAGAGACGTAGACGTTTGCCCTCCCATGTCAGGTCTGTAATCTGTCTGGAAGCTTTCCAGATAGCAAGCTTGTGTAAATAGTTTAGGCATTTAAAAATAACAACTCGAGGTCTTTTGTCATTAGGTTTAGGAGGGGGGCCTACTCTATGGGCCCTTTCGATCACTAGGTCTTTGCATTCTGCTTCAATCTTCAGGAGCTTTGGGAGGGTGGTGGTTATAAAGGATGTTATATCAGAACCTTTATTGATTCTGGGACTCCAACTATTCTGATATTGCATCTTCTTGATCTGTTCTCAAAATCATCAACTTTATTCCAAAGCTGGTGATTTTCTTTTTGGAGCCTTAAAATATGGCACTGAGCTTCAGATACATCATGAGAAATTGTGCCTATATGGTTTTCTGCATCAGAGACCCTTCCCTGTAGATGCTGTAGCTGCTGTGTAATTTCTGACACTGCCTGTGTCAGTAATGGTGTCATAGTGTTTTGAATTGCTTCTACTATGTCCCTGTATGTAACAGGGGAGTCAGGGGAGCGCCGTACCTGAGGTGAATCAGGATGCTCTGTTGCTGCGGCAGCAGCTTTCTTATGTGCAGGGGCGCTGTGTCAGTGTCCGGCGCCATGATGGGATCAGCACGGCGCTTCTCCTGGCGGGGCTGCAGCGGCTTGGCAGCAGGCGGAGAAGCCAGAAACTTCTCCATCTGGGTTCTCAATACACTTGTGCAGCAGGGGGAGAGGTGCTGGAGGCGTTTGACTGCCTTTTAAAGGTGAGATCGTCGGGTGCAGAACGGAGCAGCGGAGCTAAGCTGCGTCCTGCATGAGACCGGAAGCGGAAGTCTGCCCGGTGCTGGTTTTAAAAATACGGGGGATCCCATGTCAGTTTTTCCCCCGGATTTTTAGAACCAGGACCGGCTCGAAGAGCCCGAGGCTGGTTATGCTTAGGAGGGGGGACCCCACGCATTTTTTTTTCTGATTTTTACCATTCCATTTAAAAAAATATATATATTATTAAAAATATATAAATAATACTTGTGCCTCCCAAATAGACAAACCAAGTACCTAATCCCTTCTAATATAAATAGATATGCTATTACCAATAAAAAAAACACAAAAAAATACATGTTTTTAAAAAGAATTATTAGATTCCGCCAGCAAAGTGTGGCGGATTGAAAAAGACGAATTTACTGTCTAAAAGCACTGTTGTCGAATTTACAATCTTCAATTGAATATACTTTTGTCGAATTGCCGCATTTGTACCATTGCAGAAATGTCGAATTTGACAAATGTCGAATTTTAAAAAGTCGAATTTTGAAAGTCCGTTTTTTTTAAGAAAAGTACTGAATTGCATTGTCTAATTTTTTTTGGGGGCGAAAATGTCCTGTTTTTCGACATTTTCGGGAATTCGACCGCAATTGCATATACCTGGCTCTACAAATTTGGGACATATGTAGATCTGTCCCCATCTATGAACAATGATACATATTAGTAGTATTTTCTAACAAGTATATCAAACTCCAATATGATAGATATGCATGATGGTATATAATTCATATATATGCATGGTAATACATAATTCATGCATATGAGCAAATCTGTTCCCATCTACAAACAATCAAAAATAGTGTCAATATATTCTAACATATAACAAACTCCAATATGATAGATGTAAATTTATGATGACATATAGTTCATATATTTAAATGGGTGTAGTATGGTATGCCGGCGGCCGGGCTCCCGGCGACCAGCATACCGGCGCCGGGAGCCCAGCCGCTGGCATACCGACAGTGTGGCGAGCGCAAAGGAGCCCCTTGCAGGCTCACTGCGCTCACCATGCTGTGCCATGCTATTTATTCTCCATCCAGGGGGGTCGTGGACCCACACGAGGGAGAATATCTGTCGGTATGCCGGGTGCGGGATCCCGGCGCCGGTATACTGTGCGCCGGTATACCGACATTCGGCATACTGAAGACCACTCATTTAAATATAAACTGCACATTAAAGCACAGTGCATTATTGGATTATATGCAAAACACAATAATTTCATTAAAGATGTACATAAGGCTAGCACAATAATTTCAGTACAGATCCAGACAGGGATGTCCCAGTGTGGGTATATACAGCTTATAGCTGTAATAATTTCAGTATACTGTAAATACATACAAAGCTGTCACAGTAATTGCGATACAGGTACTGTACATATAAGGCTGTCCCAGTGTAGGTATATGCAGCCAAAAACACAATTGAAATCAGTTTCAGAGAGGCATCCTACCTACCAATCTTTACTAGAGATGAGCGGGTTTCGTTCCCTGAGAACCGAACCCCCCCCCCCCCTCCCACCTACCCAAACATCACGCTCCGAGCCCGGATCCGAGTCTGGCTCAGGACTTCCCACCACACTCGGACAGTGTCGGACTGGAGCATGAAGGGCCCACCGGGGGTATGTAGTGGTAGGGGCCCATGATTAGAGGTGGGGCCATCCTCCAAAGGATCGGCTAACCATTATAGAGTACCTGGTCTGGACTCCTTGATAATTTATATAGTAATTAATGCTAGTGCATGCATGAAAATGTGCCAGATTAATGACAGCAATGTACTGTAGAGAATACATCATAATCCTGTGCGGTATAAGGTATCCCCTGTGTACCCCTGTGTGCCAGACCGAGCCTGCACTCGGAAACCAGAAATTAGGCAAAACATCATCATCCCACTGTGAGAATCTCACGGGATTTGGATCCCATATAAACAGCCGCGTGTTGTTGCAATTTTCACTCTAGGCTTGGCGAGTGAGGGAGACAGACCTCTGTCTCTCCATCTGTGTGGGTGGTGGCATCGGGTGGGGTTAGTGTGTGCTCTGTAGGGGTGCTGCTGCAGTCACTGTGGTGTACCTGTGCTGTCACTGGCTGTCACTGGTATTTCATGTGCTGCAGCTGTACATGGGTGTTGCTGTCCTGGCTGTCACTGTGTTGCACAGGGTGCAGGGGCACTGTCCTCCTGTATGCTGGAAAATATAGGGGTTCTGCTGGCCATGTATGTTATAAAAATTCAGGGGTGCAGTTCTTAAAAATTAAAAGCACACTGCTCCTGTATGTTGTAAAATATTGCGATACTGCTGGCCCTGTATTCTATAAAAATTCAGGGGTGCAGTTGTGAAAATTAAAAGCACACTGCTGTATGCTGTAAAATATAGGGGTGTTGCTGTTCAAACAACATTACATGGGCCCTGTATGCTATAAAAATTCAGGGGTGCAGTTGATAAAAATTAAAAGCACACTGCTGTATGCTGTAAAATATAGGGGTGTTGCTGTTCAAATAACATTACACTGGCCCTATATGTTGTAAAAATTCAAAGGTACAGTTGTTAAAAATTAAAAGCACACTGCTGTATGCTGTAAAATATAGGGGTGTAGGGGTGTTGCTGTTCAAATAACATTACACTGGCCCTGTATGTTGTAAAAATTCAGAGGTACAGTTGTTAAAAATGTAAAGCACACTGCTGTATGCTGTAAAATATTGGGGTGTTGCTGTTCAAATAACATTACACTGGCCCTATATGTTGTAAAAATTCAAAGGTGCAGTTGTTAAAAATTTAAAGCACACTGCTGTATGCTGTAAAATATTGGGGTGTTGCTATTCAAATAACATTACACGGGCCCTGTATGCTGTAAATATTCAGGGGTGCATTTGTTAAAAATTAAAGCACACTGCTGTATGCTGTAAAATATTGGGGTGTTGCTGTTCAAATAACATTACATTGGCCCTGTATGTTGTAAAAATTCAGGGGTGCAGTTGGTAAAAATTAATAACACACTGCTGTATGCTGTAAAATATAGGGGTGTTGTTGTTCAAATAACATTACACTGGCCCTGTATGTTGTAAAAATGCAAAGGTGCAGTTGTTAAAAATTAAAAGCACACTGCTCCTGTATGCTTCAAATATAGGGGTGCTGCTGGCGTATGCTATAAAAAGTCAAGGGTAAAGTGAAAATCAATGTACACTAGCACTGTCTTGTATGCTGTAATAAATTCTAGGGTGCAGTGAAAATCAATGTACACTGGGCCTGTCTTGCATGCTGTAATAATTCTAGGGTGCAGTGAAAAACTATGTACACTAGCCCTGTCTTGTATGATGTAAAATTACTGGGGTGTTGTGAAAATACACGGATGATGGCACTGTCTGCAGTTGTGATGTCTAGGCCTGACCTTCCCAAGACTGTATGGGAAGAGGTGGCTCCTACCACCATTTGCACGCCCCCTGCAGGTGCTGGGAGGAGCACCGCCAGTCCAGTTGCTGATATTGAGATTGAGGATGTCACTGAAGAAGTACACCAGGATGAGGAGGATATGGTTGTAGCTGGCGCTGCGGAGGAAGTTGACTATGAGGATTCTGATGGTGATGTGGTTTCTTTAAATAAGGCACCAGTGGAGACAGTTGTTGGACATAGGTTGAAAAAGCCCATTGTCATGCCTGGGCAAAAATACCAAAAAATCCACATCTTCTGTGTGGAATTATTTCTCCACAAATCCAGACATCAGGTGTCAAGCCATCTGTTGCCTTTGTCAATCCATAATAAGTAGGGGTAAAAGATGTTAACCAGCTTGGAACATCCTCCCATATACATCACCTGCAGCGCATTCATCATGTCATTGTCAAGTTCAGAAACTTTGAGTAATAGCGTAAGCAGTCCAGTGACACCTAAATGATGTGCTTTTGTTTGAATATTATTTATCTGTGAGGATGAGGATGTAACCACTGAAGGGGGGATGGTCTGAGGATGAGGACGAAAACTTGCCACTGTAGAGTCAGTTTATGCAAGGAGAGATTAATTGCTTCTTTTTTGGTGGGGGCCCAAACAAACCAAACATTTCAGCCACAGTCATGTGGCAGACCCTGTTGCTGAAATGACTGGTTTGTTAAAGTGTGCATGTCCTGTTTATACAACATAAGGGTGGGTGGGAGGGCCCAAGGACAATTCCATCTTGCACCTCTTTTTCTTCTTTGCATTATGTGCTCTTTGGGGCCTAGTTTTTAAAACTGCCATCCTGTATGACACTACAGTGCCACTTCTAGATGGGCCAGGTGTTTGTGCTGCCCACTTTGGTCGCTTAGCTTAGTTATCCAGCTACCTCATTGCACCTCTTTTTCTTCTTTGCATTATGTGCTCTTTGGGGCCTAGTTTTTAAAACTGCCATCCTGTCTGCCAATGCAGTGCCACTCCTAGATGGGACAGGTGTTTGTGCCGCCCACTTGGGTCACTTAGCTTAGTCATCCAGCTACATCATTGCAACTCTTTATTTTCTTTGCAATATGTGCTCTTTGGGGCCTAGTTTTTAAAACTGCCATCCTTTCTTACACTCCAGTGCCACTCATAGATGGGCCAGGTGTTTGTGCTGCCACATGTGTCACTTAGTCATCCAGGTACCTCATTGCTCCTCTTTTTCTTCTTTGCATTATGTGCTCTTTGGGGCCTAGTTTCTAAAAGTGCCATCCTGTCTGACACTGCAGTGCCTCTCCTAGATGGCCCAGGTGCAGGGCCGGCTCTACCATTAGGCAGCTTTAGGTGGCTGCCTAGGGGCGCCAGCTCCTGGAGGGCGCCACTGAATTCATCTAGCAAAAAACTGAAGGATGTCTCTGTATGTGGCCTCCTCCTTTTACACTGTGCTGGCTGCTGCTGCGGGTCTAATCAAGTGCAGCTACCACTATCAGGCTGTACCACATAGTGTCTCAGTGCTTCCTCTGTGCCGACATGAGTAACATCAAGTCATGTGAAGGCACATAGGATGCGGATGTAACGATGGCTCCCGAGGGGCACCCCCACGGCTGCTCCTCGTAGCCCTGATGCACCACCTGCAGGGGGGTTGCAGGATAGGGGGCACCGGGTTGAAGCTTTGCCTAGGGTGCATAGAGACCTTGCACCGGCCCTGCCCAGGTGTTTGTGCTGCCAACTTGGGTCGCTTAGCTTAGTCATCCAGCTGCTTCATTGCACCTCTTTTTCTTCTTTCCATTATGTGCTCTTTGGGGACTAGTTTCTAAAAGTGCCATTCTGTCTGACACTGCAGTGCCTCTCCTAGATGGCCCAGGTGTTTGTGCTGCCAACTTGGGTCGCTTAGCTTAGTCATCCAGCTGCCTCATTGCACCTCTTTTTCTTCTTTCCATTATGTGCTCTTTGGGGCCTAGTTTTTAAAACTGCCATCCTGTCTGCCACTGCAGTGCCACTCCTAGATGGGACAGGTGTTTGTGCCGCCCACTTGTGTTACTTAGCTTAGTCATCCAGCGACCTCGGTGCAACCTTTTGGCCTAAAAACAATATTGTGGGTTGGTCAGAATAGACTGGAAATGAATGTTATTGAGGTTAATAATACCGTAGGATCAAAAATACCCCCAAATTCCGTGATTTTAGCTGTTTTTATGTCTAAAGAAAAAAAATCCAAATCCAAAACCAAAACCCGAAAAGTGTTTGGCGCACATCTCTAGTTTACAGGCAATTCTTAAAACAGCAGTATAACATTCTAAGTTCTGGTAATCACATACAGTACATAATCCAAATGGCTCCTAACGTAACCCCAGACACCCACCTATCGCCTGGCCACTTGCTGGCCCATGGAGCAAAAATCATCCAGATCCAAAACCAAAACCCGAAAGGATGGTTTTGGCTAAACCAATCCAGATCCAAAACACGAGCAGAGATCCAGATCCAAAACCAAAACACAAAATACAAAAAGTGCCCACCGCACCAAAACAATCACCTGCAATTCAGCATCAAATCTAAGTGAGTGGGTGAGATTAATATAGCCCAGGTCTGAGGGGTTTAAATACTGTTTGCTTGGTAACATCACTTCCCCCTTCAGAGTAAGATGGTAATCTTTTAAATTAGAACTTCTAGTTCTTAAAAAGGTTGTTTATTTATAGCTTTCTAAAGAGCTACAAACACCTGTGACCGGCACTCCTACAGCAGAGAGCAAATACCCGGGTGCCCTCCCATGGCACTACAAAGCCCAGCAAACAGCACAATGTAATGGGCGGCACTCCAATGGATTTAGAAAGAAATTATACAGCTCACCAAGCCAGTTTAGATCAACGTTTCAGGTGCCTTTATTTGCACCTTTCGTCAGGATACAGTATAACAGAACAAACATACCTTTTATAACACCAAAAGTGTGAGACACACCTCGCACCTCCCCTGCTTCCGGCCCCCTCACGCCGACGTCATAAACACCGTCCCCTGTTGCCACGTACATAGTGGGTGGGACAGTTGTCATAGCGACACACAGTAACTTAGAGCTATTAGCGCCGTAATCCGGCTGATCGCACGGACACCGCCTAATAGGCGGAACAGTTGTCATGGCGACAAGCCTAACAAACCATAACATTAAGAGCATAGTACTTACACCGCCTAAACGCAAGGCTATCGAAGCATGGGGTCCGAGGCATAACTTGTGTAGAAACACCGCTGTGTACAGCAGATCCTTTCCCTTCCCAGCTACAATGGAACTGAGTGTCAACACACACAGTCCTTGCTGTTCAAGGATTGGTTACATTGTGACTAAATCATACCTTCACCAAACACCATACACCAGAGGGACCAAGAGATAATAGCTATCTAGATAGAAAGGCATCTCCAATAAAGCTGTGTTATATATTAGGGCCACACTCCACATAGTACAAATTAAAGAAATATTTATTCAGGTATTGCCATCATGACTCGAACCCATACCCTAAAGAATAAATATATAAATATATTTCCTATCAAAACGGGAATTTAACCTAAGCCAAAACAGATTATTTCAAATGGCTACAAAAATAGCCCGTATAATGCCAGATGGATACACTGCCTAGGCTAAAACACAATATCATTTGATCAGAGTTCTAATCCTCATGGCAACCCCTGAGAGAGATGGAAAATCTAGAGAGAGATAGAGAAACAGCAGGAGGAAAAAAGACACAGCTAAGAAATATCCAAGTCACAATTTTCATAGGAAGCAGAGGAGGGAAAGGTTTTCATTAAGGCCCGATGGAGCAACGGTGTTGAATTCAAAGATCCATCGCGCCTCCAACTGTAGCAGTCTCCTATTGCGATCGCCTATTAGGCGGTGTCCGTGCGATCAGCCGGATTACGGCGCTACGCGCTCAAAGTTACTGTGTGTCGCTATGACAACTGTCCCGCCCACTATGTACGTGGCAACAGGGGACAGCGTTTATGACGTCGGCGCGAGGGGGCCGGAAGCAGGGGAGGTGCGAGGCGTGTCTCACACTTTTGGTGTTATAAAAGGTATGTTTGTTCTGTTATACTGTATCCTGACGATAGGTGCAAATAAAGGCACCTGAAACGTTGATCTAAACTGGCTTGGTGAGCTGTATGATTTCTTTCTAAATCCATTGGAGTGCCGCCCATTACATTGTGCTGTTTTCTAAAGAGCTATATATAATGTTTTATTCATATTTATATTAGTTGGTAAACTTATGTCAGTGAGGTTATTTATGTCTAATTGGTGAAACACCCCATAATACTTTGCACCAGAGGCTGGGAGTGATAGCTGATGTAATCCCATGGTACACTGGGACCGTAAATAAATAATTAAATAAACATGAAGAACGGATGAGTTAGTGTCTCCACTGCCCTGCATCTGAGCACCTTCCCACCTCTTCCCAGAGTGTCACCGTTCACACTGATGTGGAACCGAACAGTGCCTACAGTCACGGCTGGGACTACTGGTTTGCGTTCCACACACGGCTGACTCTTCCTGGTCACTTAATATGCAATCCAAATGCGATCCACAGTACCTAATGTGTCCGAACTTGCATTTCAGCATAGTGTAGGATACTTTTTAAGAATAAACATAATTGAATTGCATTCCTGTTTCAAAACTTAATGAAGAACTGAAGTGCCTGTGATTGTGAACTTGTTTTTACATATATATTATATTATAACTCAATTGTTGAGTCCATAAATATAGATGATATCTAATAATATTATGGAGAAAACGGGTCAATTGCTATGCAAATTATTATTATGTGATGTAGCTAAAAAGAAAAAACGGGGGACAAATATAGTGCCCTATTATATATAGGTTCTTAAAGGGACAGCCATGTATATGTATTCTTAAAAGGACATCCATCCCATTCTTCTTAATGTGAACATAATGAGCAAAATTCTATGTATTAGGTACATTAAAGATATTAATGCCGCTATATTATAACGTGAACTTACCATAATACGTGTCTCTCTAGTGCACTTATTTTGGTATTAGTTAATTATTTGGAAACCTTAAGTTTGTATCTCATTTTCTTAAACGGACTGTTCTTCCATTATTGTACTGTATAAGCTAAGGATGTAATTTACCAGGAACCGTGCATTGCCGGGGGTTAAACAGGTCACAAATATAACAATATATTCATACATGCATTATTATACCATTTGTATTTTAAATGCTTCTTAATCTTATAGTAATTAAGATCCTCAAGAACTGATTTAAACTTTCCACCAAAGAATGAGGTAATATAATTTTTAGTACTACTTTGTGTTGACATTTGGCTCTAACATATCTTTTGTGGGAACATAGTGAGTGATTACTAAAGTTTAAAGGTTTAAAGCATTTATAATTATAGATTAAACTTGCTATATCCAAACTTTTGTTTAGTCTTAACGATGTACGAGTATTGAGGGAGTAAATCCAAAATGTTTCCCTCTTCGCTAGGGTTAAATCTCTATTATAACCTGATGAGTTTTCCTTAATGTGTTCAAGAATGGTGAAGGATAGGATTTTTGCACCTGAGTTATGTACTTCCTTAAAATGTCTGGGTAGGCTATAATTTATTTCTAATATTGTGAAGATGTTTTTGTATTTGGATGTTAATGTTTCTTTTAGCCTTTCACACATAGGAGAATCTGCACCCACTTGTTATTCTGTAGACAACGTAATCTATGTTACATGTAATGATCTCCTTCAGAGGGTGTGATTTTATATATATATATATATATATATATATATATAGAAAAGAAAAGTGAAGAACAAGCGCCTAATGGTGCAGTAATTTTGGACTTTGATCTCTGTCACGACAACATTTATATATAGGTATTAAGCGTACCAGATGAATAAATATGGCAAGCACATCAAAAGCTGTTGTCTTCCGTCTATTTTTCACAGCCAGGGGGTCGGAACACTTGAAAGGTGACGACACGTCACGGGGGGTAATTAATCCTCCAAAGCTCAGATAGAGTCAGCTCACAGCACAGGGATACTACAAGTAAACATAAAATGCGCCTCTCATAGTGCAATATTGTTGCTGCAATGCAGGATCGTAAATCACTTTTATAAGTAATGAATGTACCAGAAGGTGGAAGTATAACAGCACGTCACGGATGGTCTTTATCCACCAGTACTCAGTATGCGATTGGGTCTAAAGTTAGGAGAAGCAGACACCATTCTGTCACGCCATATATATATATACTAGGTGCTTCATCGCGCCCTACGGGCGCTCTTCACACCGTCGCAAGGGGCTACGTCCCCTTAACCCTTGCATGCCTTTCTGGGGTTTAATATTTGTATTATATGGAGTATTACCTGCATTCCTTTGTTAGTGGTTAAATATTACACAATGAAAGGGCGTGCGATGGTGAAGGAGGCGCAGCCCCTTGCGACGGCGTGAACAACACCTGCAGGGCACGATGTACAGAATGTAGCGGGTGCGGGGGGGACTGCGGATGGTGTCTGTAGATGCTGCGGGTGGAGGGGAGGCAGAAGTGGGGGTGGGGCCCGGATGGGGAAGGTTCGGGAGGTGCTGCGCGTGGGGGAGGGGCAGAGGAGTGGGGGATGCAGATGGGGGAGGGGTCCGGAGGCACTGCAGGTGGGGGAGGGGCAGGGGTGCCACGGGTGGGAGAGGGGCAGGTGTGGGGATGTTGTGGATGGGTGAAGGGTTCCGGAGGTGCTGTGGGATGGGTGTGCCGGGGGTTGGGTAGGGGACCGCAGGCACCATGGGTAGGGTAGGGGCACGTACGGGTGTTGCGGCGGATGGGAAAGGAGGTCCGGAGGTGCTGCAGGTGGTGGAGGGGCAGGTGCGGGGGTGCCATTGGTGGGGGAGGGGTGGGTGAGGGGGGGGACCGCTGATGGAGGAGGGTGTCTGCAGATGCTGCAGGTGGAGGGGGGCAGGTGTGGGGGGAGACGTATAAGGGGGGTGAATGGTGGAAGGGGCCTGGAGGTGCTGTGGGTGGTGAAGGGGTGGAGGAGTGGGAGCCACGGGTGGTGTAGGGGGTCTGGAGGCACAGCATGTGGGGGAGGGGTGGAGTGCCGCATGTGGTGGAGGGGAAGGTGCGGAGGTGTAGTGCATTGGGGAGAGGTCTGGAGGCGCTGCGGGTACTGTACATGCCATAAAAGGTAGTTGGAGGGTATGCAGTAACAGGGCCAGGACAGGGGTGACAGGGTCAGTACAGGGTTGACGGGGCCAGGACAGGGGTGACGGTGCCAGGACAGGGGTGACGGGGCCAGGACAGGGGTGACGGGGCCAGGACAGGGGTGACAGGGACAGGACAGAAATGATAGGGACAGGATAGGGGTGACAGGGCCAGGGTAGGGGCGGCAGGACCAGGACAGGGGTGACGGGGCCAGTATAGGGTTGACAGGGCAAGCACAGGGGTGACAGGGCCAGGATAGGGGTAACAGGGCCAGCATAAGGGTGACAGGGCCAGGATAAGGGTGAAAGGGCCAGGATAAGGGTGAAAGGGCCAGAATAAGGGTGGCAGGGCAAGGCCAGGGGTGACAGGGACATGACAGAACACAGGGCACGGGAGAGATTGGTATTAGGGACAAAACAGTGGTGACAGACAGATGTGTCTTACCGGAGTCACTGCTGCTGCTGGTGAGACTGGAAATGACTGGTTAGCCCCCAGGAGATGCTGCGGCTGGAGGGAGGAGGGGGTCATAGCATGCACGTGGCGCGGACCTCACGGCTTCCGGGCACTGTGGTAAGGGGAGACTGGGAGTGACTGGTTAGCTCCCAGGAGACGCTGCGGCTGGAGGGAGGAGTGGGTCAGAGCCTGCAAGCAGCTCGGATTTCTGCAGCGCTACCCGCCAGCTAAAGTGTGTGAATGAGCTGGGCGCACTCCACTGTGGGTGGCAGCGCTGCAGCTAGCGGTGGGGTTGCCGGGGCTGGAGATAACAGAGGCAGTATGGAACCTGCACAGCGGCAGGTGCCCCACTAAACTGCAGCTAAGAAGCGTGGAGTGTGTCAGAAAGTGACGCTCCTCCGCACCAGAGAGACCCTGCTGAGTATGCCGATGTGGGGGGTCAAGCACACAGTGAGCCGGTGCCCGTCTGTCTGTATGACATACCCCTCACACACCCCCATACCTCCCAAATGTCCCGATTTTTGCGGGACAGTCCCATTTTTTGGGGTCTGTCCCGCTGTCCCACCCGCGGGTCGCAGTGTCCGGCGGTGGGGGGGGGGGGGGGCAGTTGGAAAGCTCCTGTACTCGCTGTTCTGCTTAGCAGAGCAGCGGTGAATAGTGGAGACAGAGGGAGAGGGGGCATCAGGGGGTACGGATTACGGGGGGGGGTTCCAGCAGCAGAGCCGGATAAAGGGGGGGGGGTGGCCAGGGGATACGTACCGTTGGCCCCACAGTTTTAGGGGGCCCCCCAGCTGGAGTAGCTCTGTCCCAGCTCAGAAGCTCCCCCCGTCCTGCCAGCAACAGCGGCAGCATTGTGCTACAGTCAGCACACGCTGCTGCATATTGGCAGGTCTGTGGTGCTGCAGGGAGGCAGCAGTCTCCCTGCTTTCTTCTCCCTGTGCGGGTGTGTAGGGGGAGCGACCACCTCCTCTGGATTTAGCCCTAGCTGAGGGGCCAAAATCCCATTAAAAAAATAAAAATAAAAATCGGAATTTGCATAAGGGGGCGTGGCCGCGTGGGTCGCGATTAGGCCTCGCCCCCAACCCACAGCAGGCACAGCAATGAGATAGGGCTCCCCTGTCTCAAGTGCCCTGTGCCCCCCGGACTCATAATCAGCCCTGGGGGCATGCCAGCAGCTCACAGAGCGCTGGGCAAGCCCCCTCACTGACGAAAATGGGGGCCCTCCTGTGAAGCCACGCCCCCTTTTCGCCGAGTGTGTTTCCCTCCTTCTGCCTGGAGAAAGCTCCTGCAGAAAGCTGGGAGGTATGCACCCCTGCCTGTGACATGCCCAATGCCCATGCTATCTGCTTCTGCTCCTAGTCTCCTGTAGATTTGGCCAGATCTCTGTGACTCATTTGAATAACTCCGCCCACTGTTGTGACTCCGCCCAGCGTTAGCAAATGAATCACAAGGTCACAGAATAGGGCTATTATATAGGAGATATTGTGCAGGAATCACATAGATGGAGTATAATCAAACACACTTTATTTCCACCTCGGGCAGTATACAGCTATACATGCAGGTTTTGCAATTCAGGTTTACAGTAGAAATGAGCGGGTTCAGATCTCCAAAATCCAGACCCCCCGCCCCCTCCCCCCGGTCTTCAGGATCCGAGCCCGGATCCGAGTCCGGCTCGGGACTTCCCGCCAGACTCTGATCCCAGAACGAGGCAAAACCTCATCAGCCCGCTGTCGGATTCTTGCAGGTTTTGAATTCCATATAAGGAGCCACGCATCACCACCATATTCACTCTGGACTTGGAGAGTGAGGGAGACAGACCTCTGTCTCTCTGTGGGTGGTAGCATTGGGTGGGGTCAGTGTGTGCTCTTTAGGGGTGCTGACCTGTGTGCTGTTAAGGGCGCTGTCCTGTCACTGTGGTGTCCTCTGTGGTTAGGGGTGCTGTCCTGTCACTGTGGTGTCCTGTGCTATTAGGGGTGCTGTACATGGGTGTTGCTGTCCTGTCACTGTGCTGTACAGGGGCACTGTCCTGTATGCTGTAAAAATTACAGGGATGTTGTTAAAATTAAAGTGAACTGGCCCTGTCTTGTATGCTGTAAAAATACAGGGGTGCTGTGAAAATAAAGGTACACTGGTCCTGTCTTGTATGCTGTAAAAAAAATACAGGGGTATTGTAAAGGTATCGACCTTTCATGTGTCGACCATTTGCATGTGTTGACCATGTGTCCATGTCGACCATGTTAATGTCGACCAATAGTGGCCGACCTAATGAATATCGACCATAACATGGTCGACCATCCAAACGGATACCCTGTGAAACGGAGAACAAAGATTTAGTGGGAAAAATAGTGAAAAATGAGGTACCACTTCCAGTTCCTAGTACTAGTGCTGAAGCTGCTGCTGCCACCAGTCATGACATTGACGATGCATTTCCCTCACTGCCATCTGCTAAGGCTGATGCCCAATGTCATAAAGGGCATGTAAAATCCAAGAAGCAAAAAATACTAACCAAAAAAATAATAATTATCTGATAAGAAACGTAAAATTGCCAATATGCCATTCACGACACAAAGTGGCAAGGAAAGGCTAAGGCCTTGGCCTATGTTCGTGACTGGTGGTTCAGCTTATCATGAAGATGGAAGCCCTCCTCCCTCTTGAAAAATGGAAAAAAAGAAAGCTTGTTAAAGCACAGGAAAAAACAACTGTGCATTCAGAGATATCACAAATCCCCAAGGAGAGTCCAAGTGTGTCCGCGGTTACGATTTCTAGGCATGACCTTTCCAAGACTGTATGGGAAGAGGATGCTCCTATCACCATTTGCATGCCCCGTGCAAGTGCTGGGAGGAGCACCGCCAGTCCAGTTGCTGATATTAAGATTGAGGATGTCACTGTAGAAGTATATCAGGATGAGGAGGATATTGGTGTAACTGGCGCTGGAGGAGGAAGTTGGCACTGGAGGAGGAAGTTGATGATGATGATTCTGATGGTGATGTGGTTTGTTTGAATAAGGCACCACTGGAGACGACTGTTGTCCATGGGATGAGAAAGCCCATTGTCATGCCTGGGCAAAATACCAAAAAAGCCACCTCTTCGGTGTAGACTAATTTCTCTGTGAGTATGAGGATGTAAACACTGAAGGGAGTTAGGAATTGGAGGATGAGGACGAGGATGAGGACGAGGACGTCATCTTGCCTCTGTAGAGCCAGTTTGTGCAAGGAGAGATTAATTGCTTCTTTTTTGGTAGGGGCCCAAACAAACCAGTCATTTCATCCACAGTTGTGTGTCAGACCCTGTCGCTGAAATTATTGGTTTGTTAAAGTATGCATGTCCTATGTATACAACATAAGGGTGGGTGGGAGGGCCCAAGGACAATTCCATCTTGCAAGTCTTTTCTTTGCCACATCATTCCAGGGGTGCTGCCCCTCTGCCCTATCAGTCCAGAGGTGCTGCCCCACTGCCATTTATGTCCAGGGGTGCTGCTGCCTGTTTGCTGTGCCGTTTAATTCTCCAGGTGTGCTGCTTATGCTGCATAAGTCCAGGGGTGTTGCCTATCTACTGTATAAATCCAGGGGTGCAGCCTATCTGCTGTATAAGTCCAGGGGTGCTGCCTATCTTCTGTATAAGTCATGGGGTGCTGCCTATCTGCTGTATAAATCCAGAGGCACTGCCATATAATTCCAGGGGTGCCCTGTCTGAACCCGCTCATCTCTAGTAGATATATCTTCTAGCATGCACTGTGTACCCAGCATTAGAGAGAGGTTCTTCTCAATTATTTCATATTAGGGACTCAAATGAATGGTTCCAATTAGTCAAGCTTAATTTTGATTTATTATTAATGTTCCACATTTTGGGATTATTTACAAGATGCGCATTTGTTGTGCAGTGTTCTTTTCCTTTATTTTGTAAATGTTTTCTCCTTAATAATTGTACAGTATAAGGGCTGTGTAAGGTTGTCTCAAGACCTTGCGGTGTTAGAAGAACAGAGTTTCAGTGATCTTGCATTGCATCAGCTTTCCATTGCACTGCAGCACTAGATAGGCCAGGCGCTCCTGTGAGGCACAAACAGTTACTGAATAAGGTTCCAGTATGGAGTCTTATGATGGCTTACAGCCAGTAGGATGTCTGGCTTGCCAGGCTGAGGCATGCTGTTGGCACAGAGGTTAGCATTGCTTCCTCCCACAGTCCTTCTTGTAATATGAAATGAGTTTCGACTAGAGTCGTAAGCTCCACTAGGGCAGGGGCTGAATAACAAAAAAAATAACTGCACAGTTCTGCTTAGTTCTGTACCGAACCCACCCGAACTCAACTTGCCTGATCCGGGCCTGCTGTGGGGGCTCACGAGGGGCTGCTAAAACATCTAAGGGGCTGCTTTATTTAAAAATAAAATATGAATAAAATAAACAAGACACACAGGTATGCTCACATGCGTGTAACTGGGACACACAGGTATGCTCACATGCGTGTAACTGGGAGCTGTAAAAAACAAAAATAAGGCATCTGCCACAAAATATGTAAATAAACATGCAATAAAAAAAATGCATGCAATAAAAAATTGCAAAAAAAAGAAACCCACAAGATTTTCACAAAATAAGTCTCCAGACTCCGTGGAGGGGAAAAAATCCAATCTTGATTCTATGGTATACACCAGTTTTTCTGCATCCTAGCATGAAATCAGAGATTATCGTAATCCCTGAAAATGGAGAAGGGGGTACAAATTTGGAGGCATTGGCCCCTAGTTTTTCAGTTTGTCCAGTAATGTGGTAATTATATATTTGCTTAGTTAAAGTCTGTCACGTCTGGCAGGGTTTGAGGATCCGGCAGCTGAGATTTGCCCGAGGAAGTAGCAGGCTGTGAATGAACCAGATGAGGGGGCTGGATATAGTTCCTTTGCATGGGACACGGAGCAATGAAGAATGTAGGCGGGGTTTGAGAGTCAATGGAAAGTATTTATTATGTACAGGGCTGAGGTAGGGAACTGAGGCTGAAGCACAATGGTTAAAGACGTGGCTGGAGGTGAAGAACTGCGGACTGTGATTTGAAAGACGAGACTGTAGTTGATGAACTGTGGAACTGTGGATGGTAGTTGAAAACGTGGCTGGAGACAAGGACTGTGGACTGTGGTTTGGAAAACGAGGCTTGAAGATAATAATCTGCAGGCTGTGGTCAGTGGTACAAAGGCGTGGCTGGTGAAGGAGATCTGTGGAGTGTGGCTTGAAAGACGAGGCAGAAGACCCGGGGCCGACTGTGTCCAAAGAGTCTTACTGGACCGGGTTTTCCAGGAGCGCTTCCACAGGCAGTAGCAGGCAAGAAACGGCAGGGCTGCAGCAGCAACAGAGAACCGACCAAGCAGGATCAGGAGGAACCAAGATACAGCAGGAATCCTGGGAGCACAGGCTAAAGCACCTACAACAGGGTTGTAACTTGAAGCACTGGCATCCCTGTCCTAAACCAGCCCCCTTTTATAGGGAGAGCTTCCCCTGGATTGGCTGGAAGAAACAGGAAACAGGAACTATGCTTAAAACTTGGTCTCCAACATGGCTGCGTCCAGTAATGCAGACCTTTTTGCAAAGCCACATTGCTCACTGCCCCTGGTCTTCAAGCAACGGTTCAGCAAGAGCGACCCGCTGTAGCGGCGTCCCGCCGCCACGAGCGGACCCCCTCACCTCCGCTACTGCTGCCCACGGATCCGGCGCAGCAGCCCACCTCTGCCGCTGCCCGCACAACGCCAAGGAAGCCAGCCCCGCGGCCCCAGCGTACCGGTAAGACTCCGGATGCTGACAGTACCCCCCCTTTTGCGGGTGGACTCCAGACACCTATGTGGTTTAGTGGGAAACTTGGCATGAAATGTCCGAAGAAGTCTTGGAGCATGGACATCCTCTGCATCTACCCAAGATCTCTCCTCTGACCCATACCCTTTCCAATCAACAAGGTACTGGATGCGACCATAACGTCTGCGAGAATCGAGGATCTTGTGAATCTCAAATTCATCTCCATGTGCTGATTGGATCTTGGGTGATTTAGGCAGAGCGGCTCTGAACCGATTAAGTACCAGTGGTTTTTAGAGAGAAATATGAAATGCATTAGGAATTCTTAACTGCGGAGGTAATTTCACTTTATAAGCCACAAGATTCAACACTCTTTCGATTGGGTAAGGCCCAATAAATCTGGGAGCAAACTTTTTTGTAGGAACCTTTAATCTTAGGTTACGTGTGGAAACCCAAACCCGATCTCCTACCTCAAGGCTTGGTACAGCTTTTCGTTTCAGATCTGCATAGGTCTTATATCTCTTGGATGTCTTGAGCAAAGTCTTGTGAACTTGTTTCCAGGATTCAGTAAATAGACGAAGTGTTGATTCTGCGGCCGGAACCTCGAGCGTAGGCAGAAGTTGGAAGTCAGGAACTCTTGGATGGTAACCATAATTAATGAAGAATGGAGAAGATTTTGTGGCAGAGTGATAAAGATTGTTATGGGCAAATTCTGCGAACGGGAGGAAGTCCAGCCAGTCGTCCTGTGAGGAGGACATGAATAAACGCAGAAAAGTCTCCAGATCCTGGTTCACTCTCTCTGTTTGACCATCCGTTTGAGGATGATATCCTGAGGAGAAGTTTAATTTCACTCCAAGAGCAGAACATAGGGATCTCCAAAACCTGGCCACAAATTGAGGACCTCTATCAGACACGATCTCCTGGGGTAGACCATGGAGTCGAAAGATCTCTGCTATAACAATTTTGCCAACTGGGATGCAGATGGAAGATTAGCCAGAGAAACAAAGTGTGCCATTTTAGAGAATCAATCAACTATGACCCATACGGTGTTCCGCCCACCAGACATAGGTAAATCTGTTATAAAGTCCATAGAAATATGCGTCCATGGTCTTAGTGGTACCGGCAAAGGATGGAGTAACCCGGCTGGTGGACCTTTGGGACTTTTATGCTGGGCACATTTTGGACAGGCAGCTACGAATTCCTGAACGTCAGTCCTGAGATGAGGCCACCAGTAGGAGCGTTCAATGAATTTAAGTGTCTTATGACCGCCCGCATGGCCCATGAAGGAGGAGGAGTGAGCCCATGTAAGAAGTTTTTTGCGAAGATTTGGTGCAACGAAGATCTTCCCTGGAGGAGGAAGTGGAGAGGTATTAGTTGCAGAAAAAGAGGTGGATTCCAGGATAAATTGCTCTTTTGAACGGTCAGAGGGTTCTTCTGAACTTAGGGAGCGAGATAATGCATCTGCCTTTTTGTTGAGGGAACCTGATCTGTAACCGAGTTTAAAATTAAAACGGGTAAAGAAGAGTGCCCATCTTGCTTGGCGTGGGTTCAGACATCGGGCTGACTGTAGATACAGGAGGTTCTTGTGATCCGTGGTCACCGAAATTGGATGCTGAGCTCCCTCCAACAAATACCTCCACTCCTCAAAGGCCAAATTAATTGCCAGTAATTCCTGTTCCCCAATAGTGTAATTATGTTCAGCGGGGGAGAATCTTCGCGAGAAGAATGCACAAGGATGGACCTTCTTGTCCTCGAACAGCTGGGATAATACTGCTCGTACTCCTACAGTAGAGGCATCAACCTCCACCAAGAACGGACGGCTGAGATCGGGTTGTCGAAGAACTGGAGCAGCCGTGAAGGCCTCCTTTAAAGATGAAAAAGCTTCCAAAGCCTCCGGAGACCACTTGGCAGGATCAGCTCCCTTCCTAGTTAATGCGGTTATAGGAGCTATGACAGAAGAATAATTTTGAATGAATCTTCGGTAGACGTTAGCAAACCCCAGGAAACGTTGAATTCCTTTAAGGGTAGCTGGAAGTGCCCAATCCTGAATCGCCTGGACTTTAGCGGGGTCCATCTGTAACAACTGCCCTGAAAGAATGTAACCGAGGAATGGAATCGTGGGTACTTCAAAGGTGCACTTCTCTAACTTACAGAATAACTGATTCCTTCGTAAACGAGTTAACACTTCTTTGACTTGTTCCCGGTGGGTCTTCAGATCCCTAGAAAAAATGAGGATGTCATCCAGATACACTACCAAGCAGTCATAGAGGAGATCTCTGAAGATTTCGTTAACGAACTCTTGAAAGACGGCTGGGGCGTTGCATAGGCCAAAAGGCATTACCAGGTATTCGTAATGGCCATCGCGGGTATTAAATGCCGTCTTCCATTCGTCCCCTGGGCGAATACGTATAAGATGGTAGGCCCCCCCGTAAGTCCAACTTAGTAAATACAGTAGCTCCTTTAACACGGTCGAACAGTTCTGGAATCAGAGGTAATGGATATCTGTTCTTAATTGTTATGTCATTGAGACCTCTATAGTCAATACAGGGCCGCAACCCCCCATCCTTCTTTTTGACGAAGAAAAGCCCTGCTCCGGCCGGAGATGTAGAAGACCTGATGAACCCTTTCTCCAAGTTCTCCCGTATATACTCCGACATGGCCTGTGTCTCGGGAAGTGAGAGAGGGTAAATTCGACCTCGGGGAGGAGTCTTACCGGGTACTAGCTCAATGGGACAATCCCAAGTACGATGCGGGGGTAAGGTGTCCGCCCCATGCTTACTGAAAACATATTGAAAAGATTGGTACTCCACAGGAAGGCTGGAAGGGTTGGAAGAACAGAGAGGTCTAACTGAAGGTAAACAGTTCTGAAAGCAGTCTTGTCCCAAAGAGAGAACATCCATAGTTTGCCAATCAATGTGGGGATTGTGTCTGATTAACCATGGAAACCCTAGGATTAGTTCATGAGAGGCTTTAGGAATTACAAGGAAAGAGATTTTTTCAGAATGGAGAACTCCGACCTTCAGCTTTAGAGGAATAGTACGAAAGGATATAATACCCTCTGGGATATAACTTCCATCCACTGCGGTAACAGAAATGGTACAATCCAAAGGAACCATTTGTATTCCAGATCGTTTGACCAGAGCTGACGTAATGAAGCTTTCGGCGTCTCCGGAGTCGAGTAGTGCAGGGATGAGAAGAGAAGAAGAAGGGAGCTCCAATTGGGTTAACAGGACAGACTCTTTCTTGGTATGTAATTCTGAGAATTCTCCTAGCTTGACCTCTCCAGCACAAACTAGGAGCGGGCGTTTCCTGGACGTAGACTGCAAGTTTTAACAAAGTGATCAGATGCACCACAATACAGGCAGAGGATCCCTTGTCGCCGTCTCTGACGTTCTTCATTGGAGAGGTGGGAGCGATTAATCTGCATGGGTTCTTCCACAGTTGGTGATGATGGTGTTGGTGGAAGAACAACTCTAGGCTTAGGGCGATCTGACCGCAACCTCTCCATACAGCGTTCTCTGTACCTCAGATCTAACTTATTGCATAAAGAAATTAGTTTATCCAACTTATCAGGTACATCCTGAGTTGCGAGGTCATCTTTGATCTTTTCGGAGAGACCGCTCCAGAAAGCTGCAATGAGAGCCTCCTCGTTCCAGTTCAGTTCTAAGGAAAGGGTGCGAAACTGGATCACGTACTGACTGACCGTACGCGTGCCCTGACGCAGGTGCAGGATCTCCAATGAGGCGGCAGAAGTCCTGCCCAGTTCGTCGAAGATTCTTCGAAAGGTGGCCATCAATTCTGGATAGTTAGATAAGATGGGATCCATCCTCTCCCACAAAGGTAAAGCCCATTCCAACGCTTGCCCGGTAAGTAAAGAAATTATATAGGCTACTTTGGTTCGTGCTGATGGGAAGTTGGCCGACTGTAGTTCGAACTGGATTTCGCACTGGTTAAGAAACCCGCGGCATTGTTTTGGATTCCCATCAAATTTACTGGGAGGTGGCAAATGCAAACGTGGAAGTGGTACTGGTACAGGTGGAAGCAGGACCGGAGGTGCCAATGTGGGAGCAGCTGTAGATACTTGAGATGCCGTCATGGCAACACAGAGATAATCGAGACGTTCGGACATACTCTGCATGAACTGCACGATTTGAGATTGTGTGGCCTCCTGCTTACTTAAGCGAGACCAGATATCTGCAGTTGAATCCCCTCCTGAGGCCTGATCACCCGTCGAATCCATTGGGCCACTGCTTACTGTCACGTCTGGCAGGGTTTGAAGATCCGGCAGCTGAGATTTGCCCGAGGAGGTAGCAGGCTGTGAATGAACCAGATGAGGGGGCTGGATATAGTTCCTTCGCATGGGACACGGAGCAATGAAGAATGTAGGTGGGGTTTGAGAGTCAATGGAAAGTATTTATTATGTACAGGGCTGAGGTAGGGAACTGAGGCTGAAGCACAATGGTTAAAGACGTGGCTGGAGGTGAAGAACTGCGGACTGTGATTTGAAAGACGAGACTGCAGATGATGAACTGTGGAACTGTGGATGGTAGTTGAAAACGTGGCTGGAGACAAGGACTGTGGACTGTGGTTTGGAAAACGAGGCTTGAAGATAATAATCTGCAGGCTGTGGTCATTGGTACAAAGGCGTGGCTGGTGAAGGAGATCTGTGGAGTGTGGCTTGAAAGACGAGGCAGAAGACCCGGGGCCGACTGTGCCCAAAGAGTCTTACTGGACCGGGTTTTCCAGGAGCGCTTCTACAGGCAGTAGCAGGCAAGAAACGGCAGGGCTGCAGCAGCAACAGAGAACCGACCAAGCAGGATCAGGAGGAACCAAGATACAGCAGGAATCCTGGGAGCACAGGCTAAAGCACCTACAACAGGGTTGTAACTTGAAGTACTGGTATCCCTGTCCTAAACCAGCCCCCTTTTATAGGGAGAGCTTCCCCTGGATTGGCTGGAAGAAACAGGAAACAGGAACTATGCTTAAAACTTGGTCTCCAACATGGCGGCGCCCAGTAATGCAGACCTTTTTGCACAGCCACATTGCTCACTGCCCCTGGTCTCCAAGCAACGGTTCAGCAAGAGCGACCCGCTGTGGCGGCGTCCCGCCGCCACGAGCGGACCCCCTCACCTCCGCTACTGCTGCCCACGGATCCGGCGCAGCTGCCCACCTCCGCCGCTGCCCGCACAACGCCAAGGAAGCCAGCCCCGCGGCCCCAGCGTACCGGTAAGACTCCAGACGCTGACAAAGTCCTTTCTGTTCCACACCAAGATAGGAGTGGAGGTGATAGCCTGTGTGTTATTCCTGATTGTGTGTGCCTCTCTAATTTTTAATCACCTTCTTGACTGAAAAGTCATCAAATATGGATGTGGTAAGTTTGTAGCTAGCTTTGATTCGGAGAACTTGGCAAGCTTTTTCCAGGGGGACCACCTGAACTGAAATGATGGGTTTATTAAACTGTGCATGTCCTGTTTAAACAACATAAGGGTCTGTGGGAGGGCCCAAGGACAATTCCATCTTGCACCTCTTTTTTTTTCTTTGCATTATGTGATCTTTGGGGCCTAGTGTTTAAAACTGCCATCCTGTCTGCCACTGCAGTGCCATTCTTAGATGGGCCACGCTTAGTCATCCAGCTACCTCGGTAAACAACCTTTTGGCCTAAAAACAATATTGTGAGGTGTTCAGAACACTGGAAATGAGTGAAAATTAATCTTAATGAGGTTAATAATACTGTAGGATCAAAAATACCCCCAAATTTTGTGATTTTAGCTGTTTTTATGTTTTGTTTTGTTTTTAAATCCAGATCCAAAATCAAAACCAATACCCGAAAAAAGTGTTCAGCGCATATCTCTAGTTTACAGGCAGTTCTTAAAACAGCAGTATAACAGTCTAAGTTCTGGTAATCACATGCAGTACATAATTCAAATGGCTCCTAATGTATCCCCAGACACCCACCTATCGCGTGGCCACTTGCTGGCCCATGGAGCAATGACCTACAAAACAAAACACATTTTTAAAGACAGCAGACAAGGTGAAGTGATTAGCCCAGCTGTGGCTTACAAGCGACCCAGCTAAAATCCAGACTGGATCCATCAGACCTGTTACTGCACGTTCCAATCCTTGAAAAGCTTGCCATTTCACATTAACCTTCTGTGGAATCATGCTGTCCCTGCCATGCTTCTTTCCCTTAGCTTCAACCACTCTGATGAACCTATAAATTCACCCAGCAAGTTCTCTGATTTGCCCATACCTGTTTGTGCCACCCATCCAGGAACACACTCCTCAACTAGCTTCTGCAGATCCCCTTCTTCACCCTCTTCCTTCTCCCCTAGCTTCACCACAGGGTTCCTAGGAGGATCAGGAACCCATAGGCTTTCTAGAAAGGGCATTTGCTTTGAGGTGCTGTTGCCCTGGATGATGCTGCACCTCAAATTTAAATGGATGTAAGGCCAGAAGCCAATAGTCAGCATTCACCTTCTTGGTTGTGTGCATCCACTGTTAGCGTGCATGGTCAATAATTAGCCATAATTCTCATCCCAACAAATAGTATCTCAGTGACATCACTGCCCGTTTAATCGGCAAGCACTCCCATTTCACAGTTAAGTACTTGCATTCTCTGGGCAGCAATTTCCTTCTAAGGTAGAAAATGGGTTTCTCTTCCCCTTCTACCTCTTGGGAAAGGACTACCCTTAACCCTGACCCAGAGGCATCAGTCTGCAGCACAAACTGTTTTCTGAAATCAGGGGCTTGCAATACAGACTCTGTACATAAAGCTTGCCTTAAATCCTGCCAAGCAGTTTCTGTAGGACCTAGACCACACTATCTTGTCTGGTGACTGTTTCCACAGACATTCAGTTTAGAGATCCACCCTGGTTGTCAATATCGCATATGAACCTATGATAATAACCACCAAGATCCAGGAACATCCTGAGTTGCAACTTACATTTTGGCATAGGCTATGTGAGGACTGCTTCCACTTTGCTAGGTTGAGGTTTAACGTGCCCTCGGCCTACGATATACTTTGCCTCCACCTCCAATGGCACACTTCTCCGTTTTAGCTGTGAATCTGTATGCCCATAGAGACTGTAACACTGCCTCGTCCTTTGGAAGGTGCGACTTCCAGTCAGAGCTAAAAATAACATGTTATCTAAATATACTGCTGCGTATTCCCTGTGCAGCCAGAGCAATTTATTCACAGCTCTTTGGAAAGTTACAGGGGTGCCATGCAGACCAAAAGGCAGCACTTTATACTGGAACATATCCTTTGGGGTAGAGAAGGGTGTCTTTGCTTTGGCAGTTTTCGTCAGAGGAATTTGCCAGTATCCCTTCGTTAAATCTAGCATGGTAAGCCAACTTCAATGCAATCCCAGATTTATCATAGTATGCATCTAACACGGTATAAAATACGAATTCTTCTGGGTAATCCCGCTATTACACTGCCTAACAGGTGAATGCTAGACACCCCTATCTTTTACTTTGGTTTCTCCCTCCTTTTAAAAAAAAATGTTGTGCCTAATTTACACATTTGCTCAAGTATTATGTATGTGCTTGTTTCTTACATAAGTCTTGACTTATATAGATGTCTGTATATTGTATGCTCCTTTAAATGTATTAGTAGGTGTTTTACAGTGTCTTACTTTTCACTATGTGTATTATTTATGCTTAAATCATATTCTTATGCCTGCAGAATTGTATGCAATGACTTTGCTTTAATAAATAAAAAAATATATATAAAAACAATCTAGCGTGGTAAAATACTGACTAGCTGCTAAATTTTCTACCAGTTTGTCAACCCAGAGCATATGATAAGAATCAAACTGAGCAATTTTATTTAACTGTCTGAAGTAATTACAGAATCTCAAAGCTCCCGATGGTTTAGGCACTAAAACAAAGGGATTATTTAATTCACTGTTTGATTCCTCTATGACCACTAAGCACAGCATCTCTTCCACTTCCTGTGTTACTGCTGACTGTTTGGCCTTAGGGATGCGATATGGCCTTTGTTTTATCACCAGCCCGGGTGGAGTAACAATATCATGCTGTATGATTTGGGTTTTCCCCGGGAGGCAGAAAACACATCCTGGTACTGTGCTACTAAGTTTACCACTTCTTGTTTCTGGCTTGGACTCAAGGTGACTTCAAAGGGCACCTGAAATTTAGAGGATTTCACGGCCACTAAAGAGGGCTGACTGACACTTCCTTTCCAAGGCTTCAACAAATTCACATGGTAGACTTGTACCTCTATCCTTCTTCCCTCCTGCTGTATCTTTTAATTCACAGGTCATACTGCCTCTATGATCTCATAAGGTCCTCACCACTGGGCATACAGTTTTCTTTTAGGCATGAGTGCCTGTACCTTGTCCCTTAGATTAAAGGTCTGGTTGACAGCGATATTGTCATAATGGGGTTTTTGATGCTGTTGAGCCCTGTCCATATGTTTATTTTTGAAGTGGCACAATTCGCCCTAGGTGGCCATAAAATTGGAACTCAAACTGAATGAGGATAGGCTTTTGAGACGATTGCTGCTCCCACCCTTCTTTTAACAGATATAGTATCCCTCTGGGCTGTCTACATTAGAGGAGGTTGAAGGGGTTATACCCCGTAGAGGCTTGGGGTACCTCTCGAAATGAAAACATTAGATAAGGTAAGAGTAGGTCCCAATCCTGCTTCTCCTGTGGCACCACCCTTTTTATCATCTGCTTACAGGTTTAGTTAAAGTTTTTAACCAAGCTGTCTGTCTGCAGGTGGCAAACCGAGGTGGTAATTCTATCTACCTTTAACAGATGACACAGGCTTTCATTAACTCAAAAAGGGTACCTTTGACCTCTTTTGATATTTCCAGATATACAAGCTCACAGATCCTTCTTATATACCCCTGGCAATCAATGATCTTATAGCCATGGCCATTTCCATCCAGCGAGACCGGAAGTAAGATATCATATACCATAGCAAGCAAAATACTTATATTTTACATATATAGAGAATACAATATCATAACAGAGGTATCAAGTATAGTGTAAACATATCACTTCAAATCTGACAGGAGAAAAAGTTTTTTAACTAGTAAGACCTAGATAAGAAATTCAAAGAAAAATATTCAAAGAAAAATATTGAGATGGTTGTATTAATTTAGCCCCCTAGGGGCCACCGTGTCCAATCTATGAATCCATCTTGATTCTTTTTTCAGGAGGACCACATTCACCTCCTCTTTGTGAAAAAGGTACTCTATCATCATGTACCTCAATGCAAAGATTTGATGTCCCAATTTTAGAAAGTGAGCTGCTACTGGCCTGTCTGTACTCTGTTTAGCAAAGGCCACCATATAGCCGAACAATGTTGAGTCATCCATTCACGAAAAGTCCTTGTGGTTTTACCCACGTAAATCAAGCCATAAAGCCACTGTAGGAAATAAATGACATGATCCATCTGGCATGTTAATCTGCAATTTAAAGTAATTCTTTCACCAGTGTGTGGATATGGAAATTAGCATCTGGTAATCATTGATGCACAAGTTGTACAGCCCAGGCAATAATAGCACCCATTTTGGGATGATAGCCAACCTGTTGCTTCTGGTTTTGGTATGATTGGGTTTGTGCAATATAGTAGATCCTTTAGAGTTGAACCTCTCCGGACACTGAATAGTGGTTTAGGGTTCAGCGAACTCATCTGTGGGTCTGCATGGAGCGGTGGCCAGTGTTTATTGATGGACTTTTGGACAGTGCGTAATTTGATGTCACATTTCACACTGACTACTTTCCTGTCACCTTCAGTGCTTGGGACAGGGTTTTCTCTTCCATTTTTATGTAACCTTCTTGCCCTGGTGAGGCACTTATTAATGGTCTTTCATTTATAGCTACGATCCAGCAATCTTTGCTTGACCTCCAGCAATTGAACCTCAGCCAAGTCTAACTCTGAATTATTGCATAGAATACGCATAAATTGAGAGACTGGAAGCTCATTTTTCAGCTCATCAGGGTGATGGCTTGTAGCCTGTAGCAGCATATTGCGGACTATGTTTTTCTGATAGAGAGTATATGCCAGCCTCCCAGCCTTTTTAAAAATCATTACATCTAGAAGGTTAATTTGTGATTCATTAATAAAGTCTGTAAAATGAATTAGGGTATCTAGGGTATTCAATGAATCAACCATCTCAAAAAACTTAGCAGCACCCATTTGCCAAACAATAAATATATAATCAATGAAGTATCACTAGTATAACATTTTTCATAATGATCCATATAGATATTAGCAAATGCAGGTGCCAGGTTTGAGCCCATGGCTGTCCCTGACACCTGCATAGGGACCTTTAATCAAAGATTGTTTCAGAGATTCTATTCTGCCTCGATGTGGAATCACGGTATAGAGTGAACTTATGTCCATTGTTGCCAAAAGATAATCAGTAGGTAAATCCCTCAGTGTTCCAATACCTTTGAGGAAATCCCCTGTCTTGCACATAACTGTCAATACTCTTAACACCAGGTTACAGATAGTAATCCACCAGTTGTGCCAAAGGCTGTAAAACTGATCCCCCTAGACAAGATAATCGTCCTACCTGGGGGATTGGTTAAGGACTTAAGCCCCTTGCCAGTGTATACAGTATTGGGCATAGCGGATGATCTACTCTGAGGAATGTGGCTAGTATTTCATCAATCCAACCATTAGCTCCCGCTAGGTCAATCAACTGATCAACTTCCCTTTTAATCCTAGCAACAGGGCTAAAGGGGACTTTCTTATAGGTCAGAGTGTCATTGAGTTGCCTCACACAATTCATTTATGTTTCATATACACCTTATACACACAGCCTGAAGGTCATTTAATACAATATTTTTTATAACTTTGTGTATTAAACAAAGTTTGTGTACATTGAGCCATCAAAAAACAAAGGTTTCACTATATCACGCTCAATTAAAAAAGTCTGTATTTCGGAATATTCCGTATTTCGGAATATTTGGATATGGGATACTCAACCTGTACCTACTTATTATGTATATACTGTAGCCGTTCTTTCAAGAAGACTGGACAAATATAGTATTTTTCTCAGTACAGATGTTGGGTGTTACATGGGTGTCCTATATGTATGTAGGGGTAAATGATACATTAAGGGGAAAATATATGTATAAAAAGTATAAACATATACGCTATGCTTTGTGCACAGAGTCACATCAAAAATGTGCCCTTTAAAATTAAAATGTACCCTCCTCAATGATCAGCACCCTGCCCTAAAAAAATCCTAGAATGAACACTATTATGCTCATATTATTTGAGGAAGGGTCAAATTTTACTGGTTTCTTAAAAACCTCTGCAAACTGTGTAGCATTCTGATTACTCATATTATTGAAAAACTCCTTGAGTTTCAATTTTCCACCCAACCTGTAATGGTCAACTGACCAATCAAAGGTATCAAACCCACAGGTGGATATATAACTCAAGCCTCTGCTCAAAAGCGAGGTCTTGGCCAATGTTAGCTGGTGGCTTAAGAGGTTGAAAAGCAACTCCTCAAATATGAGCAGAGACTTGAGTTATATATATCTAGCAAAAAACAGTTCCCATCTGGCCTGCCGAGAATTCAGTCTTTTTGCCGATTCGACATCAGCCAGGTTCTTGTGATCAGTGAATACTGTTACTGCATGTCTAGCCCCCTCCAGCCAGTTTCTCCATTTCTTCAGCGCCCATTTGACTGCCAAGAATTCTCAATTTTCAACATCATAATTAACCTCTGCAGAGGAAATCTTCTGTGAGAAGAAGGCACAGGGGTGAAGTTTGTGGTCGATCAGATCCTTCTATGAGAGAATGGCTCCTACTTCAACTTCAGCAGCATCAACCTCCACAATGAAGGTCAAAACCAGATCAGGATGATGGAGGACTGGAGCAGAGATGAATACTTTCTTAAGATTTTCAAACACTTTCACCGCCTGTGGAGACCAATGCGTAGGAACTGCACCTTTCTTAGGGCCTAATTTAGACCTGATCGCTGTGCACTGCACAATTTTTTTTTTGTAGCAGCACTGCGATCCTTTCGTTCGCACTTCTGCTAAGCTAAGATACACCCCCAGAGGGTGGCGGCTTAGCGTTTGCACTGCTGCTAAAAGCAGGTAGCGAGCGAACAACTCGGAATGAGGGCCATTGTCTCATATAACTCCCCAAAAATAATGGAGAACAAAAATTCTGACGATTAAATAGAGAAAGATCAAGAAGCCATGACATAGACGATGAAATGCCATCAACGTCATCTTTCAAGGCCGATGCCCAATGTGATAGTAGAGGGCATGTAAAATCCAAAAAGCCAAAGTTCAGTAAAAAGAACCAAAAAAAGAAATTGAAATCGTCTGAGGAGAAACGTAAACTTGCCAATATACCATTTACGACACGGAGTGGCAAGGAATGGCTGAGGCACTGGCCTATGTGCATGGCTAGTGTTTCAGCTTCACATGACGATGGAAGCCCTCATCCTCCCACTAGAAAAATGTAAAAAATTAAGCTGGAAAGAGCACAAAAAAGAACTATGCGCTCTGAGATGGTATCACAAATGCCCAAGGAGAGTCCAAGTGTGTCAGCAGTTGCGATGCCTGACCTTCCCAACACTGGACGAAAAGAGTTGGCTCCTTCCATCATTTGCAAGCCCCCTGCAAGTGCTGAAAGGAGCACCCCCAGTCCAGTTCCTGATATTCAAATTGAAGATGTCACTGTTGAAGTACACCAGGATGAGGATATGGGTGTTGCTGGTGCTGAGGAGGAAGTTGACGATGAGGATTCTGATGGTGATGTGGTTTGTTTAAGTCAGGCACTGGGGGAGACACCTGTTGTCCATGGGATGAAGAAGCCCATTGTGATGCCTGGGTAAACTACCAAAAAAGCCACCACTTCGGTGTGGAATTATTTCTCCACAAATCCGGACAACAGGTGTCAAGCCATCTGTTGCCTCTGTCATTCTGTAATAAGTAGGGGTAAGGATGTTAACCACCTAGGAACATCCTCCCTTATACGTCACCTGCTGCGCATTCATCAAAAGTCATTGTCAAGTTGTGAAACTTTGGGTAAGAGCGTAAGCAATCCACTGATACCTAAATCCCTTCTTCCTCTTGTACCCAAGCTCCTGCAAGCCACACCACCAACTCCCTCAACGTCAACTTCCTCCTCAGTCAGGAACGTCCGTAGTCCTGCAGCCCATGTCACTGTCAAGACTGAGGAGTCCTCTCCTATTCGGGATTCCTCTGTAGGATCCTTGAGTGGTACGCCTGCTGTTGCTGCCGCTGCTGTTGTTGCTGCTGTGAGTGGATCGTCATCCCAGAGGGGAGGTCGGAAGACCACTTGTATTACTTCCAGTAAGCAATTGACTGTCCAACAGTCCTTTTTGAGGAAGATGAAATATGACAGCAGTCATCCTTTTGCAAAGTGGATAACTGAGGCCATGACAGCTATGTTGGTGTTAGAGGTGCGTCCGGTATCCACCATTAGTTCAGTGTCACTTAGAGATTTGATGGAGATAGTGTGTCCCTGGTATCAAATCCCATCTAGGTTCCACTTCTCTAGGCAGGCGATACAGAGAATGTACACAGACGTCAGAAAGAGAGTCACCAGTGTCCTACAAAATGCGGTTGTATCTAGTGTCTACTTAACCACAGACATGTGGACAAGTGGAACAGGGCAGACTAAGGACTATATGACTGTAACAGCCCACTGGGTAGATGTATGGCCTCCCGCAGCAACAACAGCAGCAGCACCAGTAGCAGCATCTTGCAAACGCCAACTCGTTCATAGGCAGGCTACGCTATGTATCACCACTTTCCATAAGAGGCACACAGCTGACAACCTCTTATGGAAACTGAGGAACATCATCGGAGAATGGCTTACCCCAATTGGACTCTCCTGGGGATTTGTGATATCGGACAACGCCACCAATATTGTGCGTGCATTACATCTTGGCAAATTCCAGCATGTCCCATGTTTTGCACTTACAATTAATTTGGTGGTGCAGAATTTTTTGAAAAATTGCAGGGGTGTGCAGGAGATGCTGTCGGTGGCCCGAAAAATTGCGGGCCACTTTCGGAATTCTGCCACTGCGTGCCAAAGACTTTAGCGCCAGAAAACACTCCTGAACCTGCCCTGCCATCAACTGAAGCAAGAGGTGGTAACGAGGTGGAATTAAACACTATATATGCTTCAGAGGATGGAGGAGCAGCAAAAGACCATTCAAGCCTATACATCCACCTACGATATAGGCAAAGGAGGGGTAATGCACCTGACTCAAGCGCTGTGGAGAATGATTTCCGTCTTGTGTAAGGTTCTCCAACCCTTAGAACTTGCCACGCGTGAAGTCAGTTCAGACACTGCCAGCTTGAGTCAGGTCATTACCCTCATCAGGCTTTTGAGAAGCAGCTGGATAAATTGAAGGATGAGCTAAGACGGAGCGATTCCGCAAAGTATGTGGGACTTGTGGATGGAGCCCTTCATTCACTTTGCCAGGATCAAGGGTGGTCAATCTGTTGAAATCAGAGCACTACATGTTGGCCACCGTGCTCGATCCTAGGTTTAAAGTCTACGTTGTATCTCTCTTTCCAGCAGACACAAGTGTGCAGAGGTGCAAAGACCTGCTGGTTAGTAAATTGTCAACACAAGCGGAACGTGACCCGTCAACAGCTCCTCCTTCAATTTCTCCCGCCACTGGGGCTGCAAGGAAAAGCATAACATTTCCTAGCCCACCCGCTGGCGGTGATGCAGGGCAGTAAGGAGTGAAAGCTGACATCTGGTCCGGACTGAAGGACCTGCCAACGATTACTGATATGTCTACTGTCACTGCATATGATTCTGTCACCATTGAAAGAATGGTGGAGGATAATATGAGTGACAGCATCCAATTAGGCATGTCAGACAGTCCATATGTATACTGGCAGGGAAAAGAGGCAATTTGGAGGCCCTTGCACCTAAGTTGCCCCCCCTCCAGTGTGTACTCTGAAAGAGTGTTTAGTGCAGCCGGTAACCTTGTCAGCGATCAGCGTAGGAGGTTACTTCCACTAAATGTGGAGAAGTTGATATTCATCAAAATGAATTATAAATTCCTCTGGGAAAACCTTTACCAGCAATTGCCTCCAGAAAGTACACAGGGACCTGTGATGGTGGATTTCAGTGGGGACAAATTAATAGTCAGTGCGGGGGATGTACACAGTGAAAGGGGTGAGGAATCGGAGGATGATGATGAGGTCAACATCTTGCCTCTGTAGAGCCAGTTTGTGCAAGGAGAGATTGATTGCTTCTTTTTTGGTGGGGGCCCAAACAAACCAGTCATTTCAGTCACAGTCATGTGGCAGACCCTGTTGCTGAAATGATTGGTTTGTTAAAATGTGCATGTCCTGTTTATACAACATAATGGTGGGTGAGAGGGCCCAAGGACAATTCCATCTAGCACCTCTTTTCTTCTTTGCATCATGTGCTGTTTGGGGACTAGTTTTTTTAAGTGCCATCCTGTCTGACACTGCAGTGCCACTCCTAGATGGGCCAGGTGTTTGTGCCGCACACTTGTGTCGCTTAGCTGAGTCATACAGCTACCTCATTGCGCCTCTTTTTCTTCTTTGCATCATGTGCTGTTTGGGGCCAATTTTTTAAATATGCTATCCTGTGTGTAACTGCAGTGCCACTCCTAGATGGGCCAGGTGTTTGTGCCGCACACTTGTGTCACTTAGCTTGGCCATCCAGCTACCTAATTGCACCTCTTTTTCTTCTTTGCATCATGTGCTGTTTAGGGACTAGTTTTTGAATAGTGCCATCCTGTCTGTAACTGCCATGCCACTCCTAGATGGGCCAGGTGTTTGTGCCGCACACTTGTGTCGCTTAGCTTGGCCATCCAGCTACCTATTTGCACCTCTTTTTCTTCTTTGCATCATGTGCTGTTTGGGGACTAGTTTTTGAATAGTGTCATCTTGTCTGCAACTGCAGTGCCACTCCTAGATGGGCCAGGTGTTTGTGCCGCACACTTGTGTCACTTAGCTTAGTCATACAGCCACCTCAGTGCAACTTTTAGGCCTAAAAAAAATATTGTGAGGTGTTCAGAACAGACTGGAAATGAGTGGAAATGAATGTTATTGAGGTTAATAATACCGTAGGAGCAAAATTACCCCCAAATTCTGTGATTTTAGCTGTTTTTTTTTTTTCTTTCCAAAAATCATCCAGATCCAAAACCAAAACCAAAACACGAAAGGGTGGTTTTGGCAAAACCAAGCCAAAACCAAAACACGAAAGTGGAATTACAACCAAAACCAAAACACAAAACACAAAAAGTGCCTACTGCACATCTCTAATTCTGTGCAGTGTATGCAGTCTGTGCGTAGCTCAATACTTACTCCTCCAGTGCGAAGAAATCAGGCTGATTGGGCCAGAGCTGACGGACCGAGACCCTGAAAATACTTGGGCACGCCTGTGTTTTTCCTAACACTCCCAGAAAACAGTCAGACACCACCCACAAATGTCCTCTTCCTGTCAATTAACTTACAAACACTCATGCAATTTAAATTTTCGCACCATCTTGTCACTGTTTGGCGACACACGTGCGCATTGCAGTGTATACGCATGCGCAGTAGTTTGATAATCAAACGCACAGCAGCAATCAGGTCTGAATCATGCCCTTAGTTAGGCTCACAATCGGTGTTACAATGGTGGGAAAAGAATGGATAAACTTCCTGTAACAATTAGAGAATCCGAGGAAGCATTGAATGGCTTTCAAACTTGTAGGACACCCAGTAAAGGATAGCTTGGAGTTTCTTAGGGTCCATAGAAAATCCATTGGACGTGATAATATATCCCAAGAAGGCTACCTTCTTCACCTCAATCTCACACATCTCCAGTTTAGCATACAGATGATTCTCTCTGAGTTTCAAGAAAAGAGCCTTGACATGGGCCCGATGTTCATGTAGAGTTCGTGAATAGATCAGGATATCATCCAGATACACAACCACATACTTCCCCAAGAATTTCCGGAGAACATCATGAATGAGATCTTGAAAGACAGCTGGAGCATTTGACAGACCAAATGGTATCACTAAATACTTATAATGGACTGAATGAGTAGAGTATTAAAAGCAGTTTTCCACTCATCCCCCTGTCTAATCCGGATTAGGTTGTATGCTCCACTTAAATTAATTTTAGAGAAGATCGCAGCCAACCTTAGTTGGTTGAACTGGACAGAAATTACTTGCAATGGCTAGAAATTTTTAACAGTAACTTTATTCAGACCCCTATAGTCAATGCATGGCCACAGGGAGCCATCCTTCTTGCCCACAAAGAAAAATCTGTCCCCTACCAGTGATTTAAAAGAGCGAATAAAACCTTTTTCCAGACTCTCCTGGATTTACCCCTCCATGGCCTTGGTTTCAGGCAAAGATAATGCATAGAGACGACCCTTAGGAAGCTTCGCTCCAGGAATTAAATTGATTGCGCAGTCATAGGAGCGATGGGGAAGCAGTGACTCAGCTTGCTGCTTGGAGAAGACATCAGTGACTGGACCGGTACAGCCAAACATCTTGCAGCACATTCTGAGGCCCAAGAAATAAGATCTCCAGTACTCCAGTAGAACACTGGGTTATGTGCTTTAAGCCAAGACAGGCCCAGTACTACAGGAGTTAGAGGACAATGGATAAGGAATAAAGATAACTCCTCAGAATGTATAACTCTGACAGAGAAAGGAAGAACTGGTGTCTGGGCGTTCAGCCGACCATTGAGGAGCGGATTCCCATCCAAGCCACAGACAGAAATGGGTGAATCTAAGATAAGATAAGAATAATTTATTGTCACTACAACATGAAACATGTATAGCGAAATTACATACAGTTCTCTCATGTCATATAAAAAATACACCATAAATAAAATGAGCAAAGCTGAGAATTCAAGCTAACAATCACAGAAGGGAAGAAGCTATTCATCAACCTGCTAGTTTGACATCCCAAACACCTATTACGTCTCCCTGATGGAAAGAGGGAAAAAAACACATTACATGGGTGACTCCTATCTCCAATCATCTTATTTGCCTCCGACAGACTCCTTGCAGTGAGTACATCCGCCAGCCTAGGCAAAGATTGGCCAATGGTCCTCTCTGCAGATTTAATCACTCTATCCAAGGCAACAAGATCAGAACACTTGACATTACCATATCACACAGTGATTGCATAGGTCAGCAAGCTCTCAATCACGCAGCGGTAAAAATGAACAAGAGTCAGTTTCTGCAAACCTGCTGCTCGGAGTTTCCACAAAAAGAAAAGACGTTGCTGTGACTTCCCAACCACTGACGTGATATGCAGAGACCATGATAAGTCCTCGGTAAATTTAATCCCCAAAAATTTAACATCAGCAACCCTATCCACCTCTTCACCATTCAATATCAACGGCCGAATACTGGTTTTCTTAGATTTCCTGAAGTCTATCACAACCTCTTTGGTTTTCTTACCATTTAACAACAGGTTGTTTTTTACCCCCCACTCAGCGAGTCTGATCACTTCCTCTCTATAACTATCCTCATCTCCTCTAGTTATTAAACCCACTAAAGTGGTATCATCCGCAAACTTTATCACAGAGATCGTTTCCGAGTTGGACTCACAATCGGAGGTATACAAGGAGTATAAAAAAGGGTTTAAAATACAACCCTGAGGAACTCCTACATTTAATACCAATTCCGAAGATAAGTCAGAACCCAATCTGACTGTCTGTGGACGATCCGACAGGAAATCCAACAGCCACTTACATATGGCCATGTCATATCCGATCTCTAAAAGCTTGTTTATTAACACCGCTGGTACTACCGTGTTGAAGGCGGAACTATAATCCACAAATAACAGCCTAACATAGGAGTCTCTATTTCCAAGATGACAAAGTACCCTATGAAGGACCATGAGAGCTGCATCTTCAGTTGATCTGTTCGACCGATAGGCAAACTGATTGGGGTCAAATCCCAGTGGTATAACACTTTTTAGATGATTCAAAACAATTCTCTCAAAACATTTCATAATCAACGAAGTGAGAGCAATCGGCCTATAATCATTCAGATCAGTGACCACCGCAGTCTTTGGAATTGGAACAATTATTGAAGTTTTAAAACACCGCGGGACAATACATTGGTTCAATGAAAAATTAAAAATCTTAGTAAAAATGCCTGCTAGTTGCCCAGCACACTCCCGTAAGACTCTGCCTGGAATACAATACGGGCTAGGAGCCTTCCTGGCGTTCATTCTGCTAAAACAATTCCTAACCTCAGCTTCAGTCAGTCAAAGGGCTATCTAAATGGAAGCTAGAGGGGTTACCAATAAAAGGCTCAACCTCTGCAAAGCGTGCATAAAAATGGTTTAGCTCATCAGCCGAAAGACCACCTGACCTAGCAGAAGTTGAACCCTTATAATCAGAAATACATTTAATTCCTCTCCACATCGCCCTGGCGTCACCTGATTCCTTAAAATTGCTTTCAATCCTATTTAAATAGGCTTCCTTAGTGAGACAAATACCTTTTTTTTAGATTAAAACGGGCAATCGTATATGCTAAGTTATCCTTTGCTCTAAACGCCCTATCCCTAGCTCTCAATAGAGAGCGAACCTCGCTATTCATCCAAGGTTTATCATTAGAGAAAACACGAACTACCATCCTCTTAGTGACACTTTCTATGCAGCAATTTATATACAGTGACACCATTGAGGCCAGTAGATAGATATCAAACACCTAAATCCCCTGTAGCCTTCTCAATGAACTGATCCCAATCGGTACATTCAAAACAGCCCTGCAGACTTAATAAGGCTCCCTCTCCAAATCTTAACTTCCCTAGTAACTGGTCAATTCCTCACTAATACCGACAGATATTTGGGAATTAACCAGAGTGATGAGTGATCAGACTGCCCAGCATGAGGACACAAAAGACATTTGTATGCATATCTAACATTAGTATGAACATGGTCGAGAGTATTAGCCCCCCGGATTGGTACCAAAACATTCTGTACAAATTTGGGGAACACAGATCTTAAGTTCGCCTGGTTAAAATCTCCAGCAACAATAAATGCACAGTCCAGGTGTAGAGTCAGTTGTTTAGAGAAAGAAATAAGATGTCTAAAGCCAAGGTGACATTTGCATGCGGGGGGATATACACTGCGGCTACAAAAACCACCGAAAGTTCCAGAGGCAAATAAAATGGCCTACACCGCATAAGCATAAATTCCAGATCAGCAGAACAAAAGGTCTTGATAGAGTCAGATATCTACCTTTTAACATAAGCTATTTACTAATACCGTGAAGCCGTAATGGCCGCTAAACCACGTGCACGTGCTACGCACTTCGTACGCTATTTGCGTACAAAGACCTCGCACGTGGTACGCAAGTTACGTACACACGCTGCGCTGGGTGTACGGAATACACACAGCGAGCATACACACAGTTAATAACCTTTTAAACCTTAAACACAGAATATGCTTATACTGTAAACCTTAGTACTGAGATACTGCAATGATGTAACACTGGTTAACCTTGTTATTAAGTAAGCTGTTTGAGCGATTGAGACGCTCAGAAACCCTCTATAATGACTGGTAAAACACACACTGCTTGCTAAGGTTCCAACACCTTTATAGATGATATTTCATACATAAAAAGGGGAAAACAGTTACAGCTTATACTCTACAAACCTAACATTAATAACTAAACAGAATAACATAAAACAAATATAAACAATAGTGAACGATCGCAAACACAAGTACACAGAGAGAGAATGAATGGCATACACAGAGGGAAGAAATGACTACAGAGAAACTTACATAAGTGGGGAATCTTTCGCATGCGCAATCTGGAATCCAGCCCTCAGCTTTTCACCATGAAAACCTTTGTAGAGAGAAGTGAGTGCTGGTCTAGCTATGGTGGTCTTTATATACACATCCTACAGTACAATACAATGGTCCCTACAATCTCATTGTTTATTGGACACAGGAATGTGTCTCTGCATTATAACAAAAGGTCATAGGTGGATTTAAACAGATGGGCTGTGCCCTTCTCCAACTGCCCAGGTGGGAGGTATCCTCTGGATTCCCCCCTGCATGTGTAATGAATTGCAAATACATTTAATGCTCCAAACATACTTTTGTGTATAACTATACGCAGGAGCGACCAATCTCTTCCTAACCAACTCCGGAATGTTCCTAATAAAATACTCTTCAGTTAGATACTAAACACCACCATTCAACCTTTGTCTGACCCTTCATATCATGCAAAGAGGAATCCCCATGTCCACAAACCATTTAAACTAAACATTTTTACTGTCGTTGTTAAGGGGAAATAATCACTATAAAACACACTATATAGGTTAAATATGTTACAATCGAGTCGCCCGCTACACGCTCACAAACTCTACCATAAATGCGCATAACACGCGCGTGATCGCCGGAGCGATCTTACGCAATTTGCGGATATGCACACGCACCGCAGACTGGGTGCACGTGCAGCGGGCATGTGCATTGGGGTTAGTATAAGGCATTGTGGATTACGATATTTTTCGACTTTGACAGTCCACCCTTTGGCAGTCAACAATAACTGCCACTTTCTAAACAATTCAAACAGAAAAATATATGTTATCATGAAATACCTCATTATGATTGGGAGTAGGGAGGAGAGGAGGAGGTGGGAAATGTATGACCTAGTGAGATAGTAATAGCATGTGTGTATGAAATCCATGTCTGAGGGGTCATGTATCATCGTGCCGTACGTGTTCTAAATCAAGCTTCGAGGTATTGCGAAGTATACATTTGAATCCTTCTTATCCCGTATTAAGGGTCTGTTGATGGGCTGTCAAACTCTACCGAGCTCTTTTCGGCTTTTAGTTACAACAAATGGGGTGCACATTAGTTGATGATACATGAAAGGGGAGAATATGTGGATGCTAATATGTGAAAATCACCTGTCGACTATATGGGATACTACCTGGAGGTTGTAGAGATGAAGATAAGAAACAAGCGTTATAAATGCAGTCATATAACTATGTGAGATTTAGTATGCAGTCGCCGATTGTGGTCTTGTTGATGTCTTTTCTGACGTCTTGTCCGGATGGTCGTATCTTTACTGTAGCTTTGAGGTTTATTGGCAAACAAAAAGCTTCTTCAAGTGTCCATAAAAAGAATTACAGTCTCTAAAAAGCTCATTAGGTGTCTGTGACACAGTTCATCAGTGGTCTTGTATAAATGGTCATCACATTCTTCTTCCAGGTGGATCTCTTGGTACCTCGGAGAAAATCAAAGGAGAAACGGGTGAAAGAAACGGACCGTGGAATCACATTTTATCACAACATTGTCTCGATTGACGGGTCATAAATTCACTTCAGGCAACACTTTTCCAACGTAACACAATCCATCTGAGTTTGAGGCAAGGAACCTATACGCCTTTCTCCCACATATGAAATATGCGTCATCGGGGAGAACATATGGGACAGAATATGACATAACCATATTACAAACCTTCCAGGGGAAGAATCCTATCCCTAGCTCTCTCATTTGTCTAGTACACGTATCAGTTTGTATGATATGTGCACAGTATCCTGGTGATACTTCTCCAACTCGCATGATCCTACTTCCTAGAGTGTACCTATACCGTAAATATTTTCCACTGTCGGCTATTTGGCGTATAAGCTCTGAATCTATGGGCATTCTATCGGCTCTGTGTGAAAATGTCATGGTTTGGTTGTTCCATGTCACCTCCCAATTTCCCGGCTTTCGGGGATTGGAAATGTTAAAACATATTAGGGACCTATCTACATGGTATTGGTGGAGCTTCAAACTAGGAGGACTAGAAATATTAAATCTCTTGTCCACCGGTCTCCCACCCTTTAACTCAAGTACCTCATCTACCGTTAAAGGATATGGCACTAGTCCTGACTTTCTATGACCTTGAGGTACTTGTGAGCATACCCAACAGTCTGTCTGATTTAACACTTTACCCACCAATGAGTGATAGTCACTCAATGGATGCCGGTCCATGTTGATATTAAAACTGGACTGACATTTCTTGATGCAACCGTCCTCAACTATATTTTTCACAATTCCTACAGATGCAGTTCTCTTCAGCTAACAATCCTTCACAATATCTATTAATGTCATGGCTACCAGATCGTTTTCTGATACTCGCCTTTGCTCGGTGATTGTGTTGCTCTTGGAATTCCAACGCCTCCATCCTGATCATCAGAACCCATTCCAGATCCTTTCTCGACCTTACTGGTACTCTCACCGAAACAGACTGCTCTGGTCAACAACAGGGTCAACAGGAAAACACGGACTGCAGTCTCTTGAGGCGAGTCCATCTTACAGGAGGAGAAAGAGAAAGTCGTAATGGGGGTACAGAAAAAGATTGAAGGGGGAAAAAAACTTGTTACGATAATTTGTCCTCTGGTCTTGTTGTTCTTCTTGCTCAGATGTCATCTCAAAGGTGCTGCCTCTCAGTCTTCCCAAAAACGAACACTCCGGTGATACAATATTCTTTCCAAATCAGCGATCCTTCTGTAAGGAGCATAAAATCTTGCATTACCATTTGTCTAACTGATGTGTGACATACCATCCGTAAACATGAAAGAACAAAAAGAGAGAGAACAATTTGAAAAGAGAAAAAACATTATCAGATTTTCATCAGCAGGCTGTCGCATCAACATGTCCACCAGTATCTCAGCATAGTCTCCCCCCCACCAGTACTTCCCCTCTCCACCCTTTGCGTCTGGCCAAACACAATGATGCTGCTAAGACATACTGGGGTTAGGTAGACCTCTGAAAAGACCAAGAAGCCATGTGACGTTTGAGGTCTGCTGGTGAAAGTTACAGATGAGAAGAAAACATTTAAAGATAAATTACAAAGTTTTACCTGGCCGTCCTTGTGTCTACAAAGAACTGACCTCCCAATTACATTAACTGTAACCTCAGGCTTACTATCAGGGCTAATGATCAACTTTACTGGCTGCACATTACAGGTGCGGCCCAAAAATTCTTCATATGTGATCCCTGATTACACTTTCGAGTGTCATAACTCTGCTCGTGTTCTTGTCTAGGGGGTTGATATACCTTGTGTGTGTCTTTAAACCTACAATTCCGTGCAAAATGACCTTCCCTCTGACAACTATAACATCTTATCACATTCGATTTACCCACAGGGGTCTGGGGCTTAGACTGATGTGGCTTCGTTGTCAGGGCCTGTCTACTTATTGTCATTCGCTTACCCCCCTGTGACTCCCTGTGTTTGCTGATGTTCCGATCGTGCACAACAGCGGACTTTCTTAATGCAGCCACCGAGATACTTCTCCAGTTAGGTTGAGTGGTCTGTACCCTTGTTCTCAACACTTTTGTTAAACCTTCCATTAATACATAAACTGCTACTTTTCTATGATGCACTTTTTCCTCAATGTCCGCGATCCCAGTGTATCTAGCCATTATTTGCAGTGCCCGATTGAAATAATTAGAAGCAGTTTCACCTTCTTGTTGTCTTATGGAGAAGATTTTGTTCCACTTAACAACAGCTGGGAAATATACTCCTAATTGAATGTTGATCTGTTTAACATTTTCCTGATTGTATGCATCGGTGAGAGGTCTCTCTTCGTCTAACCTACAATCAGAAATGAATTTCAAAGGGTCAATAGTGGAGGGCAAACATGCCCGCAGTACTGTTCGCCAGCCTTTGTTAGTGGGTTCAGTGGCGTTACCTAGTTCTTTAATGAAACTTTGGCATGCGGCTAGATCGCTCCTGGGATCGGGAAATTCAGACATAATTGTCCTCAATTCCATCCGGGACCAGGGACAATGCATAGCAATGTCTCTGACAGGAGTGACTCCCTGAGCGTCAGTCCTCCCATTGGGGACTGTGATCACGCTGACAGGATTTAGTTCAATTACACCATCTTGTGTTGACTCTACAATGTGAGGTGCAATTGTCTGTGCATGACATACAATACCATACTTACCTGTGGACATGACCTCACCTGACCCTCCGTTAAGGGGCTTTACTACTACTTTTACCGATCGGGCCGTGCCCACCTGGGGGTCTCGTATGATGGCTGCTGGAAAAGGTGCCGACATCGTGCTGGGCTCACTTTCTTGCTTGTAATCCTGAGGGGAGTTTAACATGGGGTGCAACTTGCACGGGTTAGAATTTGTACATTCATCAGTTTTACTTCTATCATTATTACATTTATTACGATCATAATTAATACAGTTACTAAGTGCATTATTATCATCATATCCCAGTATGCCATTCTCTGTAGCCATTGCTTCTCTAGTTGCCATATGTTTCCTGCTAAGGTGGGAATCAGCTGTGCCAGCTAATTCCCTTTGTATCTCACCTTCCTGTTGCCATAACTGTAAACAATCATAATGCCTAATCCTCTGTTTTGCAGATTTTATTAGACATATCCTTTTTCTTAGATTTTGCAAAGCCTCAGGATTCAAACTGCCCACCCTGGGGAACTGTTCTCCATCATCCTCAGTCATTCGTTCCCATTCTTTGCATAATACCTGTGTGTTCTATCCATATTTCTCACACATTATACCGTGCTGACCCTTTGGGCCAACAAATACCAACGTGAACCCTTGTTGGTCGTCCCTTACTTGAGCAACTGGCCCCCATTGTTTGCAGATATTGCTGTCTCAGCGAATTCTTACAAAACAAACCAAGTTCCCCGAGATAAGGCGACGGTGAAAGTTCAACGAGTGCCTTCACTCACTCACGCCCACGTTGACCAATACATGCAGAAACTGCTTTAGCGCTGCTGTACTCAACCCAGGGCCCCTGTGAACCGCTATTTACTGGGGCGTGTGGGAGTATGCTACCCTCCCCAGTAAGTATTGGTTGTTGAAGAATTCCTGAGTGAACAGCGAACCTCCCTTAAAATAAAAAAAACCTACACAAATCACGTTAGAATGTACAAATAGCGTTTATGATCCCACAAAACTGAAAGGGTATCAAGGTAACCAACTAATGCACACAATTACGTGCGGTCCAGTCGCACTTCGTATAAGTAACTATTACTTATTCGCCGTGCGACCAATGGAATCGGTTGTTTAGGCTGCGAAACCTTCAGCCGGAGCTTTATTACTGAACGGAATATGGGTAATACGACAACCCCCCGGGCTGCGCTTTCTAACCTTACTACTTGCTCCTTTACCTTATATAATGTTAACGTGGGCAAGCCAGTCCCACGCCACCAAGTGTCCACTCACCTGATGTGGTCTCCGACGGGATCCCGCTTTCTGGGTTCACAAAAAAGAATACCTTTATTTGCACACTCACTCCTATTCACTCATATGCACACTGATGTTTCTGTACAGAAATTACTTTCATTCAGGCAAACAGTTCAATCCCCGGGTTTTGCAATAGAAAAAGGTTTTTTTTTTTTAAACTAAACTTTTTGGAAACTGAACAAACTTGTGCTATTATCACGTGGCTACTATACCGCCCACACTAAAACAATGTTATCGTGTGATTTGAATTTAGTGGGCGTATCCGCACGCTGCGTTGCGTAATATACGCCACGTGTGTAGGCCTTTGCGTTTGCGTACGTAATCTCGCACGTTGACCGAGACACGTATGCACAAAGTCCAGATACGCTCACAGTAACGCAAATAACACTCTTCTATAAATGTAAACGATGTTCAACTGTAATCGCTTACCGGGCACCACACAGTATCTGCTACGCTGCGTGCGTGCGTGCTTTTTATAATTACTCCCTTAAGTATTACTGTTTACTTTTAACTAAAATAGCAGCAAATTTTCTCAGTACGTTATCAATGCAAATGGCAAACAGGAAGGTAGATAGGTGAAAATACACAGATACAATACAATTCTAAATTAATCTAATAATCAATGCTTCCAATAGTATGATAGCCATCTTGCAGAGCATACATTGCTGTAAACACACACATAATTATAATATTACATCTATGTACTAATCACTGGTCTCCTGAGACCCATTCACTCCTCTAATTTGCATATGAATGTGCCCTTGACTGTGTGTGAAGGTGATTCTCTTCACTGCTGGGGAAAAAAACAGTTACACAGGTTCCCATCTCACAACAAGTAGTTCAACAGAATCTTAGAGGTAAGGAAAGGGGAAAAAACAAAAAACAAAACTTTGTTTCTCTGTGTGTCGTTCCTAAATCAAATATTCATTTTATTATTAATTTTCATTAAGCCCCATCTGAACTATTTATAATTGATTGTGACATGGGTTAAATAAATGCATTGGAAACTCGTAAATGGTGATTTCTTTTTGACAAGGGACGGCTGATTATTCCTGAGTCAACTGAAAATCAGCTATTTTGAAAAAAAAATGACTTTCCCCAAAATGGCCGCTGCTCCTCCCCCTTCCACATCCATGAGGGTTACACAAAATGGAGGACATGCCATGCGGCTTCTATTGTCACAAAAAAAATCACCATGCAAGCCCCTGAAGTTATTTTAGGCCTGGGTTAAAAATAAAACTATCAAGCTATGCAAATTTTTAAAAATACTTTTAAACCTACTTAAACAGATAAACAATCCAATCTGAATCAAACACAATATGACTCATTTGAACCTTGTTTTGCAACAATATGGTCAGATATGCAGAGTACAGGTGTGTGCGTGTGTTACATGTGTTGCGTGTGCTGTTGGCACCAAACAGAAATTAAAACCAGATTTAAAAAGACAATAGCTTAACATTCTTACCTTCTGGAACCGGATTCCACCAGCATCCCTACAAACCAAGAGAAGCAGACGCAGACGCTCATCCGATCAGCACTACTGTATCCCCAACCACAAACACGGATACAGGGGATACCTTTTCGCCCTTTGCTGATCGATAAAGTCTGCCTGTTTTTGCTTGACTGCGGATATGAGGTGGGCCGACGAGCCCTCAATTGATAGAGTCAGATATCTACCTTTTAACATAAGCTATTTACTAATACCGTGAAGCCGTAATGGCCGCTAAACCACGTGCACGTGCTACGCACTTCGTACGCTATTTGCATACAAAGACCTCGCACGTGGTACGCAAGTTACGTACACACGCTGCGCTGGGTGTACGGAATACACACAGCGAGCATACACACAGTTAATAACCTTTTAAACCTTAAACACAGAATATGCTTATACTGTAAACCTTAGTACTGAGATACTGCAATGATGTAACACTGGTTAACCTTGTTATTAAGTAAGCTGTTTGAGCGATTGAGACGCTCAGAAACCCTCTATAATGACTGGTGAAACACACACTGCTTGCTAAGGTTCCAACACCTTTATAGATGATATTTCGTACGTAAAAAGGGGAAAACAGTTACAGCTTATACTCTACAAACCTAACATTAATAACTAAACAGAATAACATAAAACAAATATAAACAATAGTGAACGATCGCAAACACAAGTACACAGAGAGAGAATGAATGGCATGCACAGAGGGAAGAAATGACTACAGAGAAACTTACATAAGTGGGGAATCTTTCGCATGCGCAATCTGGAATCCAGCCCTCAGCTTTTCACCATGAAAACCTTTGTAGAGAGAAGTGAGTGCTGGTCTAGCTATGGTGGTCTTTATATACACATCCTACAGTACAATACAATGGTCCCTACAATCTAATTGTTTATTGGACACAGGAATGTGTCTCTGCATTATAACAAAAGGTCATAGGTGGATTTAAACAGATGGGCTGTGTCCTTCTCCAACTGCCCAGGTGGGAGGTATCTTCTGGATTCCCCCCTGCATGTGTAATGAATTGCAAATACATTTAATGCTCCAAACATACTTTTGTGTATAACTATACGCAGGAGCGACCAATCTCTTCCTAACCAACACCGGAATGTTCCTAATAAAATACTCTTCAGTTAGATACTAAACACCACCATTCAACCTTTGTCTGACCCTTCATATCATGCAAAGAGGAATCCCCATGTCCACAAACCATTTAAACTAAACATTTTTACTGTCGTTGTTAAGGGGAAATAATCACTATAAAACACACTATATAGGTTAAATAGGTTACAATCGAGTCGCCCGCTACACGCTCACAAACTCTACCGTAAATGCGCATAACACGCGCGTGATCGCCGGAGCGATCTTACGCAATTTGCGGATATGCACGCGCACCGCAGACTGGGTGCACGTGCAGCGGGCATGTGCATTGGGGTTAGTATAAGGCATTGTGGATTACGATATTTTTCGACTTTGACAGTCTCAATTAGATCCGCATTAGAGCACCATCTATCATGGATATATATATGCAAAGACCACCGCCTTTTTTCTTTCCAGACTCCAAAGTCCTGTCGACTCTAAACAGTGTCCTATCAGGCAACTCAAAAGGACAATCCGTGTCACTCACCCCTAGCCAAGTCTCAGTAAATATCAACAGGGAGCAGTTAGCTAATGTCCGGTTACAGGCAATTCCCAGCCTAATCTCATCTAGCTTGTTAGTGAGAGATCTCACATTTGCTAAAATATACTAGGCAAAGGAGAGTTAAATGGCCGACACCTCATTCTTGTCAAAAGACTAGCTCTCTTGCCCCTTTTCTGCTTCCTCAGCCTACGGGGATGCCAACTCAGCTGCAGATGTTGCTGCCAGCTCTGCCTCACCTCCCAGTGCCTGGCCCCTTCACGACTCTGATGTTCTCCCCTAGGTATTCCATAGGAATTCCTCGGGCATGAGCAAATTCCAAATCCATAAAATTTACGGTGGCGCCAGAATCCAAGAAGGCCAGAACGTCGATCTGAGTAATAGAGGTGGAGATCTTAGCGGGAAGCAAAAACAAATTATTCGGGGAGATGGAGGAGAGACCTGAGAAACTCCCCCCTTTTTTACTCAGGTTGACTTGTTTCCTGCCTTCTGAGGACAGGTGTTTGCCAAGTGCCCCTTGCAACCGCAATACAGGCACAACCCAAAATTGGATCACCTAGCCTTCTCCTGGGGGGGTCAAGCGGAAAGCCCCAATCTGCATGGGCTCAACAGGATCTTCGGAAACCTCCTGTACCGTCCATCGTGATGACTGCTAAGGAACTTTATTTTCCATCTTCCGTTACCAGATCTGCCTATCGATTTTGATGGCTAATTCCATGAGGGCATCCAGGGTTGCCAGGGTCAGATACTGAACCAGAAACTCCTTTATTTGCTCCGTAGGGCCTAAGCAAAACTGGCTCCGAAGGACCGGGTAGTTCCAACCATAATCCAACAGTGAAATTAGGTGCAATAAATATCAGCAGCAGATTTCCCCTGCTTAACGGAGTGAACATGTGCCTCAGCAGATGCTGCCTGATCTGGGTCATCATAGAGCACACCTAGGGCCTTGAAGAATGCCTCCACAGAATGCAGACTAGGGTGATTGGTTGGTAGACCAAAAGCCCAGGATTGAGGATTACACTGCAGGAGGGAAATGACAATAACCACCCACTGTGTCTCTGATCCCGATGAATGAGACCTAAGACGGATGTAGTGCTTGCAGTTCTCCTGGAAATTCACAAACTGTTTATGGTCCCCTGTGAATCTGTCAGGGAGATTAAGTTTTGTCTCCCTATGGGGTAGATGGTGAGGAGGACTGTGACCTTCAGCTTTCCTCCTGGGAATACACAAAAAGGGAAAGATCCTATAGCTGTTGGGTAAACCATGAATCTGGTTAAACAGAATCTGAGCTATGTTTTGCTGAATTGGATCCATCAAGATAAAAACAACCCATGGAACTACAGTTTTGTCAGCTGGTTATAATGTTACAATTTGATGTAGATACCTGAGCAAACTGGCATGGAGTCCTGGGCAACAGATGATGATGAGTTGATTGAACTTTGAAAGATGATGGTTTTATGGACGACTACCCCAGCTCTTCTGGACAATAATCCCAGACACAGACTTGTAGAGTGCACTTAGCAGGTCTTCTCAACTATAAGAGCAGCTTTTCCCTTAAGACTTTATATGCCTATCGGTACTGGGATGCCCACCAGGACTTATGCCACTGGTGACAGTACGAGCTTACCCCCGAGATGACCAGAGTTATCTCTCGGACAGGGACAGGAAGACAATGATGGAAACCAAGTATGGGTCAGAGGACTGGCTGACAGAACTGAGATAAAGTATGAAGATGCAAGGGACTAGGGAGAGACAGTGTAGTAGAATGGGAGTGTTGTGAAAGAGGCAAGTGTAGTGGTAATGTATGAAGCAGCTGTATGCAAATAACAAAGATAATAAAAGACTACAGAAAGACAAAGAATAAAGGCAGACAAAGAATAAATATTGTGTGGAAGAATCCACAGTACACCTGATGCTAAGGCAGACAGGATCCAGACAGGACAGGGTCCAGCAAAGATTTTTCAGCACGATGCTCACAGGGCTGGCAGTTTATCACTAGAAGCAGGAACTATAACCAGCACCTTGGGAGTGACCAGGAAGAGAATATGTAGGGTGGCAGCTACCAGAATCAGAAGGAGTAAGTGATTAATGAAGGATGTGCAGCTGCGCTGCCGCACATCCACATTAAATGCTGGCACTGACTGCCTGATTTCCTAGCAACTGGGAATGCCGCCTGTGTCCAGTGTCCCAGTTGCTAGGCTCCTGGCGGCTCCCGGAATGCCGAGCACCCGATGCCAGCCTATTGCTAGGCACTGGGCAAGAACCAGCAGCCTTCACAGCCGGAGGGGATGCGGCATCCCAGTCACCAGGCAATGGCCGGGACCCACATCTTCCCACAGCCACTGTGCAGCTGCTAACAATGTACTACATTTCTGTCCATATTTGTAATCATATTTTTGTTATAATCATAACTTTTTATTTTTTTGTTTGAATTAAAAGATAATTCTAGCATATTCTCTGTGTATCTTGGTGAATCTGCAAGCCTGTGAGGCCAAAGATACATACTAAATTGTAAGTGAATGTGCACTTAATAATGCTGGATGTAGATACTGTAGCTGCAAAGGGCAGTCTGGTGTCCATAAATTGCTGTTTTTGTGTTCCTTTGCCGGTGGCAGTTTCCGGCTTTTATTAACCACACATGCTAAGGTAACCAGAATGGGTCTTGCGCATATGCAGTTTCTCCACCATTGGTAATCTGCACATAGATTCGCACAAGTGATCAGTAATGAATCAGGCACTGAGACAAGGATAAACTCCTTACATAGGAGATAGGGTTTTGACTTGTAGCATGTAAGTAAGTGTTGTGGTCCATCTTTTTTTTTTATCAATAGTCTAGTATGTAAATTGCAGCCATCTAAATTGACCAAAATATCCAGATAATGCACACTAGAGATACTTTCCTCATGGGCGAATTTGATCGCATCATCCACCGCATTCATTTTTTAAATGAAATCCATTAACTCCTGCATAGGTCCCTTCCATATCAGAAACAGCTCATCTATGTATTAGGTAACCCAGAGGATTTTTTCCACTGTTTCAGCATTCTCCAGAATTAAATTCTGTTAAATTTTGAATATGTCGGTGTTCGCGAATGCAGAGGTCACACAGGACCTCATCACACAGCCCTGTTTTTGCCGGTTATCAAAAATAAAATAGTTTCTTGTGAGAGTCAGTTCCAGGAGCTGTAGAAAAAAAAGAGAGATTTGGTCCAGGGTACAAGATGTTATCACTTAACAATTCTTTGGTGGCAATTAATCCCTTTTCATGAGGGATATTTGTGTGCAGCGAAATTATATCCAATATATACAGTATACAGCCCAATGGTAGAGGAGAAAAACTCTTCAGTTTGTTAATAAATGTGGTTGTATCTTTAAGGTACATATGCCCAAATTTATTAAGTGGTAATAAGAGATACACAGGCTGTGCTTGAAAAATGACAGGTAGAAGCTGATTGGCAGGTACTTTATCTATCTTTTCTGCTTCCACTTTATCTCTTGTTAAGGCTTAATACATTTGGGCCATAGATTGTTGCTGTATGACCGGTTGTATATAACTGTCCAAATGTTGTGAGATTTTGTAATAGATTGAGTCTCTTGCGGCAATGATAGGCCGACTGGGCGGTCTGGTTAAACAGATTAGTATTGTCAGTATAATTACTGTACCAGCGGAATAGATAGTGTGGTGCAGTGCTGGTACAGGTCAGGGAAGATACAGTAGTTAGCATCAACAACATGACTTTGGAAGTCAGCAGAAGTCGCTAGGGATTCGTTCTGGTTATACGTTGTGAAGAGAGGATTCGGGCAGCAAGTCTGCACTGTAAGGCACAAATTCACAGAGTGTATAACTGCCTGTGCCTGAGTCTCAATTTATGTAGCCACAGACAAAAGAAGACCTTCTTCTTAGTGATCTGTTTAACCATAATTAAGTAAATGCCATTTATTGACATATTTTCTATGTTTCGCCACCACTACTGCATGTGCACATCAGCGCTGACTCACTTAGCCCGCCGCTGCTACTGTACATCTGTGGAGCTTGACCATGAGGTGGCTGGGCTCAACAGTCGGCAGCCATATTGTACCCCTGCGTGTCCTACAGTAGCTCTTATCATACCCTGTACTGATGCTGTATGTTCCATAATGCTCTTGCTGCACAGCTACCTAGTCCCATGAGCCCATACTTTGCCGCACATGGCAGTGGCCCCATGGTCGGCGGCCATCTTGTGCCCCAGTGTGCACTAGGCTTGTATAAAACCCTGTACTGCATACTTTGCCGCACTTGGCAGCGGCGCTGAGCTCACTTAACCCACTGCCGCTACATCAGTGGAGCTTGGCCACAAAGTGGCTGGGCTCAATGGTCGGCGGCAATCTTGTGCCCCTGTGTACTTTTTGTACTGGCCTTGCCCTTATATGCAGTACTGTGTACTCAGTCCAGTTTTAAACATTACCTCACAATATGACCCATTCCTGAAGTGAAAATTTGCTTAGTTCATGGATGTTGCTCATATTTTATGATTACAATCACAATCATAACTTAAGAGGGACATGGAGGAAAAGTAGGGTAGTATAATTTTATTTAAAAGTGTTGTAATTGGGTGTGAGAAGCAGGTAGATTAACTGTATTGTATGCCTGCACAGAATATTAGAATTTACACTAAAAGTGTACCATCCCAGGGGGTAAGCGTCACACTGCCTCCCAGCCCATCACGGGGGTTGAGACCATACATTAATTATTGCCTATCATGGCTGTTAAAACAATAGAATACAGTATACCCCTATAGTGTACTGTATGTTGTAAATTATGCAATACAGTCTAATTTAGAGTATTTGTCTTCTTTACACTAGAGATGAGCGGGTTCGGTTCCTCGGAATCCGAACCCCCCCGAACTACAGCCTTTTTACACGGGTCCGAGGCAGACTCGGATCTTCCCGCCTTGCTCGGCTAACCCGAGCGCGCCCGAACGTCATCATCCCGCTGTCGGATTCTCGCGAGGCTCGTATTCTATCGCGAGACTCGGATTCTATATAAGGAGCTGCGCGTCGCCGCCATTTTCACACGTGCATTGAGATTGATAGGGAGAGGACGTGGCTGGCGTCCTCTCCGTTTAGATAGAGAGTGAGACACTTGATTTACTAGTAATTTAATTTTAGTAATTTTGGGGAGCATTAGGAGTACTCAGAGAGTGCAGAGTTTTGCTGATAGTTATACTAGTGACCACCAGTTTTATTTATTATTTAAAATCCGTTCTCTGCCTGAAAAAAAAACCATACACAGTCACATACCATATCTGTGCTCAGCCTCAGTGTGCTGCATGATAATATCATCTATGTATATCTGACTGTGCTGAGTGCTCACTGCTCACACAGCTGAATTGTGGGGGAGACTGGGGAGCAGTTATAGCAGGAGTACATAACAGTGCACACTTTTGCTGCCAGTGTGACTGACCAGTGACCACCAGTATATTGTCTGCCTGAAAAAGTTAAACACTCGTGTGGTGTTTTTTTTTTTATTCTATAAACGCATTCTGCTGACAGACAGTGTCCAGCAGGTCCGTCATTCATTATATTATAATATATACCTGCAGTAGTGATATATATATATTTTTTATATCATTATCATCCAGTCTATACTAGCAGACGCAGTACGGTAGTCCACGGCTGTAGCTACCTCTGTGTCGGCAGTGCTCGTCCATAATTGTATACCTACCTGTGGTGGTTTTTTTTTTTTCTATCTTCTTCATACTAGTAGTTTAGGAGTCTGCTGCTGACAGTGTCCAGCAGGTCCGTCATTATATAATATATACCTGTCCTGCAGTAGTGATATATATATATTTTTTATATCATTATCATCCAGTCTATACTAGCAGACGCAGTACGGTAGTCCACGGCTGTAGCTACCTCTGTGTCGGCAGTGCTCGTCCATAATTGTATACCTACCTGTGGTGGTTTTTTTTTTTTCTATCTTCTTCATACTAGTAGTTTAGGAGTCTGCTGCTGACAGTGTCCAGCAGGTCCGTCATTATATAATATATACCTGTCCTGCAGTAGTGATATATATATATTTTTTATATCATTATCATCCAGTCTATACTAGCAGACGCAGTACGGTAGTCCACGGCTGTAGCTACCTCTGTGTCGGCAGTGCTCGTCCATAATTGTATACCTACCTGTGGTGGTGTTTTTTTTTTCTATCTTCTTCATACTAGTAGTTTAGGAGTCTGCTGCTGACAGTGTCCAGCAGGTCCGCCATTATATAATATATACCTGTCCTGCAGTAGTGATATATATATATTTTTTTTATATCATTATCATCCAGTCTATACTAGCAGACGCAGTACGGTAATCCACGGCTGTAGCTACCTCTGTGTCGGCAGTGCTCGTCCATAATTGTATACCTACCTGTGGTGGGTTTTTTTTTTTCTATCTTCTTCATACTAGTAGTTTAGGAGTCTGCTGCTGACAGTGTCCAGCAGGTCCGTCACTATATAATATATACCTGTCCTGCAGTAGTGATATATATATATTTTTTATATCATTATCATCCAGTCTATACTAGCAGACGCAGTACGGTAGTCCACGGCTGTAGCTACCTCGGTGTCGGCAGTCACTCGTCATCCATAAGTATACTAGTATCCATCCATCTCCATTGTTTACCTGAGGTGCCTTTTAGTTGTGCCTATTAAAATATGGAGAACAAAAATGTTGAGGTTCCAAAAATAGGGAAAGATCAAGATCGACTTCCACCTCGTGCTGAAGCTGCTGCCACTAGTCATGGCCGAGACGATGAAATGCCATCAACGTCGTCTGCCAAGGCCGATGCCCAATGTCATAGTACAGAGCATGTAAAATCCAAAACACCAAATATCAGTAAAAAAAGGACTAAAAAATCTAAAATAAAATCGTCGGAGGAGAAGCGTAAACTTGCCAATATGCCATTTACCACACGGAGTGGCAAGGAACGGTTGAGTCCCTGGCCTATGTTCATGGCTAGTGGTTCAGCTTCACATGAGGATGGAAGCACTCAGCCTCTCGCTAGAAAAATTAAAAGACTTAAGCTGGCAAAAGCACAGCAAAGAACTGTGCGTTCTTCGAAATCACAAATCCACAAGGAGAGTCCAATTGTGTCGGTTGCGATGCCTGACCTTCCCAACACTGGACGTGAAGAGCATGCGCCTTCCACCATTTGCACGCCCCCTGCAAGTGCTGGAAGGAGCACCCACAGTCCAGTTCCTGATAGTCAGATTGAAGATGTCAGTGTTGAAGTACACCAGGATGAGGAGGATATGGGTGTTGCTGGCGCTGGGGAGGAAATTGACCAGGAGGATTCTGATGGTGAGGTAACATAGTAACATAGTATCTGAGGTTGAAAAAAGACAATTGTCCATCGAGTTCAACCTATTTGTGGTGTCCTATGCATGATGATTTGACTAAAATTTCTGACTGATGCTGCTGTCAGCAGCCATTGCATTTTATCCCTATTTATAGTAACTATAATGCATGACTATGCACCATACCCCTGGATATCCTTTTCCAATAGGAATTTATCCAACCCATTCTTAAAAGTGTTGACAGATTCCGCCATTACAACTCTCTCGGGCAGGGAATTCCAAACACGTATTGTCCTTACCGTGAAAAAGCCTTTACGCCGTATTGTGCGGAATCTCCTCTCCTCTGACCTGAGCGAGTGTCCACGAGTCCTCTGTGTTGATCTAACCAAAAACAGGTCCCGCGCAAGTTCTGTGTATTGTCCCCTTATATATTTGTAGATGTTGATCATATCCCCTCTTAGTCTCCGCTTTTCCAATGTAAACATGCCTAGTCTTTCAAGCCTTCCCTTGTATTCCATCGTCTCCATGCCCTTAATTAGTTTGGTCGCCCTCCTCTGTACCTTTTCAAGCTCCAGGATATCCTTTTTGTAGTACGGTGCCCAGAACTGTACACAGTATTCAAGGTGTGGCCTCACTAGTGATTTATATAACGGGAGTATAATACTCTCGTCCCTAGCATCAATACCCCGTTTTATGCATGCTAATATCTTATTAGCCTTCTTTGCTGCAGTCCTACTTTGGATACTACTTCTTAGCTTGCTATCTATGAGGACACCTAAGTCCTTTTCCAGTACAGAATCCCCTAATTTTACCCCATTTAGTAGGTAGGTGTAATTTTTGTTCTTGTTACCACAGTGCATTACCTTACACTTGTCTGTGTTGAAGCGCATTCTCCATTTGGCTGCCCATGCTTCTAATTTAACTAAGTCGTTCTGAAGAGACTCGGCATCCTCCTCTGTATTTATAGCCTTACACAATTTGGTATCATCTGCAAAAATTGACACCATGCTCTCTAGACCTTCTGTTAGGTCGTTAATGAAAATATTGAACAATAGCGGTCCTAATACTGAGCCTTGCGGCACACCACTTAGCACTTCAGTCCAAGTTGAAAAAGATCCATTAACCACAACGCGCTGCTTCCTATTATCTAACCAGTTTTTGACCCAAGTGCATATTGTGCTTCCTAGCCCTGATTCTTGTAGCTTGTATATAAGTCTCATGTGCGGTACAGTATCGAACGCTTTGGCAAAGTCTAAAAAGATTACATCCACGTCTTTACCCTGATCTAGGTTTGCGCTTACTGTTTCATAAAAGCCAAGTAAGTTGGTTTGACAGGATCTGTCCTTCATAAACCCATGTTGATTCCTTTTAATGACCTTATTTGTTTCAAGGAACTTCTGAATACTATCTCTTAGAATACCTTCCAATACTTTCCCCACTATAGATGTAAGACTAACTGGTCTATAATTACCTGGTTCAGATTTACTTCCCTTTTTGAATATAGGCACTACTTCCGCTATACGCCAGTCTTTGGGAACCATACCTGATATAACTGAATCCTCAAAGATCAAAGGTAGTGGTTTTGCCAGTTCAGAGTGAAGCTCCATTAGAACCCTTGGATGAATACCATCGGGCCCTGGTGATTTATTAATCTTTAAATGTTTTAATCGGTCACAGACTACTTCCTCGCTTAAATAAGTACCTATCAGTGTGATATTGTCATTATTGAGATTGTGTGTCAGTCCCTGAATTGGGTCCTCTCTAGTGAATACTGTTGAAAAAAACTCATTTAGTGTGTCCGCTATGTCATTATCATTTTTGCTTAAGACTCCCAACTTGTCTTTCAAAGGGCCTATACTCTCCTTTTTTAATCTCTTGCTATTAATGTATTTAAAGAATTTTTTGGGATTCGCTTTGCTTTCCTTTGCTACTAGTTTTTCAGTTTCTACTTTAGCCGCTCTTATTTCCTTTTTGCAATTTTTGTTACATTCCTTATATTGCTGAAATGACTCTGCATCCCCGTCAGATTTGTATTTTTTAAATGCTCGCCTTTTCTTGCCCATAAGTTCCTTAATCTTTTTGTTAAGCCACATCGGTTTATGATTTTTATTCCCTTTTTTGCTACTCATAGGAATATATTTGAGTGTATTTTTAGCTAGCAGGAATTTTAGTACCTCCCATTTCTCCGTAGTATTTTTTCCTAAAAGCAAACCTTCCCATTCAATATCCCTGAAAAATACCCTCATCATTTCAAAGTTGGCTTTGCTAAAGTTTAAAGTCCTAGTTGAGCCAGTATAGGGCTGTTTGTAGAAACTGATGTTGAATGTGACCATATTGTGGTCGTTGTTTCCTATGGGTTCCCCTACTATAATACCCGATACCAAATCCTGATTGTTTGTTAATACCAGGTCTAAGATTGCATTGTACCTAGTTGGTTCCTCAATTAGTTGGACTAGGTAGTTATCATTTAGTGTGTTTAAAAACATACTGCCCCTAGCAGTATCACATGAATTGTTTTTCCAGTTTATCTCTGGATAGTTAAAATCTCCCATCACTACTATGTCTCCTACTCCTGCTGCTTTTTCAATTTGCTTTAGTAACAATTCATCATCAGATGCGTTGATACCAGGTGGCCTATAGCATACACCCAATACTAACTTTTTTGTTCCTTTTTCCCCGCATGCAATTTCTACCCATAATGTCTCAACAGTGTCTACAGTCCCCTCCTGACGATCTTCCCATATATTAGGTTTTAAAAACGGCTTTACGTACAGACACACCCCTCCACCCTTTTTATTTAGTCTGTCTCTCCTAAACAGTGTATAGCCCTCTAGATTGACTGTCCAATCATGAGATTCATCCCACCAAGTTTCAGTAATGCCTATAATATCATACTGTTTGCTTGCTGCAAGTATTTCTAGTTCACCCTTTTTAGCAGTAATGCTTCTGGCGTTTACATACATACAACTAAGATAAGTATTTTCCCTTGCGTTAGGGACATCTTTCACCTTATGTGGCAAGGATGACCTGTAATCGTCATTGGTTAGTGCTTTGGTAAAATCCCTTTTAGTACCCATGTTAGTAACCTTACCGCCTGCTCTTACCCTCCCCCCAACTTCTCCCCCATTTCGTTTACTACTGCCGTCCCCACTATTCTCACTGCATGACCCGTAGTTTCTAGCTAAACCCTCCCCCCAGGCTCCTAGTTTAAAATCTCCTCCAACCTTCTAACCATCCTTCCCCCCAGCACCGCTGCCCCCTCCTCAGTCAGGTGCAATCCGTCACGACAAAAGAGATGGCGCCTGACTGAGAAGTCCGCCCAGTGTTCCAGGAACACAAACCCCTCTTTCCTGCACCAATCCCTAAGCCACACATTTACCTCCCTAATCTCCCTCTGCCTCCCTGGACTAGCGCGTGGCACTGGTAATAATTCCGAGAATATTACCTTAGATGTCCTTGCCTTCAGTTTCTTTCCTAAGTCCCTATAGTCTTTCTTAAGGACATCCCACCTTCCGCTAACTTTGTCATTGGTGCCAACGTGCACCAAGACCACCGGGTCTTTGCCAGCCCCTCCCAACAATCTATCTACCCGGTCCGCGATGTGCCGTACCCGAGCACCCGGGAGACAACAGACTGTACGGCGATCACGGTCCCGGTAGCAGATTGCCCTATCTGCCTTCCTGATGATAAAATCCCCTACCACCACCATTTGACTAGGTACCTCTCTATCTTTTATCCCAACTGCGCCAGAGGGACCGCACCTCTGGATGCTAGAGGGAGCAGTCTCCTCCGGCACCGTCATTTCTTCACTATCATCCTCCGATTCCTCGTCCAATCGGGCAAATTTGTTCGGGTTTGATAGTTCGGAGATGTCGTGCCTCCCCCTCTTTTTCTTCCTTCTAACTGTGACCCAACTGGCTACCTGATCATCATCCTCTTCTACCAGTGACCCCTCCCGCAACTCCTCCACCGTTCTGTCTAAACTACGCTCGAGATTGTGAATCTCCCTCAGTCGCGTAACGGTTTGCTCTAGATCAGTTACCTGGGCTTCCAGGGCAACCGTTCGCACACACCTCGTGCAGATGTATTCACACTGGGCCGGTAGCTCCAGGTGTGCATACATCTTGCACGACATGCACTAAGTGAGGTCCTCAATCACAGCCCCTCCCATATTGTTTGCAAGGTCTAACTCCCTGTTACACTCAAAGAAAAAGCAGCAAAAATAAAAAAATAGAAGACAAGCAATCTCACTTATACAATAATTAAGCTGGCTTATACTTATCTATCTTTGTGCGGTTCTTGGTCCTTCACTTTTATGCAGCCGTAGTACTCTCTCCTGTGGCACCTATACTCCTTGTAGCAGTTGCAGTTGTTCCAGCTCACTGCTCCTCCTTTTCACTCAGCTTCCAGCTCCTGCTAAGAAAAAAAAAAAAAAAAATGCCCCTCACACCCGCACAATCACAGCCCCTCTGCTACTCCAAGAGACCCTCTCACTCACTCACAATGTCAGCCCCTTGCAGCCTCACCAGAAGTTTACTGGCACTGCAAAATGAGTGTTCCTGATTGTGTATTATAAAACTCACCTTTTTCTGTATTCTAACTCACCTTTTTACTGTTTCCAACTCTCACTTAGAAATCCCAGCAGCACTTGGAAGAGACCAGCCCCACAGAGCAGGCTCAAAGAGTCTAGTCACTGCTTATATAGGCTCACCCAGCTGCTTCAATCAGCCCCTCCCCCTCCTGATTACTCCTGATTACTCACACCTGAGTTAACCCCTCTGGCTATCACCTCACACTTTATTTGCTTTTTTTATTTTTTTCCTCCAAAAGGAAAAAAAAAAAAACAACAACAAAAAAAACCCAGTACAGATATATTAAAACAAAAAGAAACAGTATAGATACAAACAATCAATCAGAATCAGATTACTTTCTCTCACAAAATTACTATCTTTATATGGATAGAGTTCACCTTTTTATTGTTTCCAACTCTCACTTAGAAATCCCAGCAACACTTGGAAGAGACCAGCCCCACAGAGCAGGTGGTTTGTTTAAGTCAGGCACCCGGGGAGACACCTGTTGTCCGTGGGAGGAATATGGCCATTGACATGCCTGGTGAAAATACCCAAAAAATCAGCTCTTCGGTGTGGAAGTATTTCAACAGAAATGCGGACAACATTTGTCAAGCCGTGTGTTGCCTTTGTCAAGCTGTAATAAGTAGGGGTAAGGATGTTAACCACCTCGGAACATCCTCCCTTATACGTCACCTGCAGCGCATTCATAATAAGTCAGTGACAAGTTCAAAAACTTTGGGCGACAGTGGAAGCAGTCCACTGACCAGTAAATCCCTTCCTCTTGTAACCAAGCTCACGCAAACCACCCCACCAACTCCCTCAGTGTCAATTTCCTCCTTCCCCAGGAATGCCAATAGTCCTGCAGGCCATGTCACTGGCAATTCTGATGAGTCCTCTCCTGCCTGGGATTCCTCCGATGCATCCTTGCGTGTAACGCCTACTGCTGCTGGCGCTGCTGTTGTTGCTGCTGGGAGTCGATGGTCATCCCAGAGGGGAAGTCGTAAGACCACTTTTACTACTTCCACCAAGCAATTGACTGTCCAACAGTCCTTTGCGAGGAAGATGAAATATCACAGCAGTCATCCTGCTGCAAAGCGGATAACTGAGGCCTTGGCATCCTGGGCGGTGAGAAACGTGGTTCCAGTATCCATCATTACTGCAGAGCCAACTATAGACTTGTTTGAGGTACTGTGTCCCCGGTACCAAATACCATCTAGGTTCCATTTCTCTAGGCAGGCGATACCGAAAATGTACACAGACCTCAGAAAAAGACTCACCAGTGTCCTAAAAAATGCAGTTGTACCCAATGTCCACTTAACCACGGACATGTGGACAAGTGGAGCAGGGCAGACTCAGGACTATATGACTGTGACAGCCCACTGGGTAGATGTATGGACTCCCGCCGCAAGAACAGCAGCAGCGGCACCAGTAGCAGCATCTCGCAAACGCCAACTCTTTCCTAGGCAGGCTACGCTTTGTATCACCGCTTTCCAGAATACGCACACAGCTAAAAACCTCTTACGGCAACTGAGAAAGATCATCGCAGAATGGCTTACCCCAATTGGACTCTCCTGTGGATTTGTGGCATCGGACAACGCCAGCAATATTGTGTGTGCATTAAATATGGGCAAATTCCAGCACGCCCCATGTTTTGCACATACCTTGAATTTGGTGGTGCAGAAGTATTTAAAAAACGAGAGGGGCGTGCAAGAGATGCTGTCGGTGGCCAGAAGAATTGCGGGACACTTTCGGCGTACAGGCACCACGTACAGAAGACTGGAGCAACACCAAAAACGCCTGAACCTACCCTGCCATCATCTGAAGCAAGAAGTGGTAACGAGGTGGAATTCAACCCTCTATATGCTTCAGAGGTTGGAGGAGCAGCAAAAGGCCATTCAAGCCTATACAACTGAGCACGATATAGGAGGTGGAATGCACCTGTCTCAAGCGCAGTGGAGAATGATTTCAACGTTGTGCAAGGTTCTGCAACCTTTTGAACTTGCCACACGTGAAGTCATTTCAGACACTGCCAGCCTGAGTCAGGTCATTCCCCTCATCAGGCTTTTGCAGAAGAAGCTGGAGACATTGAAGGAGGAGCTAACACAGAGCGATTCCGCTAGGCATGTGGGACTTGTGGATGGAGCCCTTAATTCGCTTAACAAGGATTCACGGGTGGTCAATCTATTGAAATCAGAGCACTACATTTTGGCCACCGTGCTCGATCCTAGATTTAAAACCTACCTTGGATCTCTCTTTCCGGCAGACACAAGTCTGCAGGGGTTCAAAGAACTGCTGGTGAGAAAATTGTCAAGTCAAGCGGAACGCGACCTGTCAACATCTCCTCCTTCACATTCTCCCGCAACTGGGGGTGCGAGGAAAAGGCTCAGAATTCCGAGCCCACCCGCTGGCGGTGATGCAGGGCAGTCTGGAGCGACTGCTAATGCTGACATCTGGTCCGGACTGAAGGACCTGCCAACGATTACGGACATGTCGTCTACTGTCACTGCATATGATTCTCTCCCCATTGAAAGAATGGTGGAGGATTATATGAGTGACCGCATCCAAGTAGGCACGTCAGACAGTCCGTACGTATACTGGCAGGAAAAAGAGGCAATTTGGAGGCCCTTGCACAAACTGGCTTTATTCTACCTAAGTTGCCCTCCCACAAGTGTGTACTCCGAAAGAGTGTTTAGTGCCGCCGCTCACCTTGTCAGCAATCGGCGTACGAGGTTACTTCCAGAAAATGTGGAGATGATGTTCATTAAAATGAATTATAATCAATTCCTCCATGGAGACATTCACCAGCAGCAATTGCCTCCACAAAGTACACAGGGAGCTGTGATGGTGGATTCCAGTGGGGACGAATTGATAATCTGTGAGGAGGGGGATGTACACAGTGATGAATCGGAGGATGATGATGAGGTGGACATCTTGCCTCTGTAGAGCCAGTTTGTGCAAGGAGAGATTAATTGCTTCTTTTTTGGTGGGGGTCCAAACCAACCCGTCATTTCAGTCACAGTCGTGTGGCAGACCCTGTCACTGAAATGATGGGTTGGTTAAAGTGTGCATGTCCTGTTTATACAACATAAGGGTGGGTGGGAGGGCCCAAGGACAATTCCATCTTGCACCTCTTTTTTCTTTCATTTTTCTTTGCGTCATGTGCTGTTTGGGGAGTGTTTTTTGGAAGGGCCAGCCTGCGTGACACTGCAGTGCCACTCCTAGATGGGCCAGGTGTTTGTGTCGGCCACTAGGGTCGCTTAGCTTACTCACACAGCTACCTCATTGCGCCTCTTTTTTTCTTTGCGTCATGTGCTGTTTGGGGAGTGTTTTTTGGAAGGGCCAGCCTGCGTGACACTGCAGTGCCACTCCTAGATGGGCCAGGTGTTTGTGTCGGCAACTAGGGTCGCTTAGCTTACTCACACAGCTACCTCATTGCGCCTCTTTTTTTCTTTGCGTCATGTGCTGTTTGGGGAGTATTTTTTGGAAGGGCCATCCTGCGTGACACTGCAGTGCCACTCCTAGATGGGCCAGGTGTTTGTGTCGGCCACTTGGGTCGCTGAGCTTAGTCACACAGCTACCTCATTGCGCCTCTTTTTTTCTTTGCGTCATGTGCTGTTTGGGGAGTGTTTTTTTGAAGGGCCATCCTGCGTGACACTGCAGTGCCACTCCTAGATGGGCCAGGTGTTTGTGTCGGCCACTAGGGTCGCTTAGCTTACTCACACAGCTACCTCATTGCGCCTCTTTTTTTCTTTGCGTCATGTGCTGTTTGGGGAGTGTTTTTTTGAAGGGCCATCCTGCGTGACACTGCAGTGCCACTCCTAGATGGGCCAGGTGTTTGTGTCGGCCACTAGGGTCGCTGAGCTTACTCACACAGCTACCTCATTGCGCCTCTTTTTTTCTTCTTTGCATCATGTGCTGTTTGGGGAGTGTTTTTTGGAAGGGCAATCCTGCCTGACACTGCAGTGCCACTCCTAGATGGGCCAGGTGTTTGTGTCGGCCACTAGGGTCGCTGAGCTTAGTCACACAGCTACCTCATTGCGCCTCTTTTTTTTCTTCTTTGCGTCATGTGCTGTTTGGGGAGTATTTTTTGGAAGGGCCATCCTGCCTGACACTGCAGTGCCACTCCTAGATGGGCCAGGTGTTTGTGTCGGCCACTTGGGTCGCTGAGCTTAGTCACACAGCTACCTCATTGCGCCTCTTTTTTTCTTTGCGTCATGTGCTGTTTGGGGAGTGTTTTTTGGAAGGGCCATCCTGCGTGACACTGCAGTGCCACTCCTAGATGGGCCAGGTGTTTGTGTCGGCCACTAGGGTCGCTGAGCTTAGTCATCCAGCGACCTCGGTGCAAATTTTAGGACTAAAAATAATATTGTGAGGTGTGAGGTGTTCAGAATAGACTGAAAATGAGTGGAAATTATGGTTATTGAGGTTAATAATACTTTGGGATCAAAATGACCCCCAAATTCTACGATTGAAGCTGTTTTTTAGGGTTTTTTTGAAAAAAACACCCGAATCCAAAACACACCCGAATCCGACAAAAAAAATTCGGTGAGGTTTTGCCAAAACGCGTTCGAACCCAAAACACGGCCGCGGAACCGAACCCAAAACCAAAACCCAAAACCCGAAAAATTTCCGGTGCACATCTCTACTTTACACAGTTCCACTCCTGGAATATGCTAACTAAAATCAGCTAATCTGTGAGCAAGATAATTGCAAACATGAAAAAAGAATACAAAACAACACAAGAGATTCAGGCCCGGCTGAAAGAGAGTGGTATTTTAATTACTTTACAGACTGTGCGCTATCAAGCATTTATGAGGACGCAATATAAATATAGAACTCCTTTCTTAAATGTACATGGTAGGTATTTGACAGAAACTTTTTAATACTGTATGTTACTGTCAATACTGTATAAAGTAATGTACAGTACTTTACATTGCAATTTCAACTGACCCTTTAACTGAACACTAATTTCTTTGTGTTACTGTATATTGTAGGAAAGCCAAAAAGATTGTGGACAAATTAACTTGTGAGGAAGATGAGCGTACAGTTGGACAAATAAGACGTATTCTCCATTCAGAATATGATCTCGGCTTCTAATGTTCCAGCATCAAATGGATACGTAGAGAACTTGGATGGACTTTTGGCCAGACACGGTACGTAGAGTAAAATTCAATATAATAACCCACAGATGCACTTACTGTACAGTAGTAAACAATCCTTAATAATGCACTGAATTACTGTAGTGTAATTTTTTTTTTCTTTACATGGGATACACACCATGATTAGGGATGTTAATAAAGAAAAGAGAGTTAAACAAGCATGATGGTGGATTAACAGTGGTGAAAAATGTAACAATGTCATTTTCATAGACTAAACTTCTGTTTTTCTAGAGAGGTTCTCATGAATGTCCTTCAGCAAGCATCATTATATCTCATTAAAATCAAGTCCCAAGCATCCATTAAAGGTCCATGTATGGGGTTCTATACAGTATGTTGCAAGGGTGTCAGACCTATAGTTTTTGAAGGTAATGTTGTTACGAACAACTGGGGAGTTCCCCAGTGGCAACTGGGGAGTTCCAGTACTCACGAGTGAAGCTGCGGCCAGTTATGAATGACTGCAGTAATGCCTACAATAACCCCTAATTCCATTACTCCCCCCAGTGGTTGGTTGGTGCCTGCAGAGCTAGTCTTCTCCTTTAGCAGCAGTGTTTGAATGGTCAAATTAGGTCCGCCCAGACTCCGATGCCCCCAGGTCTTACGAGGTAACAAGGCACCAACTGAGACTGCGAGTGAATAAGGGAGAAGCTAACTAAAGGCCCATACACATTTGACGATGCACACGTCGCTAACGACCGTCGTTAACGACTTCCCTTGAACTTCCCTTGAACAGCTGAGCAAACGACATGAGCATACACACTACCAACGACCAAAGACCATTCATCGTTGAAGCATCCAAGCTGAACAGTTTATTAAAATAATGAGCTGGGAACAGGGCTGGTGAACAGTGGCTTGGTCGTTGGTCGTTCACACCATACACATTCAACGACGTCTCTGGTCGGTAACGACCATAGTGGAAATTGAGCATACATGCTCCACAGATAAGCGAGGGTCGTTAACGTCCCGCGGGGCCGCGCATCGGTGGTCGTTGGATGCATACACACTTTGACGATATAATGAGCAACGTCGTTGATGAGGGCTGAAATGAGCGACGTTGCTCATTTTATCGTCAAGTGTGTATGGGCCTTAAGACTAGCATGACTACCAATGGGAGAGAATACAGAAAGGACAATGAACAGATTATATGCAGCATGGCCACTGAAGTCCCAACATAGAAACCAAGGTACAGAGTGTAGAAAGCTAACACACTGAATGTATGAGTGATGCAACATTGCATGAAGATGTTATAATACAGAAATACAGGAAAGCAGTGTCTGTGTGGAAACTCCACAAAAACCTGAGTACAAGGCTAGCTGGTTCTGGTCAGGTAATCAATCTGGCAAGGTCTCCAGGTCACAGGTTCAACACAGGCAGACAGGGTCTAATACAAGCTGACAGGTTCTCACTGAATGCTGTAAGATCTTATAATACAGAGATGTAAGCAAGACAGTGTCTGTGTGGAACTCCACCCACTGCTTAGCAAAAACCTGAATACAAAGCTGTCTGGATCTGGTCAGGTTATCAATCGAGCAAGGTCTCCAGGTCACAGGTACAACACAGATAGACAGGATCTCTCTTGAGCTGACAGGTTCAAGATTCCACTATAGGACAGGACCTGGACACAGGTACAAACAGGAACATGTATCTATCACCAGCGTCAGTTGAAGGGCAGGCTGGGTAACAAAGGAAGCATGCCCCAATCAGGATGACTGGAGGCCAGACACAAGGTAATGGCTTAATTAACTGTCAGGTGAGACAGCACAGGCCACACATACAGGAGACAGGCTGCAGTTACACAGACTCACCACATAATGGCCTAATTATCTGACAGGTGAGGCTGCACAGCCCACACATACAGGAGACAGGCTGCAGTTACACAGATCGTCAAAGGCGGCCCGCAACAGTACTCTAAACAAGTACATGAGAAAACCTGGCATGCAAACAGAAATATACCATAAAAACATAAACAGAATGCAAACAGGAATGAGCCACAGCAGTGGCTCATGACAAATGTACTGTACATGACAAAACAGTTGTAAAAAAAAAGCAGAATGCAAACTGTAATATTTGCAATCCTTGACAGTATACAATAGTGTGTGTGTGTGTTAATAACAAAATTACTTATCTCTATAGCACAGGTTCTCAAACTCGGTCCTCAGGACCCCACACAGTGCATGTTTTGCAGGTAACCCAGCAGTTGCACAGGTGTATTAATTACTCACTGACACATTTTAAAAGGCTCACAGGTGGAGCTAATTATTTCACTTGTGATTCTGCGAGGAGACCTGCAAAACATGCACTGTGTGGGGTCCTGAGGACCGAGTTTGAGAACCTGTGCTCTATAGGGTTCATGGACAATACATTTTTCCAAGAAAAACAGTCAATGGCTGTTTGGTGCCATTTTCGAGAAAATACTAACCATCTGGACACAGACTATTCCAGGATAATGATCCAAAATATTCTGCCTCAGGAAAATGTATCTAAGAGAGGTATAAATTAGCATTGCACACCACCAGAGTAAGTATTGTCCTACTGTATTCACTGATTACTGTACAATAATGTAATTACTGCATGATTCATTTTGTATTTTTTTTTATACTCTGCTTTAGGTCACCGGTCATGAATCCTATTGAATTGGTCTGGGCTTAGTTGAAGAGGTTCATCAGGTGTGAAGTGAAAATGAAAGGAAAAGTAACTTTTGAATGGGATAAAGAAGTTTTGAGAAGATGTACTGACACCTGTGCAGTGTAGTAATTATATTAGTCACCTGTATAAAGTGTTACCTGTTGTAGTTGAAAGAAATGGTCATGCAACTGCTTTGTAGCTTGTACAGTGTTGTATACTATACCTTTAACATTGAGCCCCTGTCCCCTTCCCTATCCACCTCACACGCTTGGACATAATGTATGTCGAAACTTTTATAGAGCAAAGTAAACAACATGTGCTTTAAGTCTAATATACCTGGCATGATACATGAACACATACAGTATACCACTTATTAAACTACTAACTGTCTGAATACTAAGAAAAAAACACACAACAACAAAGTATGGCAACGTACAGAAAAAAAATCTGCCATACAGCAGAAAGTTATTTTTGTATTTTTTTAAATAACAAAAAAAAACATTAAATTAAATGAAACATAAGGTAAACGCAGTTCACAACTGCCCGCAGCAAGAGTAGCATCCTGATGCGCTGTTCTGTAGGGGGGTAAAAATGCAATTAGAAAATTAATAGGGTTAAATGGTCGTACCATATATAGTACCAAAGTTTTTGTTATACACAGTATACTGTAATAAATCAGTCACTACAGGTACAGAATCAAGCATTTCACAAGTGTAATACCCGGGCAGCGCCGCATCCGTCAGTGATTTAAAGCATTGAACGGCAGGCCATCTCATCACAAACAGCAAGCAGTTTATTTAAAGTTCAGACAGGGTCACCACAGTAATAACATTTAATCCATTGTTCTTCTCCCTCCAGCACGAACTTTGTTTCGATTATATCAGATTACAGCAGTTCAGCATTTCCTTCCATTCGCTTCAATGGCAATAACAGCATAAACAATGATTGTACAGCATTACATTACATACCTGCACAGTCTCTGGGAATCAGTAGTGCGGCAGCCACAAACTGAGATTCTTTTCGGTTCATACTCCCACTATTCACTGGGGGCTCTCTGCAGTCTATCTAAACGGGATCTCTCATGGACTCATCACTGGGGGCCTTCCGCCACACGTGGTTTCCTACCACTCACCCAGATAGTCCTCTCCTGAAGACTCACACCTCCCGTCCTGCTTCAAGGGTACCCCTCAAGGTGGGGATCTCCCTTGGTCCCTGGTTCCTTCCACTGTACTCTGCATACCATGGCTCTCACACTGCACTCTCCATCTCTCACTGAAGCTGCTGGCTCTCCTGTTACACTGCAGATGTGGGCTCCCCCTCTCTTAATAGCAACACCCACATGCTGCTCTTCTCTCCATAATGCCAGGGACTATGGAACTCACTTTCGCCTGTCCACGGTCCCTGGACTTTGTTACTTCAGGACACTAGCCTGTGCCCTCCGTCTCTTATTCCAGCAAACTGCTCATCTGCCTCTATACATTTTTCCTTTTTTTGTCTCACTTCCTGTCCTCCCCCTACATGTGTCAGGGTCTGCCAGAACTGGTTTAACTGGTTTGGGTCATAAACTCCCCCACTCACTAATAAGAATCAAATGGCTTTTGGAACTTTCCAAAGTCTCTTGTCTCCTTACATTCCAGTATGCCACACAAGTACATTAACAAACTTACTAAAATATACTGTAATGACAAAATGTGATTTTACTAACACTCATTTCCTCTCTGAGATCAGCTCACAACCTTATCACCTACTTTGAGCTCAATGAGATGCTACAGTACAGGACTGTTTTCTATAGTAAAGTACATTCACTTCTCTTGAAATTGCTATATTCGGTTATATCACACCTTTACAGTTATACTATACTGTATGTATCTTGCAAGGTGGAGCAATAATAGGCCAGATTCATACTGTATGTCGATGCCTTGAGTCCTTGTATTGTTTATTTTGGGTTCACTATGGCTGGCCGGCGGTCGGGCTCCCGGCGACCAGCATACCGGCGCCGGGAGCCCGACCGCCGGCTGACCGACAGTGTGGCGAGCGCAAATGAGCCCCTTGCGGGCTCGCTGCGCTCGCCACGCTACGGGCACGGTGGCGCGCTACGCGCGCCACACTATTTTATTCTCCCTCTATGGGGGTCGTGGACCCCCACGAGGGAAAATAAGTGTCGGTATGCCGGCGGTCGGGCTCCCGGCGCCGGTATACTGAGCGCCGGGAGCCCGACCACCGGCATACAGAAGACCACCCTTTATTTTCCCACAGTGTACACTTTGTAGTGCGCACAACATGGCTGCCTCACCTGGTGGGCTGATGTAATGGGACTAAAAATATTTGTACCTGAAAGTTATCTTGGGACCCGACTCCTAGCATTACGACACTGCAACCACCAATTATGTGTCATGAGACATATGCTACTGTACTCCAGCCAGAGTAATCCTACTGTACATACAAAGTGTGGCCAATATGTATGACTCATTTGTTACAGGTACTGTACCTTTTGTGAGTAGAATATACAACCATTGGAAGTTATTGCCCAAAATGTCTGCACCACTCTGCATTAGGCCTATTGTGCACTCTAGCTTTTCTGTTTACTGTACTTCAGTATTATGCATCGCGGGCTGCTAATTGCGGCATAGCGTTCTACTCTGGTACAGGAATAGGTTCAGTGTGGCCATAGGCAGTGGGGAAGCGACTCTCCTACTGCCCAATTACACAAGGGGGGCCTCCAGCAGTTAAGAAATACAGGCAGTGGGGAGCTGTGTGCACCCGCAGCCTGTGCTAATATACAGTTTCTCCCGGTATGATCGCGGGAGCGTGTGCCGAAGCCGGCATCCCGGTAGCATAATGCCAGCAGGAGGGACGAGCGCAACAAGCCCCTTGCGGGCTCGCTGCGGTTGCCAATGGTTCTATTCCCACTCTATGAGTGTCATGGACACCCACGAATGGGAATAGTCCCTGTTGGTCGGCATGCCGACCGTCGGGATTGTGAGGTTGCGGTATGTTAAGGGCGGTAATTTGAGACCACAATATATACAAACACAGCTGAGCTATAGTACTTAAAATAAGAGTTAAAAAACTGGAATAAAACTAATAAAAAAGGTTATTCCTTATCTGGATATGAGGTCAGTACAGGTCAGCTGTGTTTGTATATATTGTCCCATTTTTTTATATGTGTCTAATGTGATATACTTTGTTAATAAATTGTAATTATTTTTATATCAATTCGGTATACCACCTTATTACAGACACCAGTGGTCGCTATATATCCCTCATCCTTTCTTTACCAATATATATATATATATATATATATATATATATATGGTGAGAGTAGGTAGGCACTCCCAATCATTGTGCGATACTCAGCCACGGTGCCAGAAGCCATATGAGACATGTATAGTAGTGAAGAAATGGCACTCAGTGGACTTTTTGGAAAGAAATAGTCAAATTACATACATCATTTGCAACGTTTCGGGTTTATTATCCGTCGTCAGGCATATAAACACATACATCACCAAAAATTGTCTTAAATACTTTACAAGTTCCCGCCAGCCCGCCGTGCTCCCCCGCTGTCAGGCCAGAAGTTCGGAGAGTCCGCTGTTTCCGACCAGCGTTAGCGTCAGAGTTACCATGGAGACCTGGCACCGGCTAGCGAGACAAAAGAACAAAGTGCTATACATTGTACTCACACCTAAACATATACAATAAAGACTATATATAAAAACTAACTCGAGCAAAATCATCCTGTCAAGTAGATAATCCAGATGTAATATCTATATTCATCTGACAATTTAACAAATGGATTAATTAAAGGGACATATATTAAAGATACAGGATGAATACGTATAGAAGCAAATGGACATCCTGAAAAATTACTTTTCGTGTTTTGTGTTTTGGTTTTGGTTCTAATTCCACTTTCGTGTTTTGGTTTTGGCTTGGTTTTGCCAAAACCACCCTTTCGTGTTTTGGTTTTGGTTTTAGATCTGGATGATTTTAAAAAAAAAACACATAAAAACAGCTAAAATCACAGAATTTGGAGATAATTTTGCTCCTACAGTATTATTAACCTCAATAACAATCATTTCCACTCATTTCCAGTCTATTCTGAACACTTCACACCTCACAATATTGTTTTTAGGCCTAAAAGTTGCACCGAGGTGGCTGTATGACTAAGCTAAGCGACACAAGTGTGCGGCACAAACACCTGGCCCATCTAGGAGTGGCACTGCAGTTGCAGACAAGATGGCACTATTCAAAAACTAGTACCCAAACAGCACATGATGCAAAGAAGAAAAAGAATTGCAATGAGGTAGTTGTATGACTAAACCAAGTGACACAAAGAATTGGCCCATCTAGGCGTGGCACTGCAGTGGCAGACAGGAGGGCAGATATAAAAAGAAAAAAGGCCCCAAACAGCACATCATGCAAAGAAGAAAAAGAATTGCAATGAGGTAGTTGTATGACTAACCCAAGCGACACAAAGAATTGGCCCATCTAGGCGTGGCACTGCAGTGGCAGACAGGAGGGCAGATATATATATAAAAAAAGGCCCCAAACAGCACATAATGCAAAGAAGAAAAAGAATTGCAATGAGGTAGTTGTATGACTAAGCCAAGTGACACAAACAATTGGCCCATCTAGGCGTGACACTGCAGTGGCAGACAGGAGGGCAGATATCAAAAAATGGCCCCTAACATCACATGATGCAACTGGAATTATACGTCCAAATCACTGGAATTAATTGGCAAGATCACTGTAATTAATAATTATTAAATCACTGAAATTAATTGGCAAAATCACTGTAATTATACGTCCAAATCACTGTAATTAAATGGCAAGATCACTGTAATTAATAATTATAAATCACTATAATTAATTGGCAAGATCACTGTAATTAATAATTATAAATTACTGAAATTAATTGGCAAAATCACTGTAATTATATGTCCAAATCACTGGAATTAAATGCCAAAATCTCGCTATCGCCTGCCTAGTGAAGTGGAATCTAGATGGGATTTGTTACCGGGGACACAATACCTCCATCAATTGTCTAAATCCCACTGCACTAATGGCGGATACCGGACCCACGTCTAACACCAACATAAGTGTCAAGGCCTCAGTTATGAGGGCTTCCATCGTCATGTGAAGCTGAACCATTAGTCATGAACATAGGCCAGGGCCTCAGCCGTTCCATTCCACTCCGTGTCGTAAATGGCATATTGGCAAGTTTACGTTTCTCCTCAGACGATTTCAATTTCTTTTTTTGGTTCTCTGGGAACCGAACCCGCTTATCTCTAGTATTAGTATACCCAAGTTAATCTAAACTTTTATTAATAAAAGAAGGAAACTTTATAAAGAAACGTTCAGATTTAACTGTTCATTGAGACCTCTAGGTCTGACAGTATCAAGGGTATGAATCCATTTGGCCTCCAATTGTAAAAGTTATGTACATTAGACACCACCAGCTTATATACCAACATTCCCCATAAAGGGGGTATAGCGGCCATCAAAACTTTGATTGAGAATAACATGTTATATACAGGTCCAGATATAAAAAAAATTCTCAAACTCCTAGAACTGGTCTTGGAACTGAAATATTTTTATTTTAATGCTCAGTATTATGTTCATGTCTCCGGTTGTGCGATGGGGTCTCCAGTCGCTCCCACCTATGCAAATGCTATATGGCACAACTGGAGAGGGAATTCTTCTTTACACAAGAAGTTCGGGACAAATTAGTCTATTACACCAGGTACATAGATGATGTACTGTAATTGTGGGGAGGCAACTTTGATGAATTTAATTCTCTCATGGAGGACATTAATTCCCGGGACACCCCAATTAAGTTTACATATAATCTTAGTTTGGAAGAAATATCATTTCTTGACGTGACCATTATGATAGTGGAACATAAAATTGATACAAAATTGTTCACAAAACCTACGAATCGGAACACCTTGTTGAGAGCCGATAGTTTCCAGCCTAGAGCAACCACCAACAGTCTGCCATTCTCCCAGATGCTAAGCGTAAAAAGAATTACCAGCAAGGGAGATGACTACACAAGTAGTATGGATATCTTGGAAGCTAAAATTAAAGAGAGAGTTTATAGCGCTGAGATCTTACAGGGGGCACGCACTAAAGTGAATTCTCTCTCTCGGTAGGAAACATTACAACACAAAGACAAAATTCCCCAATGGGATGTATTACATTGGGTGCAACAATATAATACTGCACACAATGTTATACTTAATAACAGGGGCACCAATTTTTCTTTTTGCTGGGTGCCGCATTGCCGGATGACGTAAGCAAGCTACGCTTGACGTAATTACGTCACGCCATGGCCGCACATGCAAGAGACCAGGAGGCTGATTGTGAGCTGGGGGTAGAGCCATGTGCCAAGTCATTTCCAGCTCGCGGCTCCACCCCCAGCTCACAGACAGCCTCCTGGTCTCTTTCGTATTCGGTGGCTGGGGGGAGTGTCAGCTGGGGGAAGCTGCAGTGCCATGCCCGGGGCTCCGCGGCACTGAGACTATGTTGCGCTCACCCCCGCTGGCAGCTTATGTGGTGAATGTTGGCTGGGGAAAGCTGTAGTGCCATGCCCGGGGCTCCGCTGAGAATATGCTGTGCTCACCCTCGCTGCCGGCTCATTGAATGTCGGCTGGGGGAAGCTGAAGTGCTGTGCCCGGGGCTCCGCTGAGAATATGCTGCACTCACCCCTGCTGGCGGCTCATGTGGTGTAGACATACACCACATGAGCCGCAAGTGGGAGTGAGTGCAGTATAGTCTCAGCAGAGCCCCGGGCACAGCACTTCAGCTTCCCCAAGCCGACATTCAATGAGGCGCCAGTGGGGGTGAGTGCAGGCAGTGACTGTAAGGACCTGCATAGGGACAGCTCCGTGGGTGCTCATCATTCTCCGTGGGTGCTCAGTCCCGGGAGCACCCACGGAATCGGCGCCTATGTGTAATACTACCAGGGATCTCTGAAGAACTGACGAACATGAAGAAGTCCAGAATAATGCCCAGCTATAAGAGTGGCTAGAACATCAGAGACTGGATGGTCCATACAGATGTTATCCAACAAATGGCATATAATATGGGACTTCAGGTAAAAAAGAATGGCTGCTTTCAATGCCCTAACTGCACTAAGTGCAGACATACAGTATGATCACTGGCAGATATTTCTTCCCTCCACACAATGGTCACAGATATGTAATTCGTCACGCCTTATCTTGTTCCAGTGCTTTTGTCGTCTACTTGATCAAGTGCCCGTGTGGACTGTGCTATGTCGGCAAGATAATATGATGCTTTAAGGAAAGGATCACCCTACATAGGACATCAATTAGAGTAGCCCTTAATGGGAAAAAGATTGATCAATCAGTGGCCAGACATTTTGCTGACTTGAGACATAACATCTCAAGCTTTAAACACATGGTCATTGATCATTTGGTTAATGACGGAAGACGCAGTGACAGACACAAGAGACTTTTACAATTGGAGGCCAAATGGATTCATACCCTTGATACTGTCAGACCTAGAAGTCTCAATGAACAGTTAAATCTGAACGTTTTCTTATAAAGTTTCCTTCTTTGATTTATAAAAGATTAGATTAACTTGGGTATACTAATACTAATAATTTTTCAGGATGTCCATTTGCCTCTATACTTATTCATCCTGCATCTTTAATACTGTATATGTCCCTTTAAGTAATCTATTTTTTAAAGTGTGAGATGAATATAGATATTACATCTGGATTATCTACTTGACAGGATGCTTTTGCTCGAGTTAGTTTTTATATATAGTCTGTTTTGTATAGGTTTAGGTGTGAGTACAATGTATAGCACTTTGTTCTTTTGTCTCGCTAGCCGGCGCCAGGTCTCCATGGTAACTCTGATGCTTACACTGGCCAGAAACAGCGGACTCTCCGAACTTCCGGTCCTGACAGCAGGGTAGCACAGCGGGCTGGCGGGAACTTGTAAGGTATTTAAGACACTTTTTGATAATGTATGTGTTTATATGTATGCAGCCTGACGAAAGGGTAATAAATCCGAAACGTTGCAAATTATGGATGATTTGACTATTTCTTTCCAAAAAGTCCACTGAGTGCCATTTCTTAGCTACTATATATATATATATATATATATATATATATGACACAGCTCCAATATGTGGAATATGGTGTTGAAACCCTGCTGGGTGATTTATTTACCTTTATCTTTACCTGGAGACCAAATTGGTCCTGTTATTGAAATTAATGGGATCCTTTGAATGAAGCTGCTGTGTGTCTTATATTTGGTATTATATTTGGTATTATACCTGGTCTGGAGCTGTTGATACTTCACTACTATACTTTGCTGTTACTTGGATTTGACACTGTTGAATGAGAATAGTAACATAGTATCTGAGGTTGAAAAAAGACAATTGTCCATCGAGTTCAACCTATTTGTGGTCTCCTATGCATATTGATTTGACTAAAATTTCTGACTGATGCTGCTGTCAGCCGTTGCATTTTATCCCTATTTATAGTAACTATAATGCATGACTATGCACCATACCCCTGGATATCCTTATCCATTAGGAATTTATCTAACCCATTCTTAAAGGTGTTGACAGATTCCGCCATTACAACTCCCTCAGGCAGGGAATTCCAAACACGTATTGTCCTTACCGTGAAAAAGCCTTTACGCCGTATTGTGCGGAATCTCCTCTCCTCTAACCTGAGCGAGTGTCCACGAGTCCTCTGTGTTGATCTAACCAAAAACAGGTCCCACGCAAGCTCTGTGAATTGTCCCCTTATATATTTGTAGATGTTGATCATATCCCCTCTTAGTCTCCGCTTTTCCAATGTAAACATGCCTAGTCTTTCAAGCCTTTCCTTGTATTCCATCGTCTCCATGCCCTTAATTAGTTTGGTCGCCCTCCTCTGAACCTTTTCTAGCTCCAGGATATCCTTTTTGTAGTATGGTGCACAGAATTGCACACAGTATTTAAGGTGTGGCCTCACTAGTGATTTATATAACGGGAGTATAATACTCTCGTCCCTAGCATCAATACCCCGTTTTATGCATGCTAATATCTTATTAGCCTTCTCTGCTGCAGTCCTACTTTGGGTACTACTGCTTAGTTTGCTATCTATGAGGACATCTAAGTCCTTTTCCAGTACAGAGTCCCCTAATTTTACCCCATTTAGTAGGTAGGCGTAATTTTTGTTCTTGTTACCACAGTGCATTACCTTACACTTGTCTGTGTTGAAGCGCATTCTCCATTTGGCTGCCCATGCTTCTAATTTAACTAAGTCATTCTGAAGAGACTCGGCATCCTCCTCTGTATTATTTATAGCCTTACACAATTTGGTATCATCTGCAAAAATTGACACCATGCTCTCTAGACCTTCTGTTAGATCGTTAATGAAAATATTGAACAATAGCGGTCCTAATACTGAGCCTTGCGGCACACCACTTAGCACTTCAGTCCAAGTTGAAAAAGATCCATTAACCACAACGCGCTGCTCCCTATTATCTAACCAGTTTTTGACCCAAGTGCATATTGTGCTTCCTAGCCCTGATTCTTGTAGCTTGTAGATAAGTCTCATGTGTGGAACAGTATCGAACGCTTTGGCAAAGTCTAGAAAGATTACATCCACATCTTTACCCTGATCTAGGTTTGCGCTTACTGTTTCATAAAAGCCAAGTAAGTTGGTTTGACAGGATCTGTCCTTCATAAACCCATGTTGATTCCTTTTAATGACCTTATTGACTTCAAGGAACTTCTGAATACTATCTCTTAGAATACCTTCCAATACTTTCCCCACTATAGATGTAAGACTAACTGGTCTATAATTACCTGGTTCAGCTTTACTTCCCTTTTTGAATATAGGCACTACTTCCGCTATACGCCAGTCTTTGGGAACCATACCTGATATAAATGAATCCTTAAAGATCAAAAGATAGCGGTTTTGCCAGTTCAGAGTGAAGCTCCATTAGAACCCTTGGGTGAATGAATACCATCGGGCCCTGGTGATTTATTTATCTTTAAATGTTTTAATCGGTCACAGACTACTTCCTCGCTTAAATAAGTACCTATCAGTGGGATATTCTCATTATTGAGATTGTGTGTCAGTCCCTGAATTGGGTCCTCTCTAGTGAATACTGTTGGAAAAAAAACTCATTTAGTGTGTCCGCTATGTCATTATCATTTTTGCTTAAGACTCCCAACTTGTCTTTTAAGGGGCCTATACTCTCCTTCTTTAATCTCTTGCTATTAATGTATTTAAAGAATTTTTTGGGATTCGCTTTGCTTTCCTTTGCTACTAGTTTTTCAGTATCTACTTTAGCCGCTCTTATTTCCTTTTTGCGAATTTTGTTACATTCCTTATAGTGCTGAAATGACTCTGCTTCCCCGTCAGATTTGTATTTTTTAAATGCTCGCCTTTTCTTGCCCATAAGTTCCTTAATCTTTTTGTTAAGCCACATCGGTTTATGATTTTTATTCCTTTTTTTGCTGCTCATAGGAATAAATTTGAGTGTATTTTTAGCTAGCTGGAATTTTAGTACCTCCCATTTCTCCGTAGTATTTTTTCCTAAAAACAAACCTTCCCATTCAATATCCCTGAAAAATACCCTCATCTTATCAAAATTTGCTTTGCTAAAGTTTAGAGTCCTAGTTGAGCCAGTATAGGGCTGTTTATGGAAACTGATATTGAATGTGACCATATTGTGGTCGCTGTTTCCTATGGGTTCCCCTACTATAATACCTGATACCAAATCCCCATTGTTTGTTAATACCAGGTCTAAGATTGCATTGTACCTAGTTGGTTCCTCAATTAGTTGGACTAAGTAGTTATCATTAAGTGTGTTTAAAAACATATTGCCCCTAGCAGTATCACATGAATCATTTTTCCAGTTTATCTCTGGATAGTTAAAATCTCCCATCACTACTATGTCTCCTACTCCTGCTGCTCTTTCAATTTGCTTTAGTAACAATTCCTCATCAGATGCGTTGATACCAGGCGGCCTATAGCATACACCCAATACTAACTTTTTTATTCCTTTTTCCCCGCATGCAATTTCTACCCATAATGTCTCGACAGTGTCTACAGTCCCCTCCTGAATATCTTCCCGTATATCAGGTTTTAAAAATGGCTTTACGTAAAGACACACCCCTCCACCCTTTTTATTTAGTCTGTCTCTCCTAAACAGTGTATAGCCCTCTAGATTGACTGTCCAATCATGAGATTCATCCCACCAAGTTTCAGTAATGCCTATAATATCATACTGTTTGCTTGCTGCAAGTATTTCTAGTTCACCCTTTTTAGCAGTAATGCTTCTGGCGTTTACATACATACAACTAAGATAAGTATTTTCCCTTGCGTTAGGGACATCTTTCACCTTATGTAGCAATGATGACCTGTAATCGTCATTGGTTAGTGCTTTGGTAAAATCTCTTTTAGTACCCATGTTAGTAACCTTACCTCCTGCTCTTACCCTCCCCCCAACTTCTCCCCCATTTCGTTTACTACCGCCATCCCCACTATTCTCACTGCATGACCCGTAGTTTCTAGCAAAACCCTCCCCCCAAGCTCCTAGTTTGAAATCTCCTCCAACCTTCTAACCATCCTTCCCCCCAGCACCGCTGCCCCCTCCTCAGTCAGGTGCAATCCGTCACGACAAAAGAGATGGCGCCTGACTGAGAAGTCCGCCCAGTGTTCCAGGAACACAAACCCCTCTTTCCTGCACCAATCCCTAAGCCACACATTTACCTCCCTTATCTCCCTCTGCCTCCCTGGACTAGCGCGTGGCACGGGTAATAATTCCAAGAATATTACATTAGATGTCCTTGCCTTCAGTTTCTTTCCTAAGTCCCTATAGTCTTTCTTAAAGACATCCCACCTTCCGCTAACTTTGTCATTGGTGCCAATGTGCACCAAGACCGCCGGGTCTTTCCCAGCCCCTCCCAACAATCTATCTACCCGGTCCACGATGTGCCATACCCGAGCACCCGGGAGACAACAGACTGTACGGCGATCACGGTCCCGGTAGCAGATTGCCCTATCTGCCTTCCTGATGATAGAATCCCCTACCACCACCATCTGACTAGGTACCTCACTATCTTTTATCCCAACCACGCCAGAGGGACTGCTCCTCTGGATGCTAGAGGGAGCAGTCTCCTCTGGCACCGTCATTTCTTCACTATCATCCTCCGAGAGAATGAGGCTTGTCTTGATAAAGATTCTTGATTTTGAATCGAAACGTCAACCAAATAAAGCCTTGAATTACTGATATATCTCTTGGACTATTAATTGGAGGAAAGTGCCCCCCAGACGACTGGAACTTCGTATATTACTGTGGACATACTCTCTCTAGGTGGAATCCACTGGGAGCAACCAAAAAGTTGATTATGTATGGATGTGAGTGCAGCACACACATGGAGATATATATATACATATATATATATACTACACAGTATATATAATATATAAATTATTACTGTACAGTACCTTGAGTCGTGGGCGTGTCCTCTTGCCACTGGTGCTGGTGCTGGGGCCTGTTGAAGTCTGCTTTAGGTAAAAAAAAATATTTACTGAAGTGTATACTCCAATGTTGGGTAAACACTAAGAACGATGGGTCGGCCATCCAGCTGATTGGCACAGGTAGTAAGTGCATACACACTTAGCAATTGTCAGGCTGATGTGCTGTGCCTGATGTCACAACAGGGTTAGGCAATTACTGTACATGTGCCTGCCCGGTTGTGATGTCATTAACCGCCACTGTAGCCAGGCCTGCAAGGGGTAAGTGGAGAGGCACAGGGGAAAGGTGAGAGACAGGATGAGGTTGAGGCTGAGAGACACAGTTGAGATGAGTGGTTGGCTTGAGATGGAGAGACACATGTTTTAAGACTGGAGCCAGTAGGATGGTACTAAAGAGATACAGGCAAGGATGAGACTAGAGAGAGAGAGAGAGAGAGAGAGAGAGAGAGAGACAGGCAATGGATGAGCAGACTGAACAAAACTCTTTCTGTACCTAAGGACTGAGGCTGGTCCACATCCATTTCCTCATGCTGCTGAACCTGGCGGGGGGTGGGGTGTGTCCACATGACTGAGCTGTAGAAAAATAACACAGTACCATAAGTTTTCCTCAAAACACAAATACAGTATTTTCATAAAAGAGCTCTATGGAGGGGGATGGGGAAGCACAGGCGAGTGGCTGTGCTGGAGAGACAGTGGATGGTGGGTCTGAAAAACACAGGGAAGACACAAGGGAAAGCTGAGAGACACAGCTGAGATGAGTGGATGTCTGCAGATGGAGATACACATGGGGAGATTTAAGACTGGAGACAGAAGGATGGTGCTTTAGAGACACAGGCAAGGGCGAGACTAGAGAGAGAGATAGAGACAGGCAAAGGTTGAGTGGACTGGAGAGTACTTACTGGCTTCAGCAGATGTGCTGGGCTCCCCCTGCTGCGGTGGTCCAGCAATGCGCCGCATGTGTGCTCTCTCTTGCTGTTCTGTGAAAAATAAAGGCCCTCTGTAATGTACAGTAATGTAGAGTACAGAACTTACAGTAACTTTGTCTTATAGGCTAACCATTAGTTAGTAGATTGTTTGGGCCCCTTGATAAATTTATTTAGCAAATACTGGTGGTGTATACATGATAATGTCAAGTACCATATTAATAACAGCAATGCACTGTTGATGCTACACCATAGTCCTGTGCAGCATAATGTACAGTAACATATGTGTAATTCAGGTGCACAGCCTGAAAACTAATCCCTAGAGGAGAGAAAGGGTCCCCAGGCAGTAGGGCCCACTGGGGGTTTCCTCTGTACTCCTGTGGGCCAGTCCAAACCTTGACATTACAGTATGTCATACATTACTGGTAGTGCCCTTATACACATTATGCCACACACTGCTAGTGCCCATATAGACATTACTGTATGCCAAACAGCAGTGGCTTTATACTGTATACAGTACATAACAGAATGTTATGCATGACTGTAGTGGCCTTAGACACAAGATAGATTAGTACAGTAGAGCCCTTATACAGTACACTGCATTAACACAAAAAGTACTGTATGCCCAGGAGCGTAGCCAGAACTTTATGGGCTCCATATCAAAATTTTAAAAGGGGGCACTATCACATTGCTTCTAAAGCAGGTCTGGCCAAACTTTAAAACATTACAGAAGACTCAGTTCAATTTAGAATATATAACATTATAATACAGTACCTTCCAGTTCATTTTATAACACATTACAGTACTCCCAGTTTAAATTATATAAACATTACACAGACTTACTGTACGATACAGTTCATTTTATACAGTACCATGAGCAATTCCTGGGGCATTACTACATAGATATACTGTATTGTGCTGTAGGAGCCATGGTACAATATTGTAAGAGTTTGCCACTACTGTATGTACCACATAATGGTTGAAAAGTATATACAGTACTGTACAGTAACACAGTAACTGTGAAAGGGAAAGTGGGCCACTCTCAGCTCTGGGCCCCATAGCAGCTGCACTCCCTGCACCTACTGTACTGTAGGGTATGGTACTGTATTGTACAGAAGCTTACTGTACTGTACTGTACTTTACTGACCCTCAGGTCAAGCCTCAGACCCTGAAGACGCTGGAGGACCTTCATCAACAGATCGCTCCATCGCCTTGATGGTAATGGCAACTGGCTAGCTGATAATAAGGGCTGCTACTGATGTTTGGTCTAGTCAACATGTAGGGCACTCACCCAGGATGTTCTTTCCTGCATCCATAGAGTGGAAAATGAATTTTTCTACAATACTACAGTACCACTTGAACTGCTTACTGGAATGTGTCATTTACTATCTAATATGCCCGAGTGGGCTATGTATGTGGGCAAGATGGTGAGAACATTTCGCGAGCGTATGACCCAACACGATCAGATATTAAATTGGCCTTTGAGAGGAGCAGTCCTTCGTGAAGGACACCAAATGATGGCCCTTAAGTACATGATAATCGATTGGGTACCACCCCAAAAAAGGGGAGGAGATAGGGGTTTGCTACTTTTAAAGAAAGAAGCGAGATGGACAATAGCCATATTGCGCTGCTTATTCCATTTGGTTTCATTGTCTCTCAATGTGAATTTTTATTCCACTGTACCAATAGAGACCACCAATGGGCCGTGGAAGACAATGGGAGACAAATTGTATCAGTACTATTCTGAGCTATTTGGAACTGCACTCTAAAGTTTCACTATAAGGCAAGCTACCCTTAAAAACCACCAAGCAATAGTGTATGTGTTAGACAGAAAACTTTGACATGACCATGTGAAAGGTGATAGAGTTCACTAAAAAGGCAGCAAAGCCAAGTTTTGAAATTTGTCTACCCTTGATGTTATAGATAGGCACATAGGTTCTCAAACTTGGTCCTCAGGACCCTAAACAGTTCAGGTCTTCTCACAGAAATTCGAGTGAAATAATTAGCTCCACGTGTGGATCTTTTAAAATGTGTCAGTGAGCAATGAGTACACCCGTGCTCCTGCTAGGTGACCTGGAAAATGTGTGCTTTGTCATAGATTGATGCTATGGAAATTATGGAATGCAGGATGCAATTTCACTCGTGGTTACCACTGTCACAGTGATTAAAAAAAAAACCTAGATCAGTATTTCTCAAATGCCGTCTTCAGGGAATCCCTAACAGTGAATATTTTCCATATCTCCTTGCTGAATCTAAGGTGTGTTAATTATTGACTAACACATTTTAAAAGATCCACAGGTGGTATTTGATTTGTGATTCTCATGGCAAGCTTAAAGACATGAATGATGAGGGTACCCTGAGGACTGGATTTAAGAAACGCTGACTTAGGCAATACGGGGAATGCACAGCTACTGTACATGTGTTCATCTTTTAGCTAGTAACACAAATTTAAAATTAGAAAGGTTTAGATAAATAGGCTTATTACATTCACATTAAAATTAAAATTATTATTATTATTATTATTATTATTATTATTATGATTGATAAGGTATATGCACCAGAGACAGGGTAAAAGATTAAACATTAGCATCAGAGGCATATCTAGAGAGCAGGGGATCCGTGTGCAGTCTCCGTGTGGGGTGTGGTATGGAAGGTCGACAGTAACTAGGTCGACAATGTCTAGGTCGACCACTGTTGGTCGACAGTAACTAGGTCGACAGGGTGTCTAGGTCGACAGGGTCTTTAGGTCGACAGGTCAAAAGGTCGACATGAGTTTTTTATGTTTTTTTGGTGTCGTTTTCTTCGTAGAGTGACCGGGAACCCCAATTAGTGCACCGTGTCCCTTCGCATGGCTTGCCATTCTTCGGGCAAGGTGCCTCGCTTTGCTCGGCACAGATTACCATTCCAATCGTAGTCCACATGTATCGTTAAGTACGAAAAGGTTCAAAAAAAGAAAAAAATTGTTAAAAACTCATGTCGACCTTTTGACCTGTCGACCTAAAGACCCCGTCGACCTAGACACCCTGTCGACCTAGTTACTGTCGACCAATAGTGGTCGACCTAGACATTGTCGACCTATTTACTGTCGACTTAGAGACCGGATCCCCTCCATGTGTGGGCCCCCTCATCTCCCGTAGCCGGCAGCACTGCTGTTAGCCCTCTGTGCACTGAGACTCTAGCACAGTGCAGGACTCCGAAAAATTGGCAGCTGTGCCATTTTTTCGCAGTCCCGTGCATGCGCTGTGGACTCTGACCCTATGCCCGAGTCTCTAGTGCTCAGACGCTAGCAGCGGCGGTGCCGGCTACGGGAGAGGATGAGACCCACACACAGTCACCGATGGATGCCGGAAAGGTAAGTATAGAAGAAATGGGTGCAGTGTGTGCGGTGTGGGCCCCCTCTGGACCCAGGGGCCTGTGTGCACCGCAAACTGCCCCCATTATAGATACACCACTGATTAACATACATGGTAGACAAGATGAATGCAGACGTATGAACAAATGATAAAGAAAATGCTTATACAGTACTCAGTGGCATAAGTTCATCCCAGATGCACGGAGGCAAGATAACTAATGGCGCCCCCACTGCTATATATAGATAAAGAAATATATATGTAGTGTTCTGATAAAAAGAGTGTGTGTATATATATATATATATATATATATAAGAGATGAGCGGGTTCGGTTCGTCGAGATCCGAACCCCCCCCCCGAACTTCACGTGGTTTACACGGGTCCGAGTCAGCCTCGGTTCTTCCCGCCTAACACGCAAAACCCGAACGGGGGAAAATGTCATCATCCCGCTGTCGGATTCTCACGAGATTCGGATTCCATATAAAGAGCCGCGCGTCGCCGCCATTTTCACTCATGCATTGTCGGTTGAGGGGAGAGGGCGTGGCTACGTTCTCTGCCTGAAAAGCTCAATATCTGTGCTCCGTGTGCTGCATTGTGGTGACCACCAGTATATAGTAGTACAGTACAGTAAGCCATTGCTGTATCTTGCAGCTCCATGTCAGACTCTGTTCTAGTATCCAGATCAGTGCTCAATATCTGCTGCATTGTTGTGACCAGTATATAGTAGTACAGTGGTGCATTATGGTGACCACCAGTATATAGTAGTACAGTAAGTACAGTACAGTAGCCAATTGCTGTGTCTTGCAGCTCTGTGTCAGACTCAGTTCTAGTATCCATATCAGTGCTCAATATCTGCTGCATTGTTGTGACCAGTATATAGTAGTACAGTGCTGCTTTGTGGTGACCACCAGTATATAGTAGTATAGTACAGCAGACCATTGCTGTATCTTGCTGCACCGTGTCACTTCTAGTATCCTGATCAGTGCGTAATATCTGTGCTCAGTGTCAGTGCTGCATTGTGGTGACCAGTATACTACAGTACAATAGTCCAGTGCTGTTCTCGCTGCTCAGTGTCAGTTCTCCGTAGTATCATCAGTGATCAGTATAATCAGTTCTCAGTATAATCAGTGCGCTGTTAGACGTGCGCTCGTTTTCCACCATTAGTGCATTGGGATTTAGACAATTGATTAAGTTATTGTGTCCCCGGTACAAAATCCCATCTAGATTCCACTTCACTAGGCAGGCGATAGCGATATTTTACCAATTAATATCAGTGATTTATAATTATTAATTACAGTGATCTTGCCAAATAATTCCAGTGATTTTGTCATTTTCTTCCAGTGATTTGGACCAATAATACCATTGATTAGAAGGAATAATTCCTGTGATATTGAGGTGTTTGTGTCGCTTAGCTTAGCCATCCAGCGACCACAGAGCACCTCTTTTTCTCTTTTTTTGCATCATGTGCTGTTTGGGGCCAATTTTTTTTAAGTGCCATCCTGTCTGACACTACAGTGCCACTCCTAGATTGGCCAGGTGTTTGTGCTGGTCACTTGGGTCACTTAGCTTAGTCATCCAGCGACCTCGGTGCAAATTTTAGGACTAAAAATAATATTGGTGGTCATTCCGAGTTGTTCGCTCTGTAATTTTTTTCGCATCGCAGCGATTTTCTGCTTATTGCGCATGCGCAATGTTTGCACTGCGACTGCGCCAAGTAAATTTGCTATGAAGATTGGTATTTTACTCATGGCATTACGAGGTTTTTTCTTCGTTCTGGTGCTCGTAATGTGATTGACAGGAAGTGGGTGTTTCTGGGCAGAAACTGTCCGTTTTATGGGAGTGTGTGAAAAAACGCTACCGTTTCTGGGGAAAACGCGGGAGTGGCTGGAGAAATGGGGGAGTGTCTGGGCGAACGCTGGGTGTGTTTGTGACGTCAAACCAGGAACGACAAGCACTGAACTGATCGCACTGGAAGAGTAAGTCTCGAGCTACTCAGAAACTGCAAATAAATTTCTAATCGCAATTTTGAGAACCTTTCGTTCGCAATTTTGATAAACTAAGATTCACTCCCAGTAGGCGGCGGCTTAGCGTGTGCAATGCTGCTAAAAGCAGCTTGCGAGCGAACAACTCGGAATGAGGGCCTTTGTGAGGTGTGAGGTGTTCAGTATAGACTGGAAATGAGTGTAAATTATGGTTATTGATGTTAATAATACTATGGGATCAAAATTACCCCCAAATTCTATGATTTAAGCTGTTTTTGAGGGGTTTTTGATAAAAAACACCCGAATCCAAAACACACCCGAATCCGACAAAAAAATTTATGGGCTGTTTTGCCAAAACGCGTCCGAATCCAAAACACGGCCGCGGAACCGAATCCAAAACCCGAAATATTTCCGGTGCACATCACTAATATATATATATATATATATATATATACAGTGCTCGACTGACTGAAACCCCCCGCCACCACATCGAGCTCTCAATCCGGCAGCCATTCAGGAGTGGCAGATTTGAAATAGTAGCACCGCGGTCAAGGAGCCGCAGTGCCGCACCAAAGGCTGCCGACCACAGCCTCCTCCTCTGTTGCACTGCCGCTGCCCTGTGCCTCCTCCTCCACTGCACCAACGTCGCCCTCAGTCCTTCTCTTTACCTCCGCCAACTCCCACAGCCTCCTCCTCCACACCATCTCGGACGCTCACAGCCTCCACAGCCCCGCACCGACCACAGCCTCCTCATCCACCGCACTGCAGACCACAGCATCCTCAGCACTGCTGCTGCTAAATAGGTAATCTTACCCTGCTGCCTTATTCTCACCCTATTCCCTACTGTATGCCCTTGCTGTCCCTCTCTCTGTCACTCTCCCTGTCCTTATGTCCCTGCTGTCACTTTCCCTGTCCCTCTGTCACTCTCCCTGTCCTAATGTCCCTGCTGCCACTTTCCCTGTCCCTCTGTCACTATCCCTGTCCTAATGTCCTTGCTGCCACTTTCCCTGTCCCTCTGTCACTATCCCCGTCCCTATGTCCCTGCTGTCACTGTCCCTCTGTCACTCTACCTGTCCCTATGTCCCGCCTGTCACTCTCCCTGAATTTGTCTCATTCTATGTGGCATAATGTGAATTTCAGCTCATTCTGCGGTATAATGTGAATTTCGGCTCATACTGTGTGGTATGATGAGAATTGTGGCTCATACTGTGTGGTATAATGTGAATTTTGGCTCATACTGTGTGGTATAATGTGAATTTCGGCTCATACTGTGTGGTATAACGTGAATTTCAGCTCAAACCGTGTGCTATAATGTGAACTTCATCTCATACCGTGTGGTATAATGTGAATTTCGGCTCATACAGTGTGGTATGATGTGAATTTTGGCTCATACTGTGTGGTATAATGTGAAAAGGGCACCAGTACTAGATAGTATAAGGGGTCCTACTATTGTAATGCATAATGTGTATAAGGGGTATATGGTTTGGTAAACTACACTGAAGGACACGTTACCTTTTGAGTGGTCATGCCCCCTTTTCCGGAGCATGCACGCCTTCAGCGCGTGCATAATTACCGTCTTCACTTTTCCTTTACCCCACTTCAAAATGTTCACTTCGACCACTGTATGTGTATATATATAATATATATATATATATATATATATACATACATACATGTACATATACACACATTTTATTGTAATTTATTTTAAATCACACATTTTTTTAGCAGCCTTATACAGGATTAGAACCCATGACCTGTTACACTGAAGGCAGACACCATACTGATAGAGCTATTTAATGCAGCATAGCAAGCCTGCAGATTCTAATTACATGAAGCTAGAATTATCAGTTCAAAATGTTGCTATGTAGTGTGTGCAGCCCAGCGGTGCAAGTGTGCGGGTATGGGTGGGTACGGCTTACCCTTAAGAATTTAGCTGTGGGTACGCCGTACCCACGCCGACGGGCCGCCGCTCCTCACCGCTCCGTCCCTCTGCTGCTCACCACCGCACCACCACTGATGCGAGGGGAGGAGAGCGCAGTCTGCGCCTCTCTTGGCCCTCAGTGTCTTCTTTCAATTCAGTGCCGCCCATGAGCCAATCAGAGCCAAGGCTGCCGGACTGCAAGCTTTGATTGGCTCATGGATCTGAATTGAACTGAGACACCAGCACCCGCCGGAGACTGAGAGGAAGGAGAGGCGCAGGCTTCGCTCTCCTCCCCTCACACACACACACAAAGGACAGCAGAAGCGGTGAGCAGCACGGGGGGGTTCATGTATACCTGGAACTGGGAGCATATCTGGCACTGGGGGCATATCTGGCATTGGGGTCATATCTGGCACTGGGGGGCATGTATACCTGGCATCTGGATCATATCTGACACTGGGGGCATATCTGGCACTGGGGGGACATGTGTATCTGGCACTGGGGGGGCATGTATACCTGGCACTGGGAGCATATCTGGCACTGGGGGCATATCTGGCAATGCGGGGACATGTGTATATGACACTGAGGGCAAATCTGGCACTGGGGGGACATGTGTATCTGGCACTGGGGGCATATCTGGCACTGTGGGGGCATTTCTGTATCTGGCACTAGTTGGCAATGTATATCTGACACAGGGGGGGAATTTGTGTATCTGGCACTGTGGGGCAATGTGTATCTGGCACTGTGAGGCAATGTATATCTTGCACTGCGGGGACATGTGTATCTGACACTGTGGGGCAATGTGTATCTGGCACTGTGAGGCAATGTATATCTGGCACTGCGGGGACGTGTATCTGACACTGAGGGCAAATCTGGCTCTGGGGGAACATGTGTATCTGGCACTGGGGGCAATTCTGTATATCTGACACGGTGGGGGCATTTGTGTATCTGGCACTGTGAGGCAATGTATATCTGGCACTCTGGGGGCATTTGTGTATCTGGCACTGTGGGGCAATGCGTATCTGGCACTGTGAGGCAATGTATATCTGATAGAAAATGAGTTCCAATTTCTTATATCAAAGAATGGCGAGGTTCTCAATCGTATATCATGAGGATATCCACTTGAAACTTCCAGAGTGTTTCCCAATCTTAAAGATAAAAGCAAAAGAATCTAGTGCAATATTGTCTGATAGACAAGACAAAATTAATTTTTATTACATTAGACTCACAATAACATGGAATTGAAACAGCATATCACCACATATAGTGGTAGGGGATCACATAAGCTCAATGTTCCACTTCGTTACCCGTCCCAGATGGAATAAGGGATTGGAGACTGACGGCCCAGGTTCCTTTCACCTCCTCAGGTAAGTATTGGACGAAAAAGAGCTCTCCCTTTGAATATTCTCACCAGCAGCCTAAAGCTTTTCGGACACCAGGTCCTTCGTCAGAAGCATGGTGAGTAGTACTAAACCTCCTGTATTTATACCCCTTCTAATTGGATTAAATTTTCCCGCCACAGCATCATACATGACATCAGCGGAAGTGACATCACTAAAGTCCGTCATAATCAAACGTCCATAACATTGTTAGGAACTTCCTGTTCCCAAATACATTCAGGCGTCCGACAAACACAACAGGAAACCGTCCAAAAAGACACTCCTCACGGACGTGACGTCGCGTCTGTCTACCGTTCTCTAGCGGAAGTGACGTCACACCCGGAACTCCTCTTTGCGTCTCAGTGGCATTCCGTGATTGCGTTCCAGAGGCAATGTTGATCCCGGAACTAGCCTCATACATTGCGGAAGGTCCTTCAAAGTGCCGTGCGTCAATAAATAGACAAATAAAACGTCCACAAAAGTCCATAAAATGTCCATACATATGTAAGAGAGGGAAAAAGGAATAAAATAGTATTAAGATTTATAAAAATTATAAAAATTATAAAAACCATTTCATTTCAAATTCACCATTTAACCCATTAGTAACTAATGTTTTTAGCTTAAAAATCCATTTCATTTCCGCTTTAGCCAATCTGGATTCCAGATCCCTATGTCTCCAGTTTGTTAAAATAGTTTGTATACCAAAAAAGGACTTAATTCCATTCGGGTTACAATTGTGTTTAAGTTTACAGTGCATTGAAAAAGTATGGGACTCAAGACCTTTCTTTACATTATAGATGTGCTCAGCGAGGTGGTTCTTTAGGTTCCTTGTGGTTTTGCCCACATAAAACAGGCCACACGTACATTCCATCACATATGTAACGTTTTTCGTATTACACGTGATAAAGTCCCTAATAGGGTACTTCACTCCATTTATCTCAAAATCTTTGACCTTACTTGCCCCTTTCACATTACGGCACATCACACACATCCCGCACCTATGAAAGCCCTGAGGCCTGATACTTATTCTCTTAGTATCTTCTATTGCACTATGGACCAATTTGTCCTTCAACGTTTTAGCTCGTCTGTAAATAAAAAATGGTTTTTCAGGTATTTGAATTTTTAAAATAGGGTCTTCTCTTAAAATATTCCAATGTTTCCTAAAAACAGATTCAATTTCTTTATATTGATTATTAAAATCACATATAAACGCCCACTGATTGGAACTTTTCTGTTCACCTTTTTGTTTTTCCTCTAATAACTTCTCTCTCTCTATATTATCAACTTTTCCTCGTGCCCTTTTTACTACACTTGGATCATAGCCCTTATCTTCAAATCGTAATTCCTTCTCATTCAATTGCTGACTACAAACTTCATTATCTGTACAGTTCCTTTTCACAAGGAGGAACTGTCCATAGGGCACTCCATCTAACCAGTTATCATGATGCATGCTTGTTCTATCAATATAGGCATTTGAGTCTGTACTTTTTCTAAAGATTTTTGTTTGTAATTTCCCATTCTGGCTATAAATTGATAAATCCAAAAAGTTAATTTCAATGGTACTTACTGAAAAAATTAATTTAATATTCACATCATTTATATTCAAGTAATCACAAACATTTCTGAGATCAACCTCTGACTTATTCCATATAAAAAGGACATCATCAATATATCTGGTCCATGTCACCAGGCCCGCCCCCAGCTTGTCATCATTCCAGATCACAGAATCTTCCCAATATGCCATAAATAAATTAGCATAGCTGGGGGCGAACCTGGTGCCCATGGCCGTACCAATATTCTGGACATAATATGTCCCATTAAAGTAAAAATAATTATTGTTCAGAATAAATTTTATTCCTGCTAAAATAAATTCCTTAATTTCCCTTGAGAGGTCCGATTTTTCCAAAAAATACGCCACCGTCCGCAGTCCTATATCTATATCAATGATTGTATACAAAGTAGATACATCTCCACTTGCCAAGAAATAACCTTCTTTCCACTCTATTTTATCTAACATATTAAGGACATCTTTCGTGTCCTTTAGGAATGCCTTCGTTTGTCTCACAAGTGGCTGTAAATAAAAATCAATTACTGCAGATAAGTTCGACGTCAAACTATTGATGCCTGCTATAATTGGTCTTCCCGGAGGGTGGAGGGGGTCTTTATGGATTTTGGGTAATATATAAATAGTGGGTGTTAAGGGAGTTTTAATATTTATATAATCAAACTCTGATTTTGTAAGTGCTCCACTCTGTAGTGCCCCACTTAAAAACTCCTGTAGTTCTTTAATTATTCTAAGAGTGGGATCACTTTTAAGTTTTTTATAAGTGTCACCACTTTCTAATTGTTTAATAATCTCAGCCACATATAAATCCTTATCCATCAAGACCACCCATCCACCCTTATCTGCAGGTTTAATTTTTAAATCCTTATCCTCTTTCAGGGAACCAAGAGCTAAAAATTCTTTCTTCGTGAGATTGCACCTTCTTCTACTCTTTTTCTTTAAAATCTGATCAACCTCACTATTAACTAATTTAGTAAAACACTCAATATGACTCCCTTTTTGATGTATAGGGAAGAAAGTTGATTTTGGTTTAAAAGATGAGTGGGAAGAAACTCCCATCTCATCATCATTACTATCTTTATTAGCAAAGAACCTTTTAATTGTAAGTTTACGTTCATATTTATTTAAATCAATATAAAACTGAAAAGAATCCAACTGACTAGTTGGAGAGAACTTCAGTCCTTTTTTAAGAACCATTAATTCACTGTCAGTGAGCTCTCTCTTACTCAAATTAATATTTTCATCTCATCCTTCTGCCTTACACTAGCAGGTTCTGCATTTAAGATTTTATTCTTATTTCTACATTTCTGTTGACCTCCCCTTTTGCCCCTTTTTCCCTTTATAGAGGCTGATTTACAGGTCTTCAAAATCTTTTTCTTGTCCTGTGACCTCCATCTAAAAAAGGGGAGCGTATTTCCTCCTCATGGTGTAAGGTGTCATATCTATTTCTTAATGGTAAAAATTCATTCCTTACCACCTGATCTCTTACTCTGTAATCCCTTCTTTCTCTCCAATTTTCACGGTTCCTATAATTAAAATTATCTCGATAAAAATTATCCCTTTCGTCCTTCTGTCATGTAAAAAATGATGGTATACGATAGTTACTTCCTTCTTGTCTATTCCTTCTTACTGTTGGCCAACCATTATCTCTCTGATGGGTATTTATCTCTCTACTAGGAGGCGGAACCTGTCTGTCAGTAAATTCCTTCTGTTTTCTTTTTCTATGAGGTGTTTTTTCTATCTTAGACCTTTCCTTAATCTGTTCTTCTCTCTCAGCAATATCCCTATTATATTTCTTTTGTTTCCTCTCTTTCAGGTCTCGTTTCTTTATTCAGTTTACGGACCACTTCTATTTCAGCCTTTTTGAAATCCTCTAGATCCTTTACTGGATCTACTAGAGTTCGTAATCTCTCTATTTCTTCAGTAAGGGATTCTAGGTTTTTCCTACGTTCCCTTAAAATCAAACCTATTAACTTTAAAGAACATTGATTTAAAATTGTCTCCCATTCCTTGAGGAAATTCTCATCAGTAAGATTAAAGGATGGAGTTTTTTGTATCTTTAGACCCTTTGGTACCAAGTGGTCTGATTCATATCGTTCCAATGTTATTATCTCCCACCAAACTCTGTTCTCCTTCAATACTGCATTTTCTAATTTATGCAGTAATGAAGTGAGATCCTCATCAGCAAATGCATCATCACTTTGTTCTTTGTGAAATAAATTCGGTAATAGTTCCCTCCTCTTTTCCCTAAAGGAAAACATTGGAATCAGCTTTCAAGATCTAGTGAAGTTACAACTCAATATAGAAACAAAGGTTGATCTTGAATGCGCTAAACCGTGAATTGCAGCCTAGGAGAAACAAATGGCTTTTCACAATTTTACCATAACAATAAATCACCTACAAAAAATGATTCTCACAATGGCGCATATCACTAAATAAAGTACTTTCCTCATGAAATTTTTGATAGAAAATGAGTTCCAATTTCTTATATTAAAGAATGGCGAGGTTCTCAATCGTACATCATGAGGATATCCACTTGAAACTTCCAGAGTGTTTCCCAATCTCAAAGATAAAAGCAAAAGAATCTAGTGCAATATTGTCTGATAGACAAGACTTCGTTATCCGTCCCAGATGGAATAAGGGATTGGAGATTGACGGCCCGGATTCTTTTCACCTCCTCAGGTAAGTATTGGACGAAAAAGAGCTCTCCCTTTGAATATTCTCACCAGCAGCCTAAAGCTTTTCGGACACCAGGTCCTTCGTCAGAAGCATGGTGAGTAGTACTAAACCTCCTGTATTTATACCCCTTCTAATTGGATTAAATTTTCCCGCCACAGCATCATACATGACATCAGCGGAAGTGACATCACTAAAGTCCGTCATAATCAAACGTCCATAACATTGTTAGGAACTTCCTGTTCCCAAATACATTCAGGCGTCCGACAAACACAACAGGAAACCGTCCAAAAAGACACTCCTCACGGACGTGACGCCGCGTCTGTCTCCCGTTCTCTAGCGGAAGTGACGTCACACCCGGAACTCCTCTTTGCGTCTCAGTGGGATTCCGTGATTGCGTTCCAGAGGCAATGTTGATCCTGGAACTAGCCTCATACATTGCGGAAGGTCCTTCAAAGTGCCGTGCGTCAATAAATAGACAAATAAAACATCCACAAAAGTCCATAAAATGACTCAGGGCTTTCATAGGTGCGGTATGTGTGTGATGTGCCGTAATGTGAAAGGGGCAAGTAAGGTCAAAGATTTTGAGATAAATGGAGTGAAGTACCCTATTAGGGACTTCATCACGTGTAATACGAAAAACGTTATATATGTGATGGAATGTACGTGTGGCCTGTTTTATGTGGGCAAAACCACAAGGAACCTAAAGAACCACCTCGCTGAGCACATCTATAATGTAAAGAAAGGTCTTGAGTCCCATACTTTTTCAATGCACTGTAAACTTAAACACAATTGTAACCCGAATGGAATTAAGTCCTTTTTTGGTATACAAACTATTTTAACAAACTGGAGACATAGGGATCTGGAATCCAGATTGGCTAAAGCGGAAATGAAATGGATTTTTAAGCTAAAAACATTAGTTCCTAATGGGTTAAATGGTGAATTTGAAATGAAATGGTTTTTATAATTTTTATAATTTTTATAATTCTTAATACTATTTTATTCCTTTTTCCCTCTCCTACATATGTATGGACATTTTATGGACTTTTGTGGACGTTTTATTTGTCTATTTATTGACGCACGGCACTTTGAAGGACCTTCCGCAATGTATGAGGCTAGTTCCGGGATCAACATTGCCTCTGGAACGCAATCACGGAATCCCACTGAGACGCAAAGAGGAGTTCCGGGTGTGACGTCACTTCCGCTAGAGAACGGTAGACAGACGCGACGTCACGTCCGTGAGGAGTGTCTTTTTGGACGGTTTCCTGTTGTGTTTGTCGGACGCCTGAATGTATTTGGGAACAGGAAGTTCCTAACAATGTTATGGACGTTTGATTATGACGGACTTTAGTGATGTCACTTCCGCTGATGTCATGTATGATGCTGTGGCGGGAAAAATTTAATCCAATTAGAAGGGGTATAAATACAGGAGGTTTAGTACTACTCACCATGCTTCTGACGAAGGACCTGGTGTCCGAAAAGCTTTAGGCTGCTGGTGAGAATATTGAAAGGGAGAGCTCTTTTTCGTCCAATACTTACCTGAGGAGGTGAAAGGAACCCGGGCCGTCAGTCTCCAATCCCTTATTCCATCTGGGACGGGTAACGAAGTGGAACATTGAGCTTATGTGATCCTCTACCACTATATGTGGTGATATGCTGTTTCAATTCCATGTTATTGTGAGTTTAATGTAATAAAAATTCATTTTGTCTTGTCTATCAGACAATATTGCACTAGATTCTTTTGCTTTTATCTTTGAAATTGGGAAACAATCTGGAAGTTTCAAGTGGATATCCTCATGATGTACGATTGAGAACCTCGCCATTATTTGATATAAGAAATTGGAACTCATTTTCTATCAAAAATTTCATGAGGAAGGTACTTTATTTAGTGATATGCGCCATTGTGAGAATCATTTTTTGTAGGTGATTTATTGTTATGGTAAAATTGTGAAAAGCCATTGGTTTCTCCTAGGCTGCAATTCACGGTTTAGTGCATTCAAGATCAACCTTTGTTTCTATAGGCAATGTATATCTGGCACTGTGAGGCAATGTATATCTGGCACTCTGGGGGTATTTGTGTATCTGGCACAGTGAGGAAATGTGTATCTAGCACTGTGGGGCAATGTATATCTGGCACTGTGGGGCGATATATATATGGTACTGAGGGGCAACGTGTATCTGGCACTATTGGGGTCATATGTGTATCTGCCCCTTCTCTCATATGTGTATCACGCCCCCATTTTCATTGGCCGTGCCCCATGCGGCATTTGGCCACACCCATTTTTTGGCACACACAGTACTTGTAAGTCATTTTTTCTACTTGCACCACTGGTGCAGCCACACACTACATAGATCTGCTTTAGTTACTCACAATGGTTATTTTTTCTCTGCACAATTATTTTACAAGTGTCATACCTAGGTTTAGAACCCATGACCTATTACACTGGAAGCAGACACCTTACTGATGGAACTATTTGCTCCTGTACAGGAAGCATGAGAATTCTAACTATATGAAGTTACTTGTAATTGTCAGAGAAGTAATTTCATATACAGTAGTTAGAATTCTCATGCTTCCTATACAGGAGCAAATAGCTTCATCTGTAAGGTGCCTGCTTCCAGTGTAATAGGTTGTGGGTTCTAATACTGGGTAAGATGTGTATGTATAATAAAGAGGGTGTGACTTGTAAGGTGCAGGAAAGAGATAGCAGTGGCTATCAATAAACTTAACTGAATAATTGAATAGTATCACTGAACAGACAGAACGAGAGGAGAGGTGCCCCACTATAGAGCAGGAAACTGGCGGTAGCCGACTCCATTGCCTCCCACAGTTACTCCTCTGGCAGAACTGTATGTAGTAGGAAAAAAGATGAGACAGTGGGAGTGAGTGAGACTCTGAGGAAAAATTGGTGCCTGTATGATTGAACATGTACCAGTGTGAGTAGTTTGGGTGGGTAATGGGTTGAAACAACTAGTAAATAAGTCTATTATCAGGGAGTGGTAAAATATGTATATTGTCAGAATGTCTGATGATGTATGATAGGGAATGTCATACATGGTTAGAGGTATGGGAAAAGAAGGAGAACTTGCTGTCAGACATGAGGTGAGACACAGGGCAAAGACAGATATATGAGGCATATAGGGCTTTGTTGGTGAGTGTGGGTCATTTGAATTGTAATCTGGTCTATATGGGTAGCCAGTATAGGGATTTTCACAGTAGCAGATGAGGAGCAACAAGTCCAGAAGATTAGCTTTGCAAAGGCATTTTGGATGATTAAAGTGGAATATGCCATTGTAAAGGTAGGAAACATTGATAGAATGGGTCAGAATTTTCATGGTAAATTTACAAAACAGCACTTTTACTAAACTGATGGGTTATCTATTTTCCTGGAGGTTTAGAATCGCGCTGCTCAAAACTGCTACAGAACCTCTTTAAGAAGCTAAATTTCTGTCATTATTTTTATACATTAAAATAATTCAAACCATCAGTTTTAATAACTGTCGCATAAACACCTCCCACAAATAAGTAATCTCTGAAATGAGAGATTGTCTAAAGCAAGGGTGTCAAACTTGCTGCCCGTGGGCAGGGTGTCCTTTTGCGGCCCGAACGCCTTGCTTGGAGTGATGGCAGGAGAGTGCAGCACATGCCTTTCCTGCTCCTCAGTCCAGTCTCCGGCAGCTCTGATTGGCTCACGGACCAGCGCCTGATTTAAGTCCGGACTGAGGAGCAGGAGATGCGCACGCTGCGCTATCCTGCCCTCACACACAGCCAGGCAGCAGACCCCAGGCATCAGTGGTGATGAGCACATTGGGGGCATATGTTATCTGGCACTGTGGGGGCATATGTTATCTGGCACTGTGGGGGCATAAGTTATCTAGCACAGTGTGGAGATATATGTATCTGGCACAGTGTAGGCATATGTTTGTCTGGCACTGTGGGGGCATATGTGTATCTGGCACAGTGTGGGCATATGTGTATCTGGTACTGTGGGGGCATATATATATATATATATATAAACATATATATATATATATCTCTGGCACTGTGTGGGCATATGTATATCTGGCACTGTGGGGGCATATGTGTCTGGCACTTTAAGGGGCATATGTGTATCTGCACTATTGGGGTCATATGTGTATCTGGTACTGCACTACTGGTGGCATATGTGTATCTGGCACTATTGGTGGCATATGTGTATCTGGCACTGCACTACTGAGGGCATATTTGGATCTGGCCCCATGTGTGTATCACACACTTATTGTACAACTAAGAATTTTTCTTACTTGCACCACTGCATTAAAGTAAATGTTTTCTTCATGATACTTGACATCTCTTTGATTATACTTTATTGTTGGTTTAATAAAAAAAAACCTTTGAAAATTGTTTCTTTTTCTTGCGGCCCACACAAGACTTAGACCTTGATTATTCAGCCAAGTTGGGAGATTGAGTTTGACATGCCTGGTCTAAAGAGTTGCATTTTGTTACTGTTTAAAATACAATAATAGTAACCCACCCATGTGGGGTTCTAAACAAACAGAATTAATTTTTTTTGTGAACTGGCCAATAATTAATTTTAAAAGACAGTCCCTATGCATGTCATTCACAGCGGGATTGGTCAGGACCATGGTTAGAATAGTTAAAAGTTTTTTGGGCTTTTTTCTGCCAAGTATACAGATACCTATAAGGACATGCAGAGAGTTATAGGGGTTATATTCAATTGAAGTCGGATCCATTTCGATATTCATTTGTTGGAATGGATCCGACCTGGGCTATTCAATGCATTATCAATTCGACTTTAAAAAAAGTCAAATTGAGATGCAGGAGGGGGGGGAGACGGGGTAGAGCCGCGGGCAGATGGGGGAGAGCAGCGTTACAGCAGCAGCTATGTAGCCGCTGCTGTAGCGCTGCTCTCCCCCATCTGCCCGCGGCTCTCCCTGTCTCCCCCCTCGTATGTCTGTCTCTCCCCGTCCCTCCTCTCCACGGCCCTGCATCACAGCCGCCGCTCACGGCAGCGTCCACCCGGCTCCAGCAAGCGAGGCCTCGCTTGCTGGAGCCGGGTGGACGCTGCTGTGAGCAGCGACTGTGACATCCTTCTGCTCTCCCCATCTGGCTGCCCGCGGCTCTCCCCGTCACTGCTCCCGCATCCCCCTCACTTCAACTTTTTTTAAAGTCGAAGTGAGATGGTCGAAAAGGGGGCCAAAACCTGTCGGTTTTGGCCCCATTTTCGACACAAACACGTGGATCGGCAGCTATTCCGCCGATCCACGTGCTTTTCGAAAAGTCGAATTCCTCACCTTGTCGAATATATTGAATAGGTCGGAACCCCTTCCGACCTAAAAAAGTCGAAAACTGCCGTCTTTTCGACAGACGGCAGCTTTCGACGTCAATTGAATATACCCCATAAAGTAGTGAACCATGGTGTGTAGGAATATGTTTACTTTTTTTTTTTTTATAAATTACTTTTTCAAGATCTTTGTGTTTTTCTGTTACGTTAAGCCTAGTGAGACAAATAACAAAAAGTAAAGTAATTTAATACTGTATAATATACCAATATGCATAGAGATAATACAAAATACAATAACACTCCCGGGAGAGGAAATTAGAATAAATGAAATCATAAGACTGGCGCAGACATCAGACACAAGTAAATTTGTTTCATAAATATGAGACTAATAGCTTGATTAGAGTCACTGAGCATTTAATAATTGTAACTGTTGCTACAAAAGAAATAACAAAGTTTCATTAATCATCCAGTAGATTATTATGAATCAGTAGTTCTGTAATGAAAAACCACAAGTGTAGGGTCAGCGGGAATCATGAAGTAGATTTACTATGTTGACTCTCAATGTTATCCCATCAGTCTCTTCACGGTCCAATATTGCACTGTATGGAGAGTCTAATTCACCTGTATATGAGCCTGAGCTCCGATAAAACGATACCCAGTAATTCATTCCACTGTGTTGGTAGGGAGGGTGAGTTTCAAAAGCTGGCAGGGGTGTCCCTTTAGAGCGCCCACCGGGATCAGTAATGTTTTGTTGTAGCATGAAAAAAACTGTGTGTCGGTATGAAGAAATGAGAGGGTTCACGCTGTGCATATGCAGCTTCAGTGGTGGAACTAGTGAGTAGTGGACCCAAGTACAACAATATACATCCCCCCCCCCCCCAAACATGAACAAGACAGATATATAGATAAATGTATATGCATCAGAGACATAACTAGATATTTTGGTGCCCTGCACTATATTCCAAGTAGGACAAGCGTTTCTCCCCAAAAACTTGGCGTGGCTTCACTGAGAAGGGGTGTGGCCACAAAATAGTTGCCACAATTCAAATTACGCCACACAGTAGTGCAAACTTATTAACATTTTCTCTACGCAGTAGTTCTCCTTATACATATTACGCCCCACAGTAATAGTGTCCCTTACACATTATGTCCACATGGTAGTAGTTACCTTTATACATTACACCTACACAGTAAAAGTGCCCCTTATACATTATGCCCAGACTGTAGTAGTGCTGCTTACACATTGGGGGTCATTCCGAGTTGATCGCTAGCTGAATTTGTTCGCAGTGCAGCAATCAGGCTAAAAATCGGCAGTTCTGCGCATGCGGTGCAATGTGCACGTGTGACGTACGGGCACAACGAACAATGTAGTTTTGCACAGGGTCTAGCGATGCATTTCAGTCATACTACTTCCCGCAGAGTGATTGACATGGCGTGGGCGTTTCTGGGTGGAAACTGACCGTTTTCAGGGAGTGTGCAGAAAAAAGCAGGCGTGCCAGGAAAAACGCAGGCGTGGCTGGGCGGGTTTGTGACGTCAAATCCGAAACTGAATAGTCTGAAGGGATCGCAAGCGCTGAGTAGGTTTTGAGTTACTCTGAAACTACACAAATATTTTTTTGTAGCCGCTCTGCGATACAACCGTTCGCACTTCTACTAAGCTAAAATACACTCCCAGAGGGCAGCGGCATAGCATTTGCACAGCTGCTAAAACTAGCTAGCGAGCGATCAACTCGGAATGACACCCTTTATTCCACATGGTAGTAGTGCACTCTATAATCTGGTCTGGTGTCTGTGGCATTTGTGAGTAATCAGAGGCTACTGCTGCACATGGAAATGGCTCCTCATTCCCTCCCTTAGACATTTGAAGGTCATTCAGGTGATGGCCCAAAGCTGCGGTTGCATGCATATTGATCAATGTTTTTGCACTGCACATGCATATGAGCCACAGTGTGCACACGCAAATAGTGATCCACAAGTGTGGTCCCAGCAATATTTAAGTCGCAAAGTGAGGGACAGAAAATTAGCATTTTGGGGTGGTAATGGGGAGTGGCCATGTAAACGCAGGTGTGTCATGGCCATTTGGATGGCGTTTTCTGGGCATGCATAAATTAGCAGCTGCGATTATATTTGTTAATGGAGAGGTGGGTGCATCCCGGGAGAGTATCTCAGCCTGCGCATCTTAAAAGGCACTCAGGTTCTGCTTGGCGACCTGGTGTGTGATGATGTTAGCAATGTTTCTGCAATCATGTGGCACCATACACAAAAGATGCATTCACAGTGCGTTGGCTGCAGGTAAGTATAAGAGGAGCTGGGTAGTTCAGGGGGGTTGTGGGGGGAGATTAGCCTGCAGTGGTGCATGCACAGTCACACGCTTAGAGTTTTTTTTTTTCATGAAAAATACCCTGAGAAGTGCAGTAAGAGGATTTGCAGTAACAGAGCTTTGTCCCTACATGCAATATTTGATACATCCTTGCAATGTATTAAGATATTACATTGCAGATTTGGATGAATTATCACATCTCATCTGCATCCGAATTGTGGATTGTGATAAATATGCAAAAATATCTCTCCCATACTGGCTTCAATAAACTCAAGAGCACCCTTCCTATGAAAGCTGAAGTGGTTCCTTAGTAGTTATTTTCCTTTGGTCACCTGTGATCAGTGTCGTACTGGCCAGGGACACAAGGGAAACTTCTGGTGGGCCCAACTGCCTGAGAGCCCCAGCCCTTATTTTACTGATAGTTTCCAGACTCTGCATGCACTCAAAATATAAATTGTTACTCTGTTAGAGGGTCTGTCACATGGTCTCTTATAACTTTCCAAGCCTCTGTGGGGGCTGGCCTTACCACTTTGTAACTGGCCATGTCCCTTAAGCATGGAGCCCAACGGCCCCTTCATGCCCCAGTCGAACACTGCCTGTGATCAGACAATACTGCACTGCAGAAACACTAGTAGAGATAGGGGACGAAGGAGGGCACTTAATGTGTATAATATTTCTCCAATTCTGGCACCTACACACTGTGGAGTATACTCATTTGTAAAAGGGTAGTTAGTCCCTTTTTGAAATAATGTGCTCCCTTTGTAGTTATTAATACATTGAGGATTAACCCCTGGTGTCCCCCAGCATACCAAGCTGTACCTGTACTAAGACATGAAGGACCATATATATATAATAGAAATCCAGAGGTCTTAGTTACATACATTTGCAAATGAATTATGAAGCCACCAGGCCCCGACAAGGCTCCTCTGATGCTGGTGGTCCCTAACTCTAGGTCTGGGCCTGGTGTACAGAACCCCACAAACCGGCAAAGGCCAGCTGCCCCAGGGCAGCACAATACAAGAAGGTAAAGTGTTAGTAAGTGTTAATAAAAGGAAAGCAAAATCTATATACAAAAATTAATATACTAGTGCAGGTGTTATTAGAAGACCAGAAGGATTAATAAATGTGTTAAGGGGGTGCTAAATTAAATCTCACATTGTACTACCCCAAAGCAGCCCAGCCCCATCACTCCAGGGGGAACCACACCCCAGACTCGCCCCAGGTACTAATAATAATAACAACCCTTCCGGATTATATAACATAATGCCACATGATAATGGCATCTGAGCAAATATATCCGAATTGAGAGCTAACTTACCTGAAGATACCCCCTGGGATCTCCAAATAGCACTATGGAGACCAGCATGCCCTCCAAACACTGGTCCTATCCGTGCCCCTCATACTAACAGAACAGAATGTAAGTTGCTCATATCAATTTGAAAATACAAATCAGGTGCATGAAAGGAGGGGGTAGTTCAAGCTAGAAATACATTGGGGATTAACCCCTGGTATCCCCCAGCACACCAAGCTGTACCTATACTAAGACATGAAGGACTATATATATATATATATATATATATCATTTGCAAACAGGGCCGGATTAAGCCTTAGGGGGGCCTGGGGCAAAAGGGGGGGTATTAGATTATGCATACCTCCCAACATGATCCATTCCAGGGAGGGACAAAATGCTCTGCTACTGGATTTTCCTCTGAAAATTATGATTGAGGTCACCTGTGTTGAACTATTTAACTGATAAGAAAGGTATTTCAACACATGTGATTCCAATCATAAATTAAGAGGGAAGAAAGTATTTTGTCCTCCTGGAATGGGTATGTTGGGAGGTATGGGTTGTGTATATTAAATTTAAACCAATGGTGTATATTAGATTTAAACTAACAGTTTAATAATGCTTATAGTTCCATGTAATTGAGAGACAACTATTTTAAAAAGTTTTCTTGTAGTGGAACAAAAATAACTTAAACAAACTTAAAATAAACAATAAAATCTATAATTTATCCTGTCACATGCAAGAATAACAGCAGCCTCTGTACTAATTACACACTGAGACAGGACTCAGGAGGACTACTTGGTTTTGCTGCTGCACATGATACAGAGCTAGTGATGTCGGTGTGCTCCAGCTGGGGGCCACCTGACAGAGGGGGGCCCGGGGTACAGTATCTCCTGTGGCTCCCCCTTACTCTGGTTATGTTTGCAAATGCATGATAAAGCTACCAGGCCCTGACAAGGCTCCCCTGATGCTGGTGGTCAATAACTCTAGTTCCTTTTGTAGTTATTGTCTGATGATTGCCAGTCAATAGTACAGAAAGTGTTACGAAGTCCAGAGAAGTAGGATTTCTATTGCCCTGATCTTCCTCACTTGGCATCAATGTCTATAATCACACTCAAATGCTGGTCTTTCAAGGCAATACGAAATATACCTTGATAAGGAAAAGAGGATTTAAAGTTCTTTATAATTAACAGTCATCATGGAAAATTAATGGAATGTTAGACCACATTATGGTTTCAGCAAGGCCATATGTTTACAGGACCATGGACAGTGATTGATTTTTTTTTCTGACATACAAATGACAAGTTATTGACGACTGAATGGTAATTTTTCTCAAGGTCATGATTGCAGCAGATCCAGCCCCAAACAGGTCATCACTCTTTCCAGAAATTTGTTAGGAATCTCACCATAAACTTAGTGTCTGCAGCCCTCTGTTCAGTGCTTTGTGACCTTAGAACTCCATTAAATTTGAAGTATATCAAAGCATCAATAATGATGATGGATGTCTCATGGGTTTGTCACAGGAAAAGACAAAAAACACATTCATGTTAAAGCACCCAATGGGGCAGATGTATTAACCTGGAGAAGGCATAAGGAAGTGATAAACCAGTGATAAGTGCTAGGTGATAAACACACCAGCCAATCAACTCCAATATGTAAATTATCAGTTAGGAGCTGATTGGCTGGTGCGTATATCACCTTGCACTTATCACTGGTTTATCACTTCCTTATGCCTACTCCAGATTAATACATCTGCCCCAATATTTGATGTGGTGGGTTATATATTTTTCAAAGTCGTATATGCCTTGTTTGGCTACAGTACTAGTTCTACACAATTTATGGTTTCATTGAAACATTTAAATAAACCTTTTTATAAAAACCTATGGGGGTAATTCCAAGTTGATCGCAGCAGGAAATTTTTTTAGCAGTTGGGCAAAACCATGTGCACTGCAGGGGGGGCAGATGTAACATGTGCAGAAAGAGTTAGATTTGGGTGGGTTATTTTGTTTCTGTGCAGGGTAAATACTGGCTGCTTTATTTTTACACTGCAATTTAGATTGCAGATTGAACACACCCCACCCAAATCTAACTCTCTCTGCACATGTTATATCTGGCCCCCCCCCCTGCAGTGCACGTGGTTTTGTCCAACTGCTAAAAAATTTCCTGCTGCGATCAACTTGGAATTACCCCCTATGTGTAGAATACAGCTTTTTGTAGTTCTGTATAGGGGAATTAATGCTGAAGACAGAATCACAAAGTATTTGTTTTAAAAATAGTTTTACCCATTGTTGGTAGATTGTCTTTTCTGTGTGAGACGAAATCATCTGATATATAGATGTGATGAAATGCAGTTTTGCTAGCTGTCCCAGTGTTTTGGTAATCATCCAATGTTACTGTTCAAAATCACCTGATATTTACAAATGAGTGAAAGTGGTGCAAATTGTATGCCTCCAATTCTGTGTGTTCCTGCAAAGCCTCCATGAGCAAAGCCTCCATATGCCTATATGAGAACGCCTCATTATGTCCTTTTTCATCTATGATCCTAAGCAGAGGTGCCAAGAGGTGGGTAGGCCCGGGGCCTGTCTGAGAGGCAAGGGCATAGCTATCACAGGTGCAGGAAGTGCAGCTGCTATGGGACCCAGAGCTGAGAGGGGACCATCTTCCCTGTCACAGTTACATGTGTCATATACATTTTTCACCATTGAGCGGTACATTAGGGCCCTTGCAAACTTTTACCTTGGGGCCTGCAGCAAATCTAATTGCGCCCCTGGACCCTATCATTGTAATATGGTATCAAATTAACTTGACGGCACTATTATGTTACGTAATATGAACTGGGGCACTGGATTGTGGCACAATATGATGTGGAGGCACTGTAGTGTGGCATAATATATACTGGGGGCAGTACTGTAATGTGGTACAATATTAATTGGAGATATTGTATGTTATTATGTGAATTGGGAATACTGTGTGGCATAATGTGTACTGGCTACCCGAAAAATGTGACATAATGTAAACTCGGGCACTATTATGGTTCATAAAATAATCTATTGCTCCACCTATGGGGCATAAAATTAACTGAGGCACTACTTTGATTTAGAAAATAAAGCAGGGCACTTTTTGGGGACATAAAATTAATTACTGCTGTGGAGAGGTGTCTCTCTAGAAGCATTGAGACAGGAGCTCCTTCAAAATGTTACTATGGGGCCCACAAAGTTCTGACTATGCCCCTGCTGAGAGGCCTTGCCACAGCCCTAATATGATGACGCCTCAGCATGTAAAGAGTTACCTGGAATTTACAAAGGGTTGTTGCTTTGCACTTCAAAGACCTAGTAATTCTGGCAATAAGCTGATGTGCTCCAAGGCATAGGCACCTTAGGCAGCCATCTAGGGCCCCATGTCTTAGGGCAGTGGTTTCCAAACATTTTTGACTCATAGTGCCCTAGAGCAGGCCTGGCCAACCTGTGGCTCTCCAGCTGTTGTAAAACTACAAGTCCCATCATGCTTTGCCACAGTTTTGCTATTAGGGAAGGCTAAAACTGTGGCAGGGCATGCTGGGATGTGTAGTTTCACAACATCTGGAGAGCCACAGGTTGGCCAGGCCTGCCCTAGAGTATCAGCATATTTTTAAGAGTACCTCCAAAAATTAATTTATTGAGAATGTCAGCAAAAGTTATTAAATTAAGAAAATTGTTCTTGCCTGTCAACCTTAAGCTTAGTTATGAGGTGGTAGACAGGTTTGTAATTTTGTTTGTCCACATACAGTAGTTTATGATTTGCAGCTGCCAGCAGAGGTTTTATCACATTGACGATCAATTATTTGATTTGGTCTTGTACTACCAACCCATGGCACCCATGCAAGTGCCCAGCACGGCACCCAGTTTGGGAACCATAGCCTGAGGGGTGTAGCTCCAGTTGCAGTATCACAATAGTTCCCTGTCTGACAGTGAAAGTCAAGCCTCATCACAGGAACAGCTCACTGTTGATGACCTGTAGCTTTTCCTTTTTTTTTTTTTTTTTCTTTATTGAGTCATCATGAGTAGACAGGCATTAACATGTCAAAAGTAGTTGCCATTTGTTTTGAATAAACCTGGTGTCATACATCATAATATATGTTTTCATAAATGAAACATTAACAGTATCTAATGATGGTGTGGTAATTATGTCAATTTGTTTCACCAAAATCAACATCAAATCTGCAAAGGTAACATACTAGCCTCGAAGGGAGCCGCCAACAAACCTCCAGCATCAGTACAGGGAAACAGGTGGATCCTGTGCTGCCAATCTTGTTAAATACCATGTGGTGTTTTTTAGGCTATGATGTATTTGTTGTCGTGTGGTAAGAGGAAGAGCAGAAATATATGATTCCCATAATGTAAAAAAACGATCCACCTGTTTACCTTTGTCTACTATCGCTTCCACCCAATCCATTCGAAACAAATGGTATATTTTAGATAGAAATAAAGGAATCTGCGGAGGTGCAGCATCTATCCATCCCTGAAGAATTGTCTTCTTCCCTGCTGCGCCAAGGGCTATAAGCAATTTTTTTGCACTCTAACGGCATCCTGAGATTCGGATCAATAATGCCCAGGATTGCCCATTCTGGTGTGAAAGGAACGTAGGTTATTAATTTGGCCTTGGCATATCACCTAACGAGATGCCAGAAATATTGAATGATTGGGCAGGCCCATAAACAGTGATAAGTATCAGCTTCAGGTTGATGACATTTCAGGCAGGAATGAGTTTCCGAGGTTCCCATGTGGAAACGTCACAGAGGGGTTAAATGTGTGTTGTGATATACATTCAAAAACAATTCTGTATACATGCTGGCAGGTAAAACCTTGCGTGAGAACAGCAGGGCTCTTTTCATTAGAGGTATCGTCAACCTAGGGAAGTGACTTAACCACTTGGGCATGCCTCCCGTAACTTTTGCATGGTCCAAGATTATCCTCAAGAAAGTATAATGGGAGGAAATAGCTTTACGTTGTGGGACCGAGTAAGATAAAAGATTGTCTAGAGAGTTATTCCAATCCGCTATTGTAAAGTGCTTAAGAACATGAGTTACGTAAAATCGTGATTGTATGAATGCTAAGGGGTATGGGCGTATCATGGCAAATATCGAGGACACCTCAGTGAAGGTCAGTAACCTTCGATCCTCTGTGGAGACTAAGGATCGAATAGAATGCAACCCAGCCAATCTCCACACACTGAAGGGGTGAGCAGCCATGCCGTCCAGAAATTCGGGGTTTTGGAGTAAGGGTAAATGGAGGGAGTGGTAGTGATTCAGTTTAGCATGATGATGCAGAATGTGCCATAGTTTTCTAGTGGTCCACAGGAGTGGGTTGGATTTAATATAATCCGGAACCTCCTGGTCATGCTGGTGAAGGAAACACGTCAGATCTATGCCCTGTAAGAAATTTTGTTCCAATGATGTGTTTGTATAGACTGAACTTTTTTGTATCCAATCTCTCAGGTGTCTTAAGAGAGCAGCGTGATTGTATACTTCAATATCAGGGAAATTGATCCCTCCATTCGATTTAGGCTGGGCCAATTTCCGCATCGCTATCCTAGCTCTGCCACCCCTCCAAACAAATCCCCTAATGAGTGTGTTAATTGACTGGATATCTGTTTTTGTAAGCAAGACCGGGAGTGTTTGCAGTGGATATAGCAAACGGGGGATGGCTACCATTTTAAGTAAATTGGCCCTGCCCAAATAAGATAACGGAAGACGGTCCCACCCCTTTATATCGGTTGATAAGGTAGATATAGCTTTACTAACATTTAGTCTATATGTCTCTATGTTTTTTGGTATCAATATTCCCAGGTATGGAATATGTGTATCAGCCCAATGTAGGGGATATTGAGCAGTCCATCGGGTGCTATTGGTAGTGCCGCATAATAACAATGCTCTGGATTTATCAATGTTTATGCTGAAGCCTGAAATAGAACCGAACATTCAAATTTTGTCGAGTATTTGTTGGAGGACCCATTCAGGATTGCTGATATAAAGGAGTATATCATCGGCAAAAGCAGATAGTTTAATTTCCTGTGTACCTATTTTGATTCCCTGAAATGCTGTTCAGTCTTGGAGTATACGCAATAAAGGATCAAGTGCCAGATTAAACAAAAGAGGGGATAAAGGACAGCCCTGGCGAGTGCCCCTTTCTAGATAAAATCGCGGTCCTCTAATTCCATTTGAGAAGCGAGGCAGAAGGTTTATTGTAAATGTAACGTGTATAATCAAGAAAGCTAGTTTCGAAGCCCCTGTTTTCTAGAACTGTGTATAGATGTGGCCATAACATCATGTCAAATTCTTTATTAGCATCAAGACTTAAAAGCATCTTCGGGTCAGCGCGGGAATGTTGGGATGATACTACTGCCGCCAGAGCTGTGCGGATAGCCTTGACTGCATGACGGCCTTGTACAAACCCCATTTGAGTAGTAGTGAGAATATCGGGAAGAATAACTTGGAGCCTTGTCGCCATAATTTTTGCCAAGATCTTGTAATCGACGTTCAGGAGACTAATGGGCCTATACGAGGAAAGTAGCGTTGTATCCCTGTCTGGCTTCGGTAGAAGGGTAATATACGCTTCATTAAAAAAGGGAGATGGACAATTTTTTCATGTATAGCTTGGAATAGTTCCAACAATGAGGGGGCAATATGTGGTTGTAGTATACGATAATAATCGTCTGAGAGGCCGTCTGGGCCTGGGGACTTACCATGAGGTAGATATGAGATAGTGTGATTGATTTCCTCCATTGTAATTTTGCCCGCCAAAGCTTCCCGTTTTTCAGGGGTCAGAGGTGGTAGCATGGAACTTGTAAATAAGTGATTTTGAATATCCTTATCTACTTGTGAGGAATTGAATAAAGTCGTAAAGTAATCTTGAAATTGAGACACAATTTCCTGGGATTTAGTTATAATGGTGCCAGTTATAGGGTGTTTCAATTTAGTTATTTTATGACGTTTCCTAGGGGGTCGGGACATGACTGCAAGCAACCTACCTGCCTTGTTCCCCCACCTATAGAATTTGTTTTCTGTGTAATCAATGGAATGTTTTGCTTGTGTCGCTAGATAAGTTTCCAATAGTTGTCGCGCTCGTCTGTATGTAGTTAGTGTGTTTTCCGAGGGGCAGAAACGTAAGCCTGAAAGGTGTCTGACATCACTGTTTTTAAAGCAATATAGTCTGCCTTCGTCTCCTTTTTTTTTTTTTTGGCCACATAGCTTATGATATGTCCCCTCATCACTGCCTTAGAGGCATTCCAAAAGATTTCGGGCCTGTCCCAATAGTCTAGATTCTCATCAACAAAATTCGTCCAGTGGTAAGTGAGATACAATTTAAAGTCTTCTGAGTTAGCCAGATAATGTGGGAAGTGCCATAGGCGATCTGTCGGGTGCATGGAGGAATGGGTAAGAGCCAAGGAGACAGGGGCGTGATCCGATATTAATATATCATGTATGTCCACTTGACAAACATGCGATACCAATTCCTCAGCTATAAAAATTTTGTCTATACGGGATAATGAATTATGGGCTAGTGATAAAGGAGTGTGCATTCTATCCCCGGGATTAAGTAATCTCCATGGGTCCGAAAGGTCTAAGGAGTGTCTAAAAGAGTACAAAAACCTGCTGTGAAAATCAGTATTTCTGGGCATGGCTGGTGATCTATCAATCGTAGGATCTTCTACCATATTATAATCGCCCCCTACTATTAAAAGGTAGTTCGTTCTACCCTGTAGAGTATGCCTGAGATCCGGAATGAACATAGGCGTGTTAACATTAGGGGCATAAATGTTAACCAAGGTATACTTGGTGTGGAAGATTTCAGTGTCAAGGATTATAAACCTTCCGTTAGGATCAATTATTTCATCCAAGATAGTAATTGGAAGATCTTTACAAAATAAAATAGCTACTCCCCTATTTTTTCTATGAAAAGGAGCAGAAATACAGGAGCCAATCCAAGCAGCCTTCAGCGTGTTATTCTCACCTGTTATCCAGTGAGTCTCCTGTAGGAACACCACATCTGGATGAAGGCGTTTGAGGTGTGTAGCGACACGCCGTCTCTTGACAGGCGCGTTCAAGCCACCAACATTCCAGGAAACTATCTGGAGGGGTTTCGGGGGCAGGATATCAGGGGGATTATTCACAGAAGACGGCATGGCTACTCCTCCCCCAGAGGCAGACGTGTCGCATGAAAATCAGCCAAATATCTTGGCTCGTGTCGGCAGCTCCCTCCCAGTACCAAGGCTGTACGCTAAGGCAGATTGTACATATTGTTAACATAAAATTTAACAAAACATAAGACAATTTTGAGTATCCATAACGACTCAACTCCATTTTCAAATATTTTCCAACCAACAATAACTACGGTGGGCACCATCTAGGCCTAGTGGTGCGCACACTGAACACTGCTAAATACAGTAATAAAATCCTATCATGCCACCCCAAAAAGAAACGAAAGAGGCAGAAAAATAAAATAAAAACAGAGCAAAAACAATGAGTACCACCAGAGACGATGAGGTCTCGGTGATTCAAAGGTTGGACGATGCTAAGATAGCATTTTATCTACGTGGTGATCGCTGAGGTAGTCTATCTGTCAAAAAATGTGATTTCGGACCTGTAGCTTTTCCTTTAACATGACATCTGGTTCAGCATGAATCTTTCTGCAGTATCTGCAGGGGCAGCTCCAGAAGTTGCACATGTTTTATCACTACCACCTGGTAGTGGCAACACTGCCTCTCCAGTGACTGCAGTCAGTGGTGCAGAGAGAGGGGTGGAGAGGGTACAAATTACCTGGGCACAGGTCTAATGTAGGGGTTCAGCTGCAGCTTGCTTCTCAGCCCAGCACACGCTGCTGTATGCTGGGCTGCAGTGTTGCCAGGAAAGTGCTTAAAATACAATATTTTTCTAGGTGCATGGCCATGCCTCCTGTGATTAGGCCATGCCCCCTAAAAAAAGGACCTGGGCCCAGCCAGGCTCTCTATTGCCCTGGCTGGGAGGCATGCCCTGCTCCTGTGAGTGGATGCTTCTCATGTGCTGGGCATGCCCCTAACGAGGTGTGGCCATGCCCCAGCATGCTGTGCTCACACTCCCTCCAGGGGTGGCGCAGGGGCCCAGGAAGTTGTTGTACTAGGGCCCAGGATTTCTCTTGGCAGCCCTGCCTGCAGTGGACAAGCTTGGCATCTACATACACGTGTGCTCTAGGCAGTGTTGATGTCGATACTTCAACCTCCCCAACATCCTTTGCATTTCATCAATCCATGTGGATACCATCCATTTTCAGGCAGTGATGCTGAGATGCCACACCCCAGTCACCTCCATACTCATATATGACAACAGAGTAAATCATCCCCAGGTACAATCAGTTGCTATGATCATATAAACCCAAGAAATGTTTCACCACATTTTACAATGCATATATACAAAGGATAGAAAATACAACAAACAGCACTAGAATGTGGGCAAATATTAAAACCAAACCTCCTTTTTATGGCAGGTATGAGGAACCTTCGGCCCTCCAGCTGTTGTTGAACTACACGTTCCAGCATGTCCTGCAACAGCTTTAGCATGGCCAAATAGCAAAACTGTAGCAAGGCATGCTGGTATGTGTAGTTCAATAACAGCTGGAGGGCCGAAGGTTCCCCATCCCTGTTTTATGGGATTAGAGCATCTTCAAGGAGTGGTCTTTCTAATGCCACCTTGAATTTTCCAGTAAATTCCTCTCACGTGATAGATTATGCAAAAAGAAACAAAATACTCCAATGGTATAGTATGTCTGAATTCGGGTTATAAATATCCACCCTCGTGTTCTAAATGTGTTCTGAAATGATGTGATGATAGTTCATAGAACCCTTTACCTTTTTCTTTATAACAGTGATAGATGGTCTATCACTGTTATAAAGAGAAAGCAAAAGCATTTATATTAAGGTTTCATTTAGTTCCTATGAATATATCGATCGTACCCCATCTCACAGTGTTGTGGATGGAAACACTCACATAAAGGTATCTTTGTACCCCAGGAAAATGGATTGATGTACTGCAACTCACAGTTATAAACACTGGATCAAGCACATCAAGGTATCTTTCAACATTTTAGGAGTCACTGAGATATATTAAAAAAAGTAGAGATGTGCGGTGGGCACTTTTCGTGTTCTGTGTTTTAGTTTTGGATCTGGATCCCCGCTCGTGTTTTGATCTGGATTGGTTTTTCCAAAACCACCTTTTCGGTTTTGGTTTTGGATCTGGATGATTTATTTTTTTTAAACACAAAAACAGCTAAAATCACAGAATTTGGGGTTAATTGTGATCCTATGGTATTATTAACCTCAATAACATTCATTTCCACTCGTTTCCAGTCTATGCTGAACACCTCACGCCTCACAATATTGATTTTAGGCCAACAGGTTGCACCTAGGTCGCTGGATGACTAAACTAAGCAACACAAGTGGGCGGTACAAACATTTGGCCCATCTAGGAGTGCCACTGCTGTGGCAGACAGGATGCCAGTTTTAAAAACTAGGCTCCAAACAGCACATAATACAAAGAAAAAAGAGAGGGGCAAGATGGAATTGTCCTTGGGCCCTTACCTGTCCGGATGCTCTGGCGCGGTCCCTCCGGTGGGGGTGTGGGCTGCTGGCGAGGGGCACAACTTGCAGGCATGTCTGGGAGGAGAGGGCTCAGAGGCAGCAGCAAACATTTGTGCAGCTTCCAGCTGCAGAGGTCCGGGATGGGCGTCGCCGCCTTGGAAGGGTCAGCTAATCTAAAACACTCAGTCACCTGCAAGGTTTGCAAAACCAATGGGAAACAGTCTGCAGGTATAAATCTAGGGATTTCTGGGTAAGCAAATTGCCAGTGCAATGTCTCTCACACAGCCTTGTGTGTGCTAGTTTCCTGTGCTCCACAGCATTGCTTCTAAAGCATCCTGTTCCCGGAGTTCTCACCTGGATTGCTGGATCTACACCCGGTTATTTCTCCTCGTATGCTGACCTCTCCGAGTCACCATCCCTTTCAGCGAGTCTCAGTTACCCCAGTCTACAGTCTTCCTATCCGGGTTTCCGCCAGACGTTCGTCCACAGACGTACAGATCCTGCCGACGCAACCGCTCCAAACAAGTAAACAGCTAGGGCACCTGTGGAACCTCCTTTAAAGCTCTATAAAAAGACATTCATTCAACCTGCTCGGCTAATCCTGCCTAAAGTCACCGATACCAAACCGCACGCCACAATTCCGGTTTCACAAAACCCAGTCCCCGTGACAGTTTGCACTGGCCATATGGATCCGGAGGGTGCTCATGTTTCCGGTACGGATCTTCTGCAGGGCATAGCAGCTCGTCTGGAAAGTCTAGAGGAATCCCAGCGCCAATTAGCTCAATTTATTCAAGGAATGGCTACCCGCCAGGATTCCATGCAAGCCGACATTGCTCATGTCGCCACTGGTCGACGCCCGGAGACTCAGCAAGTGCCGACCGCCCCAGTTCCTATGGTAGCTTCCCCTTCATCCCTGCGACTACCGACGCCCACCAAATTCGACGGGAACCCGAAGATGTGCCGCGGGTTCTTAAACCAGTGTGAGATTCATTTCTCTTTACAGCCCTTTAACTTCCCATCACAGAAGGCAAAGGTAGCATATATCGTCTCCCTCCTGGCCGGTCCAGCCCTGGATTGGGTGTCACCCCTGTGGGAGAGAGCTGATTCTCTACTTGACAAATATGATGAATTCATCGCTACCTTCCGAAAAATTTTCGATGAGCCCGGAAGAACCCCGTCGGCATCAATCGAGATAATGCGCCTCCGGCAGGGAAACCGGTCTGTGGGACAGTATGTAGTACAATTCCAGACCTATGCTTCAGAATTACGGTGGAATGAGGAGGCACTAGTATCGGCCTTCTGGAAAGGTCTGTCTGACAAAATCAAGGATCAGTTGGCTACCCGGGACCTTCCGCTCAAATTAGACGACTTGATTTCCCTTTGTACCAAGATTGACCTTCGTTTTAGAGAGCGCCAGTTAGAGAAGAATCGTGGGGAGCGCCCAAGGTTCCGTCCTCCTCCGCCATCTTCCTCGAGTGTGTCAGCTGAAGCGGCCCAGGGTGAGTCTATGCAGATCAATAGGGCTCGTCTCTCGCCAGAGGAGCGTCAGAGAAGGCGCAGGGACAACTTGTGCCTATACTGCGGAGGTTCAGGACATTTGGTTGCCTCTTGTACCCAGCGTCCGGAAAACTAGCGCTCCTAACCAGAAGAGGAGACATTAGGTTAAGAGTGGTGACATCGTCTCCATCTCGTTCTGAGTCTGTCCTAGAGGTTTCTTTGGGCCTGCCACAGGGTTCTAAAGGTTTTTTCTCTCTCCTAGATTCGGGAGCTGCTGAAAACTTTATCACGGCAGATGTGGTACAGCGACTACGGATTCCTACAGTTGAGCTTTCCCGACCAATTGCCCTTTCCGCTGTAGATGGAAGTCGAATCTGCAGTGGAGTAGTTACCCACCAGACTCTTCCCCTTCAGCTATGTGTAGGAGCTCTCCATAAGGAGTTACTTAATTTCTTAGTCATTCCAATAGCTACTCATGAAATTGTTTTGGGACTTCCTTGGCTCCAGAAGCACAACCCAAGAATCGATTGGGTGAATATGCAAATTTTGGCCTGGGGAGAGTCGTGTGCTCAAACTTGTCTTACCAGTGTTAAACATGTGAATAAGAGCCAACTGGAGATCCTACCACAAATTCCGTCTCAGTATTCCTCCTTTTCTGATGTCTTCAGCAAACAGGCAGCAGAAGTCTTACCACCCCACAGACCCTGGGACTGCCCTATTGACCTGATTCCGGGAAAGATTCTTCATAGAGGGCGAATATATCCTCTATTGGGCCCTGAGACTGACTCCATGTCGCAATATATCAAGGAAAATCTAGCTAGAGGATTTATTCGGCCTTCTACCTCTCCAGCCGGTGCGGGGTTCTTTTTCTTCTTAAAAAAGGATGGTGGTCTTCGTCCCTGCATCGACTACCGGGGTCTGAACAACATAACAATAAAAAATCGTTACCCGTTGCCCTTGATCGCAGAGCTATTTGACCGGGTTAAGGGTGCCTCTGTCTTCACCAAGTTGGACCTCAGGGGAGCATACAACCTGATCCGGATCAGAGCGGGTGACGAATGGAAAACGGCGTTCAACACTCGGGATGGGCACTTCGAGTATTTAGTCATGCCCTTCAGGCTTAGCAATGCACCAGCAGTTTTCCAAAATTTTGTAAATGAATTTTTCAGTGATTTACTCTATAGTTCTGTAGTAGTCTATTTAGATTACATACTAATTTTCTCGACCAACCTGAAAGATCACCGTTCTCAAGTCCAAGAGGTGCTGCGGAGGCTTCGCCAACATCATTTGTGCTGCAAATTGGAAAAATGTCTTTTCGAACAATCCTCCATGCCCTTCCTGGGCTACATAATATCTGGTTCAGGATTAGAGATGGATCCAGCCAAGGTACAAGCGGTTCTAAATTGGTCCAAACCCACCATCCTTAAAGCAATCCAACGCTTTTTGGGTTTTGCAAATTTCTACCGGAGATTTATCAAAGGATTCTCCTCTATAGTGGCACCTATCACCGCTCTCACTCGAAAGGAAGCTAATCCCAGAGAATGGTCAACATCTGCAGACGAAGCTTTCCAGCAATTAAAACAGGCTTTTACTACAGCTCCAGTGTTGAGGCAACCCGATGTCAATAAAGCCTTTGTTTTAGAAGTAGATGCTTCGGCCGATGCTGTGGGAGCAGTTCTCTCCCAATGTCTGAATGACAACAAACTTCATCCTTGCGGGTTCTTTTCCAAGAAGTTCTTACCAGCAGAAAGGAACTATACGATAGGAGAGCAAGAACTACTGGCTGTTAAGTTAGCATTGGAAGAGTGGCGGTATCTCTTGGAGGGGGCTAAGTTTCCTATCACTATTTTCACTGATCACAAGAATTTAATCTTTCTCAGGAATGTTCAGTGTTTGAATCCTCGTCTAGCCCGATGGGCAATGTTCTTCTCAAGATTTAATTTCTCCCTAACCTTTCGACCTGGTTCTCAAAACCAGAAGGCAGATGCTCTCTCCCGATCCTACTCCTCTGAGGATTCCAACGACTCTCCTTCTCCTCAGCCTGTATTGGAGTCTCGGAACTTCGCCTCCACTAAACTACAGCCTCCATTGGGAAAAGTGTTCGTACCTCCTCACCTTCGGAAGAAATTACTGACCTGGGCCTCTCGGTTTTCCAGTCATGCTGGAGTCCATAAGACAACCGACCTTATCCAACGCTCGTATTGGTGGCCTGCACTGAAGTCCGATGTTTCCTCTTATATAGCCTCTTGCACCATGGGCACAGCATAAGATCCCTCGTCTTCGGCCAGCGGGAGAGCTAATACCCCTAACTATTCCTAAGATGCCATGGACCCACCTTTCTATGGACTTCATCACGGATTTACCCTCTTGTAAAGGATTTACTACTATTTGGGTAATCATAGACCGCTTCTCTAAGATGGCTCGTTTCGTACCTCTTAAGGGTCTTCCCACCGCACCCAAGTTAGCTCAGCTTTTCATTGCAGAGATCTTCAAGTCCCACGGTCTTCCGACCGAAATTGTTTCTGACCGGGGAGTCCAGTTCATGGCTAGATTCTGGAGGGCTCTCTGTGCCGCCCTACGGGTACAGTTAAAATTCTCAACGGCATATCATCCTCAAACCAATGGAAGTACAGAGAGAGTCAATCAAGACTTGGAGATGTTCCTCAGAATTCATGTCTCTTCTTCTCAAGACGACTGGCTAGAACTACTACCATGGGCAGAGTTTGCTCACAACAACTCCTACCACTCTTCTACAGGTCATACCCCTTTCTATACCGTATATGGCTTCCATCCTCAAGTTCCTTAGTTCCTGGCTTTACCAGCTCAAGATCTTCCTGTGGTTCAGGAATCTCTCAAGAGACTTTCCGGAGTTTGGCGAAAAGTTCACCAAAATCTACAAAAAGCCTCCGCTCGCTATAAGTTCTGGGCTGATAAGAAGAGAAGGGTGGTACCTAAATTGGCAGTTGGAGATCAGGTCTGGCTCTCTACGCGCAATTTAAGGTTACGTGTTCCATCTATGAAGTTCGCTCCTCGCTACATTGGGCCCTTCCCAGTTGAACAAATCATCAATTCCGTAACTTATAGGCTTAAATTACCCCCGTACCTGAAAGTCTTCCCAGCCTTTCATGTTTCTCTTTTGAAGCCTTTAGTGTTAAACAAGTTTTGTAAGATCCTTCCTCGCTCTCCAATGGTTGTCACGGATCGTGGTATTGAATTCGAGATCAAGAAGATCCTTGACTCCCGAGTAAGACATGGACGTCTACAATATCTTCTGGATTGGAAGGGCTACGGTCCTGAGGAGCGTTCCTGGGAGGATTCTTTAGATGTTCATGCTCCCGCTTTACTTCACAAGTTCCATGAAGAAAATCCCAGCAAACCTGGTGGCTGTCCAGTGGCCATCCCTAAAAGAGGGGGTAATGTCACGGTCCGGCGGATCGGGTTCCGGGACCAGCGGTACTTACCTGTCCGGATGCTCTGGCGCGGTCCCTCCGGTGGGGGTGTGGGCTGCTGGCGAGGGGCACAACTTGCAGGCATGTCTGGGAGGAGAGGGCTCAGAGGCAGCAGCAAACATTTGTGCAGCTTCCAGCTGCAGAGGTCCGGGACGGGCGTCGCCGCCTTGGAAGGGTCAGCTAATCTAAAACACTCAGTCACCTGCAAGGTTTGAAAAACCAATGGGAAACAGTCTGCGGGTATAAATCTAGTGATTTCTGGTTAACCAAATTGCCAGTGCAACGTCTCTCACACAGCCTTGTGTGTGCTAGTTTCCTGTGCTCCACAGCATTGCTTCTAAAGCATCCTGTTCCCTGAATTCTCACCTGGATTGCTGGATCTACACCCAGTTATTTCTCCTCATATGCTGACCTCTTCGAGTCACCATCCCTCTCAGCGAGTCTCAGTTACCCCAGTCTACAGTCTTCCTATCTGGGTTTCCGCCAGACGTTCGTCCACAGACGTACAGATCCTGCCGACACAACCGCTCCAAACAAGTAAACAGCTAGGGCACCTGTGGAACCTCCTTTAAAGCTCTATGAAAAGACTTTCATTCAACCTGCTTGGCTAATCCTGCCTAAAGTCACCGATACCAAACCGCACGCCACAATTCCGGATTCACAAAACCCAGTCCCCGTGACACCTAGGATTGAGCACGGTGGCCAAAATGTAGTGCTCTGATTTCAACAGATTGACCACCTTTGAATCCTGGCAAAGCAAATGAAGGGCTCCATCCACAAGTCTCACATACTTAGCGGAATAGCTCCGTCTTAGCTCCCCCATCAATTTCTCCAGCTGCTTCTGCAAAAGCCTGATGAGTGGAATAACCTGACTCAAGCTGGCAGTGTCTGAACTGACTTCATGTGTGGCAAGTTCAAAGGGTTGAAGAACCTTGCACGACACGGAAATCATTCTCCACTGCACTTTAGGCAGGTGCATTCCCCCTCCTTTGCCTATATCGTAGGTGGAGGTATAGGCTTGTATGATCTTTTGCTGCTCTTCCATCTTCTGAAGCATATAGAGGTTGAATTCCACCTCGTTACCACCTCTTGCTTCAGGTGATGGCAGGGCAGGTTCAGGAGTATTTGCTGGTGCTCCAGTCTTCGGCATGCAGTCGTTGAATGTCGAAAGTGGCCCGTAATTTTTTGGCCCACCGGCCGCATCTCCTGCACGCCCGTCATTTTTCAAAAAATTTTGCACCACCAGATTAATTTTATGTGCAAAACATGGGACATGCTGGAATTTGCCCAGATGTAATGCACGCACAATATTAGTGGCGTTGTCCAATATCACAAATCCCCAGGAGACTCTAAGTGGGGTAAGCCACTGTGCGATGATGTCCCTCAGTTTCCATAAGAGATTGTCAGCGGCGTGCCTCTTACGGAAACCGGTGATAACCAGGGTAGCCTGCCTAGGAACAAGCTGGCATTTGTGATACACAGTGTTGCCTGCCTAGGAACAAGCTGGCATTTGTAAAGATGCTGCTACTGGTGCCACTGCTGTTGTTGCTGCCGGAGGCAATACATCTACCCAGTGGGCTGTCACAGTCATGCAGTCCTTAGTTCGCCCTGCTCCACTTGTCCACATGTCCGTGGTTAAGTGGACACTGGGTACAACCGTATTTTTCAGGACACTGAGGACACTTTTCTTAATGTCCCTGTACAGTCTGGGAATCGCTTTCATAGTAAAGTGGAATCTAGATGGGATTTGGTACCAGGGACACACTACCATCATCAATTGTCTCAATCCCACTGCACCAATGGCGGATTCCAGATGCACGTCTAACACCAACATAGCTGTCAAGGCCTCAGTTATCCGCTTTGCAACAGGATGACTGCTGTCATATTTCATCTTCCTTGCAAAGGACTGTTGGACAGTCAATTGCTTAGTTGAAGTAGTACAAGTGGTCTTCCGACTTCCCCTCTGGGATGATGATCGACTCCCAGCAGCAACAACAGCAGTGGCAGCAGCAGCAGAAGTAGGTGTACCACTCAAGGATCCTCCGGAGGAATCCCGGTTAGGAGAGGACTCATCAGTCATGCCAGTGACATGGGCTGTAGGACTACTGATGTTTCAGACTGAGGAGGAAATTGACGTTGAAGGAGATGTTGGTGTGGCATGCAGAAACTTGGGTACAAGAGGAAGAAGGGATTTAGGTGTCAGTCCAGTGGCAAACGCAGGATTTGCATGGGGGGGTTTCCAGAACTGGGTGGAGCCAATCACGGGGGTGGGGACTGAGGTGACCCAGTATATGCTGGGTCCGTAAAACTAGTGTGTCTGTGTATATATATATATATATATATCCCATGTAAAGAAGGCGGCACTCAGAGACTTGAAGGTGCAAAAGAATATTTAGTAAACAAGCTGCAGAGTTAAATCAACGTTTCGGGGTGCGCAGCCCCTTCATCAGGATGATGAAGGGGCTGCGCGCCCCGAAACGTTGATGTAACTCTGCAGCTTGTTTACGAAATATTCTTTTGCACTTTCAAGTCTCTGAGTGCCGCCTTCTTTACATGGGATAGTGATGGAGGTGGAAACCATATAGGATGGCACCTGAGCCAGAAAGCTCACGGAGGCCTTCCGAGTGCCGGCTACTACAAGGGTATCTATATATATATAAAATACATATCTACACATATATATATATATATATATATATATATATATATATACATACCGTGTATATATGTATATATATATATATATATATATACACACACACACACATTCATAAACACATATACATAGCATATTAAACATGCATACATAAATATATATATATATATATATATACATATATATACACACACATACAGTACACGTATATATACACATGTATGTATCATGTGTGTGTGTGTTTATATGTATGTATGTATGTATAATATATACATGTGTATATATGTATGCACATGGATATATATGTACTGTAATTAAAATAAAGTAAACTTTTACTGCACTTACAAGTGCCACCAGGAAGACAGCAGGCTGCAGAGGATGCTAGACAGCCATTAATAATACTCATGCAGCTTCTGCTCTTACCCAAAGTTTCTGAACTTGACAATGACTTCTGATGAATGCGCTGCTGGTGATGTATGAGGTAGGATGTTCCTAGGTGGTTTTCGTCCTTACCCTTACTTATTACGTATTGACAAAGGCAACACACAGCTTGACACCTATTGTCCAGATTTGTGGAGAAATAATTCCACACTGAAGAGGATGCTTTTTTGGTATTTTGCCCAGGCAAGACAATGGGCTTATTCATCCCATGGACAACAACTTTCTTCCCCGGTGTCAGATTTAAACAAGCCACATCACCATCAGAATCCTCCTCATCATCTTCCTCCTCAGCGCCAGCAACACCCATATACTCATCCTGGTGTACTTCAACAGTGACATCTTCAATTTGAATATCAGAAACTGGACTGTGGGGTGCTCCTTCCAGCACTTGCAGGGGGCGTGCAAATGGTGGTAGGATCCACCTTTTCTCGTCCAGTGTTGGGAAGGTCTGGCATCGCAACCACCGACACACTTGGACTCTCCTTGAGGATTTGTGATACCTGTCACGATCCGGGTAACTGGACGCCGTTTCCTGCCTGTTAGGTGTCTCCCGAGGTTGGCTGAGCGAGCCAGGGATGGGCTATAACTATGTCGTTAATTACATCTCATTGGTATTGCCTGCAGCGCTGGTTCAGCGGCCTCCTCAGTGTGTGCACTTTCGGTGGTGTGGCACTCTCGGCCCTGTCGCGGCCGTCGCTGCCGCGCCTGTAGTCTTTCGCTGGATGTGCGTCCTCTGTGTGCTGCGGCCGCCGCCGCCATTACCGTTTGTCACATGGTTTCTGAGTGCTTCTTTCCCCTTCAATCTCCGTCAATGGACGCAGCCATTTTGGATCAAATCACATGATACTCTCCTCACCTATCCGCAGTGCTGCTGGAGTCTGAGCATAATTGTCAGCCAATCCCTGCTATCCAGCAGGTATAAATATCCTATCTCAGCACCCAGAAGGTTGTCAGTGCTTCCATTGTCTCTCCAGTGTTCCAGTATGCAGCTTCTCTAAGGACTCTCCTGTGAACACTCCCTGCAGTATAGCCTGACTCCCTTGTGGTTACTCTCTGCGATGCAGCTCCAGTTCTCCTGTGCTGATGCTCTGTAGTGCAACCTGACTGTCTAGTTCCCGCACCCAGCGCTAGCAGAGTGTATGACTCCGGCTTCCAGCAGCCACTCTCTGGCAGTTCTCTGTCTTCACTACTACCAGTACTCACCATAGTAGTGGAGTATTTACCTGCAATCCCTATCATCATTCCAGCTTTACCTGCGATCCCTAGCATCACTCAAAGCTTCATCTGTGATCCCCAATATCACTCAAGCTTTACCCGCGATCCCTAGCATCACTCAAAGCTTCACCTGTGCAGGGCCGGTGCAAGGTTTCTAAGCACCCTAGGCAAAACTTCTGCCTACTGCCCCTTCCCCCTACCCACCCTTCAGATAAAAGGCATGCTGCTCTCACCCCCTCCCCCCTACTCTGTTAAATGTCTGCTGTTCTATCCCCGCCACCATCAGTGTGCATGGTGCTGCTGACCCCCCCAGACTGTGTGCATGCCTGCTCTTTATCTCCCCCCCCCCTCACCACACTGCTGCTCTCGCCCTCTTTCCTTATCAATGCAGAGAATGCACTGTGCAGCCACCTTACCTGCAGACTGCAGTGCAGAGTTGGGACAGAGTAGTCTGTGAAAGAGCCTGGAATGAAGAGCAGTGCTGCATGTCACCCCCAGCCAGGACTCCAGGGGCTGTCAAAGTTACTGCCTGTGCTGGGTGGAGGTGGAGCTGAAGGCTGCAATACGGGAGCCTAGCAGTCGTGGCTACTGTAACATACGAGTTCTGGGGGATTGCAGCGGCTGGGAAAGGTAAGACCATTTAACCTATTTCAGGCAGCTGTAGCAGGCTGCCCCCTCAGGTCCCGGCGCCCCTAGGCAGCTGCCTAAAGCTGCCTAGTGGAAGCTCCGGCCCTGCACCTGTGATCCCCAATATCACTCAAGCCTTACCTGCGATCCTCAGCATCACTCTATGTTCCACCCATTTTCCTAGTGTCATAATGCACTCCCATTAATATTCCGGATTACTGGTCTTAACCAGTTGTGACTCAGAGACTCACTTGTGACATTTATTGTTTGGTTGCACATTCTTTGACTTTATGATTTAATAAAAAACCTCAAAGGCACCTCCTGTTGTCGTGGTCACGCCTTCGGGCAATTCGTACTACAATCTCAGCACATGTCTAGGAGTCCCCTCTTACCTCCTAAATTTATGTACCCGTCAGCCCCTACAACTGAGGCCTCCAGCTACCGACACCAGCCCTCAGTTGTGACAGTAAGCACTGACCTAATGTATCCGGTTGGAGACCAAGTCCAAGGGACCAGGCCAATACAAGAACTGGCAGCCCGTCTTGAACATCAGGAGGCTGCACAAGGCTATGTTATCCGATGTCTCCAGGACCTCTCCTCTCGACTGGATGAGATTCAGGCAACCCTCCGTGGGTCAGGGGCATCCAGTGTGCCGACTGTAGTACCTCCGGTGGTTTCCCCACCCACCTTACCCACTTCTCCACGTCTTCATTTGCCAACACCTGCTAAATATGATGGATCCCCGAAAGCCTGCATGGGTTTCCTAAACCAGTGCGAGATCCACTTTGAGTTGCAACCCAGCAGTTTTCCTACAGACCTCACCAAAGTTACGTATATCATCTCTCTACTCTAGTGGCGCCGGCCTCGACTGGGCATCACCCTTTTGGGAAAGATCTGATACCCTGCTGTCATCCTACTCTGACTTCGTGGCAACTTTCAGACGTATCTTTATTGAGCCAGGTCGAGTGTCGTCAGCTTCTTCTGAGATTCTTTGGCTGCGTCAGGGGACACAAACTGTCGGACAGTATTTAGTACAATTCCAGATGTTGGCATCTGAGGTTACCTGGAATGAGGATGCGCTCTATGCAGCCTTTTGGCAAAGCCTCTCAGAACGTATTAAAGATGAGCTCGCCACCAGAGACTTGCCCTCAAAATTAAATGAGCTCATATCGCTCTGCACAAAAGTTGACCTATGGTTTCGTGAAAGGGCTATGGGGCGAGGGACTTCAACAGTACATAAGACCATAAGACTCCTTCTGCTCCTCCTCCTCATCAGCCGTCTCCGTCCAAAGACGAACCTATGCATAGGTCATTCACGATTGTCTCCAGCAGAGCGCAGAAGACGTTTATCTAATCGCCTTTGCCTGTACTGTGCTGCACCTTCCCACCTCATTAACTCCTGCCCCGAGCGTCCGGGAAACTCCAAATCCTAGCTTGCCAAGGAGAGGGTCAGCTAGGAGTAATGCATTCCTCTCCATCTTTAAGTGACTGTAACCTCTCAGTTTCTCTTCAGGTGGCTCAGCGTACCAAGAATCTTATTGCCTTGTTGGATCCTGGAGCAGCTGGGAACTTTATAACTGAGAAGTTTGTTAAGCAAACTGAGAGACTGTTATCTCCTATATCTTTAACTGCTGTGGACGGCAGTAAGATTCCTGATGCGGTGATTACCTCCAAGACTCTACCTATCCGTCTGAAGGTAGGGGTTCTGCATACAGAGCTAAGTTACTTCCTGGTTATCCCAAGGGCCACTCATCCTGTGGTTCTAGGCCTCCCATGGCTTTGTTTGCATAATCCTCAAGTTGATTGGAAGATGACCCATATCCTGGCATGGGGTCCTTCCTGTTCTAAGACATGTCTACATAAAGTGCTTCCAGTTTGTAACTCCTCTTCTAAATCTCCTGATGTTCCACCTTCTCCATATCAAGATTTTACCGATGTATTCAGCAAGTCTTCAGCAGATATTCTTCCTCCCCATAGGGAATGGGATTGCCCTATCAATCTCATTCCAGGGAAAACTCCTCCTCGTGGACGCACGTATCCATTGTCATTGCCTGAGACTCACTCCATGGAGGAGCATAGGAAGGAAAATCTGGCTAAAGGGTTTATCCGGCCTTCGTCTTCTACAGCTGGCGCAGGCTTCTTCTTCGTAAAGAAGAAAGATGGCGGCCTGTGGCCGTGTATTGACTACTGGGGTCTGAATGACATCACAGTAAAATATCGGTACCCTCTGACGCTTATCACTGAGTTATTTGACCGCGTCAGTGGAGCCACTATCTTCACAAAGTTAGATCTGCGGGGTGCTTATAATCTCATCCGAATCCGAAAGGGTGACGAGTGGAAGACCGCTTTTAACACCCGTGACGGACATTACGAGTACCACATCATGCCTTTCGGACTCAGCAATGCTCCAGCGGTATTCCAACACTTCGTGAATGAGATTTTCAGAGACATTCTTTATCATCATGTTGTGGTTTATCTCGATGATATCCTTATCTTCGTGAATGATCTGGAGGAACATTGGTTCTGGGTGAAAGAGGTCTTGTCCCGTCTCCGTACCAATCATCTGTATTGAAAACTGGAAAAGTGTGTCTTTTGAAGTAAAATCCATCCCGTTCTTGGGGTATATTGTATCCGGTTCCGGCCTGGAGATGGACCCTGAGATACTTCAAGCAATACGAGATTGGCCGATTCCTGTAACCCTCAAGGGCATCCAGAGATTCCTAGAATTTGCCAATTATTACAGGAAATTTATTCGAGACTTTTCCTCCGTTGTAGCGCCTATTTCCAGCTCTTACAAAAAAAGGTGCCAATCCTTCCAAATGGTCAGAAGAAGCTACCGAAGCCTTTCATTTGTTGAAACAAAGATTAATCTCTGCTCCGGTTTTGAAACAGCCAGATACCAGTTCGCCCTCCATCCTTGACGTGGACGCCTCTTCTGTTGAAGTGGGCGCAGTACTGTCTCAAAGAGCTAACGATGGTCATCTACATCCTTGAGGCTTCTTCTCGCGGAAGTTCTCTCCTGCCGAGCGTAATTACACCATTGGCGATCAAGAACTTTTGACGATTAAGCTCGCTTTGGAAGAATGGAGGTACTTATTAGAAGGAGCTTCTCATACCATCACCATCATGACGGATCACAAGACTCTCCTGTACCTAAAAGGCGCTCAATGTCTTAACCCTCAACAAGCCAGGTGGGCACTTTTCTTTTCCAGATTTGACTTCAAATTGCAGTTTTGTCCAGGGTCACAGAATCGTAAGGCTGATGCCCTTTCCCGCTCCTGGGAGCAAGAAAATGAGTCTGAGTCTACTGACAAGCATTATATCATTGATCCAGTGGCGTTCTCCGCAGTGAGGATGGACTCTATGCCCCCGCCAGGGAAAAGTTTTGTGAAGCCGGCTCTCAGATGGAAGCTGTTGCATTGGGCACATTCCTCTAGCTTTGCCGGACACGTGGGCATACACAAGACCTTAGAATTTGTTTCCAGATCATACTGGTGGCCGACCCTAAAGAAGGACATTGCTGAATTTGTGGCCTCCTGCACAAAATGTGCCCAACACAAAGTACCCCGCCAGTCACCCGCTGGGCAACTGGTTCCTTTGTCTGTTCCTCATCTTCCGTGGACCCATCTTTCGAAGGATTTCGTCACAGATCTCCCTGTGTGTAATAAATTCAACACCATCTGGGTTGTAGTTGCCCGGTTCACCAAGATGGCTCATTTCATTCCTCTCACCGGTCTTCCGTCAGCTTCCAAGTTGGCACAAGTCTTTATTCAAGAGATCTTCAGATTACATGGCCTCCCTGTGGAGATAATTTCCGATAGAGGTGTTCAGTTTGTGGCCAAGTTCTGGCGAAGTCTTTGTCAGGCACTCCAACTCAAGCTGAAATTCTCTACAGCCTACCACCCTCAAACCAATGGACAAACTGTCTATCTACGTATCCTCTTCCCAGGATGATTGGGTTCAACTTCTCCCATGGGCTGAATTCTGCCACAACAATGAGTATCATTCTTCATCTTCCTCCACGCCATTCTTCACCAATTATGGGTTCCACCCAAAAGTTCCTGAGTTCCTACCACTTCCAGCAACATCGGTGCCTGCAGCTGATATCACGATTCGACAGTTTTCAAATAACTGGAAGAATGTTCGTGCAGCTCTTTTGAAAGCATCCTCCAGGTACAAGAGATTTGCGGATAAGAAGCATAGGGCAATTCCTGCCCTTAAAGTTGGTGACCGCGTTTGAAATTTGCCCCCCGCTATATCGGGCCCTTCCTGATTGAACAACTTGTCAACCCAGTGGCTTACAAGCTTCAGCTACCTCCGTTTCTGAAAGTTCCTAGGACATTCCATGTTTCACTCCTCAAACCAGTGATTTTGAATCGCTTCCATTCAGCGCTTCCCTATGCTCCCAAAGTCCGGACTCAACGTGGTGTTGAGTATGAGGTCGCCAAGATCCTGGATTCACGTGTTAGATATGGTCATCTCCAGTATTTGATAGATTGGAAGGGCTATGGTCCTGAGGAATGTTCCTGGACAAATGCATCTGATGCCCATGCTCCTGATTTGGTTCAGAGATTCCATGCCAGATATCTGTGAAAACCTAAGAAGTGTCCTGGGGCCACTCCTAAAGGGGGGGGGGGGTGCTGTCACGATCCGGGTAACTCGACATTGTTTCCTGCCTGTTAGGTGTCTCCTGAGGTTGGCTCAGCGAGCCAGGGCCGGGCTATAACTATGTTGTGGATTACATCTCATGGGTATTGCCTGCGGCGCTGGTTCAGCGGCCTCCTCAGTGTGTGCACTTACGGTGGTGTGGCACTCTCGGCCCTGTCGCGGCCGTGCCTGTGGTCTTCTGATGGATGTGCATCCTCTGTGTGCCGCGGCTGCCGCCGCCATTACATTTTGTCACATGGTTTCTGAGTGCTTCTTTCCCCTTTAATCTCCGTCAATGGGTGCAGCCATTTTGGATCAAATCACATGATACTCTCCTCACCTATCCGCAGTGCTGCTGGAGTCTGAGCATAATTGTCAGCCAATTCCAGCAGGTATAAATATCCTATCTCAGCACCCAGAAGGTTGTCAGTGCTTCCATTGTCTCTCCAGCGTTCCAGTATGCAGCTTCTCTAAGGACTCTCCAGTGAACACTCCCTGCAGTATAGCCTGACTCCCTTGTGGTTACTCTCTGCGGTGCAGCTCCAGTTCTCCTGTGCTGATGCTCTGTAGTGCAACCTGACTGTCTAGTTCCCGCACCCAGCGCTAGCAGAGTGTATGACTCCGGCTTCCAGCAGCCACTCTCTGGCAGTTCTCTGTCTCCACTACTACCAGTACTCACCATAGTAGTGGAGTATTTACCTGCGATCCCTAGCATCATTCCATCTTTACCTGCGATCCCTAGCATCACTCAAGCTTTACCTGCGATCCCTAGCATCACTCAAAGCTTCATCTGTGATCCCCAATATCACTCAAGCTTTACCCGCGATCCCTAGCATCACTCAAAGCTTCACCTGTGATCCCCAATATCACTCAAGCCTTACCTGCGATCCCCAGCATCACTCTATGTACCACCCATTTTCCTAGTGTCATAAAGCACTCCCACTAATATTCCGGATTACTGGTCTTAACCAGTTGTGACTCAGAGACTCACTTGTGACATTTATTGTTTGGTTGCACATTCTTTGACTTTATGATTTAATAAAAACCCTCAAAGGCACCTCCTGTTGTCGTGGTCACGCCTTCGGGCAATTCGTACTACAATCTCAGCACATGTCTAGGAGTCCCCTCTTACCTCCTAAATTTACGTACCCGTCAGCCCCTACAACTGAGGCCTCCAGCTACCGACACTAGCCCCCAGTTGTGACAATACCATCTTAGAACGCACAGTTCTTTGCTGAGCTTTTGCCAGCTTTACTCTTTTCATTTTTCTAGCGGGAGGATGAGAGCTTCCATCGTCATGTGAAGCTGAACCACTAGTCATGAACATAGGCCTGGGCCTTGGTTGTTCCTTTCCACTCCGTGTCGTAAATGGCATATTGGCAAGTTTACGTTTTTCCTCAATTTAAAGTTATTTTTTGGGGGGTCATTTTACTGAATTTTGGCTTTTTGGATTTTACATGTCCTCTACTATGACATTGGGCATCGGCCTTGGCAGACAACGTTGATGGCATTTCATCGTCTATGTCATGACTAGTGGCAGCAGCTTCAGCACTAGGACTAAATGGAATGACACATAAGGAGGAATAACACAGATCGCCACCCCACGCGCCACTCTACTTTCCCGCACTGACACTGAGGAGACACATCCTCTCGCTACACCCTCCAGGACTGGGGTGAAAATGACGGCAACGCACGGCTCCTTATGTGTAATCCAAAACCCGCGAGAATCCAACAGTGGGATGATGACATTTTGCCTCGTTCTGTTTTCCGAGTCTGGTGGGAAAACCCTAGCCGGACTCAGTTCGGGCTCGGGACGTGATGTTCGGTAGGGTTCGGTTCTCAGAGAGCCAGCTTACCTGGATACACCCCTGGCTTCTCCAAAGGCACTCTGGAGTCAGCAATCCCTCCTGATGCTGACCCATCCATGCCTCTCTAAGTACAATGCACATATGATGGTGAGTCACAAGTACTGTAGCTCCCCTCTGCTTCCCATACTCCTGTCTGGCCAGGCCAACTGCCAATCAACCAACCTTCACGTATGAGCATTGAGAAGAAAAGTAGTACCATGTATACCAACAGAAATAGCCACAGGTTATTACCTTGTTAATTTTGCTGTTCAGTCCTAAGCTGGGTGTGTAGAGCACCATATGGAGCCCATTGCCAGTATCACTAACCTCATCCAATGGCTGTTCTGTGTTTTCAAACTTCCTTGCAATATGCCCAGGTGTGGGACTATTTATTAATAATTGAGATGGGAACATAAAACAGCAGTAGCAAGACCACCATTCACAAAGAAAAGGCCATGGTTTGAGCCTTTGCTTCTGGAAGTGGTGTATGGCATGTTGGAATTTTACATTTTTCAGCAGTAAAGTTTCCTAATATTTAGAGGGGTGTAGTAGTGTATGCCGGCGGCCGGGCTCCCGGCGATCAGCATGCCGGCACCGGAATCCGGACCGCTGGCATACCGACAGCAGAGCGAGAGCAAATGAGCCCCTTGCCAATTATGTCTCTGGATTCATGAATTTTTTATGATTATTTTTTTGTATAATGGAGGTGTTGTTGATGAATAACAATATTGTTTATCCAAATGCTGACACTTACCCGTGTGTATCCGTTGGTATTGATGCTTTTGGCAATAGAAACTAGAGATGAGCGGGTTCGGTTCCTCGGAAACCGAACCCGCCCGAACTTCAGTTTTTTTTACACGGGGCCGAGCGACTCGGATCTTCCCGCCTTGCTCGGTTAACCCGAGCGCGCCCGAACGTCATCATCCCGCTGTCGGATTCTCGCGAGGCTCGGATTCTATATAAGGAGCCGCGCGTCGCCGCCATTTTCACACGTGCATTGAGATTCATAGGGAGAGGACGTGGCTGGCGTCCTCTCCGTTTATAGAAAAGAGAGTGAGACAGTAGAGACACAGTAGTAATTTTGGGGAGCATTAGGAGGAGTACTAGTAGTTACTTGCTGAAGTGACTGTGATAGATAGTGTGACTGTATTATCTGACTTGTGGGGGAGACACTGACAGTGGGGAGCAGTAAGAGTCTGAGAGCAGGACTCAGGAGTACATATAACGTACAGTGCACACTTTTGCTGCCAGAGTGCCACACTGCCATTGTGACCACACTGACCACCAGTATAATATATATTGTGATTGTCTGCTTAGGAGTACTACTTGCAAGTTGCTGATAGTGTGACCAGTGACCTGACCACCAGTTTAATAATCACCACCAGTTTAATATATATATATATATATATATATATATAATTGTATATAATATATATATAATATTGTATACCACCTACCCGTGTTTTTTTTTTTTCTTTCTTCTTTATACATACTACTATAGTAGCTTACTGTAGCAGTCTGCGGTGCTGCTGAGCTGACAGTGTCCAGCAGGTCCGTCATCAGTCATTACATAATAAATATATCTACCTGTCCGGCTGCAGTACTAGTGATATTATATATATATATATATATTGATTTCATCTCATTATCATCCAGTCTATATTAGCAGCAGACACAGTACGGTAGTCCACGGCTGTAGCTACCTCTGTGTCGGCAGTCGCTCGTCCATCCATAATTGTATACCACCTACCCGTGTTTTTTTTTTTTTCTTTCTTCTTTATACATACTACTATAGTAGCTTACTGTAGCAGTCTGCGGTGCTGCTGAGCTGACAGTGTCCAGCAGGTCCGTCATCAGTCATTACATAATAAATATATCTACCTGTCCGGCTGCAGTACTAGTGTGATATAATATATATTGATTTCATCTCATTATCATCCAGTCTATATTAGCAGCAGACACAGTACGGTAGTCCACGGCTGTAGCTACCTCTGTGTCGGCAGTCGCTCGTCCATCCATAATTGTATACCACCTACCCGTGGTTTTTTTTTTTTCTTTCTTCTTTATACATACTACTATAGTAGCTTACTGTAGCAGTCTGCGGTGCTGCTGAGCTGACAGTGTCCAGCAGGTCCGTCAGCAGTCATTACATAATAAATATATCTACCTGTCCGGCTGCAGTACTAGTGATATTATATATATATATATATATATATTGATTTCATCTCATTATCATCCAGTCTATATTAGCAGCAGACACAGTACAGTAGTCCACGGCTGTAGCTACCTCTGTGTCGGCAGTCGCTCGTCCATCCATAATTGTATACCACCTACCCGTGGTTTTTTTTTTTCTTTCTTCTTTATACATACTACTATAGTAGCTTACTGTAGCAGTCTGCGGTGCTGCTGAGCTGACAGTGTCCAGCAGGTCCGTCATCAGTCATTACATAATAAATATATCTACCTGTCCGGCTGCAGTACTAGTGTGATATAATATATATTGATTTCATCTCATTATCATCCAGTCTATATTAGCAGCAGACACAGTACGGTAGTCCACGGCTGTAGCTACCTCTGTGTCGGCAGTCGCTCGTCCATCCATAATTGTATACCACCTACCCGTGGTTTTTTTTTTTCTTTCTTCTTTATACATACTACTATAGTAGCTTACTGTAGCAGTCTGCGGTGCTGCTGAGCTGACAGTGTCCAGCAGGTCCATCATCAGTCATTACATAATAAATATATCTACCTGTCCGGCTGCAGTACTAGTGATATTATATATATATATATTGATTTCATCTCATTATCATCCAGTCTATATTAGCAGCAGACACAGTACGGTAGTCCACGGCTGTAGCTACCTCTGTGTCGGCAGTCGCTCATCCATCCATAATTGTATACCACCTACCCGTGGTTTTTTTTCTTTCTTTCTTCTTTATACATACTACTATAGTAGCTTACTGTAGCAGTCTGCGGTGCTGCTGAGCTGACAGTGTCCAGCAGGTCAGTCATCAGTCATTACATAATAAATATAGCTACCTGTCCGGCTGCAGTACTAGTGTGATATAATATATATTGATTTCATCTCATTATCATCCAGTCTATATTAGCAGCAGACACAGTACGGTAGTCCACGGCTGTAGCTACCTCTGTGTCTTTTAGTTGTGCCTATTAAAATATGGAGAACAAAAATGTTGAGGTTCCAAAATTAGGGAAAGATAAAGATCCACTTCCACCTCGTGCTGAAGCTGCTGCCACTAGTCATGGCCGAGACGATGAAATGCCAGCAACGTCGTCTGCCAAGGCCGATGCCCAATGTCATAGTACAGAGCATGTAAAATCCAAAACACCAAATATCAGTAAAAAAAGGACTCCAAAATCTAAAATAAAATTGTCGGAGGAGAAGCGTAAACTTGCCAATATGCCATTTACCACACGGAGTGGCAAGGAACGGCTGAGGCCCTGGCCTATGTTCATGGCTAGTGGTTCAGCTTCACATGAGGATGGAAGCACTCAGCCTCTCGCTAGAAAACTGAAAAGACTCAAGCTGGCAAAAGCACCGCAAAGAACTGTGCGTTCTTCGAAATCCCAAATCCACAAGGAGAGTCCAATTGTGTCGGTTGCGATGCCTGACCTTCCCAACACTGGACGTGAAGAGCATGCGCCTTCCACCATTTGCACGCCCCCTGCAAGTGCTGGAAGGAACACCCGCAGTCCAGTTCCTGATAGTCAGATTGAAGATGTCAGTGTTGAAGTACACCAGGATGAGGAGGATATGGGTGTTGCTGGCGCTGGGGAGGAAATTGACAAGGAGGATTCTGATAGTGAGGTGGTTTGTTTAAGTCAGGCACCCGGGGAGACACCTGTTGTCCGTGGGAGGAATAGGGCCGTTAACATGCCTGGTGAAAATACCAAAAAAATCAGCTCTTCAGTGTGGAAGTATTTCACCAGAAATGCGGACAACATTTGTCAAGCCGTGTGTTGCCTTTGTCAAGCTGTAATAAGTAGGGGTAAGGATGTTAACCACCTCGGAACATCCTCCCTTATACGTCACCTGCAGCGCATTCATAATAAGTCAGTGACAAGTTCAAAAACTTTGGGCGACAGCGGAAGCAGTCCACTGACCAGTAAATCCCTTCCTCTTGTAACCAAGCTCACGCAAACCACCCCACCAACTCCCTCAGTGTCAATTTCCTCCTTCCCCAGGAATGCCAATAGTCCTGCAGGCCATGTCACTGGCAATTCTGACGAGTCCTCTCCTGCCTGGGATTCCTCCGATGCATCCTTGCGTGTAACGCCTACTGCTGCTGGCGCTGCTGTTGTTGCTGCTGGGAGTCGATGGTCATCCCAGAGGGGAAGTCGTAAGACCACTTTTACTACTTCCACCAAGCAATTGACTGTCCAACAGTCCTTTGCGAGGAAGATGAAATATCACAGCAGTCATCCTGCTGCAAAGCGGATAACTGAGGCCTTGGCATCCTGGGTGGTGAGAAACGTGGTTCCGGTATCCATCATTACTGCAGAGCCAACTAGAGACTTGTTGGAGGTACTGTGTCCCCGGTACCAAATACCATCTAGGTTCCATTTCTCTAGGCAGGCGATACCGAAAATGTACACAGACCTCAGAAAAAGAGTCACCAGTGTCCTAAAAAATGCAGCTGTACCCAATGTCCACTTAACCACGGACATGTGGACAAGTGGAGCAGGGCAGGGTCAGGACTATATGACTGTGACAGCCCACTGGGTAGATGTATGGACTCCCGCCGCAAGAACAGCAGCGGCGGCACCAGTAGCAGCATCTCGCAAACGCCAACTCTTTCCTAGGCAGGCTACGCTTTGTATCACCGCTTTCCAGAATACGCACACAGCTGAAAACCTCTTACGGCAACTGAGGAAGATCATCGCGGAATGGCTTACCCCAATTGGACTCTCCTGTGGATTTGTGGCATCGGACAACGCCAGCAATATTGTGTGTGCATTAAATATGGGCAAATTCCAGCACGTCCCATGTTTTGCACATACCTTGAATTTGGTGGTGCAGAATTTTAAAAAAAACGACAGGGGCGTGCAAGAGATGCTGTCGGTGGCCAGAAGAATTGCGGGACACTTTCGGCGTACAGGCACCACGTACAGAAGACTGGAGCACCACCAAAAACGCCTGAACATGCCCTGCCATCATCTGAAGCAAGAAGTGGTAACGAGGTGGAATTCAACCCTCTATATGCTTCAGAGGTTGGAGGAGCAGCAAAAGGCCATTCAAGCCTATACAATTGAGCACGATATAGGAGGTGGAATGTACCTGTCTCAAGCGCAGTGGAGAATGATTTCAACGTTGTGCAAGGTTCTGCAACCTTTTGAACTTGCCACACGTGAAGTCAGTTCAGACACTGCCAGCCTGAGTCAGGTCATTCCCCTCATCAGGCTTTTGCAGAAGAAGCTGGAGGCATTGAAGGAGGAGCTAAAAGGGAGCGATTCCGCTAGGCATGTGGGACTTGTGGATGGAGCCCTTAATTCGCTTAACAAGGATTCACGGGTGGTCAATCTGTTGAAATCAGAGCACTACATTTTGGCCACCGTGCTCGATCCTAGATTTAAAACCTACCTTGGATCTCTCTTTCCGGCAGACACAAGTCTGCTGGGGTTCAAAGACCTGCTGGTGACAAAATTGTCAAGTCAAGCGGAACGCGACCTGTCAACATCTCCTCCTTCACATTCTCCCGCAACTGGGGGTGCGAGGAAAAGGCTCAGAATTCCGAGCCCACCCGCTGGCGGTGATGCAGGGCAGTCTGGAGCGACTGCTGATGCTGACATCTGGTCCGGACTGAAGGACCTGACAACGATTACGGACATGTCGTCTACTGTCACTGCATATGATTCTCTCACCATTGAAAGAATGGTGGAGGATTATATGAGTGACCGCATCCAAGTAGGCACGTCACACAGTCCGTACTTATACTGGCAGGAAAAAGAGGCAATTTGGAGGCCCTTGCACAAACTGGCTTTATTCTACCTAAGTTGCCCTCCCACAAGTGTGTACTCCGAAAGAGTGTTTAGTGCCGCCGCTCACCTTGTCAGCAATCGGCGTACGAGGTTACTTCCAGAAAATGTGGAGAAGATGATGTTCATTAAAATGAATTATAATCAATTCCTCCGTGGAGACATTGACCAGCAGCAATTGCCTCCACAAAGTACACAGGGAGCTGAGATGGTGGATTCCAGTGGGGACGAATTGATAATCTGTGAGGAGCGGGATGTACACGGTGATGAATCGGAGGATGATGATGAGGTGGACATCTTGCCTCTGTAGAGCCAGTTTGTGCAAGGAGAGATTAATTGCTTCTTTTTCGGTGGGGGTCCAAACCAACCCGTCATTTCAGTCTCAGTCGTGTGGCAGACCCTGTCACTGAAATGATGGGTTGGTTAAAGTGTGCATGTCCTGTTTATACAACATAAGGGTGGGTGGGAGGGCCCAAGGACAATTCCATCTTGCACCTCTTTTTTCTTTCATTTTTCTTTGCGTCATGTGCTGTTTGGGGAGTGTTTTTTGGAAGGGCCATCCTGCGTGACACTGCAGTGCCACTCCTAGATGGGCCAGGTGTTTGTGTCGGCCACTAGGGTCGCTTATCTTACTCACACAGCTACCTCATTGCGCCTCTTTTTTTCTTCTTTGCGTCATGTGCTGTTTGGGGAGTGTTTTTTGGAAGGGCCATCCTGCGTGACACTGCAGTGCCACTCCTAGATGGGCCAGGTGTTTGTGTCGGCCACTAGGGTCGCTTAGCTTACTCACACAGCTACCTCATTGCGCCTCTTTTTTTCTTCTTTGCGTCATGTGCTGTTTGGGGAGTGTTTTTTGGAAGGGCCATCCTGCGTGACACTGCAGTGCCACTCCTAGATGGGCCAGGTGTTTGTGTCGGCCACTAGGGTCGCTTAGCTTACTCACACAGCTACCTCATTGCGCCTCTTTTTTTCTTCTTTGCGTCATGTGCTGTTTGGGGAGTGTTTTTTGGAAGGGCCATCCTGCGTGACACTGCAGTGCCACTCCTAGATGGGCCAGGTGTTTGTGTCGGCCACTAGGGTCGCTTAGCTTACTCACACAGCTACCTCATTGCGCCTCTTTTTTTCTTTGCGTCATGTGCTGTTTGGGGAGTGTTTTTTGGAAGGGCCATCCTGCGTGACACTGCAGTGCCACTCCTAGATGGGCCAGGTGTTTGTGTCGGCCACTAGGGTCGCTTAGCTTAGTCATCCAGCGACCTCGGTGCAAATTTTAGAACTAAAAATAATATTGTGAGGTGTGAGGTATTCAGAATAGACTGAAAATGAGTGGAAATTATGGTTTTTGAGGTTAATAATACTTTGGGATCAAAATGACCCCCAAATTCTATGATTTAAGCAGTTTTTTAGTTTTTTTTTAAAAAAACACCCGAATCCAAAACACACCCGAATCCGACAAAAAAAATTTGGTGAGGTTTTGCCAAAACGCGGTCGAACCCAAAACACGGCCGCGGAACCGAACCCAAAACCAAAACACAAAACCCGAAAAATTTCAAGTGCACATCTCTAATAGAAACTCACCTACAGATGTAGCCACCTTTATCTTGACTGTTTCTCCGCCGAGACGGGCGTCTAGCCACGCTAATGCGATAGCTGAGTTTCATCACAGGCAGGCGCGTTGAGACGATCTAGATACTCATCATGCATTACACATCTCCACCACTGTGTCGCTAATGCTCCACTAATCCAGTACTTTCGATCGTACAGTATAGCGGCGGATTGATCTACAGCTCTGGCAATACTGTAGGCGTAACGGGAGGCGGTGGAAAAAGTATGGAGTATTGTACAGTACAGTATGTGTATGGAGACGCAACTACAGTAATTGTGTAAAAGGAAGAATGTACAGTACAATGCATAAACACCGTGCTTTTAAAATATATGAGCGTCTGAGTTCGCTAATGCATAATGGGAATGGAGGACTAGCAGGAGGCGGAGGAAAACACCGTGCTTTACAAATGCGAGCGTCCGAGTCCTCTAAGGCATAAACCAACAGCAATGGGGCGGGGGCCGGGCGCTGTTTGCAGTACTTTCACACATGAAATTGGAAATCTCTCATGAGGCGTCGTGGGCTAGGGGTGAAGGCTCCCACCTCCCTCGCTGGGAGTCCAGGGTTCGAGACCTGATGTGCTTTCTTTCTTTTTTTTTTTTTTTTCTGTAATAATGCACTGTATTATTTTATTTACATTGTAAGACAGTCAATGGAAGGATGCACACAGGTTTCACATAAATCAAAGTACATCTGCAGGAGCGATTCTTTACGCTAAATGCACCTAAACAGCGGGATGAAATGAGTGTATTCTGACGCTACCAACTGAGCAAAACAGTACTGTACAGTAGATCTTCAGCGTTTGTGTATTGCACAGGATCTGAATTTCCTCCCTGTGCAGGCCCCCAGGGGGGAAGGGCGATGGGGGTAGGGGGGAGACGATGGAAAATACTGTGCCTTTGAAATGCAATTACATGAGCGTCCGAGTACACTACGGCATACTGTAAACCAACACCAATGGGAAGGAAGTGCCAACCTTATTTTTAATGTGTTCCCGTGACATTCACTTTAAAAAAAAAAAAATTCTCTCCAATACAGTACATCCAATGGAAGGATGCACACAGGTTTCACATAAATCAAAGTACATCTGCAGGAGCGATTCTTTACGCTAAATGCAACCTACAGTACGGTACTGTAAGTGAGCAAAATAGTACTACAGTGGGCGTTTGTGTATTGCACATGACCTGCATTCCCTCCCTGTCTACTGCATGATCTGTGCAGGCTCCCATGGGGGAAGGGCAACAGGCTAGCAGGAGGCGGAGGAAAACACCGTGCTTTACAAATGCGAGCGTCCGAGTCCTCTAAGGCATAAACCAACAGCAATGGGGCGGGGGCCGGGCGCTGTTTGCAGTACTTTCACACATGAAATTGGAAATCTCTCATGAGGCGTCGTGGGCTAGGGGTGAAGGCTCCCACCTCCCTCGCTGGGAGTCCAGGGTTCGAGACCTGATGTGCTTTCTTTCTTTTTTTTTTCTGTAATAATGCACTGTATTATTTTATTTACATTGTAAGACAGTCAATGGAAGGATGCACACAGGTTTCACATAAATCAAAGTACATCTGCAGGAGCGATTCTTTACGCTAAATGCACCTAAACAGCGGGATGAAATGAGTGTATTCTGACGCTACCAACTGAGCAAAACAGTACTGTACAGTAGATCTTCAGCGTTTGTGTATTGCACAGGACCTGAATTTCCTCCCTGTGCAGGCCCCCAGGGGGGAAGGGCGATGGGGGTAGGGGGGAGACGATGGAAAATACTGTGCCTTTGAAATGCAATTACATGAGCGTCCGAGTACACTACGGCATACTGTAAACCAACACCAATGGGAAGGAAGTGCCAACCTTATTTTTAATGTGTTCCCGTGACATTCACTTTAAAAAAAAAAAAATTCTCTCCAATACAGTACATCCAATGGAAGGATGCACACAGGTTTCACATAAATCAAAGTACATCTGCAGGAGCGATTCTTTACGCTAAATGCAACCTACAGTACGGTACTGTAAGTGAGCAAAATAGTACTACAGTGGGCGTTTGTGTATTGCACATGACCTGCATTCCCTCCCTGTCTACTGCATGATCTGTGCAGGCTCCCATGGGGGAAGGGCAACAGGCTAGCAGGAGGCGGAGGAAAACACCGTGCTTTACAAATGCGAGCGTCCGAGTCCTCTAAGGCATAAACCAACAGCAATGGGGCGGGGGCCGGGCGCTGTTTGCAGTACTTTCACACATGAAATTGGAAATCTCTCATGAGGCGTCGTGGGCTAGGGGTGAAGGCTCCCACCTCCCTCGCTGGGAGTCCAGGGTTCGAGACCTGATGTGCTTTCTTTCTTTTTTTTTTTTTTTTCTGTAATAATGCACTGTATTATTTTATTTACATTGTAAGACAGTCAATGGAAGGATGCACACAGGTTTCACATAAATCAAAGTACATCTGCAGGAGCGATTCTTTACGCTAAATGCACCTAAACAGCGGGATGAAATGAGTGTATTCTGACGCTACCAACTGAGCAAAACAGTACTGTACAGTAGATCTTCAGCGTTTGTGTATTGCACAGGACCTGAATTTCCTCCCTGTGCAGGCCCCCAGGGGGGAAGGGCGATGGGGGTAGGGGGGAGACGATGGAAAATACTGTGCCTTTGAAATGCAATTACATGAGCGTCCGAGTACACTACGGCATACTGTAAACCAACACCAATGGGAAGGAAGTGCCAACCTTATTTTTAATGTGTTCCCGTGACATTCACTTTAAAAAAAAAAAAATTCTCTCCAATACAGTACATCCAATGGAAGGATGCACACAGGTTTCACATAAATCAAAGTACATCTGCAGGAGCGATTCTTTACGCTAAATGCAACCTACAGTACGGTACTGTAAGTGAGCAAAATAGTACTACAGTGGGCGTTTGTGTATTGCACATGACCTGCATTCCCTCCCTGTCTACTGCATGATCTGTGCAGGCTCCCATGGGGGAAGGGCAACAGGCTAGCAGGAGGCGGAGGAAAACACCGTGCTTTACAAATGCGAGCGTCCGAGTCCTCTAAGGCATAAACCAACAGCAATGGGGCGGGGGCCGGGCGCTGTTTGCAGTACTTTCACACATGAAATTGGAAATCTCTCATGAGGCGTCGTGGGCTAGGGGTGAAGGCTCCCACCTCCCTCGCTGGGAGTCCAGGGTTCGAGACCTGATGTGCTTTCTTTCTTTTTTTTTTTTTTTTCTGTAATAATGCACTGTATTATTTTATTTACATTGTAAGACAGTCAATGGAAGGATGCACACAGGTTTCACATAAATCAAAGTACATCTGCAGGAGCGATTCTTTACGCTAAATGCACCTAAACAGCGGGATGAAATGAGTGTATTCTGACGCTACCAACTGAGCAAAACAGTACTGTACAGTAGATCTTCAGCGTTTGTGTATTGCACAGGACCTGAATTTCCTCCCTGTGCAGGCCCCCAGGGGGGAAGGGCGATGGGGGTAGGGGGGAGACGATGGAAAATACTGTGCCTTTGAAATGCAATTACATGAGCGTCCGAGTACACTACGGCATACTGTAAACCAACACCAATGGGAAGGAAGTGCCAACCTTATTTTTAATGTGTTCCCGTGACATTCACTTTAAAAAAAAAAAAATTCTCTCCAATACAGTACATCCAATGGAAGGATGCACACAGGTTTCACATAAATCAAAGTACATCTGCAGGAGCGATTCTTTACGCTAAATGCAACCTACAGTACGGTACTGTAAGTGAGCAAAATAGTACTACAGTGGGCGTTTGTGTATTGCACATGACCTGCATTCCCTCCCTGTCTACTGCATGATCTGTGCAGGCTCCCATGGGGGAAGGGCAACAGGCTAGCAGGAGGCGGAGGAAAACACCGTGCTTTACAAATGCGAGCGTCCGAGTCCTCTAAGGCATAAACCAACAGCAATGGGGCGGGGGCCGGGCGCTGTTTGCAGTACTTTCACACATGAAATTGGAAATCTCTCATGAGGCGTCGTGGGCTAGGGGTGAAGGCTCCCACCTCCCTCGCTGGGAGTCCAGGGTTCGAGACCTGATGTGCTTTCTTTCTTTTTTTTTTTTTTTCTGTAATAATGCACTGTATTATTTTATTTACATTGTAAGACAGTCAATGGAAGGATGCACACAGGTTTCACATAAATCAAAGTACATCTGCAGGAGCGATTCTTTACGCTAAATGCACCTAAACAGCGGGATGAAATGAGTGTATTCTGACGCTACCAACTGAGCAAAACAGTACTGTACAGTAGATCTTCAGCGTTTGTGTATTGCACAGGACCTGAATTTCCTCCCTGTGCAGGCCCCCAGGGGGGAAGGGCGATGGGGGTAGGGGGGAGACGATGGAAAATACTGTGCCTTTGAAATGCAATTACATGAGCGTCCGAGTACACTACGGCATACTGTAAACCAACACCAATGGGAAGGAAGTGCCAACCTTATTTTTAATGTGTTCCCGTGACATTCACTTTAAAAAAAAAAAAATTCTCTCCAATACAGTACATCCAATGGAAGGATGCACACAGGTTTCACATAAATCAAAGTACATCTGCAGGAGCGATTCTTTACGCTAAATGCAACCTACAGTACGGTACTGTAAGTGAGCAAAATAGTACTACAGTGGGCGTTTGTGTATTGCACATGACCTGCATTCCCTCCCTGTCTACTGCATGATCTGTGCAGGCTCCCATGGGGGAAGGGCAACAGGCTAGCAGGAGGCGGAGGAAAACACCGTGCTTTACAAATGCGAGCGTCCGAGTCCTCTAAGGCATAAACCAACAGCAATGGGGCGGGGGCCGGGCGCTGTTTGCAGTACTTTCACACATGAAATTGGAAATCTCTCATGAGGCGTCGTGGGCTAGGGGTGAAGGCTCCCACCTCCCTCGCTGGGAGTCCAGGGTTCGAGACCTGATGTGCTTTCTTTCTTTTTTTTTTTTTTTTCTGTAATAATGCACTGTATTATTTTATTTACATTGTAAGACAGTCAATGGAAGGATGCACACAGGTTTCACATAAATCAAAGTACATCTGCAGGAGCGATTCTTTACGCTAAATGCACCTAAACAGCGGGAATGAAATGAGTGTATTCTGACGGACTGTGCATCTTCGGTATTTGTGTATTGCATAAGACCTGTGAAGGCTCCCAGGAGGGAAGGGCGTAGGGCAAGACAGTGGAAAATACTGTGGTCAAAGAAAGGGCATATTTAAAACTAAGGGAAACTGTCACAAAGTACAGTAACTACAGTACTGTACGTTGAATGCCTGGACCGCACGACGTCTGAGACGCACGACGTCTGAGGCGCACGACGTCTGAGACGCTCATTGAGCATAAGGACGGTTATGGCTGCTGCACGGGACCGTCCCTATGCTCTTGGTGAGCTGCGTCTCCTCGTTCGCTGGCGGGACAGAACTCTCGCCAGCAACGAGGAGAAAGTGAGGGCATACCGGAGGGCCAGCAGGGACATCCTCCGGAAGTATAACAGGAGGAGAACGGTGAGGTCTCTCCAGAGGAGGTGGAGTGACCTCGTGAGGCGGACCCCACGACGCCTGCAGGCCATAAGGGATTGTAAGTACAGTACATTACTGTAGATTACTGTACTTTAAGTTACTGTAGTTACAGGTACAGTACATTATAGCAGGGGCTGCTGTAGCAGCAGGTATCCGGTCTATACAGCACTGTACAGTATTTGTGGTAAACAAATGGTTAAACAAGGACCAAACGTTAACCCGGTCAAAAGGTCAATTTGTTTTTTTGCGTCGACCTAGATGGTGCGGCTTTTGAAATTGGTTGACACCAGTTACTGTAGGTTGACATGGTCGTTAAGTTGACATGGAAAAAGATCGACATGCGTTTTACAAAAACAATTGTTATTTTTTTAAACTTGTGTATATACAGTACAGTAGTTCTTTACAATCCAGGTGGTCTACGATTGTGCAGTGTACAGTATCATGCAGTGTACAGTATATGCAATGTATCACAGTGTATCGTGCTGCGTAATTGCAGCGTGTCATGCAGTGTACATTCAGAATATGGTATTGTGCAGTGAGTGTAATACATAGTGAATCACATCGTGCAGCAGAGCCGGCCTTAGGCATAGGCAAACTACAGTAGGCAAATGCCTAGGGCATTTGCTATGCTTAGGGGCACCAGCAGCTTCTGCTGATTAAAATGATATGCGGCATGCCTATATTTTGCGTGACTGCGGCTGTATCTGTACCTGGCTAGGGCCAGCACTGTCGTGCAGTGTACTGTATACACATGTGGTAATTGCAGTTTTTTGTGTAGTGTACATTGTATCATATTTTGCAGGGAAATGTGCAGTTTGTCATATCACGCAGTCGTGCAGTGCATTGTGTGGTTTAATTGCAGTGTGCCGAAATTTGTGTTTCAGATAGTACAGTGTTCTAAGGGATGTTACTTTGGCAGAAATTATTCTAAGGGATGTTACAGTGGCCTAATGTGTTCTGACGTGCATTACTCTTGCATAAGGTTCATGACTGGCAGATCTCTACTTTGTGACGTAATGTGGATATACTACTGCACTACTGTGACGTACAGTAACGTGAATAAGGTGCTCTACTGTGTGACACAACGTGAATCAAGGACAGTACTGTGACGTGAATACGGTGCTCTACTGTGTGACACAACGTGAATCAAGGACAGTACTGTGACGTGAATAAGGTGCTCTACTGTGTGACACAACGTGAATCAAGGACAGTACTGTGACGTGAATACGGTGCTCTACTGTGTGACACAACGTGAATCAAGGACAGTACTGTGACGTGAATACGGTGCTCTACTGTGTGACACAACGTGAATCAAGGACAGTACTGTGACGTGAATAAACTGCACTACTGTGACATGACGTGAATAAGATGAATTCAGGTGAGTACTGCATCATCTGTCATGAAATCAATTTGTAATGTAATGAACAGTACTGAGATGGTTAAGGGTGGGAGGGCTGCATGCTGATGTGTGTCATAATGTTTATAAGGGCAATGCTTATGTGTGTTACAATGTCTATAAAGGTAGTGTTCTGTCTAATACCCTGGACCTACTGTACTGTAGCGATACTGTAAGTGTACTGTATGTCACATTTAGAAATGTGCCCCTTAAGTTTTGAAGACAGTACAGTACACTATGCCCTCCTGAGTGATTAGGTGCAGGGTACTAGAATGAACAATTCCATTTATTGTGATGTCATAAAGATGCTGTCAATGTTGAATTTCATTGGCTGTACAGTATGCTGCCATTATACTGTATATATATTTTTACAGGGCTGGTAGCACGACGTCACAGGAGGCGGGACAGGCGCCGCCAAGCTGGTAAGTATTGTCAAATACAGTAGTGTACAGTACATAGTGATTTCTATAGTCCCAACCCCCTGTCCTGACCATCACAGATAACTCGCTGCAATCCGTTAATGTTAAGAATGTCTGTTTACAAAACTAAATGTAAATATTAAACACAAAGTATAAATAACATTGTAGATAGCTGAATACCCGTGCTTCGCTACGGGATGAGGATGGTAAATTCCAGTGATAGTTGTTTGTTAATTTACGTTTGTTGGCGATCTACTGTAGTATATAGTACTGTATACTTTAAGCATACTGTATCTTGCTTCTCTGATGCAGATTGTTTATTGGCCGGACCCCTTTTTGGTCCTGGATACTGTGCAGTACATGTTTCAAATTGACAGCTTCACTTACAGTACTGTTATTTTTTTTCCCACAGTACCACCACCACCACCTGCTGCGCTGCCAGGTATTGTGTAACGAGAATTCTGGTGCTACTGTCATCGTTGTTACACTACTGTACATGTGTCCTGGATACTGTGCAGTACATGTTTCCAATTGACAGCTTCACTTACAGTACTGTTATTTTTTTTCCCACAGTACCACCACCACCACCACCACCACCACCACCTGCTGCGCTGCCAGGTATTGTGTAACGAGAATTCTGGTGCTACTGTCATCGTTGTTACACTACTGTACATGTGTCCTGGATACTGTACAGTACATGTTTCCAATTGACAGCTTCACTTACAGTACTGTTAATTTTTTTCCCACAGTGCCACCACCACCACCACCTGCTGCGCTGCCAGGTATTGTGTAACGAGAATTCTGGTGCTACTGTCATCGTTGTTACACTACTGTACATGTGTCCTGGATACTGTACAGTACATGTTTCCAATTGACAGCTTCACTTACAGTACTGTTATTTTTTTTCCCACAGTACCACCACCACCACCACCTGCTGCGCTGCCAGGTATTGTGTAACGAGAATTCTGGTGCTACTGTCATCGTTGTTACACTACTGTACATGTGTCCTGGATACTGTGCAGTACATGTTTCCAATTGACAGCTTCACTTACAGTACTGTTATTTTTTTTCCCACAGTACCACCACCACCACCACCACCACCACCACCTGCTGCTGCGCTGCCAGGTATTGTGTAACGAGAATTCTGGTGCTACTGTCATCGTTGTTACACTACTGTACATGTGTCCTGGATACTGTACAGTACATGTTTCCAATTGACAGCTTCACTTACAGTACTGTTATTTTTTTTCCCACAGTACCACCACCACCACCACCTGCTGCGCTGCCAGGTATTGTGTAACGAGAATTCTGGTGCTACTGTCATCGTTGTTACACTACTGTACATGTGTCCTGGATACTGTACAGTACATGTTTCCAATTGACAGCTTCACTTACAGTACTGTTATTTTTTTTCCCACAGTACCACCACCACCACCACCTGCTGCGCTGCCAGGTATTGTGTAACGAGAATTCTGGTGCTACTGTCATCGTTGTTACACTACTGTACATGTGTCCTGGATACTGTACAGTACATGTTTCCAATTGACAGCTTCACTTACAGTACTGTTATTTTTTTTCCCACAGTACCACCACCACCACCACCTGCTGCGCTGCCAGGTATTGTGTAACGAGAATTCTGGTGCTACTGTCATCGTTGTTACACTACTGTACATGTGTCCTGGATACTGTACAGTACATGTTTCCAATTGACAGCTTCACTTACAGTACTGTTATTTTTTTTCCCACAGTACCAACACCACCACCACCACCACCACCTGCTGCTGCATCCGAGAGCTCCGGAAGTGGTAATAATTACTTTTTGTTACAGTCACACTAGTTTCCTACAGTATTACTGTAATTTTTGTATTTTACAATACTTGTCATCTTTTACACACAGACCGCCTCGTAATTGATACAGAGGAGGAGCTCATTCCCATTGATTCGGGGGAAGAGGAGCCAGATTATAGTAAGTACAGTAGGATTTTCTCAAGCCCATTCTTAAAAGTATTGACCAAGTCCACTTTTATTACTTTTCAGGCAGGGAATTCCAAACATGCACTGTACAGTATTTCCCTCACTGTGAAGACCCCTTTTCGCCTCTGTGCGAAATCGCCTCTACTTCAACAAGAGTTACTGTGCACGTGTCCTCTGTGTCCATCTTATCAAAAACCGTTCCTGTGTATTGTCCCCTTACTGTACTGTATACAGTATATTTGTAAAGGTTAATCATGTCCCCTCTTAATCTCCTCTTTTCCAATGTAAACATGCCTAGCCTGCCTTTCCTTGTATTCCATCTTCTCAATCCACTTCATCACTTTGGTCGCCCGCCTCTAAACCTTTTGTAGTTCCACGATATCCATTTTGTATTATGGTGCCCAAAATTGTGCATCCGACCCACCCTCCACTAGCCTAACCCTCCAATCATACTCTGAATCCACACTCTGCATTCTGAATGTCGGGATCCAGACAGCAGGTCTTTTAAATACAGTACTGTATGTCCCCTACCGCTGGACAGTCATTCTGCTCCTACTGTATTATGAATATATCTCTGCCTCCTGTAGCACTGTACTACTGTGCAATTTTGTAGTAACTGTACTCTACTGTATTTTGTTTATAATATTTTTTTATTTTCAACTCAGTAATTATTGACAGTGAGGATGAAAAACCCTCTCCCCAACTTGGTAAGTAAACTGCAGTATTGTACTGTACTGTACATTGTGTTAAACCAATGGGTTGGGTTTGCGTGACCAGCAGTCAGGATTCTAGCGGTCAGGTGACCGACAGTGGCATCCTGATTGCAGCAATCCCAACAGGGTGAGGTACGGTATCCTAACCCTCCTCCACTACCCCCTGATTCTGGCCTCGACATTCTCGTCTCTGTGTGCGAAATTTACTCTCCTCCTCCAATTCCTGACTGAATTTTTGCTTTACTGTATTCAACACAGAATACAAAAGTATATTTCATGGATTTTTTTGCTTTCACAGGCCCTACACTGTCACAGGCGGTGGCGGAGGAGGAGGAGGAGGACCAGGACTCTCTGTCCCTCACCACACTGCACCCATTAAGTAAGTCCAGTCCGGTACATCGTGCCTCTGTAGAGCCAGTTTGAGCAAGGAGAGATTGATTGCTTCTTTTTTTGGTGGGGGCCCAAACCAACCAGTCATTTCAGCCACAGTCGTGTGGCAGACCCTGTTTATATAACATAAGGGTGGTTGGGAGGGCCCAATCACAATTCCATCTTGCACCTCTTTTTTTATTTATTTTTTTATTTATTTATCTTTGCATCATGTGATGTTTGGGGAAAATTGTTATAAGGTTTGATGTAAAAAAAAGGTTAAAAAAAAGAGGCAGATTAGATGGGCAAAGTGGTTCTTACAGTATTTGTCATCAAATTCTATGTTTCTGTATGCAGACCCTCCAACATGACCCGCCGCACTGCTCTGTTTCTAGACTTCCCTCTTAATTTATGATTTCCATCACCTGTGTTGAACTAGTTATATGATAAGAAAGCTGTTTCTTCACAGGTGATGGCAATAATAAATTAAGAGGGAAGTCCAGAACCAGAGCATTTTGTACCATGTTGGAGGGTATGTGTATTTCCTGGAATTAACCTTTTTTTTTTTTCACATTAATGTTTTTTTTCACAGGCCCTACACTGGAACAGGCCACGGAGGAGGAGGAGGATGATGATGATGCTGCTGCATTTAGTGGTAAGAATTATTACTGACATTGATCTGATGCCATCAGAGTAGCACTTTTCATCAGATTTTTCTGGCAAATGCGTAGAAATCGGATGAAAATTGTTTTTGTTTGAACTGGTGATATTGCCCATACAGTAGCAACCGATCACATCCCACATTAACATTTACAGTATCTAGTTACACTTACAGACGATAATACAGTACAGTAGGTAATATTTGATTGGTTGCTACTGTATGGACAACATCCTGTTCTAAAAAAAACACCCATCTTACTCAATTTCTCTCTCTCTCTCTCTCTCACCCCTTGTCACTGTCTCTCCATTCATCTCTCTAGATACTGTCAGTGATGAATTTCCCATTAGGCACGAGAGGCACGTACTGTACCTAGTGGCGGCATCTGTTTGGGGGCCTCAGTTGGATGCTTACAGTATGCTAATACTGTCATCCCAAAAATTACCACTACAGTAACTGCTAAATATTTTAAGTGTACTGTACAATATGCACATACAGTACTGTACAGTATACATAATTCAAAAGAAAAAAGAGTTGCTACTGTACCTTATTCTAGTCATAATCACCGGCATACGGGTCACTCACAAATTTTCTGATGGTCTCGGTGGGGTCCCTTGGAATCACCATGCCTGTCACAAGCATACCTTTTTTTACCCACCTGACACTGGGCCTGGAAACTAGTGTACTATTACTATACTTTTTACTGTATACTGTATCTTATAATATTCTTCTCTTTTACCCACAGACGACGAGCCAGAATACATTTTTGGTAAATATACTGTACAGTAGCAATAGTTGGTACTGTAATTACAGTATTTTTTTTTCTCCAACATTATTTTAAGTCAAACTGATATGACTAACTGTACTGTATTATCTTTTTACAGTCCGTCGCCAACCAGTGGAGGAGACACCTGGTAATAAAATAGAAATACATAATGCACTGTACTGTATTCTAACTTACTGTAACATGTATAACACTGAGCTGATCATCTTCACACCCTCTGACATAACCTTACAGTACAAACTGTACTTTCTCTCCTTTTTCACCCTCTTCACTCCACAAATGCATGCTGCGTTTCCTGACTACTGATATAATAGTGTGTAGAGCGTAGCGAGGCACCGTGCCCACCGCGTGGCGAGCGAAGCAAGCATGCAAGGGGCTGCTTTCCGCTCGCCGCCCCTGTCGGGATTGTGTGGTCGGGATTCCGGCGTCTGTATTTTGACTGCCGGGATCCCGTCCAGCGGGATTACGTACTGATCTCCAGTCTGAGCCTGCCCTAGGCATAGGCATACTTGCCAAATGCCCAGGGGCACAAGCAGCTTCTGCTGATTAATATGATATGCAGCATGCCTACAGTATATTCTGTGCATACAAAATGCATTACTAATGTGCAGCATTATGTGTATACAGTACTTTGTTGTGTAACATATACTGTAGCAAGGGCACTACTGTGTGGTCTAATGTGAACAAAGAGCAATATGATGTGATGCAATGTGAATAAGTGGGAATACTTTGAGGAGTAATGTGGTACTATCATATGATGTAACGAGAAAAAGAGACACTATTGCATGATATGTTGTGAATAAAGTTGCAGTACTGTGTGGCGTCATTTCAGATTGGGGAATTACTGTGTGGCCTTGCCCCTTCCCAGCAAGAACATGCACCGTTTTGGGATGCACACCGAATGTGCACACTGTTGCTATTTTAAACATACAGTACAGTAAGTTGGAGGAGCACCAAAATGACGACTGCTATGGTTGAGGGGTGATGGTGCTGGGAAAGGGGTACAGGCTCAGAGGCGGAAATAGCATCTGTGCAAGGGGGCAGCATCCAAAAACTTGACTAGGGAATCATATTATTTATGGCTGGCTCTGAGTACAGTCCACTATTATGGATAGTACTCCCTACAACACCACCTACAGTACTGTAACCCTCTTTTTTCTGAAGCGGTCATGAAATGTCATGACTGCTAATACATACAGTAAATGTCTACAGTATTTGTACTGTGGTGTTTAATTCCTTTGACAATTTGTTTATGACCTATTGAAGCTAAACTCTTGTACAGTACTTTATATTTTGAATACCAGCAATACAGTATAATACTGTACCTACAGTATACAGTAATAATTGTTTACTATTTGAATGTGACTAAATGTTTTTTTTTCTCCAATATAGTGCCAATTATTTATGGGGGCCCCAGACAGGGGCAAGATAGGTGGGCTGGCCCAGAAGCGGGCAGGCAGCAGCCCACTTATACAAGAGGTAAACTAAAGCAATGTTTAAATTACCTCGACAGCATACAGTAGTGTTTGATTTACTGTACTGACAATACAGTACTGTACATTGTAAATAACAATATTGTCTAATATAGAGTAAAGTACAGTACTGTATTGCCATTACTACACTGTAAAGTATTCAGTATTTGTTTTGTAATACTGTCCTTTTTTTCCCACAGAACAGTTGCAGCGTGCCATCCAGCTCCAGCGGGTGGTGGTCCACCTCCTAGTGGACCACTATTTTAATATTTTATTAAGTTTTATTTAATTTTATTTAATAAAAATTTTTGTTCTTGTACTCCATTGTATAGTATCTTTTTCTACTGTATAAGATAGGCATACTGTACACCATACAATTATCTGGCAGATAATCTGCAAGATCTGGCTGTTTGTAATGAAATTCTCTCCTAATTTAGCTGTGGTGTACAGTACCTCCTGAGTGTGCTGGGGTGCTTTCTGGCCAGTTTGGGGTGATTTGGAGCAAGTTTGGTCGGCCATCTTGCCGACATGTGCTGTCGACTGTTTGGCAAACATGTGTTTTCACTCCAGCATGTGTGTGTCAGGCATTTTGTGTGTGTCAGGCATTTTGTGTGTGTCAGGCATTTTGTGTGTGTCAGCCATTTTATGTGTGTCAGCCATTGCTGTGTGGTTCCACAATTGTTAGCGTGTCAAAGTGCTGACCACTGACACCACTATTTCACTTTGTACCGCATGCCTTTTGTGGAACCACACAGCCCAGCATGACTTATTGCTGGGCTGTGTGGTTCCACAAATTTTCTTGGAAAACAAATGAACATGAGTGTCTTTACTTTAATACTTTTTTTTTTTTTTTTCCCCACAGATATCTATATACACAAGAAAAGAATGTAACGAAGAACAAACTACTTTTTTGTTTTAATTAACTTTCAAACTTTATTTAAAAAAAAAAACACCTTTTTTTTCTTCAATAAACTTTTAAAAATAGAAGTTTCCTGTGGTTTTTATTAAAATATGAAATGCAAGATGCCTAACCAAGTTGTTTTACATACAGTATACCACTCTTAATTGAATTCCCATCATACAGTAGTACTAATTTATACAGTACAGGAAGTTGGGAATACAAACATTGGAAACCACGTCATGTTTATTTTAAGAAACACTTTATTTACGGACAAAGTCATTTGGAACATGTAACATCACACATACTGTACTGTATTGTAATAAAGCCAACATCACACATACTGTACGGTACTTTAATCAAAAGGTAACAGCACAAATACAGTAACAATATCAACTTTAACATTTTTATAATTTATTTTTTTGTGGTGGTGGTGCCGGGTAATGGTTTTTGTACTTTATTTTTAGGTTTTGCTTTTTGGAATTATTTTTCGTTTTTGTCTTTTGCTTTTTAACACTGTCGCATACGGACACCAGAATAGAGAACTGACAACAGCAGCCCCTGGATGGAAACGCAGCCCAAGGCCCCAGATGGACACAGCACAATGGACTCGGCTGCTACTGGATAGATACAGCAGCGCCGAAAAAATCAACAGGAATAAAAGGGGCAACTTGTAACAGGCCCTTACATTACCAGGAATGTGGTGAGCCAAGTTCATGCACTCCCCTTTGAGTAACCGAGCTGCTCCAAGTGGATTCAGCACAGTGCATGCAGCCCCAGAAAATGTACAGGTAATACAGGTACATTGACACAATTTTTTAACTTCAGCTGTGTGAAGCTGATGTGCAGAAGCTAGGAGTTAGGTAATGATCTGGTTTCATCATAGTCGAGCTTCCAAGTCATTTTCCTCTTCGTTCTCAGCACAGAGTTTATGGTATCCCTTATCTTCCTCTTTTCTGGATCACCAATCCTCACGCGGCGTTCACACCTAGCCATGATGTCATGTACCAGATTTTTGGGCAGCGGAAGTTTGCCCTTGGAACCATCAAAGTTCACACGATTGGCCCACGTCAAGTATTTGTCGTACCGTACATGGTGCTGGAACAGAGAATATGCATATTTCTGAATATGTCCATTTGAAGCTCTGTACAGATGGTCGTCCAGGGAAGTTGAGATGACAGCCAGGGCAATATTGTTCAGAGAGCCTCCGAATGTATTGCGAAGTGGCCTGTGAGCAGGTGTGCTGGTCATCATTGGTGTTCCTGGCAACAGCACACTTGAATCCAGGCCTCTGCGGTCGTCCAGCCCTCTGCGGTCCTCCAGGCCTCCTCTGCGGTCCTCCAGGCCTCCTCTGCGGTCCTCCAGGTCTCTTCTGCGGTCCTCCAGGACTCTTCTGCGGTCCTCCAGGCCTCCTCTGCGTTCGCCCAAGTCGCTGACTTCGTCCAGTCCGCTGCTGTGGTCCAGGCCTCTGCGGTCCTCCAGGCCTCCTCTGCGGTCCTCCAGGCCTCCTCTGCGGTCCTCCAGGCCTCCTCTGCGGTCCTCCAGGCCTCCTCTGCGGTCCTCCAGGCCTCCTCTGCGGTCCTCCAGGCCTCCTCTGCGGTCCTCCAGGCCTCCTCTGCGTTCGCCCAGGCCTCCTCTGCGTTCGCCCAAGTCGCTGACTTCGTCCAGTCCGCTGCTGTGGTCCAGGCCTCTGCGGTCCTCCAGGCCTCCTCTGCGGTCCTCCAGGCCTCCTCTGCGGTCCTCCAGGCCTCCTCTGCGGTCCTCCAGGCCTCCTCTGCGGTCCTCCAGGCCTCCTCTGCGGTCCTCCAGGCCTCCTCTGCGTTCGCCCAGGCCTCCTCTGCGTTCGCCCAAGTCGCTGACTTCGTCCAGTCCGCTGCTGTGGTCCAGGCCTCTGCGGTCCTCCAGGCCTCCTCTGCGGTCCTCCAGGCCTCCTCTGCGGTCCTCCAGGCCTCCTCTGCGGTCCTCCAGGCCTCCTCTGCGGTCCTCCAGGCCTCCTCTGCGGTCCTCCAGGCCTCCTCTGCGGTCCTCCAGGCCTCCTCTGCGGTCCTCCAGGCCTCCTCTGCGGTCCTCCAGGTCTCTTCTGCGGTCCTCCAGGCCTCCTCTGCGTTCGCCCAAGTCGCTGACTTCGTCCAGTCCGCTGCTGTGGTCCAGGCCTCTGCGGTCCTCCAGGCCTCCTCTGCGGTCCTCCAGGCCTCCTCTGCGGTCCTCCAGGCCTCCTCTGCGGTCCTCCAGGCCTCCTCTGCGGTCCTCCATGTTTCCTCTGCGGTCCTCCAGGTCTCTTCTGCGGTCCTCCAGGCCTCCTCTGCGTTCGCCCAAGTCGCTGACTTCGTCCAGGCCTCTGCGGTCCTCCAGGTCTCTTCTGCGGTCCTCCAGGCCTCCTCTGCGGTCCTCCATGCCGCTGACTTCGTCCAGTCCGCTGCGGTCGTCCAGGCCTCCTCTGCGGTCCTCCATGCCGCTGACTTCGTCCAGTCCGCTGCGGTCGTCCAGGTCTCTTCTGCGGTCCTCCAGGCCTCCTCTGCGGTCGTCCAGCCCTCTGCGGTCCTCCAGGCCTCCTCTGCGGTCCTCCAGGCCTCCTCTGCGGTCCTCCAGGTCTCTTCTGCGGTCCTCCTGGTCTCTTCTGCGGTCCTCCAGGTCTCTTCTGCGGTCCTCCAGGCCTCCTCTGCGGTCGTCCAAGTCGCTGACTTCGTCCAGTCCGCTGCTGTGGTCCAGGCCTCTGCGGTCCTCCAGGCCTCCTCTGCGGTCCTCCAGGCCTCCTCTGCGGTCCTCCATGCCGCTGACGTCGTCCAGGCCTCCTCTGCGGTCCTCCAGCCCTCTGCGGTCCTCCAGACCTCCTCTGCGGTCCTCCAGGCCTCCTCTGCGGTCCTCCAGGTCTCTTCTGCGGTCCTCCTGGTCTCTTCTGCGGTCCTCCAGGTCTCTTCTGCGGTCCTCCAGGCCTCCTCTGCGGTCGTCCAAGTCGCTGACTTCGTCCAGTCCGCTGCTGTGGTCCAGGCCTCTGCGGTCCTCCAGGCCTCCTCTGCGGTCCTCCAGGCCTCCTCTGCGGTCCTCCAGGCCTCCTCTGCGGTCCTCCAGGCCTCCTCTGCGGTCCTCCATGCCGCTGACGTCGTCCAGGCCTCCTCTGCGGTCCTCCAGGCCTCCTCTGCGGTCCTCCAGGCCTCGGTCGTCCAGGCCGCTGACTTGAACCGCTTGGTGGTGTGTTGCAATGATGGTGCGGCAAACTCCAACTTGCCATTCTTCCCTCGTTTGTTCAATGACTTTCTTCATGGCTTCTACCATCTGTTCCTTTATGCCTTCTTTAAGGCCAGCCACATCGGTCTGCAGCTGATTGACCTGTCCACCAACTTCTGACTCCATATTGGTCACCTTACTGAGTAGCTCCTTTAGTAAAACAGGACAGGTACACTGGCAGTCCTGCACTTTGGTGTTCACATCTGTGAAATGCAACCTTCTTCGTGGTGAATGTGTCATGTCTTCTTGTCCAGGGGTGGCTACATGGTCCAAAAAAGAAGCTTCCTGATGCAGCGTGTTTGTCACGTCCTCTAGCACCGGTATTTCCAGATTCATTGGCTGAACACTGTGATCTGCAGGAGATGGAACAATTACATCATTTGCCACACCACATATCATCTCCAACGTATTATTCTTTGCCTTGGCATTTTTTCGTGGTTTCACCACATTTTCTTTCTGAGCCGCCTTGGCAGTTTTCTTCTTCTTTTGTGGGACTAATGCAGCAGGTTTCTGTGCCACTGATGGGTGGGTTTTGGCACTCCCGTAAAATCTGGTAGTCTGCATTCTTTGTCTTTTGTCTAAAAATATAAAAACCACAATAAGAAAACATGTAAAGCACAGCATGCTAAAAATAGCAAACAACTGTACATTTTCAAATAAAGTGCACAACAGTAAAGTGCAAATACAGTACTGTACAGTATTTGCCTTTTTTCCCTGTGCCTCCCAACAAGAACCTCTGCAGGAGGGACAGAATGCTCTGTTACGGACTTCAGTTTAAATATACAGTATGATTACCATCACCTGTGCGAACAACTATACTGTACAGTAGTTACTGTATTTGATAAGATAGGTGTTTCACCACAAGTGATAGCAATCATTCAGTACTACTGCACATACCTGTAGTACACCGGGATAAGCAAGGTCTATGTACATTACGTTATACCGAGCTGGATCGCTTAGCAACCTGACAAAATGGCCACCGACCGTGAACTCCCAGCACGTGGCAGCGCTTGGATATGGAGTGAGATACAGTATGGTACAGTCCAGGGGCAATGCTGAAGGAGCGTCACAATCCCCTAGCTCAATTACTAGAGCCATCTTAACAGCAGTGTGGGCCCCTGGACACAGCAATGCACTGGGGCCCCTACCCACTCACCAGCGGAAGGGGTGGGGGGAGCTATCAGCGGCAGCTTTGATGCTCCGCGGGGGATAGGGGGGGTTCTATCTTTCGCTCAGTATGTACAGTAGGACCTGGAGAAATAATTTCTGCTAATTATTCCTTTACTGCACAGATGGGGCAGGAAGGAGAACACTAAACTGTAGAAGGGGGCATTGTGCTGAATGAAGGGGCCCTGGTACATGACTTCCAGGGTGGTAGGGGGTGTTTAATACACAGGGGAGGAGTGGATAATGGAGTGGGCTTAATATTAGTGTTATGGACTGCAATTAGTTTCCTGTATGAAACAGATACAGTACAGTAAATAACCCTCCTTGGAAGTGCATGGGCCCTGTGAGACTTACAGTAGTGTACAGCATAAGGGTCGACTGACATGATGTACAAGCATTACATACAGTACATGTCAGTACTGTATGTAAATTCTTCAATTATTGCCTAACAACAATGCTGCTTACTGTATATTAAATACTGTAGGCCTAGAAATGTGCATCTCAATATAGTAGTTAAAAACACAGGGGCCTATGTGGATAAGCGAGTTCTATGCACACTAAAAATGGCCACCGACCGTGAACTCCCAGCACGTGGCAGCGCTCGGATATGTAGTGAGAGATGGTATACATTTTAAAATACAGTACACCGGGATAAGTTGTACAGGCCATGGAGCAATGCACAGGGACATTCATCATTTACGTACAGTATATAAATAATTGTAAACCGTAAATGAAAGAATTACCGGTCAAATACTGTATGACGAAACTGTGTCAATGAGCTGGAACAGTATGGCCTGTCAAGAAGTTTTCGAAGGCAGAAACGGAGAGCAAATTATCAGGAGATTTCTGAAAGGTCGGAGAAGATCCACACAGCAAGTCTGCCTACGAGGAAACAGATTTGCAAAGTGGGTAGCGTAAAGCCTAACAACAATGCTGCTTACTGTATATTAAATACTGTAGGCCTAGAAATGTGCATCTCAATATAGTAGTTAAAAACACAGGGGCCTATGTGGATAAGCGAGTTCTATGCACACTAAAAATGGCCACCGACCGTGAACCCCCAGCAAGTGGCAGCGCTCGGATATGTAGTGAGATACAGTATGGCATACATTTCACAGTTCAGGGGGCAATGCTGAAGGAGCGTCACAATCCCCTAGCTCAATTACATTGGGATAAGCGAGGTCTATGCACATTACGGTATACCGAGCTGGATCGCTTAGCAACCTGACAACATGGCCGCCGACCGTGAACTCCCAGCACGTGGCAGCGCTCGGATATGTAGTGAGATACAATATGGCATACATTTCACAGTTCAGGGGGCAATGCTGAAGGAGCGTCACAATCCCCTAGCTCAATTACTGTACATTGGGATAAGCGAGGTCTATGCACATTACGGTATACCGAGCTGGATCGCTTAGCAACCTGACAAAATGGCCGCCGACCGTGAACTCCCAGCACGTGGCAGCGCTCGGATATGTAGTGAGATACAGTATGGCATACATTTCACACTCCAGGGGGCAATGCTGAAGGAGCGTCACAATCCCCTAGCTCAATTACATTGGGATAAGCGAGGTCTATGCACATTACGGTATACCGAGCTGGATCGCTTAGCAACCTGACAACATGGCCGCCGACCGTGAACTCCCAGCACGTGGCAGCGCTCGGATATGTAGTGAGATACAGTATGGCATACATTTCACACTCCAGGGGGCAATGCTGAAGGAGCGTCACAATCCCCTAGCTCAATTACTGTACATTGGGATAAGCGAGGTCTATGCACATTACGGTATACCGAGCTGGATCGCTTAGCAACCTGACAAAATGGCCGCCGACCGTGAACTCCCAGCACGTGGCAGCGCTCGGATATGTAGTGAGATACAGTATGGCATACATTTCACACTCCAGGGGGCAATGCTGAAGGAGCGTCACAATCCCTTAGCTCAATTACTGTACATTGGGATAAGCGAGGTCTATGCACATTACGGTATACCGAGCTGGATCGCTTAGCAACCTGACAAAATGGCCGCCGACCGTGAACTCCCAGCACGTGGCAGCGCTCAAATATGGAGTGAGAGATGGTATACATTTTAAAATACACCGGGATAAGTTGTACAGGCCATGGAGCAATGTACAGGGACATTCATCATTTACGTATATAAATAATTGTAAACCGTAAATGAAAGAATTACCGGTCAAATACTGTATGACGAAACTGTGTCAATGAGCTGGAACAGTATGGCCTGTCAAGAAGTTTTCGAAGGCAGAAACGGAGAGCAAATTATCAGGAGATTTCTGAAAGGTCGGAGAAGATCCACACAGCAAGTCTGCCTACGAGGAAACAGATTTGCAAAGTGGGTAGCGTAAAGCCTAACAACAATGCTGCTTACTGTATATTAAATACTGTAGGCCTAGAAATGTGCATCTCAATATAGTAGTTAAAAACACAGGGGCCTATGTGGATAAGCGAGTTCTATGCACACTAAAAATGGCCACCGACCGTGAACCCCCAGCACGTGGCAGCGCTCGGATATGTAGTGAGATACAGTATGGCATACATTTCACAGTTCAGGGGGCAATGCTGAAGGAGCGTCACAATCCCCTAGCTCAATTACATTGGGATAAGCGAGGTCTATGCACATTACGGTATACCGAGCTGGATCGCTTAGCAACCTGACAACATGGCCGCCGACCGTGAACTCCCAGCACGTGGCAGCGCTCGGATATGTAGTGAGATACAATATGGCATACATTTCACAGTTCAGGGGGCAATGCTGAAGGAGCGTCACAATCCCCTAGCTCAATTACATTGGGATAAGCGAGGTCTATGCACATTACGGTATACCGAGCTGGATCGCTTAGCAACCTGACAACATGGCCGCCGACCGTGAACTCCCAGCACGTGGCAGCGCTCGGATATGTAGTGAGATACAATATGGCATACATTTCACAGTTCAGGGGGCAATGCTGAAGGAGCGTCACAATCCCCTAGCTCAATTACATTGGGATAAGCGAGGTCTATGCACATTACGGTATACCGAGCTGGATCGCTTAGCAACCTGACAACATGGCCGCCGACCGTGAACTCCCAGCACGTGGCAGCGCTCGGATATGTAGTGAGATACAGTATGGCATACATTTCACACTCCAGGGGGCAATGCTGAAGGAGCGTCACAATCCCCTAGCTCAATTACTGTACATTGGGATAAGCGAGGTCTATGCACATTACGGTATACCGAGCTGGATCGCTTAGCAACCTGACAAAATGGCCGCCGACCGTGAACTCCCAGCACGTGGCAGCGCTCGGATATGTAGTGAGATACAGTATGGCATACATTTCACACTCCAGGGGGCAATGCTGAAGGAGCGTCACAATCCCGTAGCTCAATTACTGTACATTGGGATAAGCGAGGTCTATGCACATTACGGTATACCGAGCTGGATCGCTTAGCAACCTGACAAAATGGCCGCCGACCGTGAACTCCCAGCACGTGGCAGCGCTCAAATATGGAGTGAGAGATGGTATACATTTTAAAATACACCGGGATAAGTTGTACAGGCCATGGAGCAATGTACAGGGACATTCATCATTTACGTATATAAATAATTGTAAACCGTAAATGAAAGAATTACCGGTCAAATACTGTATGACGAAACTGTGTCAATGAGCTGGAACAGTATGGCCTGTGAAGAAGTTTTCGAAGGCAGAAACGGAGAGCAAATTATCAGGAGATTTCTGAAAGGTCGGAGAAGATCCACACAGCAAGTCTGCCTACGAGGAAACAGATTTGCAAAGTGGGTAGCGGCCGGTGACTGAGACGCTCTTTTATTCACATTCAAAAGTACCTGTACAGTATGCTCTGTGATTGGTGTAAGGATGAATGCGCCTATATTGGCACCAATCACAGCGGTAAGAATTCCTTTTGTGTGAATGTGAATAAAAGAGCGTCTCAGTCACCGCCCCGCTACCCACTTTGCAAAGCTGTTTCCTCGTAAGCAGACTTGCTGTGTGGATCTTCTCCGACCTTTCAGAAATCTCCTGATAATTTGCTCTCCGTTTCTGCCTTCGAAAACTTCTTCACAGGCCATACTGTTCCAGCTCATTGACACAGTTTCGTCATACAGTATTTGACCGGTAATTCTTTCATTTCCGGTTTACAATTATTTATATACGTAAATGATGAATGTCCCTGTACATTGCTCCATGGCCTGTACAACTTATCCCGGTGTATTTTAAAATGTATACCATCTCTCACTCCATATTTGAGCGCTGCCACGTGCTGGGAGTTCACGGTCGGCGGCCATTTTGTCAGGTTGCTAAGCGATCCAGCTCGGTATACCGTAATGTGCATAGACCTCGCTTATCCCAATGTACAGTAATTGAGCTAGGGGATTGTGACGCTCCTTCAGCATTGCCCCCTGGAGTGTGAAATGTATGCCATACTGTATCTCACTCCATATTTGAGCGCTGCCACGTGCTGGGAGTTCACGGTCGGCGGCCATTTTGTCAGGTTGCTAAGCGATCCAGCTCGGTATACCGTAATGTGCATAGACCTCGCTTATCCCAATGTAATTGAGCTAGGGGATTGTGACGCTCCTTCAGCATTGCCCCCTGGAGTGTGAAATGTATGCCATACTGTATCTCACTACATATCCGAGCGCTGCCACGTGCTGGGGGTTCACGGTCGGTGGCCATTTTTAGTGTGCATAGAACTCGCTTATCCACATAGGCCCCTGTGTTTTTAACTACTATATTGAGATGCACATTTCTAGGCCTACAGTATTTAATATACAGTAAGCAGCATTGTTGTTAGGCAATAATTGAAGAATTTACATACAGTACTGACATGTACTGTATGTAATGCTTGTACATCATGTCAGTCGACCCTTATGCTGTACACTACTGTAAGTCTCACAGGGCCCATGCACTTCCAAGGAGGGTTATTTACTGTACTGTATCTGTTTCATACAGGAAACTAATTGCAGTCCATAACACTGAAGTTGTATTTTCAGTACTGTACAGTATACAATACTTAAATTTGAACATCAGGTACTGGATAGTAAACATGTACAGTATTAACTTCTATCATAAAACTCTTATGCATTTTCAGATGTGTAAATTTTAGACTACAGTATTCACAAATGTTTTCTCTCCATACAGGAATTATATTTGGACAACATGCCAGTAACTATCAACAAAACGATGAGCAAGATAATCGCCAACATGAAAAAAGAAAATAAAACCATCAAAGAGATCCATGCATGGCTCAAGGAAAGTGGCATTATAGTCACTTTAGAAACGGTGCGCTATCATGCATTCGAGAGAACAACGCCCAGATTTGTATTTCCTACAAAATGCACATGGTACGTACTGTACACTACTGTAATGTTTAAATGACTTGCTTTATACCATAAACAATTTTTTTGAAATAAAATAAAAACTTCATCAATTGTAACTGTGATTGTGCTGTTCATGAATTCATATTTTTCATACTGTATTGTACTGTAGGAGAGTGCAACAAATTGTGGAGGAACTAACTCGTGAGGATGATGAGCGTACTGCTCTGCAAATAAAACGAATTCTCCATTCCAAGTATGACCTGGACATATCGGCCACCAGCATCAGAAGGATGCGACGGAAAATGGGATGGACCTTTGGCGCAACAAGGTAAAATACTGAAAGCAGTATAAACCATACAGTAAATGCACTGTTAATAATCCCTTGATACGTGATATAATAATGCCATAAATCATTATACAGAGTGTGTACTTTATACTATATACAGTATGTGTGTGTGTATATACTGTATATACAGTATTCTATCCCAAAAGAGATACCTACTGTATAGGCACTCAGAGACAGCAATGAAGCATTGCCGGCTTATTGTGATGATTACATACTGTATACTGTGTGTGTGTGTTTGTGTGTATGTACAGTACAGTATGTATATATATATATTACTCTGTATGTAACTTAATGTACTGTATGTACAGTTTAATGTATACAGTAGGTATATAATACAGTATACTGCACATACAGTCTACTGTATATACAGTAATCTGTAAATCTGTAATTTCATAACTGTATCTGATTTCATTATTTTTGGCTCTTCACAGGATATCTCCAATGATAAGAGATGTGAATAAAGAAAAGAGAGTGGAACAGGCACGGCGATGGATTGAGAGTGGTGAAACATTTGATGATGTCATTTTCACAGATGAATCGTCTGTTGCCCTTGAGCGGTTCTCCAGAATGTCATTCAGGAAACGTAACCATATCTCTTTAAAACCACGCCCAAAGCATCCATTGAAAATCCATGTATGGGGAGGCATATCACGATTAGGAGCTGGTCCCCTATTATTTTTCGAAGGTACAGTACAGTACTATACTTTATTCTGTGCCTGTGTTCTGTAAAAATACATGTTGTACTGTAGAGTACGTGTAACTGCACAATAAAAGGAGTTGCTTATTAATGAACAACATTTTTTGATTTCTGTAGGAATCATGGATAAGAAATATTTCCAAGAAACAATAGTAGAGAAATGTATGGTGCCATTTGTGAATAAATATTACCCAACTCACCATAGGATATTCCAAGACAATGATCCTAAACACTCCGCCTCAGCCAAATTTATGGAAGAGAAAGGTATGAATTGGGAACGCACACCACCAGAGTGAGTATTCTTTCAACAGTGTACAAGTAAAATTTTGGATAGCACTCTAGTACTGTAAAAAAAAATTTTGTTTAATAAACAGTACAATATTGTATGTTTAATTTTCTCTATTTACTGTAATGTAATTAATTTTTTCTATACGCTTTTTTTTTTTTTTAATTAGATCACCAGACATGAACCCAATCGAATTAGTGTGGGCTCAATTGAAGAGGTACGTTAGGAGTGTTGCAAAGCCAACAACAAAACAGCAACTGGTGGATGGGATAAAGAAATTTTGGCTAGAAGTACTCACACCTGAACATTGTAATAATTATATAAATCACCTGTATAAAGTATTACCTGTTGTAGTTGAAAGAAATGGTCAAGCCACAAATATGTAGTTCTGTATTTTCTGTTTAAAATTTTAAATTGGTGCATTATTAAAAAAAATGATAAAATTGCCTTTGTCTGATTATTGCATAAACTAATGTAGAATATTATACAGTAGTAATGTTATTGATGTGTACTGTATGAACAGTTATTTTCAGTTTTATAAGTCCTGAATAAGAGTACTGTACATTTTGATCAGTGCAGTACATGGAATCGGATGTTGTAATACTTTATTTTTACATTAATATTGATGTTTTTCCAATAAATATTCAATTTTACAGTATGGTACAGTACAGTACATGAGGGTACCTGTACAGTATGATACGTCATTATGGGGGAGAAATACTGTATCCACTAAATGTACAGTAAAATGTTTTTTTCTTATTACAAACACACAAATGCATCTCAGATGGAAATATGCTATACACAGCAGACAGCTTATGGTGACAGAACTTCCCTACTGTATCCCCACCCATAGTCGTGGTATATTTTAGATTGCCTAATGAGACACTCCTGCAGCATTGCCAATGATTCATGTAAAACCTGTGTGCAAACAGTATCTGTATTGAATGCAAAGTACAGTAAGAGTACAGTATACAGTATTATCAGAGCCAAACCTGACCAACATGATGCCCTAGGCTAGATTTTGGCTGATGCCCTCTTGCACAGATGCTACGTAGTTCCGCCTCTAACCCTGCACCCCTTTCCCAGCACCATCACCCATTTTGGCGCTCCTACCCCCTATAATCTAAATAAGAACAATGTGCACATTTAGTGCCAGCCCAAAACAGTGTACAGTATGTTCTTGCTGGGAAGGGGCATGGTAACACAATAATACCCGAAGATGAAATGACACAACACAGTACTGCAACTTTATTCACATTATATCATGCAGTGGTGTCTCTTATTCTCATGACATCATATCATAGTACCACATTACTCCTAACAGTAATGCCCCTTATTCACATTACACCCCACCACATTCATCTTTATTTACATTAGACCACAGGTTCTCAAACTCAGTCCTCAGGACCCCACACAGTGCAGGTTTTGCAGGTCTCACAGAATCACAAGTGAAAAAATTAGCTCCACCTACTGTATGGACCTTCTAAAATGTGTCAGTTAGTAATGAATACATCTGTGCACTTGCTGGTTTACCTGCAAAACATGCACTGTGTGGGGTCCTGAGGACCAAGTTTGAGAACCACTGCATTAGACCATGCAGTAGTGCCCTTTCCTTATGTTACACCAGAAAATATTGTAGTACACCTTATACAGTACACATACAGTACAGTAATGCCACACATTAGTAATGCATTTCATATTTAAATTTTCTGATTTAATTTCATAGAGCCGCAGTCACTCACAGAATATAGGCATGTACTGTAGCATCTCATTTTATTCTGCAGAAGCTGATTATTCCCGTTTCGCTAGTTTGCCGCCTCTGTACAGTATATCACAATAGAAAAAAGTTATAGTGTCAGTGAAAAAAGCACCTCATGACAGATACTGTACACAAGCTCATGTCTAAATACTGTATACTGTAAGCAGTGACATTAAGGGGTACAGTACTGTATATGCAATTGCAGTCGAATTCCGGCAGGAATACGGAAAAAATGGACACGGGATCCCCCATCTTTTTAGAACCAGCACCGGGCTCTGCGCCTGGTCCTGGTGCAAAAAATAAGGGGGACAAAAAAAGCGTAGGGGTTCCCCATATTTTTTGAATCAGCACTGGGCTCCACTAGCTGGACAGATAATGCACAGCCGGGGGAGACTTTTATACCGGTCCCTGCGGCCATGGAATTAAATACCCAACTACAGTAGTCACACCTGGCCGGAGTACCCTGGAGGAGTGGGGGCCCCTTAAATCAAGGGGCCCCCCCTCCAGCCACTCGATTATCTCTATCACCCCTGTGTATTGTAGCTAGGGGATTGTGACGCTCCTTCAGCATTGCCCCGTACCCTGCACAAAGCGGTCGTTTTGACAGTGTGCTATGCGATTGAGTCCGGTGTACCGTAATACTGTATGCAATCCTACAGTAGCTTATCCCTCCCCTGTGTATTTTGGCTAGGGGATTGTGACGCTCCTTCAGCATTGCCCCATAACTTGCACAAGGGTTCAGGGGCGGCGGCCATTTTGCCAGTGTGCTACAGTATGTCATCGAGTCCGGTGTACTGTACCATAATATGCATACTGTGTATTTTAGCTAGGGGATTGTGACGCTCCTTCAGCATTGCCCCATAGTCTGTACAATCTGGACTACTGTATTACTTGCTCCGTAGCCTAGGGCCTCTGTGGTCGTCCATGCCGCTGACTTCGTCCAGTCCGCTGCGGTCCTCCAGGCCTCCTCTGCGGTCCTCCAGGCCTCGGTCGTCCAGGCCGCTGACTTGAACCGCTTGGTGGTGTGGTGCAATGACTCAATCGCATAGCACACTGTCAAAACGACCACTACCCATGAACCCCCACCTCCTGAACCCCCACCTCGTGGCAGGCAGCAGTTGGGTATGGAATGAGAAATGGCATAAGCTGTGCAGGCTACGGGGCGATGCTGAAGGAGCGTCACAATCCCCTAGCTCAATTACATTGGGATAAGCGAGGTCTATGCACATTACGGTATACCGAGCTGGATCGCTTAGCAACCTGACAACATGGCCGCCGACCGTGAACTCCCAGCACGTGGCAGCGCTCAAATATGGAGTGAGATACAGTATGGCATACATTTCACACTCCAGGGGGCAATGCTGAAGGAGCGTCACAATCCCCTAGCTCAATTACTGTACATTGGGATAAGCGAGGTCTATGCACATTACGGTATACCGAGCTGGATCGCTTAGCAACCTGACAAAATGGCCGCCGACCGTGAACTCCCAGCACGTGGCAGCGCTCGGATATGGAGTGAGATACAATATGGCATACTGTACTGTACATTTCACAGTTCAGGGGGCAATGCTGAAGGAGCGTCACAATCCCCTAGCTCAATACAGTATCTCACGCTTACAGTATCTTACAGTATACGCTTACAGTATCTCTGTGTATTTTGGCTAGGGGATTGTGACGCTCCTTCAGCATCGCCCCGTAGCCTGCACAGCTTATGCCATTTCTCATTCCATACCCAACTGCTGCCTGCCACGAGGTGGGGGTGAATAAAAAAAATAATAAAGTGTCTGAAAAAAACTACAGTAACATGCATTAGTACTTAAGGAATCGAACCCTGGACTCTGAGTATAGGAAGCGAAACACTTCACCACTTCGCCGCAGACAAATGTATAAATCCGTTGGTTTTGATTATGCTGTAATGGCTACGGGATTAAGACGATAACATACTGTAGAAAATTCCTAATCTTGAGAGGCAATAGTGAACTTGTAACACACATCCATTTGCGACAGTGTACACTACTGGTTTTACAGTAGTGTTTTGTCTGCGGGACTCGGACGCTCACATACAGTATTCATAAAGTATTGTAGATGGATCATATACTGTATGCTGTACTACTGTATTTGCGTCGGTGTCGTACTGTATATACTGTACAGTACTGTATTAAATAATGCAGCGTAATGAGTACAGTATTTGCTGTATGCAGCGTAATGAGACGCCTTAGTAAAGTAGTCCTTATTATGTATGTCAGTATTGTATTTTACGGGAGACCACACGCATGCGCAGTGGTGATTGTAAAAAGCGACATCTGGTGGCTGATCGCAGGTATTACACGTAAAGGTAACGCCAAACGTCAAATGTCTGTCTCCGTGCGATTAGATAGCCTCTCTGTGGCTAGGCGCGCCTCGCTACGCCACAGTACGCTGCGTATGGTCGAACGGGCCAACCGCCGCGGCCACTCAAGATAAAGGTGGCTACATCTGTACAGCACTGACAAACATCCTTATTACTAAGGTAAACTCTGAAGCAAACTGAAGGCCACCCAGGGTCTGCAGAGGCTCGTAATACATCAAAGTTACCACAGCTATTCCATCCAAGCAAGGCATTTGCCAGTAGTGCCGGATGGCCAGTCCACCCCTGACTACTACTCATTCACGGAACTATCAGTCTCAACTATCCCTGGGACCACCCTCTATTCTGCACTCATACTGCAAACACCAATCACCTCCTAATTGTTGTAAAGGGTGTCACTGCTTTCTATTTGAGTCTGTAGTGTTATATACACATCTTGATTCATCACATATAGGAGCATATTCATCATCCTTAATGGTCTGTTACACATGCGTAAATGAAAGTATCTGCCCATTTATTATTAGAAGCCTGATGGGGCAGCCTAGTATTCAGATGGCATTGATTCCCAGAGCACCGCTCCTTCCTATGGGATTAGTTGCAAAACGGAATCTCTCCACAGCTTCCGCACTTTGTGCCCAGTGGCCAGAAGCATGCGTTAAGGCCAGATTAACAATGGGGCAGATGGAGCTACAGTTCCAGGCCTTCACATAAATATAGGCCCAGCATCATGACAGAATAATGATGACTAGCTGTCTAGTTGCACTCATATTTTGAGATAAATCGTAGGTATTTTTCTATTCTTTTATATTTAGGGAAACGGAGGCAGTTAGTAAAGGGTTGTACATGCCCACGTGGCTCTGGCCACATCCACGCAGCACTGTTCACAATTGCTCTCCTTCTCAATATAGTCTCTTTAACATTTTCAGCCCCTGGCCCATGTGGCCGTTGATCTGTCCTTGGCATGTGTAAACTCGGGTCACGCATGCGATGTCAGCTGGCATGACACTGGTCAGTAACACTGCTATTCTGATGATGAACAGGCCCCTTATGGGGCCCACACACGGTGCTATTTGTGCTAGGTGAGATTTGAGCCTATACAATCTGTGCTATGCGATTTGGACTAAATGGGGTATGCTATTTGAACTACATGCTATTTGAACTACATCCGATTTTGAATATACTACAATGTACTATGTGTGCTGTAGTACAAAAAGACCTGCGTGCACATACTATTTTGCCTTGAGATATGGACTAGACGGGAGCGTGCATCGCATCGCAGGGGACAATACACGCGGTGCTATTTGAACTAGATGAGATAATATTTGAACTAAAAAGATCAAATAGCATACAGTAATTGTACTGTGTGTGGGCCCCCTTAGAGCCTCTTTAACTTGACCACTCTTTTAACTTTGGAAATGCAATACTTACTGTTTTCCCCCATGCCATAAGTGTGAGTAGTTCGATAGACTTCTTGGAAAGCAGCCACTAACCCCTATTGCACACTGTAACTGAAGCCGCTGCGGCCGCTGTAATAAATCCTTTACCTTCGTACTCTATCCCCAGTTAGCGTACACAGTCCCGTACTGTGCACGCACTTTGCGTGCACACGCCGGAATAGCTGTGCAGCTTACACTCAGTGCATACACACAGACCGACACGCTGAGAGCACGAGGCAGCTCTAGGTGTGGCAATTACACTATACAAACGCTCAACAGAAACTGAATGCGACACCAGTATTTGATTGTATGTTGTGGTCCAAAGCAGCAACAAGTAATATTATATTTGTAAAAGGGGATTACAATAAGTTACAATATAAATGGTACAACACAATACAATTCAATCACAGAGAGAGAGTCACACCCAATGATACGTACGCTTTGTCGCTTGCGCCACCCGGATCCGGTCCCGGGTCGTCTGGCGAGACGACCTATGAGTCTTTAAAAAGCAGATAGAGAGAGTGACCGGCCCAGGTGCAAGGTTTATTTACCCTTGCCCAAAATACAATACAATGGGGTTGTATGAGCTCCACTGATTGGTTGGAGGGATGGTCGTTTACAGTACAGGAGAGGTCATTGGTCGGTTTGAAGAGATGGGCGATGCCTTGATCCAGGGGTGTGTGTACAGCTGGTCAGCTCTGGATTCCCACCGCATACCAAGTACATAATAAACACAAATATACCTTTAATCTGCCTTTGCGAATAACTATTCGCAACAACATGCGATCTTCTCCAAACCAACACCGGATTATTATTCATAATTATCCGAACACGAAGACACCATGCATGATGCTCTGATCAGTTACTGGCCCCTCGCATACTGTAAAGGTGTATAATTCCCTTGTTGTGCCTTGTAAATAAGTAAAAGTTGCATGAGGGGTAAGGGGAGACTATGTGTAATGTGTGTACTAAGTTTGGGAAATATGTAATGTGTGACAGATATTTCCATGTTCATTAGGTTTCTTTGTTATGTTATCTCCAGGCAACATGATCCTACACATGAAATGACCAACCATTCTCAAGATACACACACATATATATATATATATATATATAAGTGTTTCCCTGCTATTATATCAAAGGTTTTCCAGACTGCAGGCTGCCTGTAGTTAATAATTTGAAAACGCAGGCTTATGTGTATCTATTGGGATATTTGTCTCCCATTGTTCTGGCTCCCACCAAACGATGACTTGTTCGGTTTGTGTTTGTCTTTCTTCACAGACCAGGGGATCTGTTCAAACATTGGAGTGAACAAGACATTGTGTTGGAAGGATGTGCATGTTTGGTTAGATTAGTGTGTCTGTAGATCATTTCCATTGCAAGTAAGAATCTTTCTGTAATTGCTCATACCACGCCCGTACGCGCACTCCCGTGGGAGGCGATTGTACGCAATTTGCGAGTATGCGCACGCACGGCAGACTGAGTACATGCATGGATGCCATCTGTGTGGTGTTTGCATGTGGTGTGTGTATTGCAATATTTTTCGACTTCGACAAGTGCCACTCGTATAATTTATATACAGGGTGAGTCAAAAGTCACAGTACACCCTTTTGTTTCAAAAACTGTGCAGGAAATGGGAAAACTGAATACTCCACTAAGGTATGGGTGAGGTGGGCTATCTTTTAGGGTATGTACCAAACATGGGCGACATCTTGAAATCAGCCATCTTAAATCTCAGTTTTTTCAAATAGAAAGGGGGTCGTGTAACATGTCAACATCAGAGTTTGCTGAAAAGTTTATTGCTGCCAACAGATTTGAAATAGCAGTTATGGTTCAAAACTTTTGTTGTAGGGGGCGTGGCTTGGCCGGCATCAGGGAAAGCTGGGATTTAGTGGAGCTCCAGCTTGGATTTCCCCATAACAGTGCCTGGGCCCACGATTTCGCTCACTAACTGGCAGCATTGAACCTACCTGGGCCTGCTGATCTACCTGGTGCTGAGGGGTGAGTGCTGCGGAGCCGGGGGGGTCCTGTGTTGCCCCCTGCGGATTGCGGCCTACCTCCGGTACTGAGGCCGGGACCTCGATTTCGGATGCGAGCCGCCGGAGTGACCAGCCTGCCGTATCCGAGACGTCAAGCCCTGCTCTCCGGATTGTCTCCCCCGCTTGGACGGCACACCCCACCGCTAGACGCGCTGTCGGGCGCACGGAGACTTCAGCAGGGGACTGAGGACAGGCGAGAACGCCCGAGGTAAGGGCCGCGGCGGGCGCCGACGGCGGCCATCTTGCGGTTGGCACCGCTGGACGATCGGCCTGAGCGGCTGCTGACGGGGCTCTCCTGCGGGGTCAATAACCCAGGACACACGCGCCCAATACCCCCGCTGACCTGACCCTTGAAACCGGGTGATAGAGGAAGAGGCCATGGGCTGGTGCAGCTTTAGAGATCTGCCGGCGGCCATCTTGGGGTTGGCACCACCACTGTAACCCTATGGAAGGGACAGCACATAGTGATTCTCAGGCTACTGCCACCCCTGCCCCAGCCAGCTCATAGCTCACAACCAACATACATGCTCCCTGTCTCCTCAGGTCCCTGTGCTGAGTTACATGAAACGTGGAGGTCATACCTGCAGTCATCCCTGCCATCTCTGCACTCAGTCCCCACTGTGTTCCCCAGCTGCTATCTCTTTGCCGTAGAGGACCCGGAATTTTCTCTCAACCCATGGCCCTGTGGCCGGTCTGTTTCTTTTTTGCAAGTTTACTCCTATACTGATGGCCGGCTAGCCACCTAGATTCTGGGGTGGCGTGCTGGTGCTGACCCTGACGGGATGATGCTCTAATCACACAACGTTACTTCTGATGTTCTACTGACGTACCCAAGGTGCCCCATGGTGAGAGGAAAGAAAGGATCGCAAGGGAGAGGAAGGAAGTCACATACACTCCTCTCGACGCGTGCAATGGATACCCCGACCTCGGTTGACATAAGGCAATTTTTTCTCCCCCAGGGCTCCGCCCCTACGGTGGATGCCTCACTACCCTCGACCCCACGTCTTTCGCCTGTATCGGACTCGGCTTCCCAAGTGGGATCACAGGCGGCAGCCCCACATGCCACGACGGACCCGGGAAGTCTCGCCCAGATTTTGAACCTGCTTCAGGCCCTTCCAACTAAGCAGGACTTTGAGCACTTGGAGGGTAGAGTCCGGGAAACGGTCCGCTCAGAGATTGCTGCGGTTCAGGCAGAAATAACGCACATCGGCTCCCGCCTGTCTACGCTGGAAGGCTTCTCCTCAGACACAGCAGCTGCACATAACGCCCTCAGGGCCACCGTTATCAAGCAGGCATCCTGCCTACAACAGCTCCAAGACCGTGTAGAAGATCTGGATAACCGCGGAAGGAGAAATAACCTGAGGGTCAGAGGGGTTTCGGAGGATATTGCACCTGCCTGCCTCACTGACTTCCTCACGACGGTTTTCAAAGAAATTTTGGGCCGTGATCCCGCTTCCATAATCGAGTTCGACAGGGCCCACCGAGCTTTGAGACCCAGGGGCGCACCGTCTGATCGCCCTCGCGACATTATCTGTCATCTACATTACTACACGGAAAAAGAGGAGATCCTTCGCAAAACCCGCCGCATGGATGTGATAGAGACTGCCTCTCATAAACTCCAGATCTTCCAGGACCTATCGTGGACGACCCTTCAGAAGCGCAGAGCCTTACACCCGCTCACTGCAGAACTCCGGAAGCTGGCCATTAGATATAGATGGAGCTTCCCTTTTGGCCTCCAGACCTCGCAAATGGGACTCTATATACCTTTAAAGACCCCTCCGACTTGCCCCTTTTCTGCCAAGCGCTGGGAATACCACAGGTCTCTCTTCCAGAATGGCAGGAGCCCCTGACCGACGGCGCCCCCCCTGAACTCTCCCACCCCGACAATGACTGGCACCTTGTCCACCGCAACCCGAGACCCCCTAGAGAGCAGCGTTCCTCCACGCAGTCGACGAAGAGATGAAGGCCGCAACCTGGTTCGGAACATTCACTGGAGCAATTTCGGGTGGTCCTTCCTTAGCTTAAAAGAATTATTGCCGACTCGGGGGATCTCCTTGCCGTGCGACACACTCTCCCTAACGGGAGGTGGTCGGGGCATCGAGATCGAACTCGACTCAACGAATGTTCACCAGCCTTGAACGGGTCGGAGATGCCTGTTCTTGGTTAAATTCCATTTCTTTTCAGTGGTTGTTTTTCTTAGTTGTGTGATCAGACTGTTCAGATATATTACTGATTGTGATGTTATATTCCCTGTTGGGGTGGGGACTGGCACTGACCCCCCAGTTCGCCCCTGCACCGCCCGAGTATTCTTGGTCTCCGACGCGATTAGCGCGTCCGAGCTCCCGAGAGGCGGTAGAGTTGTCTTTTATTCAGTTTAATTTTTCAACCGATATTTGCATATGTTAGGTCTATCGACCTACCTTCTTTATGTTTTCTTTGTTTCTGTTTCTTTTTTCCCCTCTCCTCCCCCCCTCCCCCTACTAAGTGTCTCTCTGCTCTGCGAGTTGCCGTGTCTTCCTGGTCGAACTAAGCATTCCCTATATGTTTCTAGACGATGGCGGTAGACCCTAAACTGACAAATATAAAATTGGTTTCCCTTAATGTGAAGGGCCTCAATGTCCCGGAGAAACGCTCGAGGTTGCTTAGGGACCTCTTTGCATTCAGAGCTGATGTGGCTTTTCTACAGAAAACCCACTTCAAAGTGGGAGTGGCCCCGGGTCTCAAGGACCGTAACTACCCACATTCCTTCTACAATAACAACAGCAAAGGTAAATCTCCGGGAGTAGCTATTTTACTATCTAAATGTTTGCCTTTCCGAGATATAACGTCCGAATCTTTGGGGGAGGGTAGGATACTCCTAGTGAAATGTACACTGTTCGATCAGCTGTATACATTTATTAACCTATACGCTCCCAATCAATCACAACCCAGTTTCTTGGCGAAGGCTCTCAATCGCGTTGCCCCCTTGGTAGCGGGTATTCCAGTTATTGGAGGCAATCTTAATTGGACCCTCCAACCAGAGGTGGACATCTCTGGGACGCCGGCAAGACCCTCCCTAGCATCACACCGTAGGGTGCGGCAGTCTCTCCACGACCACCAGCTGGTCGACACCTGGCGGCTCCAACACCCCGGGGACAGGGACTATACGTTCTACTCCAGACCCCACGACATTTACTCTAGATTGGACTACTTCCTCCTACCTCACAGATTCCTACATTTAGTTAGGGAAACAGCTATTGGACTAATCACTTGGTCGGACCACGCTCCTGTCTACCTGACCCTGGGGACATCCCATCCACACTCCAAGCAATGTACCTGGTGGTTGAATGAACAACTTCTAATGGATACGAGGTTCCAACCCCAGCTGCTTGAGACTTTGGAGAATTATTTTCTAGATAATGAGACACCGGATGTCTCCCGGGTCACGGTGTGGGAGGCCCACAAGTGTGTTCTAAGGGGGAAGCTCATATAGCTAGGCTCCATGCTGAAAAAAGAGAGACTCTGGGAAAAGACCACTTTACTCCAGCGGCTTAAGGACTTAGAGACATCACACAAAACGAACCCCTCCCCATCGGTGCTGACCGCCCTGACCGAGACGAGATCTGCTCTCAACACATTGTTGTTCGCAGACATTAAGAGGGACTATAGGCTCTGTAGAAACCGCTTTTATTAATGGGGCAACAGACCGGGGAAGCTACTGGCTAGGGCACTCCGCGCGCAGAGGGCCACGCTATTTATACAGTCGGTACAGGATGCGGCGGGGACCCGCCGCACCCTTACAAAGGACATTGCTGAAACCTTCCACGCTTACTACACCAAACTATATAATCTCCGGACACCAAGAACCCAGACATCCCTGCCGACAACTCGAGACCTGGTGGAGGGATACCTTGGTGACGCGGGACTCCCTAGAATATCAGCAGATGAGAGTGCTTGGCTAGACTCCCCCTTTTCCCTCCCGGAACTGGAACAAGCCCTTAAGGAAGCTCCTTCCGGGAAGAGCCCAGGCCCAGATGGCTATACAGTTTCCTATTACAAGCTCTTTAAGAACACTCTCCTGCCCAAAATGCTACTGGCATTCAATGAGATCTCTGACGACCAGGGTTTCTCCCCTCAATCATTAGAGGCATTCATTACGGTTATACCAAAGGATAGGCAAGACCCGGCTCAATGTGCTAGTTACCGACCCATATCCCTCCTCAACACAGACGTCAAGCTGTTTGCTAAACTTATAGCAAACAGATTGAAGCTGCTACTCCCCAACATTGTGCATTCGGATCAGGTGGGTTTCATACCCGGAAGAGAGGCGCGCGATAACACCACCAAGATCATTGATTTGATGCACTTGGCCTCGAGCAAACATGAACCGATGGTGGTGCTTTCTACCGATGCCGAGAAGGCTTTCGACAGAGTTGATTGGATATTTATGGAGGGGGTCCTGCGTCACCTGGGGCTGGGACCGGTCAGTTTGGGGCGCATTTTAGCACTTTATAACTCCCCATCTGCAAGGATTAAAATTAATGGAGACTTGTCCCACCCGGTTCCGATAAGGAACGGCACTAGACAAGGATGTCCCCTCTCGCCGCTAATTTTTGTCCTCTGTATGGAGGCCTTGGCGGGAGCCATTAGATTAAATCCTAGCATCTCGGGACTCACGGCTGGGGGCAGAGAATTCAAACTCGCACTGTTCGCAGATGACCTGTTAGCTATCTTGTCGAACCCGGTGGTGTCTGTCCCCAACCTGATGACCGAGCTTGATAGATATGGATCCATGTCAAACTTCAAGATTAACCTCTCTAAGTCAGTGGCAGTGAACGTGTCAATTCCCTCCCAAGCTCTTGATAACCTTAAACAATCCTTCCCCTTCCACTGGCATCCCTCTAGCTTCAAATACTTGGGGATCACACTCCATAAAGACCTATCACGCCTTTTTGACGAAAACTTAAAAAAACTACTGACCTCACTCCGTTCTGAGTTCCGGGACTGGGGCAACAGAAGGCTGTCCTGGTTGGGGAGGCTTAGTGTCATTAAAATGAACGTTCTGCCGAGAGTCCTTTATCTCCTCCAGGCACTCCCGATATCCATTCCCAAAGCATGGTTCAGAGATTTGCATAATTTGGTGAGGGATTTTGTCTGGGGAGATAAACGGCCTAGTTTCCAACACGACATCCTTTTTCGCCCTAAACACAAGGGGGGTCTCCAGCTACCGCACTTTACTTTGTACTATGAGGCCATTATCCTTCACCGAATTATGGAATGGTCGCGCCCACATGACATAAAACAGTGGGTTCATATTGAGGGAACAGTGATGCCTGCCCCCATTGCATACTACCCCTGGCGCTCAAGACTACCAAATGTAGACCATCCTACTATTGGCCCTACACTTACATGCTGGAGCAGACTTAGGGTACTACCACATATTTCTTCTAAGTACTCCCCTCTGACCCCACTGTTCAATAACCCAGATTTCCCACCGGCTGCCTCAGGCCGGGGATTCGACTCTTGGAAGAGGGCGGGGGTGACACGGGTTGGCGGGCTGGTGGAGCGTGGAGAGATGGTCCCTTTCCCCTTAATGCAATCCAAATGGAACCTTTCGCCTTCAGAGATCTGGAAATATCTTCAATTAAAACATTTTGCCATGGGGACCGCTATACGCCCGAGCCTGAGTAGACCATTAACAGCTTTTGAGAGCCTCTGCCTGGAGCCTTCTCGCCCATCACACTTCCTCTCAAGGTGCTATAGACTACTGATTGAGAATAAATTCCCAGACCTACCCAAATATGCTAGAGACTGGGGCCATGATGTGCAGATAGACTTGTCGGAGGAGGACTGGGAGAAGAGCTTTCAGGCCACCTTTGCCAGCTCCTCTAGTTACTCGGTCCTAGAGACGCATTTTAAAGTCTTATCTCGTTGGTATAGGTGTCCCCAAACATTAGCTAAAATGTTTCCCAATGTACCAGATGTATGCTGGAGATGTAACAATCATCCGGGCTCCCCGATGCATATCTGGTGGAGCTGCCCCGAACTTCGTCTCTTTTGGGACAAGGTTATAGAAATTTCAAATTGTTAGTGGACCCAGGGGTTCCCTCGGAGCCTACTTTCTGGCTTCTCAACTGTACTTCATGGCCCCTGTCAACATATAAAAAATCTCTATTAAAGTTTCTCAATAGCGCAGCCAAAGCGGTCATTCCGGTTCACTGGCGATCGACTAAACCTCCTACCGTGAGGGAGTGGGTCGCCAGAGTAGATTGGTATATGACTATGGAGGAACTGCGGGTGACACCGGAGACGAACCAAAGGTTTACGACTACTTGGTCCCCTTGGCTCGAATTTAAGGCCTCACAAGCCTACTCGACATTGCTGTAGTGACCTAGACCATTTACCTTGACCTCCTACCTGGGCTTCCTCGCTGTCTTCTTGGGAACGACTGAAGCTAGAAACATACACCTCAGACCCCCGACCAGACTAGACATGGAAGATTCGCTGTGACCTCCCCCCCCCCTTCCCCCCACTTCCCCCCTCTTCTCCGATTATCTAACCCCCCCTGTTTCTTTTTTCCTTTCTCTCTTCTCCCTTTCCACCCTATATTCTTCTGTTTTGCTTTCTTGAACAGTTTTAAAATTTGGAAATGTTTTATTGAGACAGCTTGCACCTAGAAAGGCCGGAACGCCCTTGAATTCAGGATAAGGCCCTAGCCGGGGAATCCCCCAACAGCAGGCCATGTTAAGTTCGTAAACAGTCATTGCTTGTATCAAATGGACTTATTGATATTTGAATTGTAAATGCTGTCTTCTATTACTCGCTATAAATATGTTCTTACCTTTAATCAATAAACAATTATTGAAAAAAAAAAAAAACTTTTGTTGTAGGTAACTGAAGATGGCTTTGACAAAAGAGGAAATTATTGAGGTCATTTTGATGTCTGGAGAACAAAGTTTTTGTGTCATAGCTGCAGATTTTAACAACCGGCACCCAGTTTCACTTAACAATTTCACTTAACACTGTCAGGTGCCTAATTTCCAAATTCTGAGAAACTGGGACTGTGGCTGACAAGTCATGGAGTGGTCATCCAAAAAGTGCTGCTGGTCTTTCTGAGTGCCGATTGTTAACAAGAACTTTCCACTCAGAGTCTAGAAGAGGTGTAAAAAAAATCAAAACTACTGAGGCAGTAGACCAAACTGTGCGTTCAGAACTGTCAAACATTCCTGAGTTATGTTTAGGGATTTCCACATTAGGTAGTGAGTCTACGATTTCTCACACTGTCCTTATAGAGAAGCCTCCATCACCTCCTTCCACCATTTCTACACCATTTGCACATGTGGGGAGCAGTACAAGTAAAGATGGTGATGATGGCATAATAGACATTAAGGATTCATGTATGGAAGTGGAACAGGCTGAGGGGGAGGATGATGTTGTTTGTGTAAGTCAGCAACCAGCAACTGCAGTTCTTGCCTGTGATCAAACGAAAGCCCTAGTGATGCCTAGGCATAAGTCTAAAAAAGCCACCTCTTGGGTGTGGGAATATTTTTGCCCAAATCCTGACTATGTTTGTGAAATCTTCTGCTCCATTTGTGAGGCCAAAGTTAGCAGAGGTAGGGTCGTTAGACATCTAGACACCTCCTCCATGTTACGTCATTTGCAGTGAGTTCATGAAATTTATTTTGCAAGATTATAATTTCATTAACATCCTCATCATCAACCTCCACATTAGTGATCAGAGGTAGTGCTTCCAAAAAATTATCTTGTGGAGGCCAAAGCAAGCACTTCAGCCACAAAAGTGTCAGTCCCTGTAGCTGAATTGCTTGGTTTCTTAAACTGCGCATGTCCTTTCCCTCCCAACATAAGAGTGGGAGGGAAAGCCCAAGTACAATTCCATATTGCACCAATTTCCATTTCTGCCACTGCTGTGTGGCAATGTTTCATAGATGAGCTATAAACTGCCATGTGTTTGTGCCGCTGCTCTGTCAGTAAACAACCAGGTCCATGCAGCCTTTGCCCACTAATGGTGAAAACAATATCGTAAGCTGTGAGTTGGTCAAAATTTACTGGAAAATACTGGAAATTAATGGGAGGTTAATAATACGTAAGGAATATAAAAAAGGTCCAAATTAAGTGATGTTAGTTTTTTTTGTCAATTTAAAAAAAAATCCAAATCCAAAATCAGTCATAGCGGATTGGCAAATCCAAATCCAAATCCGAAACCGGATGACAAATCAGAGCTAAATCCAAATACAGCAAAAATGGTCCGCCACACATCTCTAATGTTTTAAGGTATTTAATTTCTCTTTGGGTTGATTTTTAGCCAGTCCTCAGTGGCGTAACTACCGTGGGTGCTGGAAGTGCAACCACTATAGGTCCAGGAGCACTCCTAGGGCCCAGCTCCCCCTGCACCCAGCTCACCTCAGTCTGCAGTTACTGGCAGGGCAGTGCTTCCTGCACTGAACTGGTTAAGGTCCGCTCCTGAAGAGTTGAGCACATGTACTAGCAGCTGGCAGCAGAAGGTATGATGATCCTGTCTTCTCTCTCTCCCTTGCCACACTACACTCTGCAAGTAACTAATTTGTGACTACAACACCAGGCAATCCAGGAGAGAGGGACTTTCTAGGAGGAAAGTGAGAGTGCTGTCCCTGATTCCACAATTAGAGTTTTATAGCCGGATAAAATTGAGTTACTGGAACAACTGAAACATACGCAGAGAGACAGCAAGGGCCAGACGTAAGGACATCTGAGATCTCGGAAGGTGAGAGATGCAAACAGATCTCGAGCATGGTTTTGCCTTGTAAGTGATTGCCCTTTTAAAAAAAGTCCTAGATTGGCTGTAAACTGCCACCTCTGGAGATCTCATGCGTCATTACATCCAGCCCCATGTCTGAGTACAACAAAGGCTAGAGAAAGGCATCCTACTGATAAACAGGTCATGCCCCTGCAGTGAATGGGAGAAATGTTTTAGCAATAAGTGAGACTGACATGTGTCCACACATACATAATGACCTAAAAGTGGCATTGCACCTTAGGATTTAGTGATCGTGGCATGAGTCTGAGTTCATCTATATTGTCACAGTCCTGACCTATTTCATCCATGTACTAAGTGTTTCCTTGTGCCTTACCTTTGTTATGCAGTGTTTCCCGGATTTCTCTGTCTTGCTTAAGTGCCAAAAAGACTTCAGCTTCAAAGCTTCAGCATGAGTTTGTGTCCAGCTGGAAGTGCTAGACCTGAACTGCAGAATTCTTATGGTGATATTGTCTCAATTCTCTTTGCAAGTTCTTAGTGGATTCTACACCAGAGTTTTCTCTAGAAGTGGAGATGGACACAGCCATAACAGTTTGGATGAGGTGATCGGTCAAAAACCAACTGGAAGCCAGTCTTTAATCACATGATACTCCCAGCCAATCCCAAGTCACCCAGAGGTACAGTATAAAGATCTTGCAAAAGCACATCCTGATGTCAGTGCTTTGTTGTCATCCACCTACCTATGGACTCCTGTGTGGTGTCATTTTAGCACCCACTGACTCTATACTGGTCCCAGTCGGTCACAGCATATACCGGTTTCAGACCAATCCTAGCAAATACCAGTTCCAGCCCAGTCACTGCAAATACTGGTTCCTGCCCAGTTCCAGCTAATACCGGTTCCAGTCCAGTTACAGCAAATAGTGGTCCCAGCCTGTGATGTTAGTGTATTAGAATGCTTAATATTTGTAGACACTCCCTTACCAATCTGTGTAAGCCTGAATCTTCAGTGATGGTCCCTAGGACCAGGGGGATGCTGGGAAGTGGGTGGTACAGTGTGCAGTGTGTCTGGAGTTGGTGATGGAATAAACAGCACAGCAGTGAACTCACATGTCTCTGTATCCTTATGACTGGATTTACAAACATATGAACAAAACATGGTGTCAGAAGAAGTTTAACTTGGACTGCTAGTGCTCTCAGAGTGTGAAAGAATCTTGCAGAATTCTGTAAGGCTGTGATACTCAGTGTCTGCAAAGTCCTGCCGTGTGCTCCTCTCTTCAAACAGTGAGTAACCATGGATAAACTGGCTCCTCCAACCGGCATGCTGATGTCTGGTAACTTGTCTGAAAACTGGAAAAGATTTAAGCAAAGGTTTAATATATATCTTACTGCATGTGGAGCTGATACAGAGGCTGACAAAACGAAGGCATCCATTTTCCTCCATGTAATAGTAGAGGATGTGCTGGACATTTAAAATAGTTTTCAGTTTGATGAGGGGCAGAATATGGTTCTATCTTCTATAATGCAAAAGTTTGAAGATTACTTTGTGCCAAGGAAAAATGTGACATATGAAAGACATAAGTTTTTCACATGTGATCAGAAGTCTGTAGATGGATTTGATCAGTATGTTACAGAGCTGCAATCACTCAGTAAAACCTGGGAGTTTGGTGATTTAAAGGATTCACTGATTAGAGATTGTATTGTCTGTGGAATACCTGATAATGGACTCAGGGAGAGACTGCTGAGAGAGCAAGACCTAACACTAGAAAAGGCAGTGACTATGTGCAAATCTGCAGAAATAACTAGATTTCAAGCCAAAAAGTTACACAAGGAAGCTGATGCTGCTGTCCATGTAGTGCAGAAAACAGAGCCAAGCAAACCTCCATTCTCAAGAATGAAGCAGTCTAAGCCACAGTCTAATAAGGAAATGTGTAGTAGATGTGGAAATGCTCACAATCCTAAAATGTGCCCTGCTTATGGTAAAACCTGCATGAAATGTGGTAGACTTAATAACTTTGCCAAATGCTGTAAAATGAAAAGGGAAACAACCAAAGTGCATGCTGTTAAACAAACAGAGGAATTCTTTGTGGATTACATTGAACTTTGCAGTGCAGATAAGGAAGAATGGATTGTCCCTTTAACTGTGAACAAGATTGTCATTCCCTTTAAGTTTGATACTGGCGTGCAGGTGAATTTAATATAGTTTCAAGACTATAAGACTTTTAGAGTAAAACCTAAAATTCATCCAGCCAAAGTGAAAGTTACAGGGTACACTGGGGAGGAAATTCCTGTGAAAGGTACATGCTTAGTGACACTGAAATATAAGGGACAACAGTTTAAAACATCTCTACTGATTGTGGATAAAAATGTGCAACCGATTCTAGGATTAAGTTCCTGTGAGAAACTAAGCTTGCTAAAGAAAGTTTTTATGGTGACATCACAAGAAGAAGATGACTGCAAATCGATGTTTACAGAATACAGAGACTTGTTTGAAGGTCTAGGTTGTTTGCCTGGAGAGCATAAAATAAATATAGACACGCAAGTTTCTTCAGTGATACACCCCTGTAGAAAAGTGCCGTTTGCGCTGAGAGAAAAACTGAAACAAGAGTTAAATCGCATGGAAGCCTTGGGTGCGATACAGAAAGTTGATGAGCCTACTGAATGGGTAAGCTCCTTAGTAATTGTTGAAAAGAAAAATGGACAACTCAGAATATGTCTAGACCCCAGAGATTTAACCAAAGCTATTAAACGAGAACATTTCAAACTACCAACCAGAGATGAAATCATAATAATAGAAATTAATTTACAGCGCTTATTGGATGAAAAGCTGCTTTCTTAAAGAATAGTATTTGTAATGATTAATAGAAAGCGCTATGTAAGCTATATGATTATATGTGAGCGTATGGGTGAAATATAAATGTTATTTAGAAAATGCGGTACCTGTAAAAAAGATATTTGATTAATAAGAAATGTTTACACTCCTTTGAGTGAGTATGTTATGGAGTAGCCAGCAACACTTCGTTTAATTAGTCCTGGTTAGCAGGTGATTGCCCTACCTTTCCCTGTACTTTGATGTTCCTGAGCCGCTGCGGCTCTGATGTTTCTTTCTGTGCGACAGCCGGCAGGGCTGGCGGCGCTTCGAGTCCCGCTGCGTCCAGCGGGGCTGTGCGCTGATGTAATCTCTCTCCTGGCTCCAGGTGCAGCCGTTGTTAGCTGCTCGTGTTGCGGCCGATGATAAGGTCGTGCTGTGGGCTTCCTCGTTTAAAAACGACTCTCCAATGCGTTTCATGCAATTACATGCACTTTTTCGAGGAGTGGAAATGAATGAAATGTCTTTATTGAATTACGTTTTTTTATATTAAAAAGTACCGGTACTTCCGGCCGGAAATGACATCATTTTTAAGTGGGAACCATATGTTCAGTTCCACACTTATGGAGGGAATAAAAAGTGGTAATAAAATATATAGTTTAGTAAAAATATATCAGGTACCGCTAAAATGGGGATGTTATTTATTTGTTCTTTTATTTATAAAAATAACAAATAAAAGCAAAAATTATTCTAAGTTACTATAAAGATATATTTGATGATAATATTAATAATTTAGTTTTGTCCAAAAAATTGTTACCTATATTTTAGTTCCTTATAAATTTAATACTGTTATTTTCGAAGGAATGGGTTTAATTAAATTTCTACATTCAGGCCCTTTGAAGTCATGGTTTTTAGATCAAAAAATCCATTTTGTTTCTACCATTTTTAGTTCTTCCGAAATGTTGCCACCTCTCCAGTTAGGTTGAATTTTTTTAATCACCATGAATTTTGTTCCAGTAGGATTTTTATTGTGAACTTCTGAGTAATGTTTTGAGACATTATGTGTAATCAGTCCTTTTTTGATATTGTTGATATGTTCTGCAAATCTGACCTTTGCTTTTCTTTTTGTGTGTCCGACATATTGAAGGTTGCACGGACATTGTAGGAGATAGATTACTCCTTCTGTATCGCAGCTTAGCACTTGATTGATGTAGTATAATTTTCCAGTTGCTGTGGATGAGAAGTTGGTAATATTTTTCGTTGTTCTATTGCTTATTCCGCATGCTTTACAATTTAGGCATTGTCTGTATCCTTTGTTAGTGAGATCATGATCTTTTTTTCCCTGTTGATGTAAGTGGCTTTTTACAATTGTCTGTTTGATGGATTTTGCTCGACGGTAAATGATCTTCGGTTGTTCTGGTATTATGTGTTTGAGTGTCTCATCTAATTGTAGGATGTGCCAATGTTTGCGTATCATCTTCTTCACTGCTGTTGTGTTGCTGCTGTATTGGGTGATGAAAGGCAGTTCAAGTGAATTTTCTTTTTTATCTTTATATTTGATCAGTTCTTTTCTGTCCATTTGTTTCAACCTATCGATGTGTTTTTGGATTTCAAAGTCAGAATATCCTTTTTCTACGAAGTTCTTTTTCATAAGTTCACTTTGTTCTAGAAAGGTGTTGTCATCCGTGCAGTTTCTTCGTAGTCTTTGTAATTGGCCTCCAGGAATGTTTTTGATCCATTGTCTATGATGGTTACTATGAGTGGGTAGTGTGTTATTACCGTTAACCTCTTTAAAATGTGTCTTGGTTTTGATTTTTTGATGTTCAATGAAAATTTCAAGACCTATAAAAAGGACTTGTTCTTTACTGGTTGTTGTAGTGAATTCCAAATTTATTGAATTGCTATTGATATACATAATGAATTGTTGTAGTTTATTGATGATTCATTGATGATGTGTTTATATTATGGGCTGGCTCTGAACAAGCATTTGTCAATATGGTGGAGGATCTAAACCGGTTGGCAAATCCCGTTAGATTTACATACACTGTTTCGACTGATGAGATTTGTTTCTTGGATATTAAGTTAGCATTCCGAGAGGAGAGATTGGTGACCACACTTTTTCGGAAGGCCACTGATCGAAATACCACACTATTGGCAAGTAGTCACCACCCCCCATCATTAAAAGATAACCTGCCAGTGTCACAATTTCTTAGAGTTATGCGTATTAACTCTGAGACAGGGGCAATGGAGGCACAGCTCGCAGAGATGACTGCTAGATTTATTGAATGTGGTTATAAGCGTAGTGTCCTTAAGGGATGTTTAAGGAAGGCTACTATGATATTTAGAGGTGAGGTTAGGGCTAAGTGAGCCAACACCAACAGAATGATATTCCCTACAACGTATAACGGCATGTCTGGCTGCGTTCAGAGATCCATTAATAAGCATTGGCCAATTGTAGCCTCTGATACCACATTGCCTTTTACTAACATGCCTAGACCAATGATGGCGTTCAGTAGGGGACCAAATTTGAAACAGCTTCTGATGCGCCCTACCTTGTTTCCTGGTGACACTTCTGATAAGACCCTCATTATGAAAAAGAAACCTGGTTGTTACCCTTGTGGGGGATGTGTGACCTGTAGGTCTATGGTGGTGGGTCCGAATGTGATACATCCTCAAAATGGGAAGAAAATACGGATCACATACCATCTGCACTGTCGCCTTGATCGCGTTATTTACATATTAATTTGTCCGTACGGTCTATATTATGTGGGGCTCACTACTAGAGCCTTTAGAGATCGAATGGCCAATCACCGTACCCCTATACGTGCAGCCTTTGAAACTGGGTCCACTGATAAACCAGTGGCCCGACACTTCCTTGAGAATAGACATCAGATATCAAGTCTGAGGTGTAAATTGATAGACTGGGTTCCACCCAAACAGGGTGGGGGAGACAGGGTGCTCGCGCTTAAGCAGCGCGAGAGTTATTGGATCTACACCCTGGACACTGTCGCCCCCAAGGGTATGAATGAATATAACCCATTGAACTATTTTATTAAACGGTAAATACATTTAGGATTGCATTTGGTGAGAATATTACCTCTCTTACCATATCTAGAAGTTATATTTCGATACCCCAATGGGGGTTCTCATTACACCTTTGTTGATGTTTATATATTTTTTATAGATTGGTTGAAGGTGTCCCTGTTGTTAGGGGATCTTCAACCAAGTGTTATGATCCAACCTGAAGACTTTTTGTCCATCAGGAAGGATTATGTGGTTCTGCCACTGGTCTCATCTTCATGCATATTTCAAATGTTATCCAGTGATCTAAAGTCTGCATGTAGATATGTTTGACCATTCAATTGATTTGTACATTTAACTTTGTATTGTTTTGTGTCATATTGAATGTACTCTTCTGTACCACACCCCACAGTGAAACATGTATGGATTGAAATGTACTAATGACTTGGGGATGTTTTGTCCATTATGGGGTTAATGTTCTGACATCGGGTTTTTCATGTATATACGTGGGGGTGGAGAAATTTTTCTTGTTGAAAGACAATGTTTCTATGTGATGTAGTGTTATTTGATTATATGCAAGAATTGTTCTATGTTAAATTTAGGATGATATAATGATTACTATATGTTATTGAAATGTCAACTTATTTGAAGTATGAGACACAGTCGGCAGGATTGATGTAGATTGCGCTCCACTTTTTGTCCTCAGGTCCTATTGTTGCATGATGTCTGAACTACTTAATATGAGGTTTATTTTTTCTATAAACCATTTTCAATATTAATACATTTTTATTACCAGTGCGAGCAATTTGAGCATACACCTAGTTCAGCTCGGTGGGTATATTGCCAAATGAGCCCTGTAGAAGTTTGAATTTGCCCGTTTTTTTCCCCATGAGTATAGTACATTGTAAACCTGAGTACTCCGCCAGCGTGATCCGATGCGTCTCACCTGTTTGTAGTGGAACGCATTACACGCTTCCGGCCTGTGGAACGCATGACGTGTCCCTGACCGAGTCAGCGGAGGCGCTTCCGGTCCGTGGAGGGCAGGGCGCATCCCGGACCGCGGCATCTGGGGGTCGAGTCCGTTGTGCGGGAGGGCTGCAGGCTTCAGCGATAGATGACTTGGTTTGGAGGTAGGGGAGGCTAGTTATGGCTTTGTGTATTGAGTGTATAATATATACTGAGAACAGGAAGTGATGTTGTTTCTACTTCCGGATGCCCGGGGTTAAAACCGCCGATGCTGGGACAGTGTTTGTAGAGCCATGTGCAGTGTGACAGCAGGATACCAGCCATGTGAGTACTTGCATTTTAGTGGTTATGACTATTTGTTTTAAGGTTACACCCCGGGTGGATGATGGTAAATATGTACTGCTCTATACTCTAGGGATCTGTTTGACCTATTGGATACTATTTAATGGACTATTTGGACATAGATATATACTGGAAAGACTACCTGGATCTAGTGAGTAATTAGGGGCTGTGAAATTTGTGTATTGTTTGTCTGGTATGTTGTATTTATATAATTAGTAGATTCACCTTCCGTTTGTTTATAGGGAGAGCTAATCACATTAAGAAGTAACAAGTTGATAATTGTGGAGGCACGGCCACTAGAGTATGTGATTACTTGTGTATTATTATTTTTTTAGTTGAACTAAGTACTGTCCCTTTTCCTATACCTCTGATATTTTGTATATATTGATTTTAGGTGCACATGGGTCGCCCACCTGTTGATTTGACAGGTGTTATTTGGACATCTCCCAGAGAGATTGGTTTATGTAAGCCCTTTAGTCTCTTGATTACACTTGGGTGGTCACTAAAGTATACTTGTTTTTACCCACTGGGCCTAAGGTGTATCGGATGAGTGCACTATGAGTGTGCTTTGCAATAAAGAAGTATTTATTTTGCAACAATGGGGCCTGGGAGGCACTGAGTGTGTTTTTATGTTTCATATTTTTCCTAGATCTCTATTGATGATGTAACATTTACCTCTGTGAATTTTCTGAACCTTCACTGAATCTGCCTATCTTGAAAAAGACCCAGTTATAGGGTCGAAACGTCGATTAAGGGCGAGTTGGTGTAACGGATGATCCAACAATTAAACTATGTGATAATCTAAGAGATGTGAATTTTTTGACTGTTTCCTATTGTTGTGAGTGCCCCTTCCACCATGGTGGAAATCCAGTATTGTATTTGTGGCTGACTTCGTCAGTATCACTGGGTGCACCCAAATATGTGTTTGTGTTTTGATGTGAGTGCGGATCTCCAATGATATTTATATATATATATATATATTTTATACATCTTGTTCATGCAACTGGTGTTGTGGTTATTTTGTTGAAGTACAAGAGTCTGCTGGAGTGCCACTATTTCTATACCTTTTATATATACTGTCCGTGTAATCAACCACCTGGGTGACTTCCTCTGCTGATATAGGGATGGTGGGGTTCTCTGGGTTGGATGGCTTGTCCAGTCCTTACATGCAAGAACCAAGCAGCACTCCAGGATTTTGGTAAATGATAAACGTGTATTGATCACAACAAATAAAACAGACATAGTGGATGCACCGACATTTCAACGCCATTACAGCGTTTTCTTCAAGGTGCTATGCTGCAAGTGAAAATAACAAACCTAGGTCTGTTTTATTTGATTTGCTGTGACCAATACACGTTTATCATTTACCAAAATCCTGGAGTGCTGCTTGGTAAAGGTGGTACTCTCAGGTCTCTAATATTTTCAGTTTTATTATTTCAAAAACTTCGTCAGGACCTACAAAGACTTGAGAGTGCAGCCTCTACCATTTCTTCATATCTGGCTAACAGCCATGGAAGGCACTAAGGCCATACTAGATCTATAAAGGTTGGCGTGCCGACTCAAATCCTATATATATATAGGCACCAGGACCAGTTGTTATTGCAGCGAGGAGTGCCGGCTGAATTGGATCAGTATATATATATATATAAAATATACGCACCAATGCAGTGAGAGGGAGCACAACCAGCTATATCGCCTCCGGACAACTGGTATGAATTTACGCCTCTGGATGTAGACACAGCCTCTTGGGCTTCGCAGACTGAAGAAGGCCATTTGCGGCCGAAACGCGTTGGAAACAGATCCATGCAAACACCTCAAGCCTGCCAGCACATCACCGCAAACTACATCCACAAGACTCCTCGCCGGCCGGCGAGTGGAGCGGCCGTTGAGACTGCACAGGGCATAGGAATAAGCGGAGCGTTGCGGCAACGCAAATTCAGGTTGTCCAGTGCGGCTTCCGGCGGGACCCGGCAGCCTAGTAGCAGAGCCAGGAAGGCTTCCAGCTCTGTCTGCTGAGGAGCACCACCGGGGACGGATACAGCGGAAACAGCGCAAGCGGTCACATCATCACTCACCACAGAGTGAACAAAGAGAACTAAACATCACATCGTGAGGGTAAGTTGCACCTGGCAGGCCGGGACGCCGGCCTCCCAGAACACGACCTCCACCTACGATCAATTATTGACAAAGAACCGCCTCTGGGCACACTGTTTAGACTCACACTGAGGGGAAAGGAAATCCCTGCAGATAAAGACTGACTCTTATATATCTGGAACAAAGATACTCCTTTTCTCACAAGACTTTTCTTTAGGATATTCATCACACGGCAATACCATATTTTATTTCATCTTGTGTCTATTTTCCCTATACATCGGATGTTCACACAATATGCATGTTACTATTGCAAATAAGGGCATTTATGTGTAATCACAATATCATCGATTATATATGAATTAATGTACCATCTGTTATACTAAGCATTGTGACTTATAAAGGTATTTACAGATCATAGAGATACATCATTTCTCACATACAAACACCAAATAGAGGGTGAGCGCAGGTATCCAAAACCTGTACAATAACACTAGCCTTAGAGTCTGGACAACTCTTCAGATACCAGCAGCCCCCTTAAACAAGATACACACACTGTGCGCTCCACGCAAACCCCTTGATTCCATATTCGCAGACTGAAGGCCTACTGGCCTAACTTGTTCTCAATATCAAAAGCCTAGTCAAATAGATTTGAGCTCCTTTCTTCTCTTGCAGACTTGGATGCTGGCCTCCTGGCTCACTGGGCTCTTTGTCCACCACAGTCCCACTTGGACTCCACAGGCAGCCTGACTGGCTCTCATAAATCTACCTGAGTTGGATACACAGGTAGCAGCCTTACCTGACTGCAAAGAAAGACCCCCTGTACTATCTCCACTTGGCAGCCCTTAGGTATGGTCACACCTCTTCTTTCTATCCTGTGTGGGAGGGTCCCTCCAGCCCACACAGAATCCATGTCTCACTATTGTCATATATCCTCATAATGCCACTATAAATATATATTGTGGCAAACCACATAATAAGTAAAAGGCCACACATATCTTGCTGAAACATTTTTCTGTAGTTTATCCAGGATTGTCAGGTTTTCAGGATTACACAGACAGCATCAGCAATGGTTCCAATATCACACCAGCAAAAGGTATTCCTGTGACCCTGTCACCATCACTCGCACCACCCCCAACACAAGAACAGCTACTTATGGACCCTTCCCAAATACAAACTAGCTGATCAGTCACACTGATGTGCTCCACCTGTGTATCTGTGTTCTGTGTGCAGGGATATCTGAGGCATTAACCCTGTCTTTAACATGAGTCTGCATACTCCCACAGAAAGTATTAGTTTAATGGTTATCCTAAAATGTAATAAAAGATGTTTCAGTTTTACATCCTAAAACATGTAATTTCACATACATAAACATAAAATACTGTATACCACCAAAAGTGTATTTATGTCTTTGATAATTAATTTGCAGTAACAAAAAAATATGTAGCTTTATTTTGTCAACAAAAGAGAACCTAGTTAGCATGTGTTATGTAAAAAAGTCTTAGACCAGAAAAAAAACTGCTGCAGTGATGTTAACGAAACTGGACACCCATGTCTATGAACACCATTGATTTCCATTTGATGTCATAGCTTGTTATAAATCAATTTGTTGTTTTTGCGCTTCATCAGTTTTATGGGAAATTTTGAAATCAAGTATATTGCACAACAGATTTTACTACTAGAATGATTTGCAAACTAGTGTTCTCTTCAATAGAGCAATGTAATGGATGCTGATTTTCTCTTTACTATATACATATAATAAAAAAAGCAATGTCAAAGAGAATATGTTCTGTCTGCACAAAATATATATATAAATAAAGATTTTATAAAAAAAAAAAAAATGTTCCTACATTAGTTTATAATAGAGGATGTTGATTTAGGCCACAGGTTCTCAAACTCGGTCCTCAGGAGCCCACACAGTGCATGTTTTGCAGGTCTCCTCACAGAATCACAAGTGAAATAATTAGCTCCACCTGTGGACCTTTTAAAATGTGTCAGTGAGTAATTAATACACCTGTGCCCCTGCTGGGTTACCTGCAAAACATGCACTGTGTGGGGTAATGAGGACCGAGTTTGAGAACCTATGATTTAGGCCAAAACAAAATGTCCTTAAACTTTAAAGGACGGTCATTTTGTATCTAAGGAATTTCAAGAATAGCTACTGATATAAAAAAAAAAGTTGCACCTTTTATTCCCTTGATTTTATTTTAGCCTTTAGTTCAGTGCCAATCAGCTACAATAGTACAAGTTCTCATTTATCACTTCCTTCTCCCAAAACAGTGACATTTTCACTTCATAGTACAAGATGTAGTTCTCGAGTGGTAGAAGTGCAAGTTTTTTTTATTTTTTAAGTAAATGTTAACATCTTTTATTAACAACAAAATGTTATTGATTTTTTGCTATTTAACAGTAAAGGAAAACAATTAAATTTTTGTTTTTATGTTATGAGCCGCTAGCTGCTATATGTAGTAGTGATGTGCACCGGAAATTTTTCGGGTTTTGTGTTTTGGTTTTGGGTTCGGTTCCGCGGCCGTGTTTTGGGTTCGAACGCGTTTTGGCAAAACCTCACCGAATTTTTTTTGTCGGATTCGGGTGTGTTTTGGATTCGGGTGTTTTTTTTCAAAAAACCCTAAAAAACAGCTTAAATCATAGAATTTGGGGATCATTTTGATCCCAAAGTATTATTAACCTCAATAACCATAATTTCCACTCATTTTCAGTCTATTCTGAACACCTCACACCTCACAATATTATTTTTAGTCCTAAAATTTGCACCGAGGTCGCTGGATGACTAAGCTCAGCGACCCAAGTGGCCGACACAAACACCTGGCCCATCTAGGAGTGGCACTGCAGTGTCACGCAGGATGGCCCTTCCAAAAAACACTCCCCAAACAGCACATGACGCAAAGAAAAAAAGAGGCGCAATGAGGTAGCTGTGTGACTAAGCTCAGCGACCCAAGTGGCCGACACAAACACCTGGCCCATCTAGGAGTGGCACTGCAGTGTCAGGCAGGATGGCCCTTCCAAAAAATACTCCCCAAACAGCACATGACGCAAAGAAAAAAAGAGGCGCAATGAGGTAGCTTGTGTGAGTAAGCTAAGCGACCCTAGTGGCCGACACAAACACCTGGCCCATCTAGGAGTGGCACTGCAGTGTCACGCAGGCTGGCCCTTCCAAAAAACACTCCCCAAACAGCACATGATGCAAAGAAAAATGAAAGAAAAAAGAGGTGCAAGATGGAATTGTCCTTGGGCCCTCCCACCCACCCTTATTTTGTATAAACAGGACATGCACACTTTAACCAACCCATCATTTCAGTGACAGGGTCTGCCACACGACTGTGACTGAAATGACGGGTTGGTTTGGACCCCCACCAAAAAAGAAGCAATTAATCTCTCCTTGCACAAACTGGCTCTACAGAGGCAAGATGTCCACCTCATCATCATCCTCCGATATATCACCGTGTACATCCCCCTCCTCACAGATTATCAATTCGTCCCCACTGGAATCCACCATCTCAGCTCCCTGTGTACTTTGTGGAGGCAATTGCTGCTGGTGAATGTCTCCACGGAGGAATTGATTATAATTCATTTTAATGAACATCATCTTCTCCACATTTTCTGGATGTAACCTCGTACGCCGATTGCTGACAAGGTGAGCGGCGGCACTAAACACTCTTTCGGAGTACACACTTGTGGGAGGGCAACTTAGGTAGAATAAAGCCAGTTTGTGCAAGGGCCTCCAAATTGCCTCTTTTTCCTGCCAGTATAAGTACGGACTGTCTGACGTGCCTACTTGGATGCGGTCACTCATATAATCCTCCACCATTCTTTCAATGGGGAGAGAATCATATGCAGTGACAGTAGACGACATGTCCGTAATCGTTGTGAGGTCCTTCAGTCCGGACCAGATGTCAGCATCAGCAGTCGCTCCAGACTGCCCTGCATCACCGCCAGCGGGTGGGCTCGGAATTCTGAGCCTTTTCCTCGCACCCCCAGTTGCGGGAGAATGTGAAGGAGGAGATGTTGACAGGTCGCGTTCCGCTTGACTTGACAATTTTCTCACCAGCAGTTCTTTGAACCCCTGGAGACTTGTGTCTGCCGGAAAGAGAGATCCAAGGTAGGTTTTAAATCTAGGATCGAGCACGGTGGCCAAAATGTAGTGCTCTGATTTCAACAGATTGACCACCCGTGAATCCTTGTTAAGCGAATTAAGGGCTCCATCCACAAGTCCCACATGCCTAGCGGAATCGCTCTGTGTTAGCTCCTCCTTCAATGTCTCCAGCTTCTTCTGCAAAAGCCTGATGAGGGGAATGACCTGACTCAGGCTGGCAGTGTCTGAACTGACTTCACGTGTGGCAAGTTCAAAAGGTTGCAGAACCTTGCACAACGTTGAAATCATTCTCCACTGCACTTGAGACAGGTGCATTCCACCTCCTATATCGTGCTCAGTTGTATAGGCTTGAATGGCCTTTTGCTGCTCCTCCAACCTCTGAAGCATATAGAGTAGGGGTGGGCAACATGCGGCCCGCGGGCCGGATGCGGCCCGCGAACCGATTCTGCCTGGCCCGCTGTCCCATACCACTGTGCAATGACAAGCGGCCCGGCTGAGCCGCTTGTCATTGCGCTACGAAGCTCCGAGACGCAGCGCCGCTGGGGAAATACCCGGTCTGCTGACCGGGATTTCCTCTGTGACATCAGGCGCTGGGCGGCATAGGGGCGGAGCCACGGCAGGAGAGTGCAGCGGGTAGCAGCAGCGGCTTAGCGCAGCGGGCAGCGGATCTGGCAGGGAAGGTGGATAATCTGGGCAGCAGATCTGCCACAGTGAAAAAAACACATCTAAGGTAAAGCTGTGTCAAAGTCAGAAAAATATCTCTATGCACACTACCATATTTGCACCTCACACAGGTCCGTGCTGCGCATGCGTACGCTCTCCCGTACGTGCGCATACTCACAGTCGCGGGCACCCGCAGGCGCATGGTATGCGTATTTACGGTAGAGTTTATGCGATCATAGCGTGCGACTCAATCATTACATATTTTCACTAATAATGTATTTTGTAGATCATGGTCCCTTTGATAGATTCTGAAAGTTTGGTTAATATAGAATGTTTATGAACAGAGGAATCCCTCTTTGTTTGATACGAAGGGTCAGATAGGAGTAATACAGTGGTGTTTAGTATCCATCGGAAGAATATTTAATTAGAAATATTCCGGTGTTGGTTTGAAGCAGATCAATCGCTCGTGCGAATAGTTATGGACATAAGAAGTTTATGAACATTTACTTTATTTGCACTTTATTACCCATGCGGCGGGAAACCCAGTTTCCCTCCCACCTGAGCAGTTGGAAATAGTCACAGCCCACCTGTATGAATCAACCTATGACCTTTTGTTATAATGCGAAGCCGAATTCCTATGTCCAATGAACAATGAGATTGTAGGGACCATTGAATTGTATTGTGTGTGGGGCATAAATAGCGGGCCGACCATATCCAACTTCACTCTCTTCAACGGTTCTCATTGCTGATAATCGGGAGCTGGATATCGAGGCGCATGCGATCGTTCCCCTTGTGCGTAAGTTTTCTCCGTAATCATATTGTCTTACTGTGAGCCATCTCTCTCTCTCTCTATCTCTCTCTCTCTCTATCTCTCTCTCTACTCTTTCTCTCGTATTTTCCTTAAATTGAATTGTATTGTATTTCCTGTGTAGTTTATCTGGTTAGTTGGTTTATGTTATATTGTAGTGTATCATTTGTACTGTGATTCCTTTTGCAAGTATAATAGTCATAATACATATAATAGGTTTCGGACCCTAAGCCCAGGTATCTGTGTATTCTTTATAAGGGTTAAGTATTCTCTGAGCGTCGGTGACGCTCAAGCAGCTTTGTAGTTAATCAGGTTACACCAGGTTGCACTTACACTCTGTCTCTACACTAAGGTATACTGTGTATCTCACTGTTAAAGGTATAGATATAAAGGTTTAAACGTTGTAAGCGTCTGCACCGCTGGTGATCTCCTCGTGGTCCCGAGCGTACGCTACGCTATAGCGAATCATCACGTTAGTCAGCAGCCAATAGCGTGCCTGCCTGTGATCACTGGGCCGTAAGCGAACGTGACGCTTGAGCGTCTCGACTACGGTTGAGCGATCGCTACACAACTTGCGTACCCTTACGGTACTTCTTACGTAGATAGCGTACAGTGTTCTTAGACCTCTTAAAGTGTTTTATATACGATAAATATTCAGCTTTATCAGCTGCTATATGGGTACGGGGGGGGGGGGGAGGAGGAGGAGGAGGGCAGGGGGGAGAGGAGGAGGAGGAGGGAGAGTGGAGAGGAGGGGGGTAGAGACTGCTGTATAGGTTCAGGGGAAGGGGTGAAGGGGGGTATTGACTGCTATGTGGGTTCAGGGGTGGGGGAAGGGGGGTAGAGACTACTATATGGGTTTAAGGGAGAGGGGAGCTGTGAATACAATTGATAACAGCATTACACGGGATGCTGTTTGTTTGTTTGTTTTCAGCAGTTTTTTATTTTTATTTTTTTTATTACTGGATATGTTTTTTAAGCCAAGTACCCACGGGCCGATTTGGGAGAGATGTGTGCTGAGCGAACCGCTCAGCACACATTTCTCCTGCCGCTCAGCACAGCGCGATCTGTGCTGACCGTGCGGGGGGAGACGAGGGGGGGCGATCACTTCACCCAGCGGGTGAAGTGAGCGACCCGCTAGATTGGCCTGCATGCAATCTAGCAGCAGCGATAGCGATGTGCGGGGCCGCGCATCGCTATCGCTGAGGGGGCTACACACATGGTGTGTGTGTTTTTACAGTTATATATATACATATGTGTGTATATATATATATATATATATATATATGTATATAATACTATGTTTTTATAGTTATATATATATATATATATATGTATATAATACTATGTTTTTATAGTTATATATATATTATATATAATGGATGGAGACAGGCGGCACTCAAGCAGCCTCAAATAGAGTGAAAAAAGCGGTCCGTTTATTGATCCATATTGGATCAATAAACGGACCGCTTTTTTCACTCTATTTGAGGCTGCTTGAGTGCCGCCTGTCTCCATCCATTATATTGAGGATCAGCATTGTTTCTCTAGGAGGGCACTGCAGCACATTGCCATTTGGAGAGGGAGTGCCGGGATTACTACACTTTGTGTATATATATATAAAAAACTATGGGCCTAATTCAGAACTGATCGCTAGGGTGTGATTTTTGCACTGCTACGATCAGGTAGTCACCGCCTACAGGGGGAGGAGGGTAATCGCATGTGCAGGAGAGCTGCAGAAACAGAAGTTTGTGCAGTCTCTGCGCAGCCCAGGACTTACTCTTCCAGTGGGATGATCGGGGCCGGAGCTGACGTCAGAAACCCTCCCTCCAAACGCCTGGTCTCTCCTGCATTTTTCCGTGCACTCCTCTAAACCGGTCAGTTACCACCCACAAACGGCCTCTTTCTGTCAATCACCTTGCGATCGCCTGTACGATCGCTTTGTTCGCACCATCCCATCACTGCCCGACGCTCACCAGCGCGGCGGACCGACGTGCCTGCGCACTGCAATGCATGCGCAGTTCAGACCCGATCATCTGCTGTGCGAAAATACACAGCTGCGACCGGGTCAGAATTGGGCCCTATAACGGGTCTTATTTTTCAGCAACTGCTGACTAAGAAGCTGATTCAGACCTGATCACTGTGCTGAAAATTTTGCTGTCCTGCGTTCGGGTAGTCGCCGCCCCCAGGGGGAATGTAAATTCACCCGTGCAAGTGTACGATCGTATGTGTACGCAGAGCTGCAAAAATCTACTTTGTGCAGTCTCTGCGCAGCCCAGGACTTACTCCTACAAATATTTGTCATTCATATTAGTCCCCGCCCATGTGTGTGGCCCTCGAACATTCACTGGAAGTGTTAAGCGGCCCCCCAGCTGAAATAATTGCCCACCCCTGATATAGAGGGTTGAATTCCACCTCGTTACCACTTCTTGCTTCAGATGATGGCAGGGCAGGTTCAGGCATTTTTGGTGGTGCTCCAGTCTTCTGTACGTGGTGCCTGTACGCCGAAAGTGTCCCGCAATTCTTCTGGCCACCGACAGCATCTCTTGCACGCCCCTCTCGTTTTTTAAATAATTCTGCACCACCAAATTCAAGGTATGTGCAAAACATGGGACGTGCTGGAATTTGCCCATATTTAATGCACACACAATATTGCTGGCGTTGTCCGATGCCACAAATCCACAGGAGAGTCCAATTGGGGTAAGCCATTCTGCGATGATCTTCCTCAGTTGCCGTAAGAGGTTTTTAGCTGTGTGCGTATTCTGGAAAGCGGTGATACACAGCGTAGCCTGCCTAGGAAAGAGTTGGCGTTTGCAAGATGCTGCTACTGGTGCCGCCGCTGCTGTTCTTGCGGCGGGAGTCCATACATCTACCCAGTGGGCTGTCACAGTCATATAGTCCTGAGTCTGCCCTGCTCCACTTGTCCACATGTCCGTGGTTAAGTGGACATTGGGTACAACTGCATTTTTTAGGACACTGGTGAGTCTTTTTCTGAGGTCTGTGTACATTTTCGGTATCGCCTGCCTAGAGAAATGGAACCTAGATGGTATTTGGTACCGGGGACACAGTACCTCAAACAAGTCTATAGTTGGCTCTGCAGTAATGATGGATACCGGAACCACGTTTCTCACCTCCCAGGATGCCAAGGCCTCAGTTATCCGCTTTGCAGCAGGATGACTGCTGTGATATTTCATCTTCCTCGCAAAGGACTGTTGGACAGTCAATTGCTTGGTGGAAGTAGTAAAAGTGGTCTTACGACTTCCCCTCTGGGATGACCATCGACTCCCAGCAGCAACAACAGCAGCGCCAGCAGCAGTAGGCGTTACACGCAAGGATGCATCGGAGGAATCCCAGGCAGGAGAGGACTCGTCAGAATTGCCAGTGACATGGCCTGCAGGACTATTGGCATTCCTGGGGAAGGAGGAAATTGACACTGAGGGAGTTGGTGGGGTGGTTTGCGTGAGCTTGGTTACAAGAGGAAGGGATTTACTGGTCAGTGGACTGCTTCCGCTGTCGCCCAAAGTTTTTGAACTTGTCACTGACTTATGATGAATGCGCTGCAGGTGACGTATAAGGGAGGATGTTCCGAGGTGGTTAACGTCCTTACCCCTACTTATTACAGCTTGACAAAGGCAACACACGGCTTGACAAATGTTGTCCGCATTTTTGTTGAAATACTTCCACACCGAAGAGCTGATTTTTTTGGTATTTTCACCAGGCATGTCAATGGCCATATTCCTCCCACGGACAACAGGTGTCTCCCCGGGTGCCTGACTTAAACAAACCACCTCACCATCAGAATCCTCCTGGTCAATTTCCTCCCCAGCGCCAGCAACACCCATATCCTCCTCATCCTGGTGTACTTCAACACTGACATCTTCAAGCTGACTATCAGGAACTGGACTGCGGGTGCTCCTTCCAGCACTTGCAGGGGGCGTGCAAATGGTGGAAGGCGCATGCTCTTCACGTCCAGTGTTGGGAAGGTCAGGCATCGCAACCGACACAATTGGACTCTCCTTGTGGATTTGGGATTTCGAAGAACGCACAGTTCTTTGCTGTGCTTTTGCCAGCTTAAGTCTTTTCATTTTTCTAGTGAGAGGCTGAGTGCTTCCATCCTCATGTGAAGCTGAACCTCTAGCCATGAACATAGGCCAGGGCCTCAGCCGTTCCTTGCCACTCCGTGTGGTAAATGGCATACTGGCAAGTTTACGCTTCTCCTCCGACGATTTTATTTTAGATTTTTGAATCCTTTTTTTACTGATATTTGGTGTTTTGGAGTTTACATGCTCTGTACTATGACATTGGGCATCGGCCTTGGCAGACGACGTTGCTGGCATTTCATCGTCTCGGCCATGACTAGTGGCAGCAGCTTCAGCACGAGGTGGAAGTCGATCTTGATCTTTCCCTATTTTTGGAACCTCAACATTTTTGTTCTCCATATTTTAATAGGCACAACTAAAAGGCACCTCAGGTAAACAATGGAGATGGATGGATACTAGTATACTTATGGATGACGAGTGACTGCCGACACAGAGGTAGCTACAGCCGTGGACTACCGTACTGCGTCTGCTAGTATAGACTGGATGATAATGATATAAAAAATATATATATATCACTACCGCAGGACAGATATATATTATATAATGACGGACCTGCTGGACACTGTCAGCAGACTCCTAAACTACTAGTATGAAGAAGATAGAAAAAAAAAAAACACCACAGGTAGGTATACAATTATGGACGAGCACTGCCGACACAGAGGTAGCTACAGCCGTGGACTACCGTACTGCATCTGCTAGTATAGACTGGATGATAATGATATAAAAAATATATATATATCACTACTGCAGGACAGGTATATATTATATAATGACGGACCTGCTGGACACTGTCAGCAGACTCCTAAACTACTAGTATGAAGAAGATAGAAAAAAAAAAAACCACCACAGGTAGGTATACAATTATGGACGAGCACTGCCGACACAGAGGTAGCTACAGCCGTGGACTACCGTACTGCGTCTGCTAGTATAGACTGGATGATAATGATATAAAAAATATATATATATCACTACTGCAGGTATATATTATAATATAATGAATGACGGACCTGCTGGACACTGTCTGTCAGCAGAATGCGTTTATAGAATAAAAAAAAAAAACCACACGAGTGTTTAACTTTTTCAGGCAGACAATATACTGGTGGTCACTGGTCAGTCACACTGGCAGCAAAAGTGTGCACTGTTATGTACTCCTGCTATAACTGCTCCCCAGTCTCCCCCACAATTAAGCTGTGTGAGCAGTGAGCACTCAGCACAGTCAGATATACATTGATGATATTATCAATCATGCAGCACACTGAGGCTGAGCACAGATATGGTATGTGACTGTGTATCGTTTTTTTTCAGGCAGAGAACGGATTTTAAATAATAAATAAAACTGGTGGTCACTAGTATAACTATCAGCAAAACTCTGCACTCTCTGAGTACTCCAGTCCTAATGCTCCCCAAAATTACTAAAATTAAATTACTAGTAAATCAAGTGTCTCACTCTCTATCTAAACGGAGAGGACGCCAGCCACGTCCTCTCCCTATCAATCTCAATGCACGTGTGAAAATGGCGGCGACGCGCGGCTCCTTATATAGAATCCGAGTCTCGCGATAGAATACGAGCCTCGCGAGAATCCGACAGCGGGATGATGACGTTCGGGCGCGCTCGGGTTAACCGAGCAAGGCGGGAAGATCCGAGTCTGCCTCGGACCCGTGTAAAAAGGCTGAAGTTCGGGGGGGTTCGGATTCCGAGGAACCGAACCCGCTCATCTCTAATATGTAGCAGCACATCTGTCTAGAATGCCTTGTTACCTGACTCCAGCCTGATGACTCCTGTGATTGGTCTGTCTCTCTTTTACTATGGATTCTGGTCAGTTCCACCCTGCCGGTGATATTCCCTAGTTCCTGCACCAAATGAACTCGTCACACAGTCACTGTACCCTGTACAGTTTCCAATCTGTCTGTTCCTGAGTCCTGGTTCCCTGCCTTTGTGCCCCTGCATTACTCTATGTGCTGTCCTTGCCAGTTTTGCACCCAAGCCCTGTTGAATCTTGCCCTGTACCTGCCATCCTGTGTCCATACTTGCTCCCTGTCATTGCCTTGCTGTGGACCTCCAGTAACTCTCGTGTCTGTTCCTGATCCAAGTCCAGGCTCTCTGTGATTATATCCTGCCAGTACAGTATCTCCGGAACATCTGAACCTCTATTCCAGTCACAGTTAAGACACTGAATTTGCATCTGTCTGTTATTGCAGACTTCAGCCTAGTCACACTATTCATTCAGCTAGTCTCTCTGCAACTAGGTTCATGCTGTACCAGCACTCTGCTTTCAATCACAATACACACTCAGCACCTGTTTGTTTCCCAGCAGTTAACCATCACCTGGCTGTGTTCATTTGCAACAAACACTTTGTTACCTCAGGCATCATTCTGTAACCAGTACTCATACAGTCCTGCAGTCTTCAGTCACCATATTTTGTGAAGTCTGTCCTCAGTTACCATTCCTGTATCCAGTCTCCATGCAATTAACTCCTGCCTTGCCAGCTGCTACACTCCAGGTTTATTACCTTGTAGTCCCCAGCCCATTGTGTGAGCTCCTACTGCTAGAGGTTTAAGTCCAGGTGGCATCTCAAGGACCAGTGAGCGCATACAGCTCTAAGGGAACAGGAGCTGCTATTATTGGCAAAAGTCTCTCTCATCAGCACTCACCGGCTCTTGGGGTGTCACACACATAGCGCTGGAGTTGCCTAGCATTTTAAAGCAAATATTTACACCTTTTAAAAAATTAATGATTTACTATTTTTATTATTTGAGTTTCATTGGAAAATTGAGTTTATAGGTAGGTTGGTTAATTAAATGGAAATCAAGTCCAATCTGATTTGTTTTAGACACTTAAATATATTTTGAAATTATTCTCCATATAAATTCTTTAGATACAGTAAGGTAATATAATGTTATTGGATAGACAAGATAGCTGATTTTGCTGTTGGGCCATGTCACAAAACTGTTTGTCATTAACCCTATAAAATGTCACTGATAAATCCTGACACTGATTGGATTGCCGATGCTGGCATCCTTAATGGGATCACAATCCCAACGCGGTATCCCGACACCCAGGATTCTGGGCCACCAGAAAGGTTAGTCATGGGGGAAGTTAGGTTTAGGCAGCGTTGGGAGGATTAGGGTTAGGCTGCAGGAAGGGGGTAAGGTTTAGGCTACAGGATGGGGAGTTACAGTTAGACATCACCAGTGAGGGTTACAGTTAGGCTGCAGGGGAGGGGAAGGTTAGGTTTAGGCTGCCGGAAAAAAGGGTTAGAGGGGCATTATCAGTAGTATCACAATCTGGATGAGGTGGTCAGTATTCTGACCACCGGCATTCCGACCCCAACCCCTATTAACAACTCACAGTACTGCAGTTACTCAGGTGAACTATAATGTTGCACTGCTTGCCAAATACAAATCCTCTCTCTTATATAAATCTGTTCTGGTCTCTACTTCATTGCCAAAGCTTTGTCTTTGCTGCTTGCAGTCAGATCCTTTTCGGCTGTCTGGGATATTAACTCTGTTGCACTAGTGACTCATGCCTCTGTCATTCTGCTGTATATCCTCCAGCACCATGTGCTTCTGTTTAATCAGCTATGATACCTGCCATTTAGCTGTACTACCACACTTGCCTTAGGCCTCTGACTAATCAGCTACAAAACCTGTCATTCTGCTGTACTACTTCCAGCATCTCTTTTCAATCAGCTATAATACCTCTCATTCAGCATTCTGCTGAGATCAGTCAGTTATTATACCCGCAGAATTTTCAATGTGATAGAGGAAGAATTGAAAGAGGCACAAGCGAGCCTACAAGGCTGTAGAATATGTTATTGAGAGTAAGGAACCATGGAGATCATGAGACTTTACAAAATGTAATTTTCAAGGCTCTTGTTGACTAAGTATGGCAAAAAAAAAGCATCCATAAGAGTTGATTTCATATGCTGCATGGATTAGGATTACAGGAGAAGGAATACTTGATATAATGTATAGTATTATGCAGAAATAGAACCTGCTGGATGGTGTATCAAGGATCTCTGATAAGATGATTAGGCCTTCTAGGGCAGAAGCCTTGTCCTCAGGCCTAGAGGACAAGGTATCAGTTTTTCTTCAAGCCCATTTGCTAGGGTAGCTGATTTGATCTCAGAAAGGCTGTTATCTTGGGGACCATGGTCAAGGCAGTCATCTTGGAAAAGAAGACATTGACTGGAACCTCAGGTAAAGAGATATTGCGATATAATGTAGTGAATTAGACTGCAATATCTTTCTCCACCTCTTGGTGGAGAATGGCTGGAAATGTCAGCAGTGACTTCTTTGGAAAAGGTACTGTAGGTTGTTAAGAAGAGAAATATAACATAATGGAAGAAAAATTAAACCCCACTGTCTATTACTACGTGTCTAAGGGCATAATTCAGACCCGATTGCAGCAGCAGTAAAATTGTTTTCTAATGGGCAAAACCATGTGCACTGCAGGAGGGGGGGGGGGGGGGGGGCAGATATATAACATGTGCAGAGAAATTTAGATTTGGGTGGGTTATTTTGTTTCTGTGCAGGGTAAATACTGGCTGCCTTATGTTTAGACTGCAATGTAGATTTCAGTTTAAACACACGCCACTGAAACAAACTCTCTCTGCACATGTTATGTTTGCCCCACCTGCAGTGCACATGGTTTTGCCCATTAGAGAACAATTTTGCTGCTGCGATCAGGTCTAAATTAGGCTAGGGTATCAAACCTTAACATCACATAGAAAAACAAAAGAAACAAAAGCACTTGAAAATATGTCATGTCAGGTAACAAAAGTAGATATTAATATGGCAAATTGTGTGTGAAACAAAATGGGGCTACCATGCATTCAAAAAAAAGAAAATCATATAGGAAAACAACTAATTCATAAATCCACACATACTGTTTAAAAACTGTATATACAGTACTTGAAGTAAGTGAAATTTAAAAATCCAGAAAACCTCCCTGTGACAGAACTTTCCACCACAGCAATTCAGTTTTATAGACTTTTATATTTGTTACCTCTGAATTTACTGATTGAGTATCAGAAAAAGGCTATAATACACTGGATATATACGTTATGGTAAGAAATTACCATTAATAACGGTATTTCTCCTAAGTCCACAGGATAACAATGGGATATGATGAAGCGACAGCGGATTTGCACCAATCAGTCAAAGCTTTCAGGCCTCCCAGTATGCAACAGGCCCATCTATATATACCCGCCTCCTTGCGCAGGAAAATCAGTTGTATTCTAAAGCTCAAGGCAGGAGCATCATAGATAGCCCTAATCTAGCGATAAGAACACACATGCACACCCTTCCGTACAAGAAGGAAGAGGTTAGTGAGTAAAAGGATCCTCAAATCAGGTGCGTTAGGGTGAGATCCCTGTGGATCCTGTGGATTTAGGAGAAATACCGTTATCAACGGTAAGTTCTTACCATAACGTATATTTCTCTAGCAGGGTCCACAGGTTATCCACAGGATAACAATGGGATTTCCCAAAGCAATTTAGTGGTGGGGACGCTCCTGATTGGACAGGAGAATCCTTCGCCCGAATTCATCGTCATGAGAGGCAAAAGTATCCAAGGCATAATGTCTAATGAATGTGTTAATGGAAGACCATGTGGCTGCCTTACATATCTGTTCTGCTGAAGCACCACGTTGTGCTGCCCATAATGGACCTACCTTACGAGTAGAGTGAGCAGAGACATTAGCCGGAACAGGGAGATCAGCTTGAGAATATGCTTCTGAAATCATCATCCGAAGCCATCTTGCCAGTGTCTGCTTATCAGCAGGATATCCTCTCTTGTGAAATCCGTAGAGAATGAAGAGAGAATCTGTCTTTCTGATGGCACTGGTATGATCCACGTAGATACTTAATGCACGCACCACATCCAGCAAAGCATCTCCCGCAGAAAGGCCCGGTACCTGGAAAGCCGGGACTACAATTTCTTCATTAAAGTGGAATTTAGACACCACCTTCGGAAGATACCCAGATCTAGTTCTGAGAACTGCTTTTTCTGGATAAAAAATCAGAAATTGAGAACGACATGATAATGCCCCTATATCTGATACTTTTCTAGCTGACGCCATATCCAGTAGAAAGAGAACTTTAGCTGTCAACCATTTAAGATCCACTTTATTAAGTGGTTCAAATGGGGCAACTTGAAGGGCTTTCAGGACTAGACTTAAGTCCCAAGGCACTGTAGGAGTAACAAAAGGAGGTTGAATGCGCAGCATTCCCTGGAAAAAAGTACGCACATCCTGTAAATTGGCAATTTTCTTTTGGAAACATACAGTCAGTGCCGGCACTTGCACTCTCAAGGAAGCCACCTTCAAACCTTTATACATTCCTGCCTGAAGGAATGCTAAGACCCTGGAAACTCTGAAAGCCTTAGGGTCCACTTTCCGTTCACTGCACCAATGAATATAGATTTGCCATATTCGGTGATAAATTTGAGCTGAGGAAGGTTTCCTTGCTCTGAGCATAGTTTGAATTACCTGTTGTGAGAATCCTCTTGACTTCAGGATAGAGGTTTCAAGAGTCACACTGTCAAAGACAGTCGATCCAGACGTCTGTGATAACATGGACCCTGCGTCAGTAGATCTGGATGTTGAGGGAGCAGAAGTGGAATATCCATCGACATCCACTGCAGATCTGTGTACAAATGTCTTCTGGGCCAAGCCGGAGCTATTAGTATCACGGCACCTTTCCCATGCTTTATCTTTCTCACCACCCTGGGTAATAGGGTGATTGGAGGAAACACATAAGCCAGATGAAAGTCCCATCTCACCGACAGGGCATCCACAAAGATCGCTCTGGGATCCTTTGTTCTTGCCACATATGCAAGAACTTTGTTGTTCAGACGGGAAGCCATGAGATCTATCTCTGGCAACCCCCACTTGTCTACTAGAGTCTGGAAGACCTCCGGGTGTAGAGACCATTCGCTTGCCTGAATGGCATGTCGACTGAGAAAGTCCGCTTCCCAGTTTAGGACTCCCGGAATGAACACTGCGGACAAGGCTGGATGATGAAGTTCTGCCCACTTTAGTATGTTACTTACCTCCTCCATTGCTTTTCGGCTGCGAGTTTCTCCCTGATGGTTGAGGTACGCTACTGCCGTTGCATTATCTGAGCGGATCTGGACTGGTTTTCCCCCAAGAATGTCCTTTGCCTGAATCAGTGCAATGTATATGGCCCGAAGTTCCAATATGTTTATTGACAGGCAACTTTCTTCCCTGGTCCATTGCCCCTGAGAAAACAACCTTCCTGACACTGCTCCCCAACCCTGAAGACTGGCATCTGTCGTCAGAATTTCCCAATCTGATATCCAAAGGGGTCTTCCCTTGTCCAGATGGGATGTCTGTAGCCACCAGGCTAATGACCTTCTTACTTCTATCGTAAGAGACAGGGTCTGTGTTTTTATTGTCTGATGCAACTCTTTCCATTTGGCTAGAATCAGACGCTGCAGAGGCCTTGAGTGGAATTGTGCATACTCCACCTTGTCGAACGTTGATACCATCAAACCCATCACCCGCATTGCTGCATAGATGGATACCATTTGACTGTGTAACAAGTCCGGAATCCTTGATCGGACCTTGGATGTCTTGCTCAGAGGTAAACTTACTCTCTGAAGACCTGAATCCAGTACCGCCCCAAGTAAGTTATCCGTTGTGATGGAACCAGAGACAATTTTGCCCAATTTATGAGCCACCCGTCGTTCTGCAGACATGTTATTGTCTGTCGTAGATGACATAAGAGCAACTCTTGCATCTGTGCCAGGATTAAAAGATCGTTGAGGTATGGAAAAATTCTTATCGCCTGCTGGCGGAGATAAACTGCCATTACCACCATCATTTTGGTATATACTCTGGGAGCTGGTGCTAACCCAAAAGGTAGGGCCTGGAACTGAAAATGCTGTTGGAGGATAGCGAACCTGAGATAGCACTGATGGGACAGTGCTAAAGGAACATGTAGCTAAGCATCCTTTATATCCAGGGATACCATATAATCCCCTGGTTCCATGGCCAAAGTGATGGAACGTAGCGTCTCCATGTGAAACTGAGGTACTCAAATGTATTTGTTCAGTACTTTGAGATTGAGAATAGGCCAAACGGACCCATTTGCCTTCTGAACTAAAAATAGGTTGGAGTAAAACCCATGTCCTTGTTACGCCGGAGGAACTGGAATGACTACTCCTGTGTGAAGCAATTTCTGAACTGCCTCTAACAAAGCCCTAGCCTTTGTCTCTACCCGAGATGGGCTGAAACAAAAAAAGCTTTGAGGAGGGTGCTTCTTGAAGGCAAAAGCATAACCTAGAGATACTGCTTCCTGCACCCAGGCATCTGTTTTAGACTGCTGCCAGACCTGTGCAAACTGAAGAAGTTGGCCCCCCACCCTGGGGTCCCCCAGGTGGAGGCCTGCACCATCAGGCTGATGGTTTATCATCTGTCTTCCCAACCGGTCCTCTGGTAGCCTAATGCTTTTTAGTCTTACCAGACTTGTTGTATTGGGCCTGCTTGCCCTCATTTTTTCCTTTAGCTTTTCCTCGATACCGAAAGGGCCAAAAAGCTGGAACTTTAGGTTTGAAATTGTATGTGGAAGGGAACTTGACCTATCTGTCAATTCTTTACCAAGAAGAATATCTCCAGAAAAAGGTAATGATTCCAAAACCTTCTTAGATTCTGAATCGGGCTTTCCACGTACGTAGTCAAACTGCTCTGCGAGCAGCTATTGTTGAAGCTGATGCCCTGGAGGCAATAGTACCCATATCCAATGCTGCTTCTTCCAGGAATATTGTAGCCTGTTTTATATGAGCTACAGTATATGGGATTTTTGCTCTCTAGAAGCTATAGAAAATCCCCCTCCAATGCATCAGCCCAGGCAGCCGCTGCCTTTGCCATCCAAGCTGAAGCCATGGCTGGCCTTATGACTGCCCCAGACAGGGGAAAAATTGTTTTTAGAAAACCATCCACTCTCCTATCCATGACATCATTTAATGATGTTGAAGGCAAAGGTAATGTAGATTTTTGCACTAATCGAATTACATGCATATCTACTTTCGGGAGGTCCTTTTTAAACAATCCCCAGCTGGAAGAGGATAATTGGAATTCCTTTTCTTAGGAATTCTAAACTTCTTATTGGTCGTAGCCCAAGCCTCTTCCATAATTTCCGTCAGCTGATCTGACCCTGGAAACTCAGTTTTAACTGTTTTGGGAAGTTTAAACACAGGTGCCTTGGTTTTTAACACATGCTCTGCTGATTTCACTAAGGATAGAATGGCTTTCATTCCTTTAATTAACTCAGCTATATCCACTGAGCTGAGACCTTCCTCCTCCCTTTTCGCATGCCGAAGTAGAATTAATCGAGCTTTCATCTTCCGATGAATCCTCATCTAAATCATGTATAGCCTGTGAAGATGAAAATTTACTTACCACCGGTTTATCAGCTTGTTTCTTTTGAGAAGCTGCTGCTGGAAGTGATACACCATAGGTGGGGAGCTGCATGTAAGGGTTAATAGTATAACCTATCCCTAGTACAGGAGTTGGAGGAATTATGCTTTCAGCTATGCTGGATAAAGACTGTGCAAACAGAGCCCAAGGTGGATCCATTTGTACCTGAATTTGCCTTTTATTTTTCAATAACCCTTGATGAAAACTAAAACAATTTGCACACAAACCATCCTGAACCAGATCCTGAGAGGATAACACATTTTTGCAAGACAAACATGATATGAGTATTGGTGTTGCTGTGAGTGTACCTTCCTTACCCTTGCCGCTCTTAGACATGATAAATAATCAACACTTCCACAGCGTACTACACAATTTGTGACTGTAATCACTTAAAAAAAATTTAAAGTGATATACAATCCGACCCTACCCATGCACAGGCATTGAGGATCGGAATAGACAAACTGACAGAAAAATAGTAAAGTCAGCAATCACCCTAGCAGTCAGTCACATGTTATAGTATATTAAGCTTTATGAGCACAACATCAACTACAGCTAAATTTTAAGTATGTAGGAGAACATATTACTGCATCATGTTTTAAACTGATCAAACGTATTCAGCCGCAAATGCGAAAGAAACAACAGTAAATGTATACAGACTCATGCAAAAGACACTTTATCTAACTATTCGTACTCAAAAGGTAGATAGAGACTTAGGGGGTAATTCCGACCCGTTAACACGCAGCGGTTCTTCGCTGAGGTGTGAACAGGTTGGAACTACGGCTGCGTGGCGCCCGCATTGCGCACGTGCGTCATTGCCCAGCAACGGCAGTCGCCAGGCAACGACGCCTGGACCGAAAAAAGCGATCGCAGGCCCGATTGCAAGAAGATTGATAGCGGGAAGGAGGATCGGGGCATCTACTCACCATTTCACAGGTGTGGTAAGGCGAACATAGGCCTGTCCAGGCGTTTGGAGGGCGGATGTCTGACGTCACAGCCGGGACCTTCATCACTGGATCCATCGCACTGGGTAAGTAAGTGCAGGGCTGGTTTTGTTCTGCACAAAACTTTTTTAGCATAGCTGGGCTGCACAAGTGATCGCAGCCCTGCTATGCTAAAATACACTCCCCCATAGGCGGCGTCAAGTTGATTGCACGAGCAGCAAAAAGTTGCTACGTGCAATCAACTCAGAATGACCACCTTAGTGCTGTATAACCCATACTCAGTAGAGTGGGATACAGGGAGACTCACCTCGCTTCCAGGACCAATCAATGCGTTAGCAAATGCTGAGAGGATCCAGACGCTACTAGTGTACACTGCCGGTCCATGAACCTATAGTAAACACAGACGCTCAGTGAACACGGACGCACCAGTCACACAGCCGCCTATGCTGTGCCTGGGTCCTGTACAGCATGTGAGACGGAAGCGGAAAACAGTTCATGGCGGGGGACTCGGAGGAAACTGGTCATGAACCGGGGGAGGGGCGACCAGGAGAGCATCTGACTCCCCACTGCTGACATCAACCCTAGGGATCGCGGCCTCATAAGGCCTAGCGCTGGTGCACCCGCGGTGGCAGCCGCGTCAGCGACTGTTTGGTGGTCTCCTTCCCAAAACAGTGAGTTAGATTTGGGTGGGTTATTTTGTTTCTGTGCAGGGTAAATACGGGCTGCTTTATTTTTACACTGCAATTTAGATTTCAGTTTGAACACACCCCACCCAAATCTAACTCTCTCTGCACATGTTATATCTGCCCCACCTGCAGTGCTCATGGTTTTGCCCAACTGTTAACAAATTTGCTGCGCGATCAACTCTGAATTAGGCCCATTATGCAGTGTTGAACACAAATCTGTTTAGCAGACATATCTTGTGTGCTTTCCCAATGTACATGGGTGGTCATTCCGAGTTGATCGCAGCCAGCAACTTTTTGCTGCTGCTGCGATCAATAGACCACGCCATTGGGGGAGTGTATTTGATAAGCAAAACATGTTTCACTCAAAACAAGACTAGGCCTATACCTACTTACCCTGTGCGATGGATCCAGCGATGATGGGCTTGGCTTTGACGTCACTCCTCCGCCCTCCGTTCTGCTGGACACGCCTGCGTTATATTCACCACTCCCCAAAAACGTCTCCAAACGGTCCGGATCTGCCCAGCCACGCCTCCGTCCTGTCAATCTTCTTTGTGGTCTGTCCTGCGACCGCTTTCTTCTTTAGATGCGACGTAACCCAGCAACCTCTGTCGCCGGGCAACGTCACGCACGTGTATGGCGGGCGCCGCGCATGCGCATTCCGCACCCGTTCGCACCGCAGCGATAAACCGCTGCATGCGAACGGGTCGGAATGACCCCCATGATCCGAAGCAGACCGAAAAAATGATTGGGTGATGATTACTCTTGATCAAATCAGTTGCATCTCAACTTGCAGCTGAAGGGACATAACTTGTTAGTAATGGGGTGTACACACATACAGTATTGTAGTCTGAGTTCAGTGAGAGTGTGTCAATGGAATTACGGGCTATGAAAAATTGTGTTCATGCAAAAATCATTTGTACCAAGGACAGTGCTCCATACCCTGAGAGACCCAATTGTCCAGCAGTGATATTGTAGTTGGCAGGAACATTCAAGAGATTAAACTACAAATGAGTTATCACAATTGCAAAAAGTAGAAATGATAAAACTCTATATATGGTAGAGGTAACAGATTTTTATTTATCACATACTGGCTGAAGTACCCGCCATTGCCCGTGTTTAAATGTTCAAGTTATTAAGTTATTAACGACTTGGATGAAACTGTAAACAATGTAAAAATAATTAGCATTTTAGCAGATCTTTCAACACACCCATGCAGTGGTTTTTTTTAGATGTCATCAGCAGCCCTAATCTCAGTTTTTCTTTCTGTTCAGTTGTACATTGAGAGATAGGTTTAATAAAGTTTGTATTTTGTTATTAATGTTGCTATTCCAAGTCTTTTGGGTACCCAGTATATTTTTTGTCTTCCAACCTCCATTTCTGTCAGTTCCTTTACTGCATCGATTTATGGTTATTTCAGTCAGTTATTTCAGGTAATTAAATTATGGTTATTTGTGACAGTTATTGCATTTCATTAAAGACGCCATCCAAATCCATACATTGGAAGGCCCAGAACAGGCTCCCTGAGTCAAAGTTCTGTCTGGCATACACCAGCGGGAGGTATGACCAGGACCCCAACCACCTAGTATTTCTTCTTGGGCCCAATGTTATCACTATGTGAAGATTTCATCCAAATACATCCAGTGAAAGACCCGGAACAGGCTCCTTGGGTCAAAGTTCTGCCCAGTGTACACCAGCAGGAGCTCTGACTGGGAACTCAACCCTCTAGCCTGTCTTCTGTGATCCAGTGTTACCACTCTGTGACATTTTTATCCAAAGTCATCCAATGGAAGACCCAGAGCAGGCTCCCTGGGTCAAAGTTCTGCCCGGCGTACTCTGCCGCGAGGTCTAACTGGGACCACAATCACTTGACTAGGTATGCAGGGGGGCTACCGGTAATCCCAAACTGCATTTCAATCCCATTTTTAAATGTGATTGCAGTGCTGGGTGGCGCTTCTCATGCTGGGCGGCGTTGCCCTGTACTGGGCAGCCCACAGCTTGAGATTTTTTTCAGTAGCAGATTTTGGTATTTTACAGAATCTGCCACTGAAGCTGAATAAGGGCCAAAATACATACACTGCACTTAATATAATTGACCAGTTTCTGTAATTATTAGAGTTGACTAGTTTCTGATAATTGTCTACAACAATTTAAATGTCCTGTGCCAAGAGAGTCAATTCCCCACCCTTAAAAAATATCAATGGCATTTTTAGCGAATGGCAAAAAAGCTTATAATCATTGATGTGAATACAGATGCAAAACAAACAAATGCAGGACAGTTTTATCAGAAATGTTTCCTGTGTCTCAGGTATTATCTTATTAAGCTTGGTTACCTGTGTTATCAATGAGTTCAGTATGATAAACTGTCGCACGGGATGCCGAATGTCAGTATACCGACATCAGCATCCTGAGCTGTAGAATGCTGGTAGGTGGGTGAGTGAAACGAAGCCCCTTGTGGGCTCGCAGTGCTTACCACTCTGCTGGCTCGGTGATGCACTACACTCGCCACAGGTTCTATTCTCCCTCTATGGGTGTCATGGACACCCATAGAGGGGGAATCACCTACCTCGCCAGTATACCGACGGCATGGTGTCCCCGTCGGGATCCCTAACTGCATCAATATAATGCCATCAATATAATGTATATTTCCAGGACAACTATAGCTAAATCTGCTTATTTGCAAGTTCTGTTTACTGCGTATAATTCAGATGTAATGTATTCACGATTCCGGTTGTACACTCTTCAGTTCTTTGATAGACTGAGGTGTGATGACAATCAGGAATTCAAAATTCCAGTCATAAAGGAGACTACCAGGAACTCATGATTGCACACTTGTAGCAAAACCAGGGACTCAGGATTGCACATGGGGGATCATTCCGAGTTGATTGTAGCTGTGATAAATTTAGCATAGCTATGATCAGGCACTCAGACATGCGAGGGGATGCCCAGCACAAGGCTAGTCCGCCCCGCATGTCAGTGCCGGGCTCCCTCCCCGCAGAAGTGCAAAAGCATCGTACAGCGGTGATGCTTTTGCATTTCAGGAGTACCTCCCAGCCAGCGCAGCTTCTGCAGCTGGCCGGGAGAACCTCTTCGCTGCCCGGGTCGCAGTGGTTGCGTGTGACGTCACGCAGCAGCCGCGGCCCACCCCCCAACGATCCAGTCACGCCTGCGTTGGCTGGACCGCGCCCCCTAAACGGCGGCTTAACCCTGCCATCCAGCCCCCTCCCGCCCAGCAACCACCTCTGCCTGTCAATCAGGCAGAGGTGATCACTAGGCAACGACGGCCTTCTGCCGTTTGGCATGCGCCGGCGCTGGCGCATGCACAGTTCTGACCTGATCGCACCGCTGCGAACAACTGCAGCTTGCGATCGGGTCGGAATGACCCCCATGGGTAGAAGGTTGTTAGGAACTCTAGATAGCACATACAGAATGTGATTAACTCTGGACTGTACATAGCATATTGACAAGAACTTAGAATTGGTAAACAAGAGGCCAGGAATTCAGGAATGCACACTTGGTTGCAGGGTTCTTGGAGCCCACATCTTTGTTATACTATGATATTACAAACAGAGCTGAAAGCCCTGACAGCCAGAATTAATAAATTACTCAGCTACTTAATATAGCCCCAATATTTCAATACATGGTTTACAAAACCAGAGCCTTGTCAAAGCATCCCTTTTCAAATACAGTATAAGGTAGATTTATTATCTACTCAAATGTTCCTGATGCCTAGAGCCTCATACGCATGGGCTTTAGTTTAAGGATTTAACAAGTTATTTTACAGTACTTAAATGCTCTTTGAAGCTGTCTTATACATATATATACAGGTTGAGTATCCCATATCCAAATATTCCGAAATACGGAATATTCCGAAATACGGACTTTTTTGCTTGAGAGTGAGATAGTGAAACCTTTGTTTTTTGATGGCTCAATGTACACAAACTTTGTTTAATACACAAAGTTATTAAAAATATTGTATTAAATGACCTTCAGGCTGTGTGTATAAGGTGTATATGAAACATAAATGAATTGTGTGAATGTACACACACTTTGTTCAGTGCATAAAGTTACAAAAAATATTGGCTAAAATTACCTTCCGGCAGTGTCTATAAGGTGTATATGTAACATAAATGCATTTTGTGCTTAGATTTAGGTCCCATCACCATGATATCTCACTATGGTATGCAATTATTCCAAAATACGGAAAAATCCCATATCCAAAATACCTCTGGTCCCAAGCATTTTGGATAAGGGATACTCAACCTGTAATATATATTAGTCTTATATATATATATATATATATATATATATATATATAATATATATTATGAAAGGAAATAGAATTGCACACAGTTTCTGACAAATTTTCTTTCTGCTTATGAATCAATTTTGATGTTATCAGCAGTTATATCAGAATATGCTTCTGTTAAAAGAGAGAACAAAGTCCAAGTTTTTGTATAAATATTAACCACTGTTGTTTTTCAACATATCTGTGCAAACTTTAATATCCCATAGCAAAAATGTTACTAAGACTGCACTCCTAGAATACAGTACTAGCTTCCAAAAGACAATCTGATTCAATATATATATATATATATATATATATATACACACAGAGGAAAAACCACAGCACTCACCACACCAGAAGCGGGGCACAGCTATGCACTTACCACTCACAGGGTGGGGTGCATGTAACACTGCACTCTCCACCACAGAAGCGGGGTACACAGCTGTACTTACCACTCACAGGGCGGGGTACATGTAGCCCATGACCACATCGCTCTAATATATACAGAGAACCCAGCACTCACCAAAGTAAACTCACTTATCCTCAACAATTCAATAAATAAATGATGGGGGTTTAGTTGGTGGATTGGCCAATGCACGGAAGCCTGCATACCGATTTTCAAGGTACCCCACCTTCATGCAGGTCCTACACTATCACAGAGTCTTAAAACCTGACTACTTCACTGCTGCATCATCTGCCTGCTAGATGTAATGTGTACCTGCCACAGACTTTATGGCTTTTAACGGCACACTAGTCACCTATTGCACTGGCTCAAAGATGATTGCTAAAGAACAGCTGAGACAGGTTCAGGATAATAAAGTCCACACAGGGGTGCATGAGAAAGCTAGTGGCCACGGTTAATAAGAGCTAACCATAGATTAACCCCTTCATATACACACAGAGGAAAAACCACAGCACTCACTAGAGATGTGCACTTGAAATTTTTCGGGTTTTGTGTTTTGGGTTTGGGTTCGGTTCCGCGGCCGTGTTTTGGGTTCGACCGCGTTTTGGCAAAACCTCACCGATTTTTTTTTGTCGGATTCGGGTGTGTTTTGGATTCGGGTGTTTTTTTCAAAAAACCCTAAAAAACAGCTTAAATCATAGAATTTGGGGGTCATTTTGATCCCAAAGTATTATTAACCTCAAAAACCATAATTTCCACTCATTTTCAGTCTATTCTGAACACCTCACACCTCACAATATTATTTTTAGTCCTAAAATTTGCACCGAGGTCGCTGGATGACTAAGCTAAGCGACCCTAGTGGCCGACACAAACACCTGGCCCATCTAGGAGTGGCACTGCAGTGTCACGCAGGATGGCCCTTCCAAAAAACACTCCCCAAACAGCACATGACGCAAAGAAGAAAAAAAGAGGCGCAATGAGGTAGCTGTGTGAGTAAGCTAAGCGACCCTAGTGGCCGACACAAACACCTGGCCCATCTAGGAGTGGCACTGCAGTGTCACGCAGGATGGCCCTTCCAAAAAACACTCCCCAAACAGCACATGACGCAAAGAAAAAAAGAGGCGCAATGAGGTAGCTGTGTGAGTAAGCTAAGCGACCCTAGTGGCCGACACAAACACCTGGCCCATCTAGGAGTGGCACTGCAGTGTCACGCAGGATGGCCCTTCCAAAAAATACTCCCCAAACAGCACATGACGCAAAGAAGAAAAAAAAGAGGCGCAATGAGGTAGCTGTGTGAGTAAGCTAAGCGACCCTAGTGGCCGACACAAACACCTGGCCCATCTAGGAGTGGCACTGCAGTGTCACGCAGGATGGCCCTTCCAAAAAATACTCCCCAAACAGCACATGACGCAAAGAAGAAAAAAAAGAGGCGCAATGAGGTAGCTGTGTGAGTAAGCTAAGCGACCCTAGTGGCCGACACAAACACCTGGCCCATCTAGGAGTGGCACTGCAGTGTCACGCAGGATGGCCCTTCCAAAAAACACTCCCCAAACAGCACATGACGCAAAGAAAAAAAGAGGCGCAATGAGGTAGCTGTGTGAGTAAGCTAAGCGACCTTAGTGGCCGACACAAACACCTGGCCCATCTAGGAGTGGCACTGCAGTGTCACGCAGGATGGCCCTTCCAAAAAATACTCCCCAAACAGCACATGACGCAAAGAAGAAAAAAAGAGGCGCAATGAGGTAGCTGTGTGAGTAAGCTAAGCGACCCTAGTGGCCGACACAAACACCTGGCCCATCTAGGAGTGGCACTGCAGTGTCACGCAGGATGGCCCTTCCAAAAAACACTCCCCAAACAGCACATGACGCAAAGAAGAAAAAAAGAGGCGCAATGAGGTAGCTGTGTGAGTAAGCTAAGCGACCCTAGTGGCCGACACAAACACCTGGCCCATCTAGGAGTGGCACTGCAGTGTCACGCAGGATGGCCCTTCCAAAAAACACTCCCCAAACAGCACATGACGCAAAGAAAAAAAGAGGCGCAATGAGGTAGCTGTGTGAGTAAGCTAAGCGACCCTAGTGGCCGACACAAACACCTGGCCCATCTAGGAGTGGCACTGCAGTGTCACGCAGGATGGCCCTTCCAAAAAATACTCCCCAAACAGCACATGACGCAAAGAAGAAAAAAAAGAGGTGCAATGAGGTAGCTGTGTGAGTAAGCTAAGCGACCCTAGTGGCCGACACAAACACCTGGCCCATCTAGGAGTGGCACTGCAGTGTCACGCAGGATGGCCCTTCCAAAAAATACTCCCCAAACACCACATGACGCAAAGAAGAAAAAAAAGAGGCGCAATGAGGTAGCTGTGTGAGTAAGCTAAGCGACACTAGTGGCGACACAAACACCTGGCCCATCTAGGAGTTGCACTGCAGTGTCACGCAGGATGGCCCTTCCAAAAAACACTCCCCAAACAGCACATGACGCAAAGAAGAAAAAATGAGGTGCAATGAGGTAGCTGTGTGAGTAAGCTAAGCGACCCTAGTGGCCGACACAAACACCTGGCCCATCTAGGAGTGGCACTGCAGTGTCACGCAGGATGGCCCTTCCAAAAAACACTCCCCAAACAGCACATGACGCAAAGAAAAAAAGAGGCGCAATGAGGTAGCTGTGTGAGTAAGCTAAGCGACCCTAGTGGCCGACACAAACACCTGGCCCATCTAGGAGTGGCACTGCAGTGTCACGCAGGATGGCCCTTCCAAAAAATACTCCCCAAACAGCACATGACGCAAAGAAGAAAAAAAAGAGGCGCAATGAGGTAGCTGTGTGAGTAAGCTAAGCGACCCTAGTGGCCGACACAAACACCTTGCCCATCTAGGAGTGGCACTGCAGTGTCACGCAGGATGGCCCTTCCAAAAAATACTCCCCAAACAGCACATGACGCAAAGAAGAAGAAAAAGAGGCGCTCCGAGGTAGCTGTGTGAGTAAGCTAAGCGACCCTAGTGGCCGACACAAACACCTGGCCCATCTAGGAGTGGCACTGCAGTGTCACGCAGGATGGCCCTTCCAAAAAACACTCCCCAAACAGCACATGATGCAAAGAAGAAAAAAAGAGGCGCAATGAGGTAGCTGTGTGAGTAAGCTAAGCGACCCTAGTGGCCGACACAAACACCTGGCCCATCTAGGAGTGGCACTGCAGTGTCACGCAGGATGGCCCTTCCAAAAAACACTCCCCAAACAGCACATGACGCAAAGAAAAATTAAAGAAAAAAGAGGTGCAAGATGGAATTGTCCTTGGGCCCTCCCACCTACCCTTATGTTGTATAAACAGGACATGCACACTTTAACCAACCCATCATTTCAGTGACAGGGTCTGCCACACGACTGTGACTGAAATGACGGGTTGGTTTGGACCCCCACCAAAAAAGAAGCAATTAATCTCTCCTTGCACAAACTGGCTCTACAGAGGCAAGATGTCCACCTCATCATCATCCTCCGATATATCACCATGTACATCCCCCTCCTCACAGATTATCAATTCGTCCCCACTGGAATCCACCATCTCAGCTCCCTGTGTACTTTGTGGAGGCAATTGCTGCTGGTCAATGTCTCCACGGAGGAATTGATTATAATTCATTTTAATGAACATCATCTTCTCCACATTTTCTGGAAGTAACCTCGTACGCCGATTGCTGACAAGGTTAGCGGCGGCACTAAACACTCTTTCGGAGTACACACTTGTGGGAGGGCAACTTAGGTAGAATAAAGCCAGTTTGTGCAAGGGCCTCCAAATTGCCTCTTTTTCCTGCCAGTATAAGTACGGACTGTCTGACGTGCCTACTTGGATGCGGTCACTCATATAATCCTCCACCATTCTTTCAATGGGGAGAGAATCATATGCAGTGACAGTAGACGACATGTCCGTAATCGTTGTCAGGTCCTTCAGTCCGGACCAGATGTCAGCATCAGCAGTTGCTCCAGACTGCCCTGCATCACCGCCAGCGGGTGGGCTCGGAATTCTGATCCTTTTCCTCGCACCCCCAGTTGCGGGAGAATGTGAAGGAGGAGATGTTGACAGGTCGCGTTCCGCTTGACTTGACAATTTTCTCACCAGCAGGTCTTTGAACCCCAGCAGACTTGTGTCTGCCGGAAAGAGAGATCCAAGGTAGGTTTTAAATCTAGGATCGAGCACGGTGGCCAAAATGTAGTGCTTTGATTTCAACAGATTGACCACCCGTGAATCCTTGTTAAGCGAATTAAGGGCTCCATCCACAAGTCCCACATGCCTAGCGGAATCGCTCAGTGTTAGCTCCTCCTTCAATGGGGAATGACCTGACTCAGGCTGGCAGTGTCTGAACTGACTTCACGTGTGGCAAGTTCAAAGGGCAGCAGAACCTTGCACAACGTTGAAATCATTCTCCACTGCGCTTGAGACAGGTGCATTCCACCTCCTATATCGTGCTGAATTGTATAGGCTTGAATGGCCTTTTGCTGCTCCTCCAACCTCTGAAGCATATATAGGGTTGAATTCCACCTCGTTACCACTTCTTGCTTCAGATGATGGCAGGGCAGGTTCAGGCGTTTTTGGTGTTGCTCCAGTCTTCTGTACGTGGTGCCTGTACACCGAAAGTGTCCCGCAATTCTTCTGGCCACCGACAGCATCTCTTGCACGCCCCTGTCGTTTTTTTAAAAATTCTGCACCACCAAATTCAAGGTATGTGCAAAACATGGGATGTGCTGGAATTTGCCCATATTTAATGCACACACAATATTGCTGGCGTTGTCCGATGCCACAAATCCACAGGAGAGTCCAATTGGGGTAAGCCATTCCGCGATGATCTTCCTCAGTTTCCGTAAGAGGTTTTCAGCTGTGTGCGTATTCTGGAAACCGGTGATACAAAGCGTAGCCTGCCTAGGAAAGAGTTGGCGTTTGCGAGATGCTGCTACTGGTGCCGCCGCTGCTGTTCTTGCGGCGGGAGTCCATACATCTACCCAGTGGGCTGTCACAGTCATATAGTCCTGACCCTGCCCTGCTCCACTTGTCCACATGTCCGTGGTTAAGTGGACATTGGGTACAACTGCATTTTTTAGGACACTGGTGAGTCTTTTTCTGACGTCCGTGTACATTCTCGGTATCACCTGCCTAGAGAAGTGGAACCTAGATGGTATTTGGTAACGGGGGCACACTACCTCAAGAAATTGTTTAGTTCCCTGTGAACTAACGGCGGATACCGGACGCACGTCTAACACCAACATAGTTGTCAAGGCCTCAGTTATCCGCTTTGCAACAGGATGACTGCTGTGATATTTCATCTTCCTCGCAAAGGACTGTTGTACAGTCAATTGCTTGGTGGAAGTAGTAAAAATGGGCTTACAACTTCCCCTCTGGGATGACCATCGACTCCCAGCAGCAACAACAGCAGCGCCAGCAGCAGTAGGCGTTACACGCAAGGATGCATCGGAGGAATCCCAGGCAGGAGAGGACTCGTCAGAATTGCCAGTGACATGGCCTGCAGGACTATTGGCATTCCTGGGGAAGGAGGAAATTGACACTGAGGGAGTTGGTGGGGTGGTTTGCGTGAGCTTGGTTACAAGAGGAAGGGATTTACTGGTCAGTGGACTGCTTCCGCTGTCGCCCAAAGTTTTTGAACTTGTCACTGACTTATTATGAATGCGCTGCAGGTGACGTATAAGGGAGGATGTTCCGAGGTGGTTAACGTCCTTACCCCTACTTATTACAGCTTGACAAAGGCAACACACGGCTTGACAAATGTTGTCCGCATTTCTGTTGAAATACTTCCACACCGAAGAGCTGATTTTTTTTGGTATTTTCACCAGGCATGTCAACGGCCATATTCCTCCCACGGACAACAGGTGTCTCCCCGGGTGCCTGACTTAAACAAACCACCTCACCATCAGAATCCTCCTTGTCAATTTCCTCCCCAGCGCCAGCAACACCCATATCCTCCTCATCCTGGTGTACTTCAACACTGACATCTTCAATCTGACTATCAGGAACTGGACTGCGGGTGCTCCTTCCAGCACTTGCAGGGGGCGTGCAAATGGTGGAAGGCGCATGCTCTTCACGTCCAGTGTTGGGAAGGTCAGGCATCGCAGCCGACACAATTGGACTCTCCTTGTGGATTTGGGATTTCGAAGAATGCACAGTTCTTTGCGGTGCTTTTGCCAGCTTGAGTCTTTTCATTTTTATAGCGAGAGGCTGAGTGCTTCCATCCTCATGTGAAGCTGAACCACTAGCCATGAACATAGGCCAGGGCCTCAGCCGTTCCTTGCCACTCCGTGTGGTAAATGGCATATTGGCAAGTTTACGCTTCTCCTCCGCCAATTTTATTTTAGATTTTTGAGTCCTTTTTTTACTGATATTTGGTGTTTTGGATTTTACATGCTCTGTACTATGACATTGGGCATCGGCCTTGGCAGACGACGTTGCTGGCATTTCATCGTCTCGGCCATGACTAGTGGCATCAGCTTCAGCACGAGGTGGAAGTCGATCTTGATCTTTCCCTAATTTTGGAACCTCAACATTTTTGTTCTCCATATTTTAATAGGCACAACTAAAAGGCACCTCAGGTAAACAATGGAGATCGATGGATACTAGTATACTTATGGATGGACGAGCGACTGCCGACACAGAGGTAGCTACAGCCGTGGACTACCGTACTGTGTCTGCTGCTAATATAGACTGAATGATAATGAGATAAAATTAAAATATATATATATATATATATATATATATATATCACACTAGTACTGCAGCCGGACAGGTATATATTATGTAATGACGGACCTGCTGGACACTGTCTGTCAGCACTGCAGACTCCTAAAGTAAGCTACTAGTATCAAGAAGATAGAAAAAAAAATAAACCACGGGTAGGTGGTATACAATTATGGATGGACGAGCAACTGCCGACACAGAGGTAGCTACAGCCGTGGACTACCATACTGTGTCTGCTGCTAATATAGACTGGATGATAATGAGATAAAATTAAAATATATATATATATATCACACTAGTACTGCAGCCGGACAGGTATATATTATGTAATGACGGACCTGCTGGACACTGTCTGTCAGCACTGCAGACTCCTAAAGTAAGCTACTAGTATCAAGAAGATAGAAAAAAAAATAAACCACGGGTAGGTGGTATACAATTATGGATGGACGAGTGACTGCCGACACAGAGGTAGCTACAGCCGTGGACTACCGTACTGTGTCTGCTGCTAATATAGACTGGATGATAATGAGATAAAATTAAAATATATATATATATCACACTAGTACTGCAGCCGGACAGGTATATATTATGTAATGACGGACCTGCTGGACACTGTCTGTCAGCACTGCAGACTCCTAAAGTAAGCTACTAGTATCAAGAAGATAGAAAAAAAAACCACGGGTAGGTGGTATACAATTATGGATGGACGAGCGACTGCCGACACAGAGGTAGCTACAGCCGTGGACTACCGTACTGTGTCTGCTGCTAATATAGACTGGATGATAATGAGATAAAATTAAAATATATATATATATATATATCACACTAGTACTGCAGCCTGACAGGTATATATTATTATGTAATGACGGACCTGCTGGACACTGTCTGCAGAATGCGTTTATAAAAACACCACACGACGAGTGTTTAACTTTTTCAGGCAGACAATCACAATATACTGGTGGTCAGCAGACAATCACAATACTGGTGGTCAGTGGTCACTGGTCAGTCACACTGGCAGTGGCACTCTGGCAGCAAAAGTGTGCACTGTACTTAAAATATGTACTCCTGCTATAACTGCTCCCCAGTCTCCCCCACAATTAAGCTGTGTGAGCACTGCAGTGAGCACTCAGCAGTCAGATAATGATATACAGTATATGATGCAGCACACTGGGCTGAGCACAGATATGGTATGTGTGTGACTGTGTCACACTGTGTATCGTTTTTTTTCAGGCAGAGAACGGATTCATTAAACTGGTGGCACTGGTCACTGCCACTGGTCACACTATCAGCAGCAAGTAGTACTCCTCCTATATTATGCTCCCCAAAATTTGTGTCTCTCTCTCTCTAGTACTATTAGTCACTCTAAACGGAGAGGACGCCAGCCACGTCCTCTCCCTATCAATCTCAATGCACGTGTGAAAAATGGCGGCGACGCGCGGCTCCTTATATAGAATCCGAGTCTCGCGATAGAATCCGTGTCTCGCGAGAATCCGACAGCGGGATGATGACGTTCGGGCGCGCTCGGGTTAACCGAGCAAGGCGGGAGGATCCGAGCCTGCTCGGCCCCGTGTAAAAAAAGCTGAAGTTCGGTGGGTTCGGATTCAGAGAAACCGAACCCGCTCATCTCTAGCACTCACCACACCAGAAGCGGGGCACAGCTATGCACTTACCACTCACAGGGTGGGGTGCATGTAACACTGCACTCTCCACCACAGAAGCGGGGTACACAGCTGTACTTACCACTCACAGGGCGGGGTGCATGTAGCCCATGACCACATCGCTCTAATATATACAAACAGAGAACCCAGCACTCACCAAAGTAAACTCACTTATCCTCAACAATTCAATAAATAAATGATGGGGGTTTAGTTGGTGGATTGGCCAATGCACGGAAGCCTGCATACCGATTTTCAAGGTACCCCACCTTCATGCAGGTCCTACACTATCACAGAGTCTTAAAACCTGACTACTTCACTGCTGCATCATCTGCCTGCTAGATGTAATGTGTACCTGCCACAGACTTTATGGCTTTTAACGGCACACTAGTCACCTATTGCACTGGCTCAAAGATGATTGCTAAAGAACAGCTGAGACAGGTTCAGGATAATAAAGTCCACACAGGGGTGCATGAGAAAGCTAGTGGCCACGGTTAATAAGAGCTAACCATAGATTAACCCCTTCATATACACACAGAGGAAAAACCACAGCACTCACCACACCAGAAGCGGGGCACAGCTATGCACTTACCACTCACAGGGTGGGGTGCATGTAACACTGCACTCTCCACCACAGAAGCGGGGTACACAGCTGTACTTACCACTCACAGGGCGGGGTGCATGTAGCCCATGACCACATCGCTCTAATATATACAAACAGAGAACCCAGCACTCACCAAAGTAAACTCACTTATCCTCAACAATTCAATAAATAAATGATGGGGGTTTAGTTGGTGGATTGGCCAATGCACGGAAGCCTGCATACCGATTTTCAAGGTACCCCACCTTCATGCAGGTCCTACACTATCACAGAGTCTTAAAACCTGACTACTTCACTGCTGCATCATCTGCCTGCTAGACAGTGGCGGATTTAGGGGGGGGGAGCACCAAGGCACGTGCCCCCCCTGTCATTTTTAGTTGATTTTTGTATTTTTATTTTATTTTGTGCGCACGCCGCAGCCCTCGCGGTTGCATGGGGGCGAGGGGCTGCGGGGGCGCCACTGATTTAGTGCAGACTGACATGCGGACGAGCGTCCGCATGTCAGTCTGCGGTCTCGTTTCCTCCGCTGCTGTTAGGAGGGACACGGAGGGCACAGTGCACGCCTCCCTGTGTCCCTCCTGGGTCTCCGGCGGCCGCGGGTCTCATAAAGGAAGTGCCGTTCGTGAGCACTTCCATTATTAGAGTGACCCGCGGCCGCCGGAGACACAGGAGGGACACAGGGAGGCGTGCACTGTGCCCTCCGTGTCCCTCCTAACAGCAGGGGAGCGGGGGGAGCGGCGGAGGAAGCGGGGGGGGGGGGGCGCACTGAGGGGGCATATCTGGCACTGGGGGGGAATATCTGGCACTGGGGGCATATTTGGCAGGGAGGGGGGGAGAATATCTGGCACTGGGGACATATATGGCACGGGGGGGGAATATCTGGCACTGGGGGCATATGTGGCACTGGGGGGGGAATATCTGGCACTGGGGGCATATCTGGCACTGGGGGGGAATATCTGGCACTGGGGCATATGTGGCACTGGGGGCATATATAGCACTGGGGGGGGGATATCTGGCACTGGGGGCATATGTGGCACTGTCGGGAAATATCTGGCACTGGGGGCATATGTGGCACTGGGGGGGTATATGTGTACCTGGCACATGGGGGGGGCTATATTTGGCACTGGGGGCATGTGAGTACCTGGCACCGTGGGGGAATATCTGGCACTGGGGACATATGTGGCACTGGGAGCACAGCCCTAGCAACAAGGACTACCTCCTAGCAATGAGCATGACACCCAGTGCATGAAACCCCTGGCAACGAGCATGACACCAAGTGCATGAAACCCCTGGCAACGAGCATGACACCCAGTGCATGAAACCCCTGGCAACGAGCATGACACCCTGAGCATGAAAACCCCTGGCACCGTGCATGGAACCAAGAGCATGAAACCCCTGGCAACGAGCATGACACCCAGTGCATGAAACCCCTGACAACGAGCAGGTATTTGAAAAGTAATTAGAAGCCTTACTGTAGGACTTAATGTGTAATGGGCATTACGGTGTGTGGCATAATGTATCACGGACATTGCGGTGTGTGGCATAATGTGTCACAGGCATTACGGTGTATGGTATACTATATCGCTGGCATTGTGATATGTGGTATAATGTCTCAGGGTCATTGCAGTGTGTGGCATAATGTATCACGGACATTGCGGTGTGTGTCATAATGTGTCAGGCATTACGGTGTGTGGTATACTATATCACGGGCATTGTGGTATGTGGTATAATGTCTCAGGGTCATTGCAGTGTGGCATAATATATAACGGGCATTGCGGTGTGTGGCATAGGGTATAACGGGCATTGCGGTATGTGTCACAGGCATTACGGTGTATGGTATACTATATCACGGGCATTGTGGTATAATGTCTCAAGGTCATTGCAGTGTGTGGCATAATGTGTCACAGGCATTGTATGTGCTATAATGTATCGGGCATTGCAGTGTGTGGTATAATGTATCACGGACATTGCAGTGTGTGTCATAATGTGTCACAGACATTGTATGTGCTATAATGTATCAGGGGCAGTGCAGTGTGTAGCATAATGTATAACGGGCATTGCAATTCCTGTCATAATGTGTCACAGGCATTATAGTGTGTGGCATAATGTGTCGGGGGCACTACGGTGTGTGGCATAATGTGTCGGGGGCATTACGGTGTGTGCATACTGTGTCATGTGCATTATTGTGTGTGGCATAATGTCTAAGGGCCATTGCAGTATGTGGCATAATGTATACTGGGCATTACTATAAGGAGGAAAAATGACAAATAATGTAAGGGGCATGAATCAGGATTATTTTTCTTTCCTGTGGTGGCCAACGTCTGGGCGTGCAGGTTGCAAAACTGGGGTATAAGGTAGTCTTTTCCTGCAATACCACGCCCATTCCAATGAAGCCACGCCCATTCCAACGAAGCCACGCCCCTTATGGTGCCCCCCCCCCCTGTAATTTTTTTCTGGATCCGCCCCTGCTGCTAGATGTAATGTGTACCTGCCACAGACTTTATGGCTTTTAAAGGCACACTAGTCACCTATTGCACTGGCTCAAAGATGATTGCTAAAGAACAGCTGAGACAGGTTCAGGATAATAAAGTCCACACAGGGGTGCATGAGAAAGCTAGTGGCCACGGTTAATAAGAGCTAACCATAGATTAACCCCTTCATATACACACAGAGGAAAAACCACAGCACTCACCACACCAGAAGCGGGGCACAGCTATGCACTTACCACTCACAGGGTGGGGTGCATGTAACACTGCACTCTCCACCACAGAAGCGGGGTACACAGCTGTACTTACCACTCACAGGGCGGGGTGCATGTAGCCCATGACCACATCGCTCTAATATATACAAACAGAGAACCCAGCACTCACCAAAGTAAACTCACTTATCCTCAACAATTCAATAAATAAATGATGGGGGTTTAGTTGGTGGATTGGCCAATGCACGGAAGCCTGCATACCGATTTTCAAGGTACCCCACCTTCATGCAGGTCCTTCACTATCACAGAGTCTTAAAACCTGACTACTTCACTGCTGCATCATCTGCCTGCTAGATGTAATGTGTACCTGCCACAGACTTTATGGCTTTTAAAGGCACACTAGTCACCTATTGCACTGGCTCAAAGATGATTGCTAAAGAACAGCTGAGACAGGTTCAGGATAATAAAGTCCACACAGGGGTGCATGAGAAAGCTAGTGGCCACGGTTAATAAGAGCTAACCATAGATTAACCCCTTCATATACACACAGAGGAAAAACCACAGCACTCACCACACCAGAAGCGGGGCACAGCTATGCACTTACCACTCACAGGGTGGGGTGCATGTAACACTGCACTCTCCACCACAGAAGCGGGGTACACAGCTGTACTTACCACTCACAGGGCGGGGTGCATGTAGCCCATGACCACATCGCTCTAATATATACAAACAGAGAACCCAGCACTCACCAAAGTAAACTCACTTATCCTCAACAATTCAATAAATAAATGATGGGGGTTTAGTTGGTGGATTGGCCAATGCACGGAAGCCTGCATACCGATTCTAGCAGGCAGATGATGCAGCAGTGAAGTAGTCAGGTTTTAAGACTCTGTGATAGTGTAGGACCTGCATGAAGGTGGGGTACCTTGAAAATCGGTATGCAGGCTTCCGTGCATTGGCCAATCCACCAACTAAACCCCCATCATTTATTTATTGAATTGTTGAGGATAAGTGAGTTTACTTTGGTGAGTGCTGGGTTCTCTGTTTGTATATATATATATATATATATATATATATATATATAAAAATATTTAATAATATTAAAATATATAATTATCTTTCCTTAGCTTTGATTACATTGATATGCATATTAAAGATTTCCCAGATTAACCATATGGAGAACCCCCATTCATGACCTATCCTCTGTTTCAATGATGTAACCAAGAATTGTCATATAAGAGACTAACACTGTTTATTGGCCTAATACAGAGTATATATAATCATATTATCTACCATATGGGGAGATGCATTGAAAACTCTCCTCTGCTATCCTCTCCCCTGAACATTTTTCTTTTCCTATCAAATATGGAAAATGTATTTAATTTCCCAAGAAACCAACCTTGACCTACCAACTATCAATGGATATATGTTATTTCCATTTCCTTCCACATTTTTACAATAAATTAACCCTAACTTACATTCAGTGATGTTCATATACTGTAATGTTCCTTCTTCACACAGCATGACCTTTAAGGTCATGCTCATAGGTGTGCGCAGGGGGGGTTCCTGGTGCGCACAGGCACCCCCTAATGTCTGGCACCCTGATCTCACATGCCTGATGCAGCTTTCGCCAAACAGTCTGATTACTGTCCCCTCTGAGTTGCACCCTGTCAGGACTGCATTACTTACCCGCACGCATGAGTTAATCAAGGGTGCCACTGCCACCGGCTTCCAAACTCCCAACTCCACCTCCATGTACAAAAACAGCGTGATGTGATGTGATTACGTCATGCTGCTCGCACGCCCACTCGTCACACCCGCCACACGCCCACCTCTCTCCTTCTATGCCATGCCAACGCCAGCCACTGATGAGGATCAGCATGCAGCCAGCGTTCCTCTTAGGAAGACAAATTCAATACTGGCAGGCGGTCCGCAGCAGCATTGACACGTCACTCGTTTTTTCAGCAGCAGCAGTACTAGTCTGCGACTGTCAGTGTCAGTGAGTGACTGCAGCTTGTACGGGAAAGAGCGGGGGAGCCAGACCGGGCTGAGGAGGAGCAGTGTAATTGCAGTGAGTACCATCAGGGGTGTTTGTTTGGGGCAAACCACAACATCTGACAATATATCTGCTTTATTGGGATTGGTACAAGGGTGGATATTTTATATTGCGTTGACCGTCAATAGATGGTGCTAGACACGCCCAAAAGGCGGTGCTCGACACAGCCCTCCGATGGTGCACCCCCTAATAAAATGTGCCGCGCACGCCTATGGTCATGCTACAGTACATATGCTAACATTTCTCTACTTGATTATTGCAGCATGTTTTCTGGCATATCATAAATGCTATTGCAGCACTCATGTAAACATGCCACAATTGTTCACAGGCTGACAATATTTACCATTTCCTATGTTCTACAGCTTTAGATCTGAATAGAAGTCTGCTTGGGTAAGTCTTCTTCACCTACTTTGCACATCTGTACAATGCAAACATCAACCTTTCTTATCTGCAAATTTGCTCAAGTTCCATCAATTTGCACGGAGACCATTGGTGGACAATCTAAATGCAATTGAGGTCTGGGTTTTGGCTGGAAATGCCAGTGCTTTCATGTTTATTATTATTTAGGGCACTCAAAAAATAACTTGCTATATACTTTTTGTCATTGGCTTGCTGGAATATAAATCTTATGTGAAACCAAAGATCAGATGCAACCATGTTGGGGAAAGCCCAGGCACCATGTTTGATGGTATGTGTAGTGTTCTTGGGAGATAAAACACAAAACAGTTAACAAAGAGAAAAAAAGTAGATTTGACAACCATGTGTTATGTGGGTCTTCCACATAAATTATGGAAACTCTGGACAAAATATGAAGTACGTTTTCTCTTTTACCAACATCCCATATTAGTATATTAGTGAAATGGTCAGGCTATCTCTGGCATTGCAGACTATTCCTACCAGACTAATTGTTTCTACTAGTGGCCTCTCTAAAAAGTGCCTTTCTTATATGGATGCTTGGCTTTCGAGAATTATCAAAACTATACAATATCAAAACTTTGCCATATTTTCTACATCCGAACATGAAATGTTTTTACTTTAATCTTATTTTAACTATACCCTAAATAGGTGCTTTGCAGTCATCTTGTTTTCTGATTTGCTTTTAATGTTCTCTGATCTTCATGATGATGCCTTTGTTGAGAAATGCACTAATGACCTGAGGGGCCTCTCAAAGACAGGTTTATTTTTAAAGTAATTGCATTTTTTTTTTTTACACAGCTGGACTCCAATCAATTCACTATGTGACCTCTGAAGACAATTGATTACACCAGGCTATAATTATATGTATCTCAGCAAAAGTTTCTAGTAATTGTGTGATCAATTTTTGTATTGTTATTAACTAAGGAAAAAGTTTTAGTTTACATTTTTAAATTTTTCAGTCTAGATTTTTTTGTGTTGATCTGTTGTAACAGCTCCCAAATAAATACATTTTAAATGCATATTACAGTGGTTCTTAAACTGTGTGCCGTGGCACCCTGGGGTGCCTCAGGACACTTGCAGGGGTGCCCTGGGTTGGTGGTCCAGGACCAATTAAAATAATTTGTGATCAATGTAATAGGCATACCAGTGCTGGTGGCTGTCAATCATAAAATATGTGGACAAACAGAAGCAAATCTTGTCCCTCACTACATAATTAAACCTAAGTATGACATACGGTATAAACACAATTTACTTAATTTAATATTTCTTTCTAAATTTCTCAACTAGAAAATTTTGGCCTATGGGTTCCGTGAAAAAAATTCTGATACTCTAGGGCGCCGTGATTCAAAAAAGTTTGAGAACCACTGGCATATTATACCTGTAAGATTTTTTTCAAATAATATCAAAAGTGGAAAGGGGGTGAAGTCCTTTGATAAGTACTGTCTGTTTCTATGTAAAAGTATTTCCGTAACTTAAAGAAGCTCAATCCCACACATAATTATTAAATAACAGCTGCATCACCAGTAGAAATATTGTGGCTCAATGATTGATGAATTACACAGTAATATCAGTGAATGCTACAAGTATCTACAACTGGAAAGCACTGTAAATGATAAAATAGAAACCGCACACAGAGTAAGTGTGGTTTATTGCGCATAAATGACACTAATAGATATGCACTTAAATTTAGATGAATGTGTACTACAAGTTGAGCCCCCATATCTGAAATGCTTGGGACAAGAAGTATTTGGGATATTTTGGGGATGGACCCAACTATAAACATGAAATGCATTTATGTTTCATATAGAACTTAATATAGAACACAGAGGCTGAATGTAATTTTATGTACTATTTATAATAATTCTGTGCATGAAACAAAGTTTGTGTGCATTGAACCATCAGAAAGCAATGGATATTTTGGATACCTGATTTTTGGAGATAGGAGGCTCACTCTGTGGAAGCAGGACAAGAGTTTTAGCAGCATTCTGCTACCACTAAAATTACACAAGTTGACATGAATTCCCTTAGTGGTAAGCTCTTCATTTCAACCCTTTGAGCTCATTTATCAATGAGTGATAAATGTCACTGTGAGTGATAACTTGCACCAGCAAATCATATCCTAACTGTCATTTTTCAAATACAGTCTGTAACATGGCAGTTAGGAGTTGATTGGCTGGTGCAATTTATCACTCACAGTGAAATTTCTCACTCATTGATAAATCAGCCCACTTATGCTTTAGGTTTCAGAGCACATACTGTACAGTACTGTATAATTCTGAGTTCATCCACAAATTCTCAGAGACACCCTGTAAACTGCTCAAGCTCTCCTCACAGCTGTAAAACTCCAACAGGATCACCAGGCAATATTCTACTGAAAATGGAATTCATTTCATAGTGACAACTTATCTTGAGATTGAAAAATGTAAAAGTTGATATATAAGTATTGCTGTCTATTGAGCAGAGGTGAAGGTAGGCTTTATCTCAGCTTGGGCAAAGACTCAGGATCACTGACCACCATATAATACAGGGAGTATCGGTAACCACTATACAGAGTGGTATATATAGGTTTGGTGGGGGAAAGAGAGTTAGTTCTGAGTACCCAGAAGCCCTCACTGAATGCTTTGTCTCCTTCTGTACAATGTCTAGCCTTCTAATAGTGAGGGTCCAATGTTTCTAACTATTGAAAAAGTCCTCAGATAAAGGACGAAACGCGTTGCTCCATTCTGCTGCCTACAAACTAATGGATAGTATAATTGTTTATTTATATTTTTTGCTCACACCTGTAATGTTTTCAGAGCTGAAAACCTACAACCGTTTGTTTTAAAATGGATAACGTGTGTATCGGGAGTATGCATACCCACAGTAATCAAAAATTGGGTGCGAGGTCGGCGAGGTCATTTGCCTCACTAAACCTTGCACCCAACTGAATTCCCCCATGTCTTACTGTGCAACAGTTTCCATTTGCAACAAGCATTGTCTCAGAACAATAAACTGGGCAGTGATGCAAACTATTATATGTATTGACAATTATTATCAATATTTGAGATGAGCAGTTTGGATTATCTTAAATAAGAACACGCCCGAACTTTCTGTATCCAAGTCAATCCGAACTGCGGCTTGGGTTTTCCTGCCAGACTCTGGTTCCAAATCGAGGCAAAACATCATCCTCACAGCGTCTGATTCTCTCAGGTTTGGGATTCTATATAAGGACTCCATGGTGGTGACTGAGTGCTATTTCTGTGCTGTGTGTAGTGTATAAAAGCCACACTGCTGTGTGCTGCGCTGCACTCTGCTGGTTAAATTGGCTGAGCTGTGTCCAGACTCATAATGAGTGGCTGTGCTGTGTATAGTATATACAAGGCATGCTGCTGTGTGCTGTACTGTACTCTGCCAGTTAATTGGCTGTGCTGTGTCCATCTAAAGTGGCTCTGCATTCACAAGCAGCATTTTAGTGTGTATTGTAACTTGTCAGTTGCAATATGATTTTAAGTTCACACAACCTGTGTGCACTGCACCCATGTGCTTTTATTATTCATGTACATAATAATAATAATAATAATAATAATAAAAAGTCATTTGAATTGCCACAGTGTGAGTTGAGCTGCAAATGTAAAAATATATTGTTCTATTGTTTGCACTGTACTGGCACACTGTACTCCTGTGCATTTATTATTCACATGCATAATCTAATAAAAGCCCTTTGAATTGCTAGAGTGATCTGTGAATTGAAAAATGGAGAATGAGAATGATCACTTTAGAGAAGAGCAACCAAATACTATTGCACAGCTGCTGCCACAGTTATGATGACGATACTAGTCCCTCAGCTTAAACTACTAAAGCCAATGCTCAAAGGCATAGGGGGTTTAAATCAGGGCATCTACAATAAAAAAAAATATACAGTGGTAAAGAAAAAACACCTCTAATAAAGGGAAAGGTTGGTGTAGAAAAACATAAAATTGCCAACATGTCATTCACCACACGCTGTGGTGGTTCAGCATCTGTCAGTGAGGCATAATTTTCTGCCTCTCATGATGATTCAAGACATTTTCATTCTAGAAGAGGTGTAAAAAATGAAAACCACTAAGGCAGTAGAACAAACTGTACGTTCAGACACAGAACTGTCGCAAATCCCTGAGGAGAGTCTATGTGTGTCCATGAGTGCTATGTGTAAGCCTGACTTTGCAGATACTGTAGTCGCAGAGAAGCCACCTTCCACCATTTCTGCTCCATCTGCAAATGTGAGGATGAGCACTGTAGCTCTCTTCTATCAACTAGATCCCAGCACCTGCAATCTCCACTGCAACACCTTCATCCTAAATATCCTCAGTAATGATCTAAGGTAGTCATACATCCAATTTTTTAAGGCTAGGTTACTCCTCTTCTATCCAGGATTCCTCAGAAGAATCATTTAATACTAGGCCTGCTGCTGCTGCTGCTGCTGGGGATGGATCTTCATCCCAGAAGGGGACCAAGAAGACTACAATTTTAAAAAAACAATTGACTATGAAACAATTCTTGACAAGGAGAAGAAAATATGACAGTTCTCACCCAGTCACACAGCAGGTCATTGATGCCATCATAGCTGTGCTAGAATCTGATCTGCATCCAATATCCACCATTCATGCAGTGCGTTTTACACATGAACAGCAATTGAGGTCCCGTGTCTGCAGTATCAAATTCCATCTCGGTCCCATTATAACCGAAAAGCCATTCCTTGGCTGTACCAAGATGTTAAAAAAAAAAAAGGAATTATTGGCCTACAAAATGCCATTGTACTTACTTTCCACTTAACCACAGATATGTGGACAAGTGGTATTGGGCAAACCACTGACAGCCTCTTAGAAAAACTAAGGGATGTCATAGCAAAATGGCTTACCCCACTTTGACTCACCCAGGGGTGGATTGGGATGGAAAACCAGCCCAGGAAATTTAGGGACGCAGTCCTAATGGGGGCGGGTCTCTTTAGCGGGTGGGGTCTGTCAAGAGGAGCTGTAGTCTAATTTGCAGGGCAGTGGCAGCCAAAAAACGGAAGCATCCCTGTTAGAGATGAGCGGGTTCGGTTCCTCGGAATCCGAACCCCCCCGAACTTCAGCCTTTTTACACGGGTCCGAGGCAGACTCGGATCTTCCCGCCTTGCTCGGTTAACCCGAGCGCGCCCGAACGTCATCATCCCGCTGTCGGATTCTCGCGAGGCTCGTATTCTATCGCGAGACTCGGATTCTATATAAGGAGCCGCGCGTCGCCGCCATTTTTTCACACGTGCATTGAGATTGATAGGGAGAGGACGTGGCTGGTGTCCTCTCCGTTAGAATAGATAGAGACACTTGAGTTGATTTACTACTAACTTAGTAATTTTGGGGAGCATTAGGAGTACTCAGAGTGCAGAGTTTTGCTGATAGTTACTAGTGACCACCACCAGTTTTATTTATTATTTAATATAATCCGTTCTCTGCCTGAAATAAAACGATACACAGTCACATACCATATCTGTGCTCAGCCTCAGTGTGCTGCATGATAATATCATCTATGTATATCTGACTGTGCTGAGTGCTCACTGCTCACACAGCTGAATTGTGGGGGAGACTGGGGTGCAGTTATAGCAGGAGTACAGTGCACACTTTTGCTGCCAGTGTGACTGACCAGTGACCACCAGTATATTGTCTGCCTGAAAAAGTTAAACACTCCTGTGGTGTTTTTTTTTTTTATTCTATAAACGCATTCTGCTGACAGTGTCCAGCAGGTCCGTCATTCATTATATTATATAAATATTTACCTGCAGTAGTGTTATATTTTTTTTGTTCATCTCTATCATCTTTATCATCTCTATATTAGCAGACGCAGTACGGTAGTCCACGGCTGTGGCTACCTCTGTGTCGTCAGTGCTCGTCCATAATTGTATACCTACCTGTGGTGGGGTTTATTTTTCTATCTTCTTCATACTAGTAGTTTAGGAGTCTGCTGACAGTGTCCAGCAGGTCCGTCATTATATTATATATACCTGCAGTAGTGATATATATATATTTTTTATATCATTATCATCTCTATACTAGCAGACGCAGTACGGTAGTCCACGGTTGTAGCTACCTCTGTGTCGTCAGTGCTCGTCCATAATTGTATACCTACCTGTGGTGGGGGTTTTTTTTCTATCTTCTTCATACTAGTAGTTTAGGAGTCTGCTGACAGTGTCCAGCAGGTCCGTCATTATATTATATATACCTGCAGTAGTGATATATATATATTTTTTATATCATTATCATCTCTATACTAGCAGACGCAGTACGGTAGTCCACGGCTGTAGCTACCTCTGTGTCGTCAGTGCTCGTCCATAATTGTATACCTACCTGTGGTGGGGTTTTTTTTCTATCTTCTTCATACTAGTAGTTTAGGAGTCTGCTGACAGTGTCCAGCAGGTCCGTCAATATATTATATATACCTGCAGTAGTGATATATATATATTTTTTATATCATTATCATCTCTATACTAGCAGACGCAGTACGGTAGTCCACGGCTGTAGCTACCTCTGTGTCGTCAGTGCTCGTCCATAATTGTATACCTACCTGTGGTGGGGTATTTTTTTCTATCTTCTTCATACTAGTAGTTTAGGAGTCTGCTGACAGTGTCCAGCAGGTCCGTCAATATATTATATATACCTGCAGTAGTGATATATATATATTTTTTATATCATTATCATCTCTATACTAGCAGACGCAGTACGGTAGTCCACGGCTGTAGCTACCTCTGTGTCGTCAGTGCTCGTCCATAATTGTATACCTACCTGTGGTGGGGTATTTTTTTCTATCTTCTTCATACTAGTAGTTTAGGAGTCTGCTGACAGTGTCCAGCAGGTCCGTCATTATATTATATATACCTGCAGTAGTGATATATATATATTTTTTATATCATTATCATCTCTATACTAGCAGACGCAGTACGGTAGTCCACGGCTGTAGCTACCTCTGTGTCGTCAGTCACTCGTCATCCATAAGTATACTAGTATCCATCCATCTCCATTGTTTACCTGAGGTGCCTTTTAGTTGTGCCTATTAAAATATGGAGAACAAAAATGTTGAGGTTCCAAAAATAGGGAAAGATCAAGATCCACTTCCACCTCGTGCTGAAGCTGCTGCCACTAGTCATGGCCGAGACGATGAAATTCCATCAACGTCGTCTGCCATGGCCGATGCCCACTGTCATAGTACAGAGCATGTAAAATCCAAAACACAAAATATCAGTAAAAAAAGGACTCAAAAATCTAAAATAAAATCGTCGTCGGAGAAGCGTAAACTTGCCAATATGCCATTTACCACACGGAGTGGCAAGGAACGGCTGAGGCCCTGGCCTATGTTCATGGCTAGTGGTTCAGCTTCACATGAGGATGGAAGCACTCAGCCTCTCGCTAGAAAAATGAAAAGACTTAAGCTGGCAAAAGCACAGCAAAGAACTGTGCGTTCTTCGAAATCACAAATCCACAAGGAGAGTCCAATTGTGTCGGTTGCGATGCCTGACCTTCCCAACACTGGACGTGAAGAGCATGTGCCTTCCACCATTTGCACGCCCCCTGCAAGTGCTGGAAGGAGCACCCGCAGTCCAGTTCCTGATAGTCAGATTGAAGATGTCAGTGTTGAAGTACACCAGGATGAGGAGGATATGGGTGTTGCTGGAGCTGGGGAGGAAATTGACAAGGAGGATTCTGATGGTGAGGTGGTTTGTTTAAGTCAGGCACCCGGGGAGACACCTGTTGTCTGTGGGAGGAATTTGGCCGTTGACATGCCTGGTGAAAATACCAAAAAAATCAGCTCTTCGGTGTGGAAGTATTTCAACAGAAATGCGGACAACAGGTGTCAAGCCGTGTGTTGCCTTTGTCAAGCTGTAATAGTAGGGGTAAGGACGTTAACCACCTCGGAACATCCACCCTTATACGTCATCTGCAGCGCATTCATCATAAGTCAGTGACAAGTTCAAAAACTTTGGGCGACAGCGGAAGCAGTCCACTGACCAGTAAATCCCTTCCTCTTGTAACCAAGCTCACGCAAACCACCCCACCAACTCCCTCAGTGTCAATTTCTTCCTTCCCCAGGAATGCCAATAGTCCTGCAGGCCATGTCACTGGCAATTCTGACGAGTCCTCTCCTGCCTGGGATTCCTCCGATGCATCCTTGAGTGTAACGCCTACTGCTGCTGGCGCTGCTGTTGTTGCTGCTGGGAGTCGATGGTCATCCCAGAGGGGAAGTCGTAAGACCACTTTTACTACTTCCACCAAGCAATTGACTGTCCAACAGTCCTTTGCGAGGAAGATGAAATATCACAGCAGTCATCCTGCTGCAAAGCGGATAACTGAGGCCTTGGCATCCTGGGCGGTGAGAAACGTGGTTCCGGTATCCATCATTACTGCAGAGCCAACTATAGACTTGTTTGAGGTACTGTGTCCCCGGTACCAAATACCATCTAGGTTCCATTTCTCTAGGCAGGCGATACCGAAAATGTACACAGACCTCAGAAAAAGACTCACCAGTGTCCTAAAAAATGCAGTTGTACCCAATGTCCACTTAACCACGGACATGTGGACAAGTGGAGCAGGGCAGACTCAGGACTATATGACTGTGACAGCCCACTGGGTAGATGTATTGACTCCCGCCGCAAGAACAGCAGCGGCGGCACCAGTAGCAGCATCTCGCAAACGCCAACTCTTTCCTAGGCAGGCTACGCTTTGTATCACCGCTTTCCAGAATACGCACACAGCTGAAAACCTCTTACGGCAACTGAGGAAGATCATCGCAGAATGGCTTACCCCAATTGGACTCTCCTGTGGATTTGTGGCATCAGACAACGCCAGCAATATTGTGTGTGCATTAAATCTGGGCAAATTCCAGCACGTCTCATGTTTTGCACATACCTTGAATTTGGTGGTGCAGAATTATTTAAAAAACGACAGGGGCGTGCAAGAGATGCTGTCGGTGGCCAGAAGAATTGCGGGACACTTTCGGCGTACAGGCACCACGTACAGAAGACTGGAGCAACACCAAAAACGCCTGAACCTGCCCTGCCATCATCTGAAGCAAGAAGTGGTAACGAGGTGGAATTCAACCCTCTATATGCTTCAGAGGTTGGAGGAGCAGCAAAAGGCCATTCAAGCCTATACAACTGACCACGATATAGGAGGTGGAATGCACCTGTCTCAAGCGCAGTGGAGAATGATTTCAACGTTGTGCAAGGTTCTGCAACCTTTTGAACTTGCCACACGTGAAGTCAGTTCAGACACTGCCAGCCTGAGTCAGGTCATTCCCCTCATCAGGCTTTTGCAGAAGAAGCTGGAGACATTGAAGGAGGAGCTAACACTGAGCGATTCCGCTAGGCATGTGGGACTTGTGGAAGGAGCCCTTAATTCGCTTAACAAGGATTCACGGGTGGTCAATCTGTTGAAATCAAAGCACTACATTTTGGCCACCGTGCTCGATCCTAGATTTAAAACCTACCTTGGATCTCTCTTTCCGGCAGACACAAGTCTGCAGGGGTTCAAAGAACTGCTGGTGAGAAAATTGTCAAGTCAAGCGGAACGCGACCTGTCAACATCTCCTCCTTCACATTCTCCCGCAACTGGGGGTGCGAGGAAAAGGCTCAGAATTCCGAGCCCACCCGCTGGCGGTGATGCAGGGCAGTCTGGAGCGACTGCTGATGCTGACATCTGGTCCGGACTGAAGGACCTGCCAACGATTACGGACATGTCGTCTACTGTCACTGCATATGATTCTCTCACCATTGAAAGAATGGTGGAGGATTATATGAGTGACCGCATCCAAGTAGGCACGTCAGACAGTCCGTACGTATACTGGCAGGAAAAAGAGGCAATTTGGAGGCCCTTGCACAAACTGGCTTTATTCTACCTAAGTTGCCCTCCCACAAGTGTGTACTCCGAAAGAGTGTTTAGTGCCGCCGCTCACCTTGTCAGCAATCGGCGTACAAGGTTACTTCCAGAAAATGTGGAGAAGATGATGTTCATTAAAATGAATTATAATCAATTCCTCCATGGAGACATTCACCAGCAGCAATTGCCTCCACAAAGTACACAGGGAGCTGTGATGGTGGATTCCAGTGGGGACGAATTGATAATCTGTGAGGAGGGGGATGTACACGGTGATGAATCGGAGGATGATGATGAGGTGGACATCTTGCCTCTGTAGAGCCAGTTTGTGCAAGGAGAGATTAATTGCTTCTTTTTTGGTGGGGGTCCAAACCAACCCGTCATTTCAGTCACAGTCGTGTGGCAGACCCTGTCACTGAAATGATGGGTTGGTTAAAGTGTGCATGTCCTGTTTATACAACATAAGGGTGGGTGGGAGTGCCCAAGGACAATTCCATCTTGCACCTCTTTTTTCTTTGCGTCATGTGCTGTTTGGGGAGTGTTTTTTGGAAGGGCCATCCTGCGTGACACTGCAGTGCCACTCCTAGATGGGCCAGGTGTTTGTGTCGGCCACTAGGGTCGCTTATCTTAGTCACACAGCTACCTCATTGCGCCTCTTTTTTTTCTTCTTTGCGTCATGTGCTGTTTGGGGAGTATTTTTTGGAAGGGCCATCCTGCGTGACACTGCAGTGCCACTCCTAGATGGGCCAGGTGTTTGTGTCGGCCACTTGGGTCGCTGAGCTTAGTCATCCAGCGACCTCGGTGCAAATTTTAGGACTAAAAATAATATTGTGAGGTGTGAGGTGTTCAGAATAGACTGAAAATGAGTGGAAATTATGGTTATTGAGGTTAATAATACTTTGGGATCAAAATGACCCCCAAATTCTATGATTTAAGCTGTTTTTTAGGGTTTTTTGAAAAAAAACACCCGAATCCAAAACACACCCGTATCCGACAAAAAAAATTCGGTGAGGTTTTGCCAAAACGCGTTCGAACCCAAAACACGGCCACGGAACCGAACACAAAACCTAAACACAAAACCCGAAAAATTTCTGGTGCACATCTCTAATCCCTGTAGGCAAGCATGACACACACAGAATCCCACATGCAAGTCTCACAAACACACATAAATAGAAGCTTGCACGCAATTCACACACACGAAGAAGTCCACATGCACGTCTCACAAACACACCCACACACTCACAAACAGCTCACATGCAATTCACACATACACACACACACAGAAGCCCACATGCAGGTTTCACAAACATATACACACAAATAGAAGCCCATATGCAAGTCACACACATATATACACACACACACACACACACACACACACACACACAGAAGCCCACATGCAGGTCTCACAAACATATACACACAAATAGAAGCCCATATGCAAGTCACACACATATATACACACACACACACACACACACACAGAAGCACACATAGAAGTTATACACACCACACATGTAAGACACACACAGAAGTTCACATGCAAGTTACACACACCACACATAAAAGACACACACATAAATTCACATACAAGTTACACACAGACTGTCATACACATTTCCCTTCTTTCCCTCTTACAGCACTGTACCATAAAACCAGCAGAGTGCACTCTCACGGGCTGGGCTGGCCATGGATCAGCATCAGCTTCTCCACTTTCTCTCCTTGACATCAGCAGCAATGCTGGGCCTGACTCCTCCTGAGTCCTGTGTAGCTCCGTCCCCTGCTGAGTCCCTTGTAGCCACGCCCGCTGCTGAGTCCCCAAGTGCTGGAGCTGCTTTTCTGTGTGAAAGCCGGCCTGGGTGGCAGGATGAAGTGGACAGTTGAGGGGACTAAAGGACCGGCCTACCACTATATCATCCTGCTGTCCCGGAATGCAAATCCACCCTTGGACTCTCCTCAGGATTTGTGATAATGCAAAAAATATTGTGAGAGCATTACAGCTGGATCAATTCAACATGTCCAATGTTTTGCTCACACGAACAGGGGTTTTTAAAAATGAAAGAGGGTGGAGATACTGTCTGTGGCACGATAAAATTTTGGGACATTTTTGGCATTTAGCCACATCATGCAGGAGATTGCAGCACCTGTAAGAACAGTTCAATTTGTCCTGCAACCAACTGTAGGTGGTAACCAGATGGAATTCCACCCTTTATATGCTTCAGTGGATGGAGGAACAGCAAAAAGCCATCCATAGTTATATAACAAGCCATTACATTTGGAGTGGAGGGGAGAGTGCCTTAGTTTAGTGCAGTGGAGAACCCTTTGAAGTAGTCACCTGTGAAGTGAGTTTAGAGCCAGGTGATTCCCCTAATAAGGCTTTTGGAAAATCTGCTTTAGAAATTGAAGGAGGAGATGAAATGAAGTGATTCCATTAAGTACGTCAGACTAATTACTGTAAATTAGGTAACAAGGCTAGACTGATTTATTTCAAATAGTGGATAAAAAATTTTAAATATTCTAACTTAGCATCAGGAATTATTGCAATAAGTTCAGAAACAGAGACAAAATACAAACATTTTAGGAGTAAAAGCAATTCAGCCTCTGGGGTTATAGTGGAAAATTCCACAATACTTAAGGTCCATACACACTTAACGATATAATGAGCGACGTTGCTCATTTTCCCCCTCCTTGAGCGACGTCGCTCATTTTATCGTTAAGTGTGTATGCCGCCAGCGACGACCGATGCGCGGCCCCGCGGGTCGGCAACGATCGTCGCTGTCGGTAGGGCATGCATGAAGGATGTGGACAGTCGTCCACGACCTTCATGCAGGGCTGGCGGGGGCGTGACGTCACTGAGCGATATGAGCGGTCATATCGCTCAGTGCGTACAGGCGGCCGTCGACCGGCCGGCCTGGGAGGGGGAAACGTTAGGCGATGTCGCTCACAGAGCGACATCGTCTAATGTGTATGGGCCTTTACACTGAGCATTGAATTTATTGATAAATAACAGCCCTCAGGCAAAAAGTGACATGGGAGGGTTTGAGCCTAGGTCCTTTTTTATACCTTAATGTTGATTACATTACTTCAAACTAGATAAAATAATTGATTAATTGATTACTAATTAAGAGAAAAAATCTTTATGTGGGCTTGTAAGAATAGCATAAGCCACTAGGGATATTTTACAGTACTTCTACAGAGCCTGGTTGTCTCAAAAATAAAAAAAAAATACAGTTATTCCAGTTATGGAGAAGAACTTTCAAAATGATTACGGATCCTTCCCTTTCCACATGCAGTTAAATGGATTTAAGTATACATGGGCAGATTCTCACATTAGCTTAAGAAAAGAAGCAGCCTGCCTTGGCTGACAGAAAAAGCAGCCGCAGATGTGTAAGACTCAGAATCAGCCCCTTTCTGGTTAAGTAAAATTACATATATATATCAGGTTATCCACATGTACAGAGATAAATTGGAAACGATATACTCACCACATCCCTGTAAGGGAGTTCCACCTTTAGCAGGCAGTCCTGCACCTTTTGATTTTCAAACTCCTCCTGTGTTACTGTGGTTCTGTATAGTGGTATTAGTGCTAAGATGATCATTAATCATCAGTGAGTTCCTATCTGGGGAGCCCCCGGGGATAGGCAGAATTGGGTAATGGGCCTCCCCCTAGCCTGGCTCTGGGTCTCAGTAGTGCACTGTATATACCTGGCCAATAGAGGAAAGAGGGGTAGCGGAAGAGCTGGAGGAGAAATTAAGGGGAAGCGGAGGCTGCAACACACATAACAAGAAGCTGTCTGAATCAGACTGCAAATGTCTGTGCACTGACAATAGGCAACTCAATCCCTTGCCTGGCCCCACATCTTATAAGTGTTGGACAATCACATTTGATACTAGAGCACCCCGGGAACCATTTATATTCCAACATAATCTACCTATGGACCACTGGCGTGCGCAGCACATTTTATTAGGGGGTGCACCGTCGGAGGGGTGTGTCTAGCACCGCCTTTTGATGGTCAACGCATATAAAATATCCACCCTTGTACCAATCCTAATAAAGCAGATTCATTGTCAGATGTTGTAATGTGCACCAAACAAACACCCCTGATGGCAATCGCTGCAATCACACTGCTCCTCCTCAGCCTGGTCTGGCTCCCCCTCTCTTTCCCCTGCAAGCTGCAGTAGCTTACTTACAAGTTAGTCACTCACTGACAGTTGCAGACTAGTATTGCCGCTGCTGGAAAAATGAATGACGTGTCAATGTTGCTGCCGACCGCCTGCCAGTATTGAACTTGTCTTCCTAAGAGGAACGCTGGCTGCATGTTGCTCCTCATCAGTGGCTGGCGTTGGCATAGCATAGAAGGAGAGAGGTGGGCATGTGGCGGGTGTGACGGGTGGGCGTGCGAGCGGCATGACGTAATCACGTCACATCACACTGTTTTTGTACATGGAGGTGGAGCCGGGAGTTTGAAAGCCGGTGGCAGTGGCACCCTTGATTGACCCAGGCGTCCGGTCAGTAATACAGTCCTGACAGGGAGCAGCGCAGAGGGGACAGTAATCTGCCTGCTCGGTGATTGCTGCATCAGGCATGTGAGATCGGGGTGCCAGACATTAGGGGGTGCCTGTGCGCACCAGGCACCCCCCCTGCGCACACCTATGCTATGGACACTGCAGTGTTGCATAATACAGAGAACAGTGTTTGCGTTGTCATCTCGCTGGCAGGTTCCTCTTTCCAAAGGTTGGTCCTGTGCAATCCATTACCACACCATAGTATCGCCAGTGTAGGCAAGTAGGTAGTAGGTAAGTAGAAATCAGGTATGTATTTAGGTAGTAGGTAAATAGTAGGTAGGTAGATTAGATAGTGGCATTAGTGAAAGTTATAGTTATAGTAGGTAAGCATTAGGTAAGTAGAAGGCACATTAAATAGGTAGGCAGTGGGTAGGTTGGGTCTTTCCTGCATGCATCATGAACACTGCCATTAGATAAATTGAAAGTAGTCAGAGAGCTGGTGCTGTGTATGAGTATCACGGCCAGCAGGTGGCACTGTTTTCCAGGAGGGAGGGAATAGCCATTACTAGTTAAGGATGGGCATTAGAAGCCCACTATCAAATGATGGTTGGGCTTCCAACATCATAACTTTCAATGCGATGGTAATTAACTACTGCATCAAAAAAAATAAGATTTTACTCACCGGTAAATCTATTTCTCGTAGTCCGTAGTGGATGCTGGGAACTCCGTAAGGACCATGGGGAATAGCGGCTCCGCAGGAGACTGGGCACAACTAAAGAAAGCTTTAGGACTACCTGGTGTACACTGGCTCCTCCCTCTATGACCCTCCTCCAGACCTCAGTTAGGATACTGTGCCCGGAAGAGCTGACACAATAAGGAAAGGATTTTGAAACCCGGGTAAGACTCATACCAGCCCAGAGGCGTAACTAGGGTTTTTGGAGCCCAGGGCAAGATCAATAATGCCGCCCCCCCCCCCAAAAAAAAACAACAACATTTTTCTTAATAAAAATAATAAATTAATAAAATGATAATTAAAAAAAAATACAAAAGGAAAGTATGTGCAGACGCCACCGGTGTCACTGCATATAAAGATGTCAGGGTGTGTATGTATGTGTATGTAGGTGCAGTGGTCGAAGTTGAATTTTTGAAGGTGGAATGAAAGAGTGCAGATAGCAATTATGCGCGCGACGAAGGCGCGCGCGCTCCGGAAAAGGGGCGCGGTCACTCAAAAGGGGCGTGTCCTTCAGTGTAGTAGGACCCCTTATACTATCTAGTACTGGTGCCCCTTTCACATTATAGCACACGGTATGAGCCGAAATTCACATTATAGCACACAGTATGAGCCGAAATTCACATTGCCCCACACGGCATGAGCCGAAATTCACATTATAGCACACAGTATGAGCCGAAATTCACATTACCCCACATGGTATGAGCCAAAATTCACATTATAGCACACGGTATGAGCCGAAATTCACATTATAGCACACGGTATGAGCCAAAATTCACATTACTCCACATGGTATGAGCCAAAATTCACATTTCCCCACATGGTATAAGCCGAAATTCACATTACAGCACACGGTATGAGCCGAAATTCACATTACAGCACACGGAATGAGCCAAAATTCACATTACCCCACATAGTATGAGCCGAAATTCACATTATAGCACACGGTATTAGCCAAAATTCACGTTACAGCACATGATATGAGCCAAAATTCCCATTATAGAGTTAGGGGATCCTACCCCCAGAATTAACATGGCCTGTGGGGCACTATGATGAGGGGAGCCCACCCCCTTAATAGACTAATTGCAGAGTTTAGCAGCGGAAGGGCTGCAGCGGTTTCTCACCCCAAGCTGCGGCGCTTCTGCCACCTCCGACACTCCACATCTTCGGCACCACCCGGGATGCAGAGCACCGCACCGGGTATGCACCCTTTTCAGTGTGGTCTGCTGCGCTCCGAAGGGGTTCTTGTTTCATGCTGCAGGATCCCGATGTGCGCCTTCCTCCCCGCTGTTACTGTCACGGTAAGCATTAGTATCGTTTACCGCAGAGGCCATTTTCTGAGGCATATGTGTTAAACCTCAGGAACTGAGATGCCCTTCTCACCATACAGCTGTGTGGCCGAGCCGGGCGGGGGGACAGCCAGCAGCAGCATGCCAGATATCAGCAGCAGAGGGTGCGGGCTGTACATACTTGAGGCAGCTGGATATTCAACAGTGTTGAAAGCCTCCGGAGCCCGCACCCCCGGAGCTGCAGTACACCGGCAGAGGACACCCATCCCCCGAACCCTGCGTAGCCCAAAGCCGGAGATCAGCAGCATGTTGAACGCGGAAGCAGAAGCTGCTTATTGCCGGTCAGCATGCTGCTGATCTCCGGCTTTGGGCTCCGCATGTGCATTACAGCCCCCACCCTCGGCTGCTGATATCCGGCATGCTCCCCCTGCTGCTGGCTTTCCACCCACCCCGCTCGCCCACCCAGCTGGATGGTGAGTGAGAAGGGCATCTCAGTGCCCGAGGTTTAATACATATCTCTCTTCGGTAAATGGCCATTAGTACATCCCACACACACTGATTACACACACACAGACTGGCCACCCCCAAATCCTACACACACCCACTCAGACTACACACACACATTCTCATACTTTCCTCTCCCCCACACACACACTGGACTGCAAAAATGTACACACACTGACACTGTTCCACACACACACAATTAACACACACTCACACTGTCCCACACACACAATTAACACACACGCACACTGTCCCACACACCAGTGGCGTGCGGTGAGGTCAGTGGCGTGCGGTGAGGCACTACAGCCATAATGTCCGCCGAATCCTGCCGATGACCCCTACCGCCACCGAGCCAATGCCCGCCACTGCCTCTGAGCCGATGCCCGCTGCCACCACCAATGGCTTACAAACTCGCCCACCATCAACTGACCCAGCCCTCCGCCACTAATTTGCAACTCAGTCCAAAGTCGCCAATGCCCGCTGCATGCCTGCTCATCATACTTGTGATATATTGTACATTTTTATAGAAAAAAATAATAATCAGTGTTTGGGACTGGGAAGGGAGTGGGAGGAGGACATGAATGCAATTTTGTTGTCCAGGGTTTCCATTAACTTAATGGAGAAGGGTCTGAATGGGTTAAAAATGTAAAAAAAAACTGCGTGAGGTCCCCCTCCTAAGTATAACCAGCCTCGGGCTCTTTGAGCCGGTCCTGGTTGTTTAAATACTGGGAAAAAATTGGACAGGGGTTCCCCATATTTAGACAACCAGCATCGGGCTCTTAGTCCGGTCCTGGTTCCAAAAATACGGGGGACAAAAGATGTAGGGGTCCCCCCGTATTTTTAAAACCAGCACCGGGCTCCACTAGCCAGGGACATAATGCCACAGCCGGGTGACACATTTATGTAGGTCCCTGCGGCCGTGGCATTACCCCCCCAACTAGTCACCACTGGCCGGGGTTCCCTGGAGGAGTGGGGACCCCTTAAATCAAGGGGTCACCCCCCCTCCAGGCACCCAAGGGCCAGGGGTGAAGCCCGAGCCTGTCCCCCCCATCCGTGGGCTGTGGATGGGAGGCTGATAGCCATGTAAGTAAAAAAAGAATATTGTTTTTTGTTGTGGAACTACAAGGCCCAGAAAGCCTCCCCCGCTTGCTGGTACTTGGAGAACCTCAAGTACCAACATGCAGGGAAATAACGGGCCCGCCGGTACCTGTAGTTCTACAACAGAAAAAATACCCAAATAAAAACACAACTCACACACCGTGACAGTAAAAATTTATTAAAGCACACTGACACACTCACACATACTTACCTATATCCCACGCCGGTCACGTCCACTTGTCCAGTAGAATCCAATAGGGGTAGCTGTAAAAATGAGAGACACATTACTTACCTACATCCCACGCCGGTCACGTCCACTTGTCCAGTAGAATCCAGTAGGGGAATCTGTAAAAATGAGAGACAGATTACTTACCTACATCCCACGCCGGTCACGTCCACTTGTCCAGTAGAATCCAGTAGGGGAATCTGTAAAAATGAGAGACAGATTACTTACCTACATCCCACGCCAGTCACGTCCACTTGTCCAGTAGATTCCAGTAGGGGAATCTGTAAAAATGAGAGACAGATACTTACCTACATCCCACGCCGGTCACGTCCACTTGTCCAGTAGAATCCAGTAGGGAAATCTGTAAAAATGAGAGACAGATTACTTACCTACATCCCACGCTGGTCACGTCCACTTGTCCAGTAGAATCCAATAGGGGTACCTGTAAAAATGAGAGACAGATTACTTACCTACATCCCACGCCGATCACGTCCACTTGTCCAGTAGAATCCAATAGGGGTACCTGTAAAAATGAGAGACAGATTACTTACCTACATCCCACGCTGGTCACGTCCACTTGTCCAGTAGAATTCAATAGGGGTACCTGTAAAAATGAGAGACAGATTACTTACCTACATCCCACGCTGGTCACGTCCACTTGTCCAGTAGAATCCAATAGGGGTACCTGTAAAAATGAGAGACAGATTACTTACCTACATCCCACGCTGGTCACGTCCACTTGTCCAGTAGAATTCAATAGGGGTACCTGTAAAAATGAGAGACAGATTACTTACCTACATCCCACGCTGGTCACGTCCACTTATCCAGTAGAATCCAGTAGGGGAATCTGTAAAAAATAAGAATTTACTTACCGATAATTCTATTTCTCGTAGTCCGTAGTGGATGCTGGGGACTCCGTCAGGACCATGGGGAATAGCGGCTCCGCAGGAGACAGGGCACAAAAGTAAAAGCTTTAGGATCAGGTGATGTGCACTGGCTCCTCCCCCTATGACCCTCCTCCAAGCCTCAGTTAGGATACTGTGCCCGGACGAGCGTACACAATAAGGAAGGATTTTGAATCCCGGGTAAGACTCATACCAGCCACACCAATCACACTGTACAACCTGTGATCTGAACCCAGTTAACAGCATGATAACAGCGGAGCCTCTGAAAAGATGGCTCACAACAATAATAACCCGATTTTTGTAACAATAACTATGTACAAGTATTGCAGACAATCCGCACTTGGGATGGGCGCCCAGCATCCACTACGGACTACGAGAAATAGAATTATCGGTAAGTAAATTCTTATTTTCTCTGACGTCCTAAGTGGATGCTGGGGACTCCGTCAGGACCATGGGGATTATACCAAAGCTCCCAAACGGGCGGGAGAGTGCGGATGACTCTGCAGCACCAAATGAGCGAACTCTAGGTCCTGCTCAGCCAGGGTATCAAACTTGTAGACTTTAGCAAATGTGTTTGACCCCGACCAAGTAGCTGCTCGGCAAAGTTGTAAAGCCGAGACCCCTCGGGCAGCCGCCCAAGAAGAGCCCACCTTCCTCGTGGAATGGGCTTTTACAGATTTAGGATGCGGCAGTCCAGCCGCAGAATGTGCAAGTTGAATCGTGCTACAGATCCAGCGAGCAATAGTCTGCTTTGAAGCAGGCGCACCCAACTTGTTGGGTGCATGCAGGATAAATAGCGAGTCAGTCTTTCTGACTCCAGCTGTCCTGGAAACATAGATTTTTAGGGCCCGGACTACGTCCAGCAACTTGGAATCCTCCAAGTCACGAGTAGCCGCAGGCACCACAATAGGCTGGTTCAAAAGAAAAGCTGAAACCACCTTTGGGAGAAATTGGGAACGAGTCCTCAATTCCGCCCTATCCTTATGAAAAATCAGATAAGGGCATTTGCATGACAAAGCCGCCAATTCTGATACACGCCTGGCCGACTCCAAGGCCAACAGCATGACCACTGTCCACGTGAGGTATTTTAGCTCCACAGATTTAAGTGGTTCAAACCAATGCGACTTCAGGAAATCCAACACCACGTTGAGATCCCACGGTGCCACTGGAGGCACAAACGGGGCTGAATATGCAGCCCTCCCTTAACAAAAGTCTGAACTTCAGGCAATGAAGCCAGTTCTTTTTGGAAGAAAATGGACAGAGCCGAAAACTGGACCTTACTGGAACCCATTTGAGGCACATAGTCACTCCTGACTGTAGGAAGTGCAGAAATCGACCCAGTTGAAATTCCTCCGTTGGGGCCTTCCTGGCCTCACACTAAGCAACATATTTTTGCCATATGCGGTGATAATATTTTGCGGTCACATCTTTCCTAGCCTTAATCAGCGTAGGAATGACTTTATCCGGAATGCCCTTTTCCTTTAGGACCCGGTGTTCAACCGCCATGCCGTCAAACCAGCGGCGGTAAGTCTTGGAACAGACAGGGCCCCTGCTGCAGCAGGTCCTGTCTGAGCGGCAGAGGCCATGGGTCCTCTGAGATCATTTCTTGAAGTTCTGGGTACCAAGATCTTCTTGGCCAATCCGGAACCACGAGTATAGTTCTTACTCCTCTCCTTCTTATTATTCTCCGTACCTTGGGTATGAGAGGCAGAGGAAGGAACACATACACCGACTGGTACACCCACGGTGTTACCAGAGCGTCCACAGCTATCGCCTGAGGGTCCCTTGACCTGGCGCAATAACATTTTAGCTTTTTGTTGAGGCGGGACGCCATCATGTCCACCTGTGGCCCTTCCCAATGGTGTACAATCATTTGGAAGACTTCTGGATGAAGTCCCCACTCTCCCGGGTGGAGGTCGTGTCTGCTGAGAAAGTCTGCTTCCCAGTTGTCCACTCCGGGAATGAACACTGCTGACAGTGCTAACACATGATTTTCCGCCCATCGGAGAATCCTTGTGCCATTGCCATCCTGCTTCTTGTGCCGCCCTGTCGGTTTACATGGGCGACCGCCGTGATGTTGTCTGACTAGATCAGCACCGGCTGGTTTTGAAGCAGGGTCTTGCCTGACTTAGGGCATTGCAAATGGCCCTTAGTTCCAGAATATTTATGTGTAGGGAAGTCTCCTGACTTGACCATTGTCCTTGGAAGTTTCTTCCCTGTGTGACTGCCCCCCAACCTCGAAGGCTGGCATCCGAGGTCACCAGGACCCAGTCCTGTATGCCGAATCTGCGGCCCTCTGGAAGATGAGCACTCTGCAGCCATCACAACAGCGACACCCTGGCCCTTGGAGACAGGGTTATCAGCCGATGCATCTGAAGATGCGATCCGGACCACCTGTCCAACAGATCCCACTGAAAGATCCTTGCATGGAACCCTCCGAATGGAATTGCTTCGTAAGAAGCCACCATCTTTCCCAGGACTCGCGTGCAATGGTGCACCGACACCTGTTTTGGTTTTAGGAGGTCTCTGACTAGAGATGACAACTCCTTGGCCTTCTCCTCCTTGAGAAACACTTTTTTCTGTTCTGTGTCGAGAACCATCCCCAGGAACAGTAGACGCGTTGTAGGAACCAGCTGCGACTTCGGAATGTTCAGGATCCAGCCGTGCTGTTGTAGCACTGCCCTAGCTAGTGCTACTCCGATCAACAACTGTTCCCTGGACCTCGCCTTTATAAGGAGATCGTCCAAGTACGGGATAATTATAACTCCCTTCCTTCGAAGGAGTATCATCATCTCTGCCATTACCTTGGTAAATATCCTCGGGGCCGTGGACAGACCAAACGGCAACGTCTGGAATTGGTAATGACAGTCCTGTACCACAAATCTGAGGTACTCCTGGTGAGGGGGGTAAATGAGGACATGCAGGTAAGCATCCTTGATGTCCAGTGATACCATGTAATCCCCTTCGTCCAGGCTTGCAATAACCGCCCTGAGCGATTCCATTTTGAACTTGAACCTTCGTATATAAGTGTTCAAGGATTTCAAATTTAAAATGGGTCTCACCGAACCGTCCGGTTTCGGTACCACAAACATTGTGGAATAGTAACCCCGTCCCTGTTGAAGAAGGGGTACCTTGACTATCACCTGCTGCGAATACAGCTTGTGAATTGCCTCCAGCACTGCCTCCCTGTCTGAGGGAGCTGTTGGCAAGGCAGATTTGAGGCAACGGCGAGGGGGAGACGTCTCGAATTCCAGCTTGTACCCCTGAGATACTATCTGTAGAATCCAGGGATCCACCCGTGAGCGAGCCCACTGGTCGCTGAAATTCTTGAGACGGGCCCCCACCTTACCTGGCTCCGCCTGTGGAGCCCCAGCGTCATGCGGTGGACTTAGAGGAAGCGGGGGAGGACTTTTGTTCCTGGGAACTGGCTGTATGCTGCAGCTTTTTCCCTCTACCTCTGCCTCTGGGCAGAAAGGACGCACCTTTAACCCGCTTGCCTTTCTGGGGCCGAAAGGACTGTACCTGATAATACGGTGCTTTCTTTGGCTGTGAGGGAACATGGGGCAAAATGTTGATTTCCCAGCTGTAACTGTGGAAACGAGGTCCGAGAGACCATCCCCAAACAACTCCTCACCCTTGTAAGGCAAAACTTCCATGTGCCTTTTAGAATCAGCATCACCTGTCCACTGCCGAGTTCCTGGCAGAAATGGACATTGCGTTTATTTTAGATGCCAGTCGGCAATTATCCCTCTGTGCATCTCTCATGTATAAAACTGCGTATTTAGGCCCTCATTCCGAGTTGATCGGTCGCAAGGCGAATTTAGCAGAGTTACACACGCTAAGCCGCCGCCTACTGGGAGTGAATCTTAGCTTCTTAAAATTGCGACCGATGTATTCGCAATATTGCGATTACTAACTACTTAGCAGTTTCAGAGTAGCTCCAGACTTACTCTGCCTGTGCGATCAGTTCAGTGCTTGTCGTTCCTGGTTGACGTCACAAACACACCCAGCGTTCGCCCAGGCACTCCCACCGTTTCCCCGGCCACTCCTGCGTTTTTTCCGGAAACGGTAGCGTTTTCAGCCACACGCCCCTGAAACGCTGTGTTTCCGCCCAGTAACACCCATTTCCTGTCAATCACATTACGATCGCCGGAGCGAAGAAAAAGCCGTGAGTAAAAATACTATCTTCATAGTAAAGTTACTTGGCGCAGTCGCAGTGCGAACATTGCGCATGCGTACTAAGCGGATTTTCACTGCGATGCGATGAAAAATACCGAGCGAACAACTCGGAATGAGGGCCTTAATATGCTCTATGGTTAGCAATATAGTGTCCCTGTCTTAAGGTACAGAGAATCTGACCACGCAGCTGCAGCACTGCACATTCATGCTGAAGCAATAGATGGTCTCAGTATAATGCCTGAGTGTGTATATACAGACTTCAGGATAGCCTCCTGCATTCTATCTGCAGGCTTCTTTAGGGCGGCCGTGTCCTGAGACGGTAGTGCCACCTTCTTTGACAGACGTGTGAGCGCTTTATCCACCCTAGGGGATGTCTCCCAACGTGACCTATCCTCTGGCGGGAAAGGGTACGCCATTAGTAACCTTTTAGAAATTACCAGTTTCTTATCGGGGGAAACTCACGCTTCTTCACACATTTAGTTCATCAGATGGGGGAAAAACCACTGGAAGCTTTTTTCTCCCCAAACATAATACCCTTTTTTGTGGTACCTGGGGTAATATCAGAAATGTGCAACACATTTTTTATTGCCGTAATCATGTAACGGGTGGCTCTATTGGAATGTACAGTAGTCTCATCGTCGTCGACACTGGAGTCAGTATCTGTGTCGACATCTGTGTCTGCCATCTGAGGTAGTGGGCATTTTAGGGCCCCCGATGGCTTTTGAGACGCCTGGGCAGGCACGGGCTGAGAAGCCGGCTGTCCCACATCTGCTATGTCGTCAAACCTTATGTAAGGAGTTGACACTGTCACGTAATTCTTCCACATGTCCATCCACTCAGGTGTCGACCCCGCAGGGGGTGACATCACATTTATCGGCATCTGCTCCGCCTCCACATAAGCATCCTCATCAAACATGTCGACACAGCCGTACCGACACACCGCACACACACAGGGAATGCTCTGACTGAGGACAGGACCCCACAAAGTCCTTTGGGGAGACAGAGAGAGAGTATGCCAGCACACACCAGAGCGCTATATAATGCAGGGATTCACACTACCCACAGTGATTTTTCCCTTATAGCTGCTATAATACACAGATTTGCGCCTAAATTTAGTGCCCCCCCTCTCTTTTTAACCCTTTGAGCCTGAAAACTACAGGGGAGAGCCTGGGGAGCTGTCTTCCAGCTGCACTGTGAAGAGAAAATGGCGCCAGTGTGCTGAGGGAGATAGCCCCGCCCCTTTTTCGGTGGACTTCTCCCGCACTTATAATCATAATGTGGCAGGGGTATTTTACACATATATAGCTTATTAGGCTATATTATGTGTGATTTGCCACTCTTAAGGTACTCTAATTGCTGCCCAGGGCGCCCCCCCCCAGCGCCCTGCACCCATCAGTGACCGGAGTATGTGGTGTGCACAGGGAGCAATGGCGCACAGCTGCAGTGCTGTGCGCTACCTTAATGAAGACCGGAGTCTTCTGCCGCCGATTTCCTGGACGTTCTTCTTGCTTCTGGCTCTGCAAGGGGGACGGCGGCGCGGCTCCGGGACCGGACGACCGAGGCTGGGCCTGTGTTCGATCCCTCTGGAGCTAATGGTGTCCAGTAGCCTAAGAAGCCCAAGCTAACTGCAAGCAGGTAGGTCCGCTTCTCTCCCCTAAGTCCCTCGTAGCAGTGAGTCTGTTGCCAGCAGATCTCACTGAAAATAAAAAACCTAAAATATACTTTCTTTTCTAGGAGCTCAGGAGAGCCCCTAGTGTGCATCCAGCTCGGCCGGGCACAAAATTCTAACTGAGGTCTGGAGGAGGATCATAGAGGGAGGAGCCAGTGCACACCAGGTAGTCCTAAAGCTTTCTTTAGTTGTGCCCAGTCTCCTGCGGAGCCGCTATTCCCCATGGTCCTTACGGAGTTCCCAGCATCCACTAGGATGTCAGAGAAAATAAGATGACAAAACATTGCAATTTTCATGTATGCACAAGAAACATTTCCACACCATCTGATGATGGATGCCATCGGAAAGCTGTCCTGGAATGGTAAAAACGCTACCATCACAAGAAAAACATTGATGGTGTTAAACAATCGAAATTTAGCCATCCCTAATACTGGTGCAATTATTCTCCGACACAATTATCCTCTTTCAAAACTCACAAAATTCACAAAACTCCATCCACTAGCATGTGAGGGAGCATCCAGTACAGTGTAAGGCTGCCCTGCATGCCGTGTCCTTCCCCCCACTAAAATGCAAGTGCTCTGTTGTCTGGACTGTGCCACCCCAATGCCGCATCGATGCCCACAAAACGCTGCAATGCTTCCCCATCAGCGCTCCCCGCCGGCATTTGCAATAACAATTTAAGACCTGCGCGCATGTGTAGAAGTGCATAAATCGCCAGGCCAGTAAATAAATAAATAAGAAGGATGACAACTTCAACTAAAAAAAAAAAAAAAAAAGTAATTTCTCTCAGTTTAGAGCAAAAATAAAACGTTATCACAAATGTATTCATTTGGAACTTAATGCCACCACACTTTATTTGTCTCATGAATGGTATTAATATAATTACTGAAACTCATTCATATAGCTGAATTAGATGTATTGTACATAGAATACTTTCCAGATTAGGAAATAAATTCTGTACACGTACAGCCATAAAAATTCAGCAGTGGTAGCTTTAAAGAACCTGTTGCTGATCCATGTAGTTGAAAGAAGAAATCCCAACCAAATCTAAATGAGTTTTTCACCAATGCCATTTCAAACAATAGCAAATAAAAATGCAATAACACAACTGGATAGATTAGAATCCGGGATGAGATTAGGTCAAACACTGACTAGGCCTTTATTATGTTAAATAAATGTACGAAAACTGCTACCAACAAAAGAACATAGAAAGCAAAAATATGTTCTGTAAGGTTAGGAAAAGAAGTCATAAACACATCAGATATATAATCTCTTCCAAACACTCAGGGATTTCAGGAATTTTTAATCTCTGGAATACATAATTTGGTAGCCGCTGAAGAAAAGAACAATAGGTCTCGGCCTCTCTGCTGGAAGCTGGAAGTAATTTTAGGTAAAATATTTAGTATAGGTAACTTACAGTATTCCATAGAAAAAGAATCATACACAAATCAACAATTAATCTCACAAGGCACAGAGTTCTGTGGAATACATGAGAAATGCAAAGGTTAATACCACATTTATTTCCAATATTTTTACATCCCACTTTTCAGCAATATTTATTTTAAAAATAATTAATAAAAGTATCAAGATTATTATCAGAGAAATATCCGCTCTCATTGGGCTGATTCTGAGTTGGTAAAAAAGCACTAAAAAAAGCAAGTAACTTTGCACCAGGGTAAACCATGCTGCACTGCAATACAAGGGGTGCAAATACAGTTATGACTAATGACTAAAAAAATTAGTACGTACAAGCCCAACTCCTTGGTTTCCCATCAGCTCTTCAATGCCTTTTTCTTCTTCTGATTGAAATATTAAAGATACAATTTGTTACTTTCTTTTATATATCTGGTTGGGTAAGTGGCCACCTAGAGAGACAATTCTGTTTCTAAAGCATTTAAAGCTACTAGAATTATACAGGGACCCTCTGCATAACCCAGATCCTGCGTCTGGCTGACTCCAAGCCTTCATTTCTCCTTGTTTCAATTAACCACAGAGCCTGTGTAACTTATGTGTGTCCTGGTTTAAAGGGATAGTATGGTAAGCCTACAATTATAGGATATCACCATAGGCGTAGGTATCATAGGTGCAGGAAGTGCGGTTGATACGGGGCCCTGGTCACCTCCAGGGCCCGGCCCTCCCACTGCACCTGGATATGCTGCCTGCTAGCTTAGACCTGTTCCCCGTGTCTTCTCCTCTATCAGCAGTGTGCTGCTGCTTCTGCAGGCACATCTGCTGTCAGTGATATGGATGGCTCTGTCTCTCCGTTCTCACTGATGCTGGGAGGAGCCGTGGCATTGCTTAGCATGGCTCCTCCCAGCATCAGTGAGCATGGAGAGACACAGAGCCTGCCGGATGGGACAATGGCCCTCATTCCGTGTTGATCGCTTGCTAGCTTCTTTTTGCAGCCGTGCAAACGCATAGTCGCCGCCCACAGGGGAGCGTATTTTCGCTTTGCAAGTGTGCGAATATGTGTGCAACCGAGCGGGACAAAAAAGTTTTTTGCAGTTTCTGAGTAGCTCTGGACTTGCTCAGCCCTTGCGATCACTTCAGTCTTTTTGGTCACTTCAGTCTTTCGGAATTGACGTCAGACACCCGCCCTGCAAACTCTTGGACACGCCTGCGTTTTCCCAAACACTCCCTGGAAACGGTCAGTTGCCACCCACAAACGCCCTCTTCCTGTCAATCTCCTTGTGATTGGCTGTGCGAATGGATTCTTTGTTAAATCCATCGCTCAGCAACAATCCGCTTTGTACCCGTACGACATGCCTGTGCATTGCTGTGCAGACGCATGCGCAGTAGTAACCTGTTCGGTGCGCTGCGAAAAACGGCAGCGAGCGATCAACTCGGAATGACCCCCATTGACAGTAGATGTGCCTGCAGCAGCAGTAGCACACTGCTGTTAGAGGAAAGGAGGTGAGTGCCCGTCCGTACAGCCGAAATGATGAAGCGGGTGAGTTCTCATGGAGGGGCGCATGCACATATTAGAAAGTACAGTACACAGATAATACATTGCGCCGAAGCTCTCTCCCGCTACTCTGCGATCAGGATGAGAAGCAGGACCAGTAACATAACGAGCGTTGCAGGAAAGTTAATACATTTACCCCAGAGTCCAGTGGTGGTGGTTGGATGAAGGCGAAGGGAAGGTGATTAGGGTTGCAGTACCCTTTGTTTGTGCCATGCAGCCTGGTTTTTGTTTTCAGACTTGTTTTGATTTTTGGGGGGAGAAAAATTTGCTATGGGGCCCCATTAGTCATAGCTGCACCCAGTGGCGAATTAAGCCTTGGGGGTGCCCGGGGCACATACGACAGGGGGGCCCCAGTGGAAGATTATGCTTAACTTAACCACTTAACTGATGATTTCTTATCCCAAAAATTGCTCAGAAATTGGCTTTTTTTTTAGTCAATTAGTGAAGAATGTGTATTTAACCTTATCTAAAATGATTTTAGTTAAAAAAAAAATAGTTTTTTTTTTTGATACTTGAAAAAAAATAACTTTTTCCAAACTTCTGAACATCGGTCGACCATCAGAAACATTGCGACTATCGCGGCTATCATTTTGAAAGCTGGGACAGCCTCCAGGTACACAGGGGCTTTGGGGGGGGGGTTAATTTACACTTTCCCAGTGGCTGCTTAGCTGCTGGGGGGGGGGGGGTGTCCTACCGTGCTAACCGATCAGCAGTGATCGGCAGCATGGCAAACTCTGGGGGAGGGTGCAGGGAGGCAGAGGGACCAGAAGTTTCCCTTCCCTGCATCTGCTAACACTGTTTATCTGACTGATCACATCCTGCGTGACTAGGTCAGATAAAGCACTTGCTGGTGTGGTCTCATGTGATGCAACCATGCCAGGCAAGTGGTTAAGAAGGAAGTCCAGGTAGATAGCAATTTGTCCCTCTTGGAGTAGGTTATGTTGGGAGGCAACTATTTTATAAAAATGTCTTGTAGGGGAGCAAAGACAACTTAACCTTAAAATACACTTAGAAAATAAAATCTATATTTTATCTTGTCATATGCAAGAATAGCAGCAGCCTCTGTACTACTTACACACTGGGACAGGACTCAGGAGGACTCTATGTGTTTGTGTTTCTCTAGATCCTCATTAGATAACAGGTTCATGGGACCCAGGCACCCAGGTGAGGAGGAAGAGAAGCTGGGAATCCTGTGTCACTTACAGTTCTCTCCCTCTCCTATCTCTCCTCTGGCCAGAAAGCTCCATCGCTAGCTCATGATATCTGATACGCCCGTGTCTCTGCCTGCACTGCTTACTGTCCTGCTTGCATTCTGGCTGCATGTTCTGCTGCTGCATAAGAGGGAAAGCTAGTGATGTCTGTGTGCTCCGGCCAGGGGGGCCTCTGACAAGGTTTGGCCCGGGGTACAGTATGCCCTGCGTCCCCCCTTTAATCTGGCTATGGCTGCACCCCTGGATATTACATTGTAGCACTGTCATGCTGCTATTTCTTTGCTAGTGTGCATTAGGGGCATATGATACCTGTGACTGTGGTACAAGCACCATTTTAAATAGTGCCCAATTAGTGTAATTGTTACACATATTCGTTTAAATTAAAGGCATTAGTTAGGCCTGAAGGCATAACCCATATTTTTACATTGGCATTTTACAGACTGGACTGTCAGGTTTAATAGAGGTAAACTTTTTGATGAATGGTCTGTAATACCAGGTAAAGTGTAAGCTGTATTTTTATGAAGATTCTCAGCGGTTTCACCTCAAAATTTAAAGTAGCACTAATATTAGGTGCAAAGCCTGGTGTGTTTTACACATAATATTAATGCTCATTTACATTTTGAAGTCAAACTCAGAGATAATCAGCGGCATTTGCTATTAAATATATCCCCAAGGGTCACTGATTTTTGCCCCAGAGATTAGGAGGACAGTTATGTACAAAATATATTTCCCTTTGATCCATTGCTATATATCCAGTCCAAATTAAATCACTAATAAAGGGTACCTTTTTGGAGGATTACACACACCAAGGTTGCATAACTGTAATATTCCCAATTGTATGTCCAATGTGGGAGATCCTATCTCACCTCCCTTCAGTTAGCAAGATGCTGGCCACTCTTCTTCCTTTCTGCTCTTGACTTCATCCCTTTTGTGCAGAGTATATTTTTGTCCTGCAAGTAAACTGGCATTCTAGAGCTTTAGGGGCAGGGTTCTCTTTTCGTATCGGCTCAATGAGCAGTTGCCCAAGGGCCCCAGCAGTATAAGCGCACTAGGCTGATAGCTCAGGGTCTCCTTTTTCCAGAGGTACCAGATTTTTGAAAATCGGCCCTGGGGATCCGAAGATATCCGACTTCAAATCAGTGGTCCCCATCCAAGTCTGTTAACTGCTCTTCCCAGCGATATAGCTTGGGTTCTGCCTGACTTAGAGATTTTCTGAGGGTATACTCAAAAAGCTGGGACTCTCCCCTTTCGGTTGACACTGGCAACTTGTCTCTACTATGCACAGAACCAGAGATATCAGCCTTCCAGCAGCTGATCCCTATTCCAGCTCCACATGCCTGGTATGCAGTTTTATGTTTTCGTCAGTGGATTGCTCTGGCTACTGAACTCTGATCCCCAAAACCCCAGTACCTCCTGAAAAGTGTCCCCAGTACCTCCTGAAAGGTTGGACTCTCTAGTTTTTTATCCCATTGAAAGCTACGAAATCCATTTCCAGGAACTGGAGATATCTGCAGTCAAGCAAGCTGCCCTCCCACTGGAAAATTATTAATATTTAGCCCACTCCACTATCCACCCCTCCCCTGCATATTAAACACCCCCTACCACCCCGGAAGTCATATGCTGGTCCCCTTCTTCCAGCCCCCTTTCATGCCCCCTTCTACAATTTAGTGTCCTTCCTCCTGCCCCATCTCCCACCATCTGTGCAGTAAAGAAGTAATTAGCAGAAATTACTGCTCCAGGTCCTACATGCTGAGCGGAAGATATGGCACCTCCTACCGCCCATGGGACATCAAAGCTGCTGCTGATAGCACCTCCTCTCACCTCCTTAACACCGGTGTGGCGGCAGGGAGAAAGGGGGTGGGGCTTCGTGAGGATGGGCAGGGCTTAATTAGAGGGGTGGGGCTTCGTGGGTGGCACCCATTTTTAGTCCATTGAAGGACCGACAAGGGGCGGGGCTTTTCAGGAAGGGGCAGGGCTTCGCATCCTGACACATTTTTTTTTTGCACTTGGGGGGTGTGGGAGGTGAGGGCTGACTCCCGGGTAGTGCTGTCCGTGCAGTGCTTGCTCCTACACAGTGACAGGAGCTGCTGCACATAATATAACAGTGCAGCACTCGGCTCCTGTCACTGTACAGGAGCTGGCATTTTGGTGTCACCCCTCGGCGGGTGACACCCGGGAGCGGTCGCACCACCCGCACCCCCCTTGTGACGCCACTGCTCCAGTGCATTGCTTTGTCCAGGGGCCTACACTGCTGTTAAGACGGTCCTGTTTAGTGGTCTATTTACTAAGCCTTGGATGGAGATAAAGTGGACAGACAACCAGTTCCTGTCACTTTTCAAACCCAACCTGTAAAATGGCAATTAGGAGTTGATTGGATCGTACTTTATCTCCGTCCACTTTATCTCCATAGAAGACTTAGTAAATAGACCCCTAAATCTCTTGCAGTGTCAGCTATCACACAAGTATGGAACTCATTAATGTCAGAGGCGGATGGAGCCCCTCCACTGCAGTAAGGATGGTAGTGAAAAGGAGCTCTACCGCTATCGCTGCTACAATGACATCTGGGATATATCATTAAAGAATAGTCTTTATGGTACCTGCAAGAATTAAAGTCACTTCCTGCACAGCGATTCTCCCATGAGTGTGGTATAGTAGATCGATGTTATGGCCGACGGTCAATAGGTTGACATGGTCAACGTACTTATGTTTGCCAAGTATGAAAGGTTGCAGTGGGTAAGGTTGAAAGGTACAAAAAGTTGACAGGGTTAAAAGGTCAACATGATAATAGTCGACATAAAAAATTTTGACACTTTTTTTGTTTTCTTTTGGCCAAATCGTGTGTATTTCATGTTATATGACCACCATCAGTGAAAATATCTACCCTACTGAGCACGCGTCTCTTGCCATGCTTCAGGTGGGTTACTGTTCCCAATAGATTTCAACGTGGATAGTAAATCAAATGTAGAGAACACACGTGAAACCCCCCCCAAAAAAACATGTGCCAACCATTTGTGTGTTAACCATTGTCTTGTCGACCATTTGTACCTGTGGACCCTTTGTACCTGTCGACCTAATGCATATTAACCATATCGTGTGCACCTGTTGACTTTTGATCAGAGAAAATTATCAGCTCAGTCTTAAGCTAAGTTTAACATGGTAAGTTTAACAAAGTGCTGTGACATCCAAGAAAATATAGCAGAGAGACAGTTGGAGATACGAGTGAGGACAGCATGGAAGAGGTCCAGGGAGGAAAGATAGACTTGAGTATCATCAGCATAGAGATGATATTGGAAGTCAAAAGAACTAATGAGTTCACCTAAAGAGGATGTATAGAAAGAGAAAAGAATAGGACCAAAAACAGTACCTCGGGGGACACCTACAGTTAGTGGAAATGGGGGGAGGTGGAGTCATGAGAGGAGACAGAGAAGGAATGGTCAGAGAGGTAGGAGGACGGGCAAGAGAGGACAGTATCACACAGAGCAATGGAGTGTTGGATTAGGAGAGGGTGATCCACGGTGTCAAAAGCAGGAGAGAGGCCAGGAAGAATAAGCAGAGAGTAGTGGCCCTTAGTGTGGGGCCACACATAGCGGCCAAGTGGGTCCCATTCAGCGGGATCCGCTTGGCTGCAAGGAGACTGCACATGGGCACCTATGCAGGCATCCACACGTACGGCAGTTCCGGCGCTGCAGGATCCGACCGCAGCATGCTGCAGTCGGGCCGGATGACAGGACAGTGGGATTTCAATGAGAACACATGCATTTCAATGTATGTGTTCACACAGTGAGGCACGGTGTTCCATTGAAATCCAGTGTGTCACCATGAAGACACGCCCATATATTTTTTTTGTGCGCCTACGGTGCGCACTGCCCCTATCTTTCATAGATGGGGCGCCAATGCCGTTTCTCGCACACAGCGCTAAAATGCCTAGTTACGGCACTGTGTGTACCAATTTTTGAGTACATTGCTCCAGCAATTCCGGAGTTATGCTATCTCCTGATATACTCTGTGCTGCTTTCTCCCCCCAAGGGGTGCTAGGGATTTCTAATTGTTTTAGTTGCCTCCGCCATGTTTTAATATGCTCGTATGTAAAATTTCATGATCTTCGCTTGTAAACTGTGGATTTGTATAGAAAGACAGACGGACAAATATTCGCTTTTATATAGTAGATAGCGATAGCCTGCTAGGTACTTCTGCTAATGTCATTAGGAACTATGGGGGTCATTCCGAGTTGATCGCTCGTTGCCGATTTTCGCAACGGAGCGATTAAGGCAAAAATGTGCATGCGCATGGTACGCAGTGCGCATGCGCTAAGTATTTTAGCAGGAAACTTAGTAGATTTACTCACGTCCGAACAAAGAATTTTCATCGTTGAAGTGATCAGAGTGTGATTGACAGGAAGTGGGTGTTTCTGGGCGGAAACTGACCGTTTTCTGGGAGTGTGCAGAAAAAAGCAGGCGTGCCAGCATAAAATGCGGGAGTGTCTGGAGAAACGGGGGAGTGGCTGGCCAAACGCAGGGCGTGTTTGTGACTTCAAACCAGGAACGAAACGGACTGAGCTGATCGCAGTGTAGGAGTAAGTCTCGAGCTACTCAGAAACTGCTAAGAATTTTCTATTCGCAATTCTGCTACTCTTTCGTTCGGAATTCTGCTAAGCTAAAATACGCTCCCAGGGGGCGGCGGCCTAGCGTGTGCAATGCTGCTAAAATCTGCTAGCGAGCGAACAAATCTGAATGAGGGCCTATGGGCCTAATTCAGACCTGATCATAGCAGCAAATTTGTTAGCAGTTGGGCAAAACCATGTGCACTGCAGGGGGGGCAGATATAACATGTGCAGAGAGAGTAAGATTTGGGTGGGTTATTTTGTTTCTGTGCAGGGTAAATACTGGCTGCTTTATTTTTACACTGCAATTTAGATTGCAGATTGAACACACCACACCCATATCTAACTCTCTCTGCACATGTTATATCTGCCCCCCCTGCAGTGCACGTAGGGGGTCATTCCGAGATGTTCGCTCGTTGCCGATTTTCGCTATGCTGCGATTTGTTGCAAACTGAGCATGCGCAAGGCACGCAGGGCGCATGCGCTTAGTTATTTAACAAAATACTTAGTAGATTTGCTGAGGATTCTGCGGCGCTTTTCAGTCGCACTGCTGCTCGGTGAATGATTGACAGGAAAAGGGCGTTTCTGGGTGGTAACTCAGCATTTCCCGGCGTTTGCTAAAAAAACGCAGGCGTGTCAGGGAAAAACGCGGGAGTGTCTGGAGAAACAGGAAGTGGCTGTCCGAACGCAGGGCGTGTTTGTGACGTCAAACCAGGAACTAAACGGACTGAGCTGATCGCAATCTGTGAGTAGGTCTGGAGCTACTCAGAAACTGCAAAGAATTATTTAGTAGCAGTTCTGCTAATCTTTCGTTCGCTATTCTGCTAAGCTAAGATACACTCCTAGAGGGCGGCGGCCTAGCGTGTGCAATGCTGCTAAAAGCAGCTAACGAGCGAACAACTCGGAATGAGGGCCCTGGTTTTGCCCAACTGCTAACAAAGTTCCTGCTGCGATCAACTCAGAATTACCCCCTATATTCAGCATAAGAAGAACAAGAAGTTCTGGAAGTGATGATATGGCCCCCATAGAACCATAATCTTAAAATCATCAAGTCTGTCTGGGATTACATGAAGAGACATAAGTATTTGAGAAAGCCTACATCCACAGTTCTGTGATTTGTTCTCCAAGATGTTTTGGAACAACTTCCTGCTGAGTTCCTTCAAAAACTATGAGCAAGTGTGCCTAGTAGAATTGATGCTGTTTTGAAGGCAGAGTGTTCCCACCAAAAATTGATTTGATTTAGATTTCTCTTCTGTTCATTCACTTTGCCTCTTGTTAATTGACAAAAAAAGACACTTCTATTATTGAAAGCATTCCTAATTTGCAGCATTTTTCACTTTTCACAGTACTGTATCTATCTATCTGTCTATCTATCTATCAATCAATCTATATTATTTATATATATATATATATATATATATATATATATTACAGAGCACTTAATGGCTAAAAATGAAAACAGTGACAACGGTGCTGGTCTGTTTTTTTTATTGACAATTATTGTGCATTGTTGCTCCCACGAATGCCCCATTCACTTACTATGGACGCGTTTCACACAGACAGAGGAAACTCAAAATCATGTTAGAAGTGAATACTGTTACATCCATTGATTTTTTTTATAAATTGGACACAAGTTTGAAGTGCAGTTTCCTCAATTAAACAGCTACAGTAAATTGGATTATCTGGTGGACTACAGGCCAGTACTCACGGCCCGATTTGGGAGAGATGTGTGCTGAGTGAACCGCTCAGCACACATCTCTCCCATCGCTCAGCACAGCGCGATGTGTGCTGAGCGTGCGGGGGGAGACGGGGGGCGCTCATTTTACCCAGCGGGTGAAATGAGTGACCTGCTAGATTGGCCTGCACGGCAGGCCAATCTAGCACCAGCGATAGCGATGCTCGGGACTGCGCATCGCTATCACTGTGGGGGTACACACAGAGCGATCATGCTCCGTGAGTACCACCCTTACCAGTTTGATTTAACTGTTCTGACACCTCAAAGTTTTTTCTATTCTGTACTATTGATACCCCTGATGAAGTCTCATGTGGAGATGAAACACTTAGGGGTACATTTACTAAGATGGGCGTCCTATTTAAGATGGGATGTTGCCCATAGCAACCAATCAGATTCTACTTCTCATTTATCTAGCACCTTCTAGAAGATAATACCTGGTATCTAATTGGTTGCTATGGGCAACATCCCATCTTAACCAGAACTCCCATTTTAGTAAATTTACCCCATAGTGTAAAAGAAGCTATGAAATCCATTATGAGGAGCCACATTTGAATGACAGCAATCTTTTATTAGGGGTGAAAAATCATGGCCTCAGGATTGGAAAAATTATACATCTATGTAACACATATCTGTATTATATTTATGACTCTGGTATTGAAATTACATTTTTAAATAAATGTTATAATTTTTATACCATTTTGTGGCTTCAAGAATAAGAAGGGGGACGCTGTCTGCCGTAATGTGTAAAAAGGGGATGCTGTCTGCCGTAATGTGTAAAAAGGGGACGCTGTCTGCCGTAATGTGTAAAAAGGGGGACGCAGTCTGCCGTAATGTGTAAAAAGGGGGACGCAGTCTGCCGTAATGTTTAAAGAGGGCTACGATGTCTGCCGTAATGTGTAAAAAGGGACGCTGTCTGCCATAATGTGTAAAAAGGGGGACAATGTCTGCCGTAATGTGTAAAAAGGGGGACAATGTCTGCCGTAATGTGTAAAAAGGGGGACGCTGTCTGCCATAATGTGTAAAAAGGGGGACGCTGTCTGCCGTAATGTGTAAAAAGGGGACTCTGTATGTCGTAATGTGTAAAAAAGGAGACACTGTCTTCCGTAATGTGTAAAAAAGGGGACGCTGTCTGCCGTAATGTGTAAAAAGGGGACGCTGTCTGCCATAATGTGTAAAAAGGGGACGCTGTCTGCCATAATGTGTAAAAAGGGGGACGCTGTCTGCCGTAATGTGTAAAAAGGGGGACTGTTTGCTGTAATGTGTAAAAGGGCTCTACCTGTAGTGGCGCTACTGTGCAGCGTAATTTGAATAATGGAGACTACTGTGCACCGTAGAATGAATTGGTATTATTTTGTGGCCATGCCCCTTCCCTATGAAGCCAAGCCCCTATACATTTTTTGCACGCCTACGGCGCGCACTACCCCTATCTTGCATGGGGGGAGGGGGGGGCGCCAATGCCGTTTCTTGCACACAGCGCTAAAATGCCTAGTTACGGCACTGCTTTTGAGTAGGAGGGGAGCTGCCACTGACCAGGTCCCGGGAGAGGAGTGAGCTTGACTGCATATGTGCAAACCCCTGTTAGCTATGAACTGTACCTGCTGCAGTCCATAGAAGTCGAGGTTAGCGCATGCGCAATCAAGCGGCCACTTGACTGCGCATGCGCCAACCTCTCCGAGGGGATCGGAACCCTAGTCTGGCAGTCCCAGAGAGAGGAAACACCTCCCAATGGGACTGCCTGTACTGGGATTGAAAGGCAGGTAGTGCACTCTTTAGAAGTCATTACTGCCAGTCACTGTGTAGCCAGTGCATTGGTGTTTCTATAATGGGTGCAGTGTGTGCGTTGCACATGGGCCCCTGAGTCCAGGGGGGGCCCACACCGCACACACTGCACCCATTTCTCCTGTACTTACCTTTCCAGAATCCATCGCTGAACATGTGTGGGCCCCCTCCTCTCCCGTAGCCGTCGCGCCGCTGCTAGCACACTGACCACTAGAGACTCTGGCACAGTGCCAGAGTCTACAGCGCATGCGCAAGACTCCGAAAAAATGGTGCGGCGGCCGATTTTCGGAATCCTGTGCATGCGCTGTAGATTCTGGTACTGTGCCAGAGTCTACAGCGCTTAGAAGCGCTAGCAGCGGTGCGACAGCTACGGGAGAGGAGGGGACCCACACACGGAGTCTGCACACGGGTCCCCTCCTCTCTAGAGATGCCCCTGAGCCAGTGCAGTCATAGACTGCAACTGGCTCACTCCCTGCAGTGGCAGATTTTATTGGGGGGGCCCATAGGTAAGATCCACCACTGCTGTCAAGCCATCATTTTATGCTACCTGAACATTTACTACACTATTGTGGAGTATAAACATAACCACTACTGACCCAGATCTGACACATATGTTAATACTACACAGCTAGCATCTTGTGGTTAACGGAACATAGGCACGTAAATGCAGTGGTATCCGGATGATAAGTCGACAGTACTAAGATCGACAGTCAATAGGACAACCACTATTGGACATGCATTAGGTTGACATGGTCAAAAGGTATACATTGTCAAAAGGTTGACATGGCAATCTTCGACACAGCTTATGGTCGACATGAGGTTTTTTTACAATTTTTTTTTTTCATTTTCAACTTTTTTATACTTTATTATCCACATGGACTACAATTGGGAATAGAAACTTGTGAGTGAAGTGAGCCATGCGAGGGGACGGGGTGCCAGTCATTTTACGGAGTAAACAACACCAAAAAACCCTCCAAAAAAACTCATGTCAACCTTTTTCTGTGTCAACTTTTTCTGTGTTGACCTTTTCTCCATGTCAACCTTTTTCCCATGTCGACCTTTTGGGGACGACCTAGACACTGTCGACTGTTTTCAGGTCAACCCAAAGATCAACACACAAACGTAGTGGTATAACTACTAGAGATGAGCGGGTTCGGTTTCTCTGAATCCGAACCCGCCAGAACTTCATGTTTTTTTTCACGGGTCCGAGCGACTCGGATCTTCCCGCCTTGCTCGGTTAACCCGAGCGCGCCCGAACGTCATCATGACGCTGTCGGATTCTCGCGAGGCTCGGATTCTATCGCGAGACTCGGATTCTATATAAGGAGCCGCGCGTCGCCGCCATTTTCACACGTGCATTGAGATTGATAGGGAGAGGACGTGGCTGGCGTCCTCTCCGTTTAGAATAGATTAGAGAGACACTTGATTTACTAATTTTGGGGAGCATTAGGAGTACTCAGTACAGTGCAGAGTTTTGCTGATAGTGACCACCAGTTTTATTTATAATCCGTTCTCTGCCTGAAAAAAGCGATACACAGCACACAGTGACTCAGTCACATACCATATCTGTGTGCACTGCTCAGGCTCAGGCCAGTGTGCTGCATCATCTATTATCTATATATAATATTATATATATCTGTCTGACTGCTCAGCTCACACAGCTTATAATTGTGGGGGAGACTGGGGAGCACTACTGCAGTGCCAGTTATAGGTTATAGCAGGAGCCAGGAGTACATAATATATTATATAGTGAGTGACCACCAGACACACAGTGCAGTTTATTTAATATATCCGTTCTCTGCCTGAAAAAAGCGATACACACAGTGACTCAGTCAGTCACATACCATATCTGTGTGCACTGCTCAGGCTCAGGCCAGTGTGCTGCATCATCTATATATATTATATATCTGTCTGACTGCTCAGCTCACACAGCTTATAATTGTGGGGGAGACTGGGGAGCACTACTGCAGTGCCAGTTATAGGTTATAGCAGGAGCCAGGAGTACATAATATTATATTAAAATTAAACAGTGCACACTTTTGCTGCAGGAGTGCCACTGCCAGTGTGACTAGTGACCAGTGACCTGACCACCAGTATATATAATATTAGTAGTATACTATCTCTTTATCAACCAGTCTATATATTAGCAGCAGACACAGTACAGTGCGGTAGTTCACGGCTGTGGCTACCTCTGTGTCGGCACTCGGCAGCCCGTCCATAATTGTATATACCACCTAACCGTGTTTTTTTTTTCTTTCTTTATACATACATACTAGTTACGAGTATACTATCTCTTTATCAACCAGTCTATATTAGCAGCAGACACAGTACAGTGCGGTAGTTCACGGCTGTGGCTACCTCTGTGTTGGCACTCGGCAGCCCGTCCATAATTGTATATACCACCTAACCGTGGTTTTTTTTTCTTTCTTTATACATACATACTAGTTACGAGTATACTATCTCTTTATCAACCAGTCTATATATTAGCAGCAGACACAGTACAGTGCGGTAGTTCACGGCTGTGGCTACCTCTGTGTCGGCACTCGGCAGCCCGTCCATAATTGTATATACCACCTAACCGTGGTTTTTTTTTCTTTCTTTATACATACATACTAGTTACGAGTATACTATCTCTTTATCAACCAGTCTATATTAGCAGCAGACACAGTACAGTGCGGTAGTTCACGGCTGTGGCTACCTCTGTGTCGGCACTCGGCAGCCCGTCCATAATTGTATATACCACCTAACCGTGGTTTTTTATTCTTTCTTTATACATACATACTAGTTACGAGTATACTATCTCTTTATCAACCAGTCTATATATTAGCAGCAGACACAGTACAGTGCGGTAGTTCACGGCTGTGGCTACCTCTGTGTCGGCACTCGGCAGCCCGTCCATAATTGTATATACCACCTAACCGTGGTTTTTTTTTCTTTCTTTATACATACATACTAGTTACGAGTATACTATCTCTTTATCAACCAGTCTATATTAGCAGCAGACACAGTACAGTGCGGTAGTTCACGGCTGTGGCTACCTCTGTGTCGGCACTCGGCAGCCCGTCCATAATTGTATATACCACCTAACCGTGGTTTTTTTTTCTTTCTTTATACATACATACTAGTTACGAGTATACTATCTCTTTATCAACCAGTCTATATTAGCAGCAGACACAGTACAGTGCGGTAGTTCACGGCTGTGGCTACCTCTGTGTCGGCACTCGGCAGCCCGTCCATAATTGTATATACCACCTAACCGTGGGTTTTTTTTCTTTCTTTATACATACATACTAGTTACGAGTATACTATCTCTTTATCAACCAGTCTATATATTAGCAGCAGACACAGTACAGTGCGGTAGTTCACGGCTGTGGCTACCTCTGTGTCGGCACTCGGCAGCCCGTCCATAATTGTATATACCACCTAACCGTGGTTTTTTTTTCTTTCTTTATACATACATACTAGTTACGAGTATACTATCTCTTTATCAACCAGTCTATATATTAGCAGCAGACACAGTACAGTGCGGTAGTTCACGGCTGTGGCTACCTCTGTGTCGGCACTCGGCAGCCCGTCCATAATTGTATATACCACCTAACCGTGTTTTTTTTTTCTTTCTTTATACATACATACTAGTTACGAGTATACTATCTCTTTATCAACCAGTCTATATTAGCAGCAGACACAGTACAGTGCGGTAGTTCACGGCTGTGGCTACCTCTGTGTCGGCACTCGGCAGCCCGTCCATAATTGTATATACCACCTAACCGTGGTTTTTTTTTCTTTCTTTATACATACATACTAGTTACGAGTATACTATCTCTTTATCATCCAGTCTATATTAGCAGCAGACACAGTACAGTGCGGTAGTTCACGGCTGTGGCTACCTCTGTGTCGGCACTCGGCAGCCCGTCCATAATTGTATATACCACCTAACCGTGGTTTTTTTTTCTTTCTTTATACATACATACTAGTTACGAGTATACTATCTCTTTATCAACCAGTCTATATATTAGCAGCAGACACAGTACAGTGCGGTAGTTCACGGCTGTGGCTACCTCTGTGTCGGCACTCGGCAGCCCGTCCATAATTGTATACTAGTATCCAATCCATCCATCTCCATTGTTTACCTGAGGTGCCTTTTAGTTGTGCCTATTAAAATATGGAGAACAAAAATGTTGAGGTTCCAAAATTAGGGAAAGATCAAGATCCACTTCCACCTCGTGCTGAAGCTGCTGCCACTAGTCATGGCCGAGACGATGAAATGCCAGCAACGTCGTCTGCCAAGGCCGATGCCCAATGTCATAGTACAGAGCATGTCAAATCCAAAACACCAAATATCAGTAAAAAAAGGACTCCAAAACCTAAAATAAAATTGTCGGAGGAGAAGCGTAAACTTGCCAATATGCCATTTACCACACGGAGTGGCAAGGAACGGCTGAGGCCCTGGCCTATGTTCATGGCTAGTGGTTCAGCTTCACATGAGGATGGAAGCACTCAGCCTCTCGCTAGAAAAATGAAAAGACTCAAGCTGGCAAAAGCAGCACAGCAAAGAACTGTGCATTCTTCGAAATCCCAAATCCACAAGGAGAGTCCAATTGTGTCGGTTGCGATGCCTGACCTTCCCAACACTGGACGTGAAGAGCATGCGCCTTCCACCATTTGCACGCCCCCTGCAAGTGCTGGAAGGAGCACCCGCAGTCCAGTTCCTGATAGTCAGATTGAAGATGTCAGTGTTGAAGTACACCAGGATGAGGATATGGGTGTTGCTGGCGCTGGGGAGGAAATTGACCAGGAGGATTCTGATGGTGAGGTGGTTTGTTTAAGTCAGGCACCCGGGGAGACACCTGTTGTCCGTGGGAGGAATATGGCCGTTGACATGCCAGGTGAAAATACCAAAAAAATCAGCTCTTCGGTGTGGAGGTATTTCACCAGAAATGCGGACAACAGGTGTCAAGCCGTGTGTTCCCTTTGTCAAGCTGTAATAAGTAGGGTTAAGGACGTTAACCACCTCGGAACATCCTCCCTTATACGTCACCTGCAGCGCATTCATAATAAGTCAGTGACAAGTTCAAAAACTTTGGGTGACAGCGGAAGCAGTCCACTGACCAGTAAATCCCTTCCTCTTGTAACCAAGCTCACGCAAACCACCCCACCAACTCCCTCAGTGTCAATTTCCTCCTTCCCCAGGAATGCCAATAGTCCTGCAGGCCATGTCACTGGCAATTCTGACGAGTCCTCTCCTGCCTGGGATTCCTCCGATGCATCCTTGCGTGTAACGCCTACTGCTGCTGGCGCTGCTGTTGTTGCCGCTGGGAGTCGATGGTCATCCCAGAGGGGAAGTCGTAAGCCCACTTGTACTACTTCCAGTAAGCAATTGACTGTTCAACAGTCCTTTGCGAGGAAGATGAAATATCACAGCAGTCATCCTACTGCAAAGCGGATAACTGAGGCCTTGGCATCCTGGGTGGTGAGAAACGTGGTTCCGGTATCCATCATTACTGCAGAGCCAACTAGAGACTTGTTGGAGGTACTGTGTCCCCGGTACCAAATACCATCTAGGTTCCATTTCTCTAGGCAGGCGATACCGAAAATGTACACAGACCTCAGAAAAAGAGTCACCAGTGTCCTAAAAAATGCAGCTGTACCCAATGTCCACTTAACCACGGACATGTGGACAAGTGGAGCAGGGCAGGGTCAGGACTATATGACTGTGACATCCCACTGGGTAGATGTATGGACTCCCGCCGCAAGAACAGCAGCGGCGGCACCAGTAGCAGCATCTCGCAAACGCCAACTCTTTCCTAGGCAGGCTACGCTTTGTATCACCGGTTTCCAGAATACGCACACAGCTGAAAACCTCTTACGGCAACTGAGGAAGATCATCGCGGAATGGCTTACCCCAATTGGACTCTCCTGTGGATTTGTGGCATCGGACAACGCCAGCAATATTGTGTGTGCATTAAATATGGGCAAATTCCAGCACGTCCCATGTTTTGCACATACCTTGAATTTGGTGGTGCAGAATTTTTTAAAAAACGACAGGGGCGTGCAAGAGATGCTGTCGGTGGCCAGAAGAATTGCGGGACACTTTCGGCGTACAGGCACCACGTACAGAAGACTGGAGCACCACCAAAAACTACTGAACCTGCCCTGCCATCATCTGAAGCAAGAAGTGGTAACGAGGTGGAATTCAACCCTCTATATGCTTCAGAGGTTGGAGGAGCAGCAAAAGGCCATTCAAGCCTATACAATTGAGCACGATATAGTAGGTGGAATGCACCTGTCTCAGGCGCAGTGGAGAATGATTTCAACGTTGTGCAAGGTTCTGATGCCCTTTGAACTTGCCACACGTGAAGTCAGTTCAGACACTGCCAGCCTGAGTCAGGTCATTCCCCTCATCAGGCTTTTGCAGAAGAAGCTGGAGGCATTGAAGAAGGAGCTAAAAGGGAGCGATTCCGCTAGGCATGTGGGACTTGTGGATGCAGCCCTTAATTCGCTTAACAAGGATTCACGGGTGGTCAATCTGTTGAAATCAGAGCACTACATTTTGGCCACCGTGCTCGATCCTAGATTTAAAGCCTACCTTGGATCTCTCTTTCCGGCAGACACAGGTCTGCTGGGGTTGAAAGACCTGCTGGTGACAAAATTGTCAAGTCAAGCGGAACGCGACCTGTCAACATCTCCTCCTTCACATTCTCCCGCAACTGGGGGTGCGAGGAAAAGGCTCAGAATTCCGAGCCCACCCGCTGGCGGTGATGCAGGGCAGTCTGGAGCGACTGCTGATGCTGACATCAGGTCCGGACTGAAGGACCTGACAACGATTACGGACATGTCGTCTACTGTCACTGCATATGATTCTCTCAACATTGATAGAATGGTGGAGGATTATATGAGTGACCGCATCCAAGTAGGCACGTCACACAGTCCGTACTTATACTGGCAGGAAAAAGAGGCAATTTGGAGGCCCTTGCACAAACTGGCTTTATTCTACCTAAGTTGCCCTCCCACAAGTGTGTACTCCGAAAGAGTGTTTAGTGCCGCCGCTCACCTTGTCAGCAATCGGCGTACGAGGTTACATCCAGAAAATGTGGAGAAGATGATGTTCATTAAAATGAATTATAATCAATTCCTCCGCGGAGACATTGACCAGCAGCAATTGCCTCCACAAAGTACACAGGGAGCTGAGATGGTGGATTCCAGTGGGGACGAATTGATAATCTGTGAGGAGGGGGATGTACACGGTGATATATCGGAGGGTGAAGATGAGGTGGACATCTTGCCTCTGTAGAGCCAGTTTGTGCAAGGAGAGATTAATTGCTTCTTTTTTGGGGGGGGTCCAAACCAACCCGTCATATCAGTCACAGTCGTGTGGCAGACCCTGTCACTGAAATGATGGGTTGGTTAAAGTGTGCATGTCCTGTTTTGTTTATACAACATAAGGGTGGGTGGGAGGGCCCAAGGACAATTCCATCTTGCACCTCTTTTTTCTTTTCTTTTTCTTTGCATCATGTGCTGATTGGGGAGGGTTTTTTGGAAGGGACATCCTGCGTGACACTGCAGTGCCACTCCTAGATGGGCCCGGTGTTTGTGTCGGCCACTAGGGTCGCTAATCTTACTCACACAGTCAGCTACCTCATTGCGCCTCTTTTTTTCTTTGCGTCATGTGCTGTTTGGGGAGGGTTTTTTGGAAGGGACATCCTGCGTGACACTGCAGTGCCACTCCTAGATGGGCCCGGTGTTTGTGTCGGCCACTAGGGTCGCTAATCTTACTCACACAGCTACCTCATTGCGCCTCTTTTTTTCTTTGCGTCATGTGCTGTTTGGGGAGGGTTTTTTGGAAGGGCCATCCTGCGTGACACTGCAGTGCCACTCCTAGATGGGCCCGGTGTTTGTGTCGGCCACTAGGGTCGCTAATCTTACTCACACAGCTACCTCATTGCGCTTCTTTTTTTCTTTGCGTCATGTGCTGTTTGGGGAGGGTTTTTTGGAAGGGACATCCTGCGTGACACTGAAAATGAGTGGAAATTATGGTTTTTGAGGTTAATAATACTTTGGGATCAAAATGACCCCCAAATTCTATGATTTAAGCTGTTTTTTAGTGTTTTTTGAAAAAAACACCCGAATCCAAAACACACCCGAATCCGACAAAAAAAATTCGGTGAGGTTTTGCCAAAACGCGTTCGAACCCAAAACACGGCCGCGGAACCGAACCCAAAACCAAAACACAAAACCCGAAAAATTTCAGGCGCTCATCTCTAATAACTACCAGAGACAATGAAAGCATTGGCCATCAACACAAGTTGTCAGGGGGGTGGCAAATAGGGAGGAAGGAAGGACAGCCACATTTAGACTGTTGGAGGCATGCTCTGCTCTGCCTGTTTCTTCTCGTGGCTGACGGCCACTAGGACTTGGAGCAGCTTGCCGCAGGCGTGACCTCTGACCTATGCCTTCTGCGCATGCCTCTTTCATTCATCCGTTCTAACAGATATGCCCCTGAGCACCTTCCGCGGTGGGAAAGTGTAATTGTCACTGCTCCCTCCTGGACTTCACCTCTAAGCTCCAGGTATGGTGTGACAGAGGGCTGCTAGGAAGCAGTGCCTGGAGATCATGTCTCCCGGGCACCCTTTGGAAATTCTGTAAAGATGGTGGTCCTAAAGTGGGAGAAGAAAATACTTTTTACTGATGTTTTAATTATTTTTGCCATCCAGAAACATAGTCCCCCTATAATACAAGTCATTTTGCAGGGAAATTTCCAAAAATGGAATGAGGCATTATCTGTGTGAGCAGAACAGATATTAGGCATATTTGGCTACCCTGAAATACACTGAACATCAGCATTTTTCCCTTGTAAATTACCTTAATATTTTATTTGTTCATTAGATAAAAAGTTGGTTCTGAAACTATTCTGTTTTTTTGTGGTTGTATTGTGCTCACTTGACGTTCCGCGAGCCTTTATTGATCTTTACAGCTTTCCTGGACTTTAACTAGCTGCTTTTTTGTATAATTGATTATGTCTCACTTAATAGACATCATTGTAAGGTCAATCATTTATTCAGCATGAAGACATCAGAAAAGGTCAGATGCTATTTATAGGCATTTTTAAATACATTAACTTGATGGGCTCTAGGTCATGTACATAATGCTATGTATCTAATCTAAAAGTTTATAAGTTTTTGTGTGCAATATTCATTGCAGTTGCTTTTTCCAAATGATTCAGTGCTAACTTTGGGGGTGATTCAGGAAGGATCGCTCATGCAATCCTAACTGCAGTTTACCGATGGCGGGGTCCTGTGGACATGCAGGACCTGTTGACCTTGCCGTTGCAGCTGAACATTGCGACCGCACTATTCATTCCAAATGCTGGAAGGATTTGCTGTGCACCTCCTACTGTATTTGCATTGCTAAGGATTGCAAACACAAAGCTTTGCAGTTGTAATCTTTGGTGAATTAGGGCCTTTGTTAAGGAGATATTTTCAAACAAAAATGAATTGTAATTTTTTTTGTCTTCCTATCCTTGATAAGGATGAAATAATCTATAAGCATTCCCAAAACTAGATCAAACTGTCTTTACATCGAGCCATTTTTCTTTTCTTTTTTTTGGGTAGGGATTGAGATATCATATTAATCTTTACAGTGCTAGCCAACTACCAAATAAATATTAAAGCAGGGTACTCACTATAAATTATATTGAACAAAAAGCCAATTTCCAACCATTCTGCTAAGTGTCTATGCTGCATCTCTGGCTGCCAGTTGTTCCAAAACCATTGTCACCAGGTCCCGATATGAGGAGTGCTACACTACCTATGTTGAATTATAAGATAAGTTAGAAAGTGTAAAATGTAGTGTGTAGAGAATTCTGACCATCGGGCTTCAATTCCTGCAAATAGTTCATGGTAAAAGGTCACGTTTCTGGACATTTTTATTTAAATCAGCAATGATTTGCCTTGTTTTGTTCAATAATTGTGTAGTGTGTACGTGTGAAATTTGGGTGTGGATCATTGGCCCTCATTCCGAGTTGATCGCTCGCTAGCTGTTTTTAGCAGCGGTGCAAACGCTAAGCCGCCGCCCTCTGGGAGTGTATCTTAGCTTAGCAGAAGTGCAGCCAAAAGGATCGCAGAACGGCGGCAAAATATTTTCAAGCAGTTTCAGAGTAGCTGCAGACTTACTCCTAGCTAGCGATCACTTCAGACTATTTAGTTCCTGTTTTGACGTCACATACACGCCCTGAGTTCGGCCAGCCACTCCCCCGTTTCCCCAGCCACTCCTGCGTTTTTATCTGGCACGCCTGCGTTTTTACACACACTCCCCAAAAACGGGCAGTTACCTCCCAGAAACACCCCATTCCTGTCAATCACTCAACGATCAGCAGTGCGACTGAAAAGTGTTGCTAGACCTTGTGTGAAACTACATCGGCTTTTGTGAAAGTACGCCCGTACACATGCGCAGAAATGCCAATTTTTAGCCTGATCACTGCGCAGCGAACAACGGCAGCTAGCGATCAACTCGGAATGACCCCCATTGTGTCTACCTGTAAACGGTCGACCGCAAAAAGTCGATATGCACAAGGTCGACATGGGAAAAGGTCAACACTGTGAAAAGGTTGACACAGGAAAATGTCAACATGAGTTTTTAAATGTTTGTTGGTGTTGTTTTCACCGTCACAGTACCACGTCCCCTCACATGACTTGTTTCACTCATCATGCTTTGCCCATATGCTGTGTTGATCATTGTCACGTCGACCTTTTGAACATGTCAACCTTTTGACCATGTTAACCTAATGCATGTCGACCATTAGTGGTCAACATATTGACTGTCGACCAAGTACTGTTGACCTAACATCCAGAACACTATCTAGTCCCCATCATTGTTTGGCAAAGCTGTCAGAGTTGTACCCAGCATATCAATTACTGAAAAAAGACATTCAGAAGTAATTTAGACAGAGTACACCCACATGGAGACCTACATTTCATTTAACCACTGCCACGTTGTTAAACATTGTATACATAACGATGTCTGCATTGTTATAACATATTATTTCCAAATAGCTCATGGTCAATTGGACTTTACTTATTAATCAAATCCACAAATATCCATTGACTTGCCTAAATAATGTGACCAACGCATGAAGGGAATTTCCCACATGACCTTTCTAAAACTAGGCATACACTATACAATAATCTATCAGATAATCTGCCAGATCTGGCTGGTTGGAATGAAAATCTGGTGATGGATGACAACAAATGACAATCGACCATTTGCTCCCAAACACTGGAAAATGGACAAAAACAGTCGTTCATACAAATTGGTTCAATCCATAACTGAACCAATTTGTCTGAGTGACAGGTTTTATCCATTTTCCAGTGTTTGGGAGCAAAAGGTCAATTGTCATTTGTTGTCATCCACCACCAGATTTTCATTCCAACCAACCATATCTGGCAGATTATCTGCCAGATGATTGATAGTGTATGTCCAGTCTATTACAATACAATGTTACTCTAACATCTGACCAAGATCTCATAAGTGTGACATGTACTGTAATGTCAACAGTCCATTATATTTGATACTAGCAATACCGAATAATTGCAACAGAGAAATTTAAAAAAAAAAAGATACCGTGGATTATTGTAACATTATTTTAATGTGTCATGTTAGACATAATGTGGCACACACACTACTGCAAAGAAAATAAAAAAAGGGATATACAAGGACAATGTACACCAGTTTTAATCACTGTTAATTTATTTGCTACATCCATTACATTGTATCTATTTCTGCATTCAATATTTTGCTAAGACATAGTAAAGAATACCCCACTACCAGGGACTGCAATACGCTGAAAGAATTATGTATAAAAATTATTTATATTACTTATTTGTGATAGAAATAAAGTGAGAACAAATAATTAAACTTTTGTTAATGCCAATAAAGCATTCATATTTTAATGATACATATGATGACCTGAGTGAACTGTTAAGAACTAACTCATCTTTCCTTTTTCCTGAAAAATCAATTTATTTGAGTCATTATGTTAGGACCAAACTTGTATTCCAGATAAATGAGTATGTATGGGATGTGACCTTGGCTAGTGGTTAATTTTGGAATAAGTGATGAGGTCAATACATAAGTGATTTTTACTCTTGTGAGATCTCTTGTGTGAGATATTCTCTTTTCATGTCTCTGCTTCAACCGGTAATGATGAAACAGTCAGAGGATCTGATGAAGCAGACAGAAGACCTATGTGAAAATGGATAAAGTGGTTTGCCCCCTGACACATGTTCCTGGTGTTGAACCGTAGGGAAAGGGAGGAGGGGATGGAGGAGCTGAGAGATGCCTATATAATATGGAAGTATGCTCTTCCTCAGCAGTGACCTGCTCAATTCCCTACTGTGCCTGAACCCTCTGGCACCTTCTCTTCATTTGCTCCCACAAATGAAGATAATGTATCCACACTTTTCTCATTATGCTACTGTACTACCTCTCCTCTTGACTATGCCCTCACAACATTGGTGCGCGCATGCACAGCAGTGAAAATAGTCTCTGGACAGAGGCAGAACTCTGGGAGGCAACGGAGTCATCTGCCGCCGGGCTCCTGCTCTGAAGGGGGGCACCTCTCCTCCCATTCTGTGACACCATTGAATTAAGTTAATTGATAGCTGCCGCTATCTCTTCAGTGGCCGACTTCCTTACTGGTCCCTGCACCTTACAAATCACATACTTTTTATTATACTGTAGATACACATTTTACAGGTGTCATACCCAGGATTAGAAACCACAACCTATTACACTGGAAGCAGACACCTTACTGATGAAGCTGTTTGCTCCTGTATAGGAAATATGAGAATTTTAATTATATGAAGTCACTTTTCTGACAATTACACGTAACTTTATATAGTTAGAATTCTCATTCTTCCTGTACAGGAGCAAATAGCTCCATCAGTAAAGTGTCTGCTGTCAATGAAGCAGGTCATGGGTTCTAATCCTGGGTATGACTGCTAAGAAATGTGTGATTTAAAATAAAAGACAATTAAACGTATAAGTACAGTATATCAATTTTTTTCAGAACACTTCATAGACACACACACACACACACACACACACACACACACACACACGTATGTATATATATATATATATATATATACGCACACATACATACATACATACATACATACATATATTTATCTTAATATAGGAAACAGGGGGGCACCAATATTTTTCTTGCCTCCGGGCAACTGTGACGAACTTACGCCACTGTCTCTGGACTATGGCGGTCGCTATGTTTACAGAGAACTGCACATGCACAATAGACTCCAGCACAATGCCGGTGCCTACTGCACCGGGGAGAGGAGGGGGGCATCCAGAATCTACACAGGACCACCCTCCTCTGTTAAATACTACTGCCTCACAAATAAGTAAATATCTGTCTCCTTTGCTCATCTCAACTTTAACTAACATCTGTAATCTCTCTCTCGCTACTGATATCTTCTCTTCACTGTTCAAGCATGCACTAATTACTTCCATTCTGAAAAAAAAACCAAAATTCTGTTCTAAGCTCTCTCTCAAACTATCATCCCATCTCTCAGCTCCCATGCTTCTCCAAGTTACCTGAGAGACTTGCCTACTCGCCTCACACACTTTCTTAACTCACATAACTTATTGGACCCAGTTCAATCAGGCTTTTGTTCCCAACACTCCACAGAGACAGCACTGACCAAAGTTGTGAATGATCTGGTCACTGCGAAGTGTAAAGGCCATTACTCACTTCTTATTCTTCTAGATCTCTCTGCTGCTTTTGACACTGTCGACCACTCTCTTTGTATATAAACACTACAATCCTTAGGTTTTCAGGACACAGCCCTTTCTTGTTTCTTATCCTACATATCTAATCGCTCTTCCAGTATCCGCTTCTCTGAATCCACCTTCTCTTCTACTTTCAGTTGGAGTACCGCAAGGCTCAGTCTTAGGTCCTCTGCTTTTCTCAATCTTACCACATCTCTTAGCAAGCTAATCAGCTCTTTTGAATTTCAGTATCATCTGTACACAGATGATACTCAGATCTACCTATCCTCCCCAGATTAGTCACCATCTGTATTGGTCCATGTCACTGAATGCCTTTCTGCCGTTTCATCGTGGATGTCATCTCTCCACCTCAAACGTAATATTTCCAAAGCAGTGCTAATTATGTTTGCTCCGGTCAATAGTAGTTACCAACCTGATATTACTATCACCTGTTGAGAACTTACAATCAACCCTACACCACAAGCTCGCTACCTAGGTGTCATGCTTGAATTGTCCTTTGTTCCCCACATTCAACCTGTCTTAAAATCATGTTATGTGCATCTAATAATCATATCCAAAATTCGACCATACTTTACACAAGACACTGTAAAAACTGTAATCCATGCAGTCATTATCTTCCGCATTGATTATTGCAATAGTCTTCTTACTGGTCTTACCAAAAAGAAACTCTCACCATTCTGAATGCAGCTGTGAGACTAATCTTCCACGCTAGACGTTCACCAACTGCAGATCCACTCAGTCAGTCACTCCATTAGTTACTTGTATGCTACCGTATTCAAGGGATGAACTTAACACACAGTTAACTCTTTAAGTAGTGTTTGCTAATCCTTGATTTGTCTCATGTTTTATTTTTTTAACCCTTACTAGGTCTGTCTATTTTGCAGTACTTCTCTGATTGGTAGCACATTAAATTATGATTTTAGATGTAGATTCCTTCTGCTCTGTATTTTAATCCTTTTCCTTGGCCCTAAACAAATATAAGGGTCAGACAGATAAGATTTATTTCATTTGGTTTAGTTCATTTTTTTGTTGGCTTGGTGTCCTAATAAAACTCTGCATTACTATATATATTAGAGATGGAAACAGAGGCTAAGGGGGAATTCAAATGTTTGAAAAGTCGGTTGGGTGTCTGTTTTTTCCTGTCTATTAGATAGGGAAAAACAGACACCCAACTGACTTTTCAAACAATTGAATATCCCCCTAAATGTCAGCTCCTTTTTATTGTTCATCCCTATTGATAGTTATAAATTTAAGTCCTTCAGCTGTCTATCATATATGTTTAGACCTGCTGGGTGGAGGCGATGAATGACCTATTATACAGTATGCTAGATCCCATGCTTGAATATTAAAATAGCGACTATTAACTGGAAAGGTATAATACCCTTATATTTCTCAGGTATGGATCTGATTATTAACAAACAGATGTTTTCCTACCACTCATTTAGGATTTTTCTTAGTCATTTACCTGCAAACATTACATATAAATCTTGTACACGTTATTTAGGTGGTGCAACAGTTTTTTTTTTCTTGATACTAAGATCAGTATAGTAGTTAGATTATATTTATAGTTGTAGCTGATACCAAGATGTATACTGTAGATAGAAATATAGAAAAGTGGAGGGGTGGGAAGGGACGGAGGAATGATGGGATGGTATGATGCATGATGGGTTATAGAATCTATTTAAAGGAAGATCCAAAATGAAAGGCGATGTTCAATTTCCTTCAGACAGAAGTTGCTTAAAGTAATAGATGCATTTGGCTTCCGCCTTCGAGAGTTCTGCAATTTTATCACCACCTCTCCAGTGACTTCTTTTTTTCTTCTTTTTTTTTTAATACTGATGAATATCAGACAGGACTGATGTGTATTGTGACATAATGTATAGTGAGTGGGAACACTATGGGGTATATTCACTAAGGTGCAGGTTTTTAGAAGTGGAGATGTTGCCCATACCAACCAATCCAATTCTATTTATCATTTATCTAGCACCTTCTAGAAGATAATTACTAGAATCTGATTGTTTGCCATGGGGAACATCTCCACGTCTAAGAATCTGCACTTTAGTAAATATACCCCAATGAGTATCTACTTTCTTCTTTATATTCTGAATGTATTATGCAATTCTCACTTTTAGTTGTCATTGCCATTTTAGGCAATGATAAAAGCCGTTCTTGTTATCTTTGAGAAAAGTGGATTTTGTAGGTCGCTTCTTTTTGAAAGGTATCACTTTTAATGATCCTTGTGCAGATGTTATTTACCTTTCGATATATTATTCTCAGTTTTCAGGGAGGAGATGGCTTAGTTTTTTTGGCCAATAATATCAGCCAGTATTTCTTCAAGATTTTTTTTTGTTTTTTTCTTACAGTAGTTACTGAACTGTGTGATAAAGGTTATATCTCTGTTTCTGTTCTTTTCTTGTATCTTCTTTTCTCCCTTAGCGGTTTTCTGTCCACATCTAAAATCTTTCTATAGTCTATATCCATTTCCTCTGTTGTATGATCTTTTTCAAGAAACCTTGATTTCAGTACTTATGCTTGTTTAATGTAACTGATGGTTTTGGAGCAGTTCCTCTTTATCTGTTTAAGCAGGATCAGTATGTAAACCCGGTGGTCGGGATTATGGCCATCATTATACCGACAGCGGGATCCCAACCACGGGTATGTCGTGCAAACCCATAGAGGGAGAGGAAAGCTTGTAGCTCCGGGATTCTGGCGTGGGTAATTCCCCACTAGCGATATGGTGACCGCTTTCCGTTTAAGCTTGGCCTTTCGTAATATTCTTCAGCCAGTTTGGGTGGTGGTTGCTTTTTCTTCGATAAAGTTGTTGCAATCAATCTTCCTGATATTGTTATGATTCACCTGTCTTGAACCACTGCCAGGTGAATTGCAAGACAGGATTAAATGCTTGAATAGGGAGAATTAGTGCAGGCAGACAATCTAGCAGGGAAGTAGTTAACCAGGATAATAGCAGAATACTGGATGTGTTTAGAAGTCTGGAGCAGTGAGTGGCTGAAATCAGAAGTGTGGTGTACAGACTTTGAATGTGGAACTAAACTCAAGAAGCAATGAGAGTTCAGTAAATTAGCACGATACTTGAACACATGTGAATACTGATAGACTGGGTTTATTGCAAGTCAGCATATCAGGATGGCAAACAGAAGGATCTGCAGATAACTATCCAAAATAGCAGAACTTGTAGTAATGGCATGTAATACTTGTACATAAAATTAGTATAAGGATGTGAACCATACTTGCCTACTTTTGAAAACTAGTTTCAGGGAGATTACAGGTGGCAGCAGAACACGCAGCACTTTCCGTTGGGGAGGGGGGGTATCATGCTCCACCCAAAGGGTGTGTCTAGGTCCACCTATAAGGGGATTTATTGCCACTCAGGGGTGTGTCCTGATGAAAACTATAGTACTATAACCAGCCAAAAACAAAAAGAGTAATAATATGGGTACACTAGAGTAATAATCGGTGCACTATATATTACGGTAGTATGTACTGTACACTGGTGAGAAGAGACAGACGAATAGAAAAACCTAAAGTATATACTCTGGTGTGCGATTGTGTGATATATATATATATATATATATATATATAGCACCATAATACATTACATTATATACACAGCCAGAGCCGTAAGTAGACATTTTGGTGCCCCATGCCAGAAATTTAAATGGTGCCCCCCACCCATACGTAAAATAGGGACTGCACTGCTGAAGGCACGCCCCAAAAAATATAGGGGCATGGTTTTATGGGAAAGTGGTATGACCACAAAATTCACATTACATTACCCTGCACAGTAGTGTACATTTGTCACATTACATCACATAGTAGTACCCCTTATACACATTACGCCTGACAGCCCCTTATATACACCATACACCAGGTAGCCTCTTACTCACATCACGCCAGGTAGCCTCTTACACACATTACGCCAGGTAGCCTACGCCAGGTATCCCCTTACACACATTACCCCAGGTAAAGTCCCTTATACACACTACGCCAGGTAGAGCCCCTATACCTGAGAGAGAGAGCCTGTGTGTGTGTGTGTGTGTGTGTGTGTGTGTGTGTGTGTGTCACACCATGATAGACAGCAGCGCTTCAGCAAGACCCACAGCTCCATGTCTCACCCGCCTCTGCGAGCAGCTCTGGTACCCGCTGCTCCATGTCCCCCCATATTACCACAGTAACACATTACATTACATTTTACACAGCCCCCCCCATATTACACACAGTAGCACATCACATTACAACCCCCCCATATTACACACAGTGACACATTACACTACACCCCCCCCATATTACACACAGTAGCACATTACATTACCCCCCCCATATTACACACAGCAGCACATTACATTACACCCCCCCATATTACACACAGCAGCACATTACATTACACCCCCCCATATTACACACAGTAGCACATTACATTACACCCTCCCCCCCATATTACACACAGCAGCACATTACATTACACCCCCCCCCATATTACACACAGCAGCACATTACATTACACCACTTATTCAACACAATCAATAAAGGCACTTCACAGCGCTGCTTATAAACCACGTCTCCAGAAAATTTTACACCCAGATCTTTGGGAATAGTCTATTCCATATATACTTTAGTAGGAAATGTATCCAAGAAAATCCGTTGCAGATATAAAATATACACGTTTTATTGGAAATATCCACTGTTAAAAAGTTCACTGTTAAAAAGTTTTCCTTATTTGCACATAGACGTTCAGTTTCATAGGGTAACAGTTTGGGTCTAATACATGGATGTTCCCAGGTGGGAGCTCACCGATACCTCAGGACGCCGTTGTTCTTAGCGGGGCTTTCTAATCGGGATGTACGTCACCTGTGAATACTGCTCTCTCCACCGCTGGCTGCCCTCCGGCCGCGAACCTCCCAGCGCTGCATGCGCTTCCAGATCACTCTGCTCTCCTCCCGTCCCTGAACGTATTCTGCTGTACACCAGGTCGTGACCACGTCCACCTGCTGCCGCCGACGCGTTTCTACCCTAATTGGGTCTTTGTCAAGGCACAGGTGGACATGGTCTGGTCACTCCTTATATACTATCCACAGGTATCTAGTTTGCTCGCTCCCGGGCACATCCATACATGGTCCAGGTTTTTATTAAAGGAACATCATATCACATGTTTTTTCAATAATTAATACTCCCATGTTGCTCGTGTTCTATGTACCCATATCATCCTTTATCAATGACATGAATACACAGGAATCCACAACTATTCTTACATTGGGACAAGATACATAAAATTTCATATATTTCATTATAAGAACCATTTAATTTCAAAACTGCCATTAAGACCCCTTGGTTGTAGCGTTTTCAATTCATGTATCCACCACATTTCTTTTTTAGCTAATGCCGAGGCAATATTTCTTTTCCAATTTTCTTTTACATGATCTATGATCTTAAAACTCACAATACTGTCTATAGAGCAATTGTGTACTTTTTTACAATGTGCGGATAAACAATGGTTTTCTACAACCTTTTTAATGTTTTTAAAGTGTTCTCCCATTCTAACTTTAAAGGGGCGGCTGGTTCTCCCCACATATTGCTGTAGGCATCTACATTGCAACAAATAAACATTATTGCTCCCACATGTCACAAAGTGTTCAATTTTATATTCCTTCTTAGTACTATTGGAGACAAATGTGTCAATTTTATTGCCTTCCTTACTTTTAACATGTCGACATCCTATACATAGCCCACATCGATAAAAACCAGTGGATTTTATTCCAGTGGCCATTGTTGGTTTGGGGGCAATTGTGCTTCTGACTAAACGACTTTTCCAATTCGGTGCCCGCTTATATATTACTCTAGGATTATCTGGGAGGATTTTTTCTAAAATAAAATCTGTTTTTAAGACCCGCCAGTGTTTTCTCAAGGTCGCTTCAATCATTTTATATTCACTATTATATGTAGACACAAAAGGAATAGTGTATTTATTTTCTTTCCTTGGATTGGATTTATTCAACAACATATTCCTATCTATTTTCTCTACCTCACTTAAAACCTGATCCAAATTATCTTGCTTATAACCCTTATTCAGGAACTGTTTCTTCATTACACATGACTGTTCTTTATACACTTTATCATCAGTACAATTCCTCTTAAGGCGCCTAAATTGACTACCTGGAACACCCTGTAGCCACCTCGGATGATGGCTGCTATCCCTCCCTATAAAAGAGTTACTATCAGTGGGCTTTGCAACATTTTTAGTATATATATTAGCATCCTTTATGTAAATTGTTAAGTCCAAATAATTGACTTGAGTCTCACTATTCACAAAAGTGAGATATACACCAAAATCATTATCGTTAAGCTTTACTTGAAACCTCTGTAAGGACTCTTCACCACCTCTCCATACAAAGATTATATAATCTATGTACCGATGGTATTGTACGAGACCCGCACCCAGCTCGCACCACACGAATTGCTCCTCCCATAAATTCATGAATATATTCGCAAAGCTGGGCGTGAATCTCGTACCCATCGCAGGCCCGAGGCGCTGGATATAATGTGTATCCTTAAAGAAGAAATGGTTATTTTTCAAAATGAACTCGATGCTTTCTAATATGAATTTCTTCAATCCCACTTCCATACTTTCTTTTTCTAATGCATTTTCTACAGCTTGGAGACCACGGTTATGTTCTATTATCGAATACAGAGAACCTACGTCTGCAGTTACTAGAATATCCCTTTTTTGCCAATGTATATCCTTTTTGTTTATAACGGTAGTAGTATCTTTCAAATATGCCTTATCCTTACATGCCACGGGCTGTAGATATGAATCAATAAGTTGCGATAGGTTGGAGGTGATTGACTCCACTCCTGCCACAATGGGACATAGTGGGGGGTCTACCATATTCTTATGGATTTTAGGTAGGCCATAGATTACTGGGAGGGATGGATCATCTATTTTAAGAAAATCTCTTTCCTTTTCGGTCAATACTCCCTTATCAAAATACTTATCCACCAAAGTGTATAGGTCCTTTTTTATTTTATCTGTGGGGTTTCTTCTTATGGAGGTGTAAGTTATCAGAGAGCATAGTTTTAACTTTCTTCTCATACATTTCTGTATCTAAAACCACCACCCCGCCGCCCTTGTCGGCGGGTTTGATGGTGATAGACTCGTTCTCTTGTAGATTTCTTAAAGCTTCCCTCTCTTTCCTTGTCATATCACCCGTCCCTCTCTTATTCTTTATTTTCCCTTCTCTTTCCCCTCCTTTATTACAAACTTTCTCTAGGTCCTTTAGTACCATTTTGCCAAAAGTCTCTACTGCTGGACCTCTACAGTGTGTGGGGTTAAACTTCGATTTCTTTTTGAATTTATTTTTTTTATCTATATTCTCTATACATCATCACCTTCTTTATGAAAAAACTTCTTTAGGGAAATCTTCCTCAAAAACTTTTGCACGTCCACAAACAGGTCAAACTCTTTTGGCCTATTTGTGGGTGCAAATTTTAACCCCTTTCGTAACACTTTTTCTTCTACCTCTGTAAGTACATATGAACTTAAATTGTAGATCTTAGTGTCTTTTAACTGTTCTTCTCCTTCTTCTATCACAAGGGATTGTTCCACATTACTCTCATAATGCTTTAATCTTTTCTCTCTTTTCTCTCTCCTCTTCACATTATCTTTCTCTTTCTTCTTTTTCCCTCCTCCCCTTTTCCCTCTGTTTTTTCTCTGACCAAATCTTACCACTTCCTGAACCTCACATTCGGAGACCGGCGACTGTCTCAAAAATTCCCATTATTTCTTTCTGAAAAAATTCCATCCTCCCCTTTTCTCCAATTTTCTCTTTCACGTTTATTTCTCATCTGAGGTTCAAACCTGTTTTTTACAGGTATCTCAAATCTTTGGGGATGGTAATGTAATACCCTGGAACTGCAAGCACAAATCAACTGTGGCACTACAGGTGCCAGCATGGCTGTGTAATATAGAACAGAGCCAGCAGCCTACAGCTTGCAGCACAGAAGGAGTTAACAGCCCAGCTCACAGCAATACAGATCAGTCTGCAAAATGCAAAGGGCATGACTCACCCATTTGCAGACTCAGAGCGGGAAACTGAGAGCGGGAAATTCAGAGCGGGAGATCCCAGATGGAATGTGTCCCTGGGAATGCTAGGTTATAAAAAGGTTGTCCTGCAGTGAGAGAGCACACAACCTCAACTACAGCAGAGAGCAGACAGACAGTGAGGAGAAGCACGTGTATTAGCTAGCAGAAGTGTGGTGGATTAGCTAGAAAGATGTAGCCCCAGTGAGGGCTCCCCACATGTTTTGGTGGGGAGTGATGCCAGCCACTGCAAGGCACTTGACAGAGGGAGACATCGCAGTGTGAGAGCAGCAGTATTCAGAATGCAGTGAAAGGGTGATGCCAGGAGAAAAGTGTGCTAAAGGTCTGAGTCTCGAGAGGTATCTGGGTGAAGTGGTCGGAAGCCACGCGGCGTGATTAAAAGCCCCCATGGAAAAGAATCTCGAGAGGTATATGGGTGAAGTGGTCGGAAAGCCACGCGGCGTGATTAGAAGCCCCCCATGGAAAAGAATCCTCGCTAAGTAAGAGAGAGAGATGGCAACCTGATGTGTAGCACTACTGGTCACAGAATGCCATGGTACGTACTGATGTTCGCCATATATATGCCGCTGCGACTAAGTGATGCGCTGGAGGAGGTGCCCTGATATGGGATCCACTGTAACTGTTATGCTTTGTGCTGGAGGAGTGTTCACAAGTTATCCCTGCAATATCCCTGTTTGATGTTAAAATAAACTTTATGCTGTTTTTCTGAGATGGCCTGGCGCCCAATTCTTTATGCGCTGCACCGACACCTGTAGTCCACACCAACAATGCACTTGTAATTAAACACCTGATTATTCAGGGCGCCCTCTGGTATCCGTGCCTGAACCCATGACCAGCCGGGGCAGAGTAAGTGAGATGCACTATACACAGTGACTGCAGATTTTGCATACCTAGTACCAGTGGGATGTTACATTTGGCGCCCATCGTGGGGCTCTAAGGGCAATATTTGTGGAGGTGGAACTCATGTCACAGGACATCGGGACTATGTAGTGCACCCGGTCGGAGCAACACCCTTGGGGGCACTGTGTTTGGCCATTTCTGAGTGTCCGGAAGCACCAAGGATCGCAAGGGGAATGGAGTCCCCTATATATTTTCTAAAATGTTGAAGAAACTTGTTTATTGGGAGGGGCCCACGAGAGCCACCTGTCTCTTTTGACCCAGGCGGGGGGAGACATGGGCAGGCAAGGGCAGGTTCTCTGTGTTTGGCGCAATTGCCACAAGATGTCTGGAACATTTTACTATCACATGTGACTCTGGACTGTAATTAATTTGAAAACCGCAACTGAATATGTGATTTGTATGTAATGTGATGTTTGACATGCCATGTTTTCCTGCATATGTGATTGTTGTTTTTTTGTCACATGTACTGTCATTATATGTTATGTTGTTGAAAACTGCTGTTGCGTGAGGACACGCAAGATTTTAGCAGGGGTGTATGTAATACCCTGGAACTGCAAGCACAAATCAACTGTGGCATTACAGGTGCCAGCATGGCTGTGTAATATAGAACAGAGCCAGCAGCGTACAGCTTGCAGCACAGAAGGAGTTAACAGCCCAGCTCACAGCAATACAGATCAGTCTGCAAAATGCAAAGGGCATGACTCACCCATTTGCAGACTCAGAGCGGGAAACTGAGAGCGGGAAATTCAGAGCGGGAGATCCAGATGGAATGTGTCCCTGGGAATGCAAGGTTATAAAAAGGTTGTCCTGCAGTGAGAGAGCACACAACCTCAACTACAGCAGAGAGCAGACAGACAGTGAGGAGACAGTGAGGAGAAGCACGTGTATTAGCTAGCAGAAGTGTGGTGGATTAGCTAGAAAGATGTAGCCCCAGTGAGGGCTCCCCACATGTTTTGGTGGGGAGTGATGCCAGCCACAGCAAGGCACTTGACAGAGGGAGACATCGCAGTGTGAGAGCAGCAGTATTCAGAATGCAGTGAAAGGGTGATGCCAGGAGAAAAGTGTGCTAAAGGTCTGAGTCTCGAGAGGTATCTGGGTGAAGTGGTCGGAAAGCCACGCGGCGTGATTAGAAGCCCCCCATGGAAAAGAATCCTCGCTAAGTAAGTGTTACGCACACCAGTGCTAACAGGAGTATACCGATGTATGAACAGAGAGGGAAGCGAAGCAAACAAACTCACAGACAGTATAACATAACATACACAGGAGGTGATGGAATAACTAATAAACACAAAGTGAACGGAGAAGCCCAAAGGCTCAGGAATTGGGTGTCTTCCTAGTGTCAGGAATGCTCAGATGGAATAGAGCGGACAATGAAGCGATGTGTAGTGATTTAACATGTGGAGCACCTGAAATGATGTTGCTAAGAGCAACAGAAAAAACCCCAAAGGGTTACCAACGGGTGTGGGAATAAACTCCTTGGTCAGAGATAGAAATATAGACACAAGGAGAGTATCCACAATCCTAACCCCCACTTGCAGGGCACAGGTTCAGCTTACTGCCACTAAACTGACACCTGGACGCCCTGCACAGTGAGGGAGGATTAAGCAAGCAGGTCTGAGAGTACAGCCGCAAACCTGCTGGGTTCACAGAATAGCAAAAGAACCCCAGCAGGTCAAACAACTGACTCCAGTCTTACTGCTAGGTCCGGATTGGCAGAATGAAGTACCGAATCCCAAGGCCTATTCGCAGTAAGCAACAAGTAAATACAAAGTCACACAGTACTAGCTAACTCTCTGGAACTGACTAACAAACAAAGATTCAGCAGCATTTGCCTAGCCTGAGAGGATGGTTTATATAGCAGGTGCTGTCCACGCCCCACTCAGACCTCACAGACTGTGAGCACAAAACCAGCGCCGGATTCCCTGCCGTGCACAGAGCCTGTAACCACTACACAGTAAAAACCCGGACCGGAGTATCAGCTGCGCTCAGGTTACTTCGCTAACACTTGCCTCCCGGTTGCCATGGCAACGTGGCAGCACAGAGCAGGAGATCCTAACAGTACCCCCCCCTCTGACGAGGGGTCAAAGAACCCCTACCACCGGGTTTATCGGGGAACTGCGAGAAGAAAGAGCGTATCAGTCTGGGGGCATGAAGATCACAACTGCGCACCCACGACCGCTCCTCCGGGCCATACCCCTTCCAGTGCACCAAAAATGACAGCCGACCCCGAACCATCTTGGAGTCAAGAACCCTTTCAACCACAAACTCCCTCTGACCCCGTATCAGAAGAGGAGAAGGTCTTCCACTGGAAGAAGGATTACTAACCGCCAGTTTTAAAAGGGAACAATTAAATGTTTTATTGATACCCAATGAACGGGGCAGATCTAACTGAAATGCCACCGGATTGATAACCCTGGTGATCTTATAAGGGCCGATGAACCGGGGGCCAAGCTTATGAGATGGCTGTCTCAACTTCAAATTCTTGGTGGACAACCAGACGAAGTCTCCTAATTTGAAGCTGCAGGGTCTTCTCCGCTTATCAAAAACCCTTTTGGTCACTAATGACACAGACACAAGGGCTTTCTTCACTTTCCTCCAAATACCCCTAAGGACCGAAACAACAGAGGAACCACCAGACATGGAATCCAGGGGTCAAAAGAATTGGCCTTAGGATGATGCCCATACACACAAAGGAAGGGAGAGATCCCTGTAGCAGAGTGAGCCGCGTTGTTATAGGCAAACTCCGCCATGGACAGATGAGCAACCCAGTCAGTATGACACTTGGAGACATAACACCTGAGGAACTGCTCCAAGGACTGGTTCACCCTCTCAGTCTGCCCATTAGACTGTGGATGGTAGCCTGACGACAAGCTCACAGAAATCTGGAGATCAGAACAAAATGCCCTCCAGAATTTGGCCACAAACTGGGATCCACGGTCAGAGACCACATCAAGTGGCAACCCGTGGAGGCGCACAACATGCTGCATAAATAACTCAGACAGGCGTCTGGCCGATGGCAACCCAACCAGTGGAACGAAATGCGCCATCTTCGAAAACCTGTCAACGACAACCCAAATGGCTGTCATCCCCGAGGATTTGGGCAAGTCCACCACAAAATCCATGGAAATGTGGGTCCATGGCTTAGACGGAATAGAGAGTGGATGTAATGGGCCGACAGGAACCCCTCTAGGAGTTTTATTTCGGGCACAAACGTCACATGCCCGAACCCACTGATCCACATCCCTAGCCACCGAGGGCCACCACACCGCCCTAGACAGCAACTCCCGAGTTCTGGCAATACCCGGATGCCCTGCCGACCTCTTGGCATGGAATTCCAGGAACACTCGCTGTCTTAACCTAGGAGGCACAAACGAGACCTACCGGGAGGTCTGGAAGAGCCTGCTCCTGTGCTCTAAGGACTAATGACAAGAGGTCCTGGGTAATGCCCACTTTAATACATGATGGGGACACAATGGGCAATGGCTCCTCGGTGGTCTCTTGAACTGGAGCAAAACTCCGCGAGAGCGCATCAGCCTTGATGTTTTTTGACCCAGGGCGATATGTTATCAAAAAATTAAAGCGAGCAAAAAACAAAGCCCATCGTGCCTGCCTGGCATTGAGCTGCTTCGCTGACTCTAAATATGCCAGATTCTTATGGTCGGTGAGAATTGAGACCACAAACTTAGCCCCCTCAAGCCAGTGTCTCCACTCCCCGAGTGCATCCTTTATAGCCAACAATTCCCGGTTACCCACATCATAATTCATCTCAGCAGACGAAAATTTACGGGAAAAGTAAGCACAGGGATGAAGGCGATTATCAGACACCCCCATCTGAGAGAGCACTGCCCCAATACCTATCTCAGAGGCATCCACTTCTACCACAAAAGGACGCTCTGGATCTGGGTGTCGCAGCACCTTGGCCGAGACAAATGCCCTTTTGAGACGGGCAAAGGCCGCTTTGGCCTCACAAGACCAGTGAGCAACATCCGCCCCTTTCTTAGTGAGTGCCACCAAGGGGGCCACTATAGACGAAAATCCAGCGATAAACCGTCTATAAAAATTCGCAAAGCCCAGAAAACGCTGAAGCGCCTTCAAACTAGTGGGCTGCACCCAATCCAGGACTGCCTGTACCTTAGAACCCTCCATTTGGAAACCTTCTGAGGAGATAATATACCCTAGAAATGCGATTTGCTGGACTTCAAACTCGCACTTCTCCAGCTTCGCCCCAAGCTGGTGGTCTCTGAGTTTCTGGAGGACTAAGCGTACATGCTTCCGATGTTCCTCCAGGGAATGAGAGAAGATTAGGATGTCATCTAGATAAACAACTTAGAATCTATCCAAATATTCCCTGAGCACATCGTTCATGAATTCCTGGAAGACTGCCGGGGCATTAGAGAGCCCAAAAGACATCACCAAATATTCATAATGCCCTGAGTGGGTATTAAAGGCAGTCTTCCATTCATCCCCCTCTCTTATTCGGATTAGATTGTAAGCACCGCGTAGGTCAATCTTAGAAAAAATGGTGGCAGTACGAAGCTGGTCAAACAAAACCGAAATGAGAGGCAGTGGGTACGAGTTTTTAATCGTGATACGGTTCAATTCCCTGAAGTCGATGCAGGGTCCCAACGAACCGTCCTTTTTACCCACGAAAAAGAACCCCAACCCAACTGGGGACTGTGAGGGTCTGATAAATCCCTTAGCCAAGTTCTCCTGAATGTACTCTGCCATAGCCTGAGTCTCAGGACGTGACAGGGAGTACAACCTGCTCTTGGGAAGCTTAGCATCCGGCAACAAATCAATGGCACAGTCATAGGGGCGATGGGGAGGTAGTACCTCCGCAACTTTTTTGGAGAACACATCCGCAAAATCTGCATAACATCCTGGCAATCCTGGCAAACTTAGCTGCGAGAGCCTGACTGGAAGGCTCAAGCAACTCCTGAAACAATCACTACCCCAACTAAGAATCTCCCCAGAGACCCAGTCAAATTGAGGGTTATGGGCCCTTAACCAGGGTAACCCCAAAACCAATGGGGCAAAAGAACATACAGTCACATAAAAAGACAATTTTTCAGAGTGTGTGGCTCCAATAAACAAAGGAATTTGGCTGGTGCAGGAGGTAATTTTACCCTGGGACAATGGTTCCCCGTTTAACCCACAGATCTCAATCTCTGATGCCAAAGGTACTGAGGGAACAGAGTGTTCCAGGGCGAATTGACGGTCCATGAAAACCCCATCGGCCCCACTGTCAACAAAGGCCTCAGTCTTGACAGTTTGACCGAGGATCTCCAAAGTCACCGGAATGAGAAAAGTCTTTTTAGGAAATTCTGACTTCTGGCCTGACAGGATATTTCCCATCACCCTCAGGCCCTGAAGTTTTCCGTTTTTTCTGGGCATGATACTACAACATGACCTTTATTCCCACAGTACAAACACAAACCCTGCTGTCTCCTCCGCGTCTTCTCACGCGAGGAGAGGCGGGTAGCCCCAATCTGCATAGGCTCCTCGGAATATTCCTCAGAGTCTGAGGTTCCCTTGGGAAAAAAGGAAACTGCCGTCTCCCTTTCAAGCCTACACTCTCTCAGCCGTCTGTCCACCCGGATGGATAACTGCATGAGCTGATCTAAGCTATCAGGCGAGGGATATTGTACCAGTTGGTACTTTATCTGGTCAGAAAGGCCCCTTCGGTACTGGTTTCTCAGGGCTGGGTCATTCCACTGGGTATCATGAGCCAACCTCCGAAACTCGGTACTATAAACCTCAGCTGGCCGTCGCCCTTGCTTAAGAACCGTAATCTGAACCTCGGCTGAAGCCATCTTGTCAGGGTCATCATACAAAATGCCCAGTGCCGTAAAAAAAGCATCAACACATTTAAGCGACGGACAGTCAGGCTGTAACCCATATGCCCAGACCTGTGGGTCTCCTTGTAGCAAGGAAATCACCATGCCCACCCGCTGAATCTCTGACCCAGAAGACTGGGGCCTAAGCCTGAAATATAGCTTACAGCTCTCCTTGAAACAAAAGAACTGCGAGCGATCTCCAGAAAAACGATCCGGGAGATTTACTTTCGGCTCCTTAACCCCTGAACTTGCCGCTGCTGCTGCGGGAGCTCCGCTAGCGGCCTGCGGGGTGTTCATTTTAATGGACATCTCATTAAATTGTCGAGTCAGGACCTGCACCTGATCGACCACCTGTTGCAAAGTATTTTGAGGGGTATGCTCCATATTCCCACAAAATTTCAACAGGAGTAAGGCTGCTGAATATGTTACGCACACCAGTGCTAACAGGAGTATACCGGTGTATGAACAGAGAGGGAAGCGAAGCAAACGAACTCACAGACAGTATAACATAACATACACAGGAGGTGATGGAATAACTAATAAACACAAAGTGAATGGAGAAGCCCAAAGGCTCAGGAATTGGGTGTCTCCCTAGTGTCAGGAATGCTCAGATGGAATAGAGCGGACAATGAAGCGATGTGTAGTGATTTAACATGTGGAGCACCTGAAATGATGTTGCTAAGAGCAACAGAAAAAACCCCAAAGGGTTACCAACGGGTGTGGGAATAAACTCCTTGGTCAGAGATAGAAATATAGACACAAGGAGAGTATCCACAATCCTAACCCCCACTTGCAGGGCACAGGTTCAGCTTACTGCCACTAAACTGACACCTGGACGCCCTGCACAGTGAGGGAGGATTAAGCAAGCAGGTCTGAGAGTACAGCCGCAAACCTGCTGGGTTCACAGAATAGCAAAAGAACCCCAGCAGGTCAAACAACTGACTCCAGTCTTACTGCTAGGTCCGGATTGGCAGAATGAAGTACCGAATCCCAAGGCCTATTCGCAGTAAGCAACAAGTAAATACAAAGTCACACAGTACTAGCTAACTCTCTGGAACTGACTAACAAACAAAGATTCAGCAGCATTTGCCTAGCCTGAGAGGATGGTTTATATAGCAGGTGCTGTCCACGCCCCACTCAGACCTCACAGACTGTGAGCACAAAACCAGCGCCGGATTCCCTGCCGTGCACAGAGCCTGTAACCACTACACAGTAAAAACCCGGACCGGAGTATCAGCTGTGCTCAGGTTACTTCGCTAACACTTACCTCCCGGTTGCCATGGCGACGTGGCAGCACAGAGCAGGAGATCCTAACAGTAAGAGAGAGAGATGGCAACCTGATGTGTAGCACTACTGGTCACAGAATGCCCTGGTACGTACTGATGTTCGCCATATATATGCCGCTGCGACTAAGTGATGCGCTGGAGGAGGTGCCCTGATATGGGATCCACTGTAACTGTTATGCTTTGTGCTGGAGGAATGTTCACAAGTTATCCCTGCAATATCCCTGTTTGATGTTAAAATAAACTTTATGCTGTTTTTCTGAGATGGCCTGGCGCCCAATTCTTTATGCGCTGCACCGACACCTGTAGTCCACACCCACAATGCACTTGTAATTAAACACCTGATTATTCAGGGCGCCCTCTGGTATCCGTGCCTGAACCCATGACCAGCCGGGGCAGAGTAAGTGAGATGCACTATACACAGTGACTGCAGATTTTGCATACCTAGTACCAGTGGGGTGTTACATTTGGCGCCCATCGTGGGGCTCTAAGGGCAATATTTGTGGAGGTGGAACTCATGTCACAGGACATCGGGACTATGCAGTGCACCCGGTCGGAGCAACACCCTTGGGGGCACTGTGTTTGGCCATTTCTGAGTGTCCGGAAGCACCAAGGATCGCAAGGGGAATGGAGTCCCCTATATATTTTCTAAAATGTTGAAGAAACTTGTTTATTGGGAGGGGCCCACGAGAGCCACCTGTCTCTTTTGACCCAGGCGGGGGGAGACATGGGCAGGCAAGGGCAGGTTCTCTGTGTTTGGCGCAATTACCACAAGATGTCTGGAACATTTTACTATCACATGTGACTCTGGACTGTAATTAATTTGAAAACCGCAACTGAATATGTGATTTGTATGTAATGTGATGTTTGACATGCCATGTTTTCCTGCATATGTGATTGTTGTTTTTTTGTCACATGTACTGTCATTATATGTTATGTTGTTGAAAACTGCTGTTGCGTGAGGACACGCAAGATTTTAGCAGGGGTGTATGTAATACCCTGGAACTGCAAGCACAAATCAACTGTGGCATTACAGGTGCCAGCATGGCTGTGTAATATAGAACAGAGCCAGCAGCCTACAGCTTGCAGCACAGAAGGAGTTAACAGCCCAGCTCACAGCAATACAGATCAGTCTGCAAAATGCAGAGGGCATGACTCACCGATTTGCAGACTCAGAGCGGGAAACTGAGAGCGGGAAATTCAGAACGGGAGATCCAGATGGAATGTGTCCCTGGGAATGCAAGGTTATAAAAAGGTTGTCCTGCAGTGAGAGAGCACACAACCTCAACTACAGCAGAGAGCAGACAGACAGTGAGGAGACAGTGAGGAGAAGCACGTGTATTAGCTAGCAGAAGTGTGGTGGATTAGCTAGAAAGATGTAGCCCCAGTGAGGGCTCCCCACATGTTTTGGTGGGGAGTGATGCCAGCCACTGCAAGGCACTTGACAGAGGGAGACATCGCAGTGTGAGAGCAGCAGTATTCAGAATGCAGTGAAAGGGTGATGCCAGGAGAAAAGTGTGCTAAAGGTCTGAGTCTCGAGAGGTATCTGGGTGAAGTGGTCGGAAGCCACACGGCGTGATTAAAAGCCCCCATGGAAAAGAATCTCGAGAGGTATCTGGGTGAAGTGGTCGGAAAGCCACGCGGCATGATTAGAAGCCCCCCATGGAAAAGAATCCTCGCTAAGTAAGTGTTACGCACACCAGTGCTAACAGGAGTATACCGGTGTATGAACAGAGAGGGAAGCGAAGCAAACGAACTCACAGACAGTATAACATAACATACACAGGAGGTGATGGAATAACTAATAAACACAAAGTGAACGGAGAAGCCCAAAGGCTCAGGAATTGGGTGTCTCCCTAGTGTCAGGAATGCTCAGATAGAATAGAGCGGACAATGAAGCGATGTGTAGTGATTTAACATGTGGAGCACCTGAAATGATGTTGCTAAGAGCAACAGAAGAAACCCCAAAGGGTTACCAACGGGTGTGGGAATAAACTCCTTGGTCAGAGATAGAAATATAGACACAAGGAGAGTATCCACAATCCTAACCCCCACTTGCAGGGCACAGGTTCAGCTTACTGCCACTAAACTGACACCTGGACGCCCTGCACAGTGAGGGAGGATTAAGCAAGCAGGTCTGAGAGTACAGCCGCAAACCTGCTGGGTTCACAGAATAGCAAAAGAACCCCAGCAGGTCAAACAACTGACTCCAGTCTTACTGCTAGGTCCGGATTGGCAGAATGAAGTACCGAATCCCAAGGCCTATTCGCAGTAAGCAACAAGTAAATACAAAGTCACACAGTACTAGCTAACTCTCTGGAACTGACTAACAAACAAAGATTCAGCAGCATTTGCCTAGCCTGAGAGGATGGTTTATATAGCAGGTGCTGTCCACGCCCCACTCAGACCTCACAGACTGTGAGCACAAAACCAGCGCCGGATTCCCTGCCGTGCACAGAGCCTGTAACCACTACACAGTAAAAACCCGGACCGGAGTATCAGCTGCGCTCAGGTTACTTCGCTAACACTTGCCTCCCGGTTGCCATGGCGACGTGGCAGCACAGAGCAGGAGATCCTAACAGTACCCCCCCCTCTGACGAGGGGTCAAAGAACCCCTACCACCGGGTTTATCGGGGAACTGCGAGAAGAAAGAGCGTATCAGTCTGGGGGCATGAAGATCACAACTGCGCACCCACGACCGCTCCTCCGGGCCATACCCCTTCCAGTGCACCAAAAATGACAGCCGACCCCGAACCATCTTGGAGTCAAGAACCCTTTCAACCACAAACTCCCTCTGACCCCGTATCAGAAGAGGAGAAGGTCTTCCACTGGAAGAAGGATTACTAACCGCCAGTTTTAAAAGGGAACAATTAAATGTTTTATTGATGCCCAATGAACGGGGCAGATCTAACTGAAATGCCACCGGATTGATAACCCTGGTGATCTTATAAGGGCCGATGAACCGGGGGCCAAGCTTATGAGATGGCTGTCTCAACTTCAAATTCTTGGTGTACAACCAGACGAAGTCTCCTAATTTGAAGCTGCAGGGTCTTCTCCGCTTATCAAAAACCCTTTTGGTCACTAATGACACAGACACAAGGGCTTTCTTCACTTTCCTCCAAATACCCCTAAGGACCGAAACAACAGAGGAACCACCAGACGTGGAATCCAGGGGGTCAAAAGAATTGGCTTTAGGATGATGCCCATACACACAAAGGAAGGGAGAGATCCCTGTAGCAGAGTGAGCCGCGTTGTTATAGGCAAACTCCGCCATGGACAGATGAGCAACCCAGTCAGTATGACACTTGGAGACATAACACCTGAGGAACTACTCCAAGGACTGGTTCACCCTCTCAGTCTGCCCATTAGACTGTGGATGGTAGCCTGACGACAAGCTCACAGAAATCTGGAGATCAGAACAAAATGCCCTCCAGAATTTGGCCACAAACTGGGATCCACGGTCAGAGACCACATCAAGTGGCAACCCATGGAGGCGCACAACATGCTGCATAAATAACTCAGACAGGCGTCTGGCCGATGGCAACCCAACCAGTGGAACGAAATGCGCCATCTTCGAAAACCTGTCAACGACAACCCAAATGGCTGTCATCCCCGAGGATTTGGGCAAGTCCACCACAAAATCCATGGAAATGTGGGTCCATGGCTTAGACGGAATAGAGAGTGGATGTAATGGGCCGACAGGAACCCCTCTAGGAGTTTTATTTCGGGCACAAACGTCACATGCCCGAACCCACTGATCCACATCCCTAGCCACCGAGGGCCACCACACCGCCCTAGACAGCAACTCCCGAGTTCTGGCAATACCCGGATGCCCTGCCGACCTCTTGGCATGGAATTCCAGGAACACTCGCTGTCTTAACCTAGGAGGCACAAACAAGAGACCTACCGGGAGGTCTGGAAGAGCCTGCTCCTGTGCTCTAAGGACTAATGACAAGAGGTCCTGGGTAATGCCCACTTTAATACATGATGGGGACACAATGGGCAATGGCTCCTCGGTGGTCTCTTGAACTGGAGCAAAACTCCGCGAGAGCGCATCAGCCTTGATGTTTTTTGACCCAGGGCGATATGTTATCAAAAAATTAAAGCGAGCAAAAAACAAAGCCCATCGTGCCTGCCTGGCATTGAGCTGCTTCGCTGACTCTAAATATGCCAGATTCTTATGGTCGGTGAGAATTGAGACCACAAACTTAGCCCCCTCAAGCCAGTGTCTCCACTCCCCGAGTGCATCCTTTATAGCCAACAATTCCCGGTTACCCACATCATAATTCATCTCAGCAGACGAAAATTTACGGGAAAAGTAAGCACAGGGATGAAGGCGATTATCAGACACCCCCATCTGAGAGAGCACTGCCCCAATACCTATCTCAGAGGCATCCACTTCTACCACAAAAGGACGCTCTGGATCTGGGTGTCGCAGCACCTTGGCCGAGACAAATGCCCTTTTGAGACGGGCAAAGGCCGCTTTGGCCTCACAAGACCAGTGAGCAACATCCGCCCCTTTCTTAGTGAGTGCCACCAAGGGGGCCACTATAGACGAAAATCCAGCGATAAACCGTCTATAAAAATTTGCAAAGCCCAGAAAACGCTGAAGCGCCTTCAAACTAGTGGGCTGCACCCAATCCAGGACTGCCTGTACCTTAGAACCCTCCATTTGGAAACCTTCTGAGGAGATAATATACCCTAGAAATGCGATTTGCTGGACTTCAAACTCGCACTTCTCCAGCTTCGCCCCAAGCTGGTGGTCTCTGAGTTTCTGGAGGACTAAGCGTACATGCTTCCGATGTTCCTCCAGGGAATGAGAGAAGATTAGGATGTCATCTAGATAAACAACTTAGAATCTATCCAAATATTCCCTGAGCACATCGTTCATGAATTCCTGGAAGACTGCCGGGGCATTAGAGAGCCCAAAAGACATCACCAAATATTCATAATGCCCTGAGTGGGTATTAAAGGCAGTCTTCCATTCATCCCCCTCTCTTATTCGGATTAGATTGTAAGCACCGCGTAGGTCAATCTTAGAAAAAATGGTGGCAGTATGAAGCTGGTCAAACAAAACCGAAATGAGAGGCAGTGGGTACGAGTTTTTAATCGTGACACGGTTCAATTCCCTGAAGTCGATGCAGGGTCGCAACGAACCGTCCTTTTTACCCATGAAAAAGAACCCCGACCCAACTGGGGACTGTGAGGGTCTGATAAATCCCTTAGCCAAGTTCTCCTGAATGTACTCTGCCATAGCCTGAGTCTCAGGACGTGACAGGGAGTACAACCTGCTCTTGGGAAGCTTAGCATCCGGCAACAAATCAATGGCACAGTCATAGGGGCGATGGGGAGGTAGTACCTCCGCAACTTTTTTGGAGAACACATCCGCAAAATCTGCATAACATCCTGGCAATCCTGGCAAACTTAGCTGCGAGAGCCTGACTGGAAGGCTCAAGCAACTCCTGAAACAATCACTACCCCAACTAAGAATCTCCCCAGAGACCCAGTCAAATTGAGGGTTATGGGCCCTTAACCAGGGTAACCCCAAAACCAATGGGGCAAAAGAACATACAGTCACATAAAAAGACAATTTTTCAGAGTGTGTGGCTCCACTAAACAAAGGAATTTGGCTGGTGCAGGAGGTAATTTTACCCTGGGACAATGGTTCCCCGTTTAACCCACAGATCTCAATCTCTGATGCCAAAGGTACTGAGGGAACAGAGTGTTCCAGGGCGAATTGACGGTCCATGAAAACCCCATCGGCCCCACTGTCAACAAAGGCCTCAGTCTTGACAGTTTGACCGAGGATCTCCAAAGTCACCGGAATGAGAAAAGTCTTTTTAGGAAATTCTGACTTCTGGCCTGACAGGATATTTCCCATCACCCTCAGGCCCTGAAGTTTTCCGTTTTTTCTGGGCATGATACTACAACATGACCTTTATTCCCACAGTACAAACACAAACCCTGCTGTCTCCTCCGCGTCTTCTCACGCGAGGAGAGGCGGGTAGCCCCAATCTGCATAGGCTCCTCGGAATATTCCTCAGAGTCTGAGGTTCCCTTGGGAAAAAAGGAAACTGCGGTCTCCCTTTCAAGCCTACGCTCTCTCAGCCGTCTATCCACCCGGATGGATAACTGCATGAGCTGATCTAAGCTATCAGGCGAGGGATATTGTACCAGTTGGTACTTTATCTGGTCAGAAAGGCCCCTTCGGTACTGGTTTCTCAGGGCTGGGTCATTCCACTGGGTATCATGAGCCAACCTCCGAAACTCCGTACTATAAACCTCAGCTGGCCGTCGCCCTTGCTTAAGAACCGTAATCTGAACCTCGGCTGAAGCCATCTTGTCAGGGTCATCATACAAAATGCCCAGTGCCGTAAAAAAAGCATCAACACATTTAAGCGACGGACAGTCAGGCTGTAACCCATATGCCCAGACCTGTGGGTCTCCTTGTAGCAAGGAAATCACCATGCCCACCCGCTGAATCTCCGACCCAGAAGACTGGGGCCTAAGCCTGAAATATAGCTTACAGCTCTCCTTGAAACAAAAGAACTGCGAGCGATCTCCAGAAAAACGATCCGGGAGATTTACTTTCGGCTCCTTAACCCCTGAACTTGCCGCTGCTGCTGCGGGAGCTCCACTAGCGGCCTGCGGGGTGTTCATTTTAATGGACATCTCATTAAATTGTCGAGTCAGGACCTGCACCTGATCGACCACCTGTTGCAAAGTATTTTGAGGGGTATGCTCCATATTCCCACAAAATTTCAACAGGAGTAAGGCTGCTGAATATGTTACGCACACCAGTGCTAACAGGAGTATACCGGTGTATGAACAGAGAGGGAAGCGAAGCAAACGAACTCACAGACAGTATAACATAACATACACAGGAGGTGATGGAATAACTAATAAACACACAGGAGGTGATGGAATAACTAATAAACACAAAGTGAATGGAGAAGCCCAAAGGCTCAGGAATTGGGTGTCTCCCTAGTGTCAGGAATGCTCAGATGGAATAGAGCGGACAATGAAGCGATGTGTAGTGATTTAACATGTGGAGCACCTGAAATGATGTTGCTAAGAGCAACAGAAAAAACCCCAAAGGGTTACCAACGGGTGTGGGAATAAACTCCTTGGTCAGAGATAGAAATATAGACACAAGGAGAGTATCCACAATCCTAACCCCCACTTGCAGGGCACAGGTTCAGCTTACTGCCACTAAACTGACACCTGGACGCCCTGCACAGTGAGGGAGGATTAAGCAAGCAGGTCTGAGAGTACAGCCGCAAACCTGCTGGGTTCACAGAATAGCAAAAGAACCCCAGCAGGTCAAACAACTGACTCCAGTCTTACTGCTAGGTCCGGATTGGCAGAATGAAGTACCGAATCCCAAGGCCTATTCGCAGTAAGCAACAAGTAAATACAAAGTCACACAGTACTAGCTAACTCTCTGGAACTGACTAACAAACAAAGATTCAGCAGCATTTGCCTAGCCTGAGAGGATGGTTTATATAGCAGGTGCTGTCCACGCCCCACTCAGACCTCACAGACTGTGAGCACAAAACCAGCGCCGGATTCCCTGCCGTGCACAGAGCCTGTAACCACTACACAGTAAAAACCCGGACCGGAGTATCAGCTGTGCTCAGGTTACTTCGCTAACACTTACCTCCCGGTTGCCATGGCGACGTGGCAGCACAGAGCAGGAGATCCTAACAGTAAGAGAGAGAGATGGCAACCTGATGTGTAGCACTACTGGTCACAGAATGCCCTGGTACGTACTGATGTTCGCCATATATATGCCGCTGCGACTAAGTGATGCGCTGGAGGAGGTGCCCTGATATGGGATCCACTGTAACTGTTATGCTTTGTGCTGGAGGAATGTTCACAAGTTATCCCTGCAATATCCCTGTTTGATGTTAAAATAAACTTTATGCTGTTTTTCTGAGATGGCCTGGCGCCCAATTCTTTATGCGCTGCACCGACACCTGTAGTCCACACCCACAATGCACTTGTAATTAAACACCTGATTATTCAGGGCGCCCTCTGGTATCCGTGCCTGAACCCATGACCAGCCGGGGCAGAGTAAGTGAGATGCACTATACACAGTGACTGCAGATTTTGCATACCTAGTACCAGTGGGGTGTTACATTTGGCGCCCATCGTGGGGCTCTAAGGGCAATATTTGTGGAGGTGGAACTCATGTCACAGGACATCGGGACTATGCAGTGCACCCGGTCGGAGCAACACCCTTGGGGGCACTGTGTTTGGCCATTTCTGAGTGTCCGGAAGCACCAAGGATCGCAAGGGGAATGGAGTCCCCTATATATTTTCTAAAATGTTGAAGAAACTTGTTTATTGGGAGGGGCCCACGAGAGCCACCTGTCTCTTTTGACCCAGGCGGGGGGAGACATGGGCAGGCAAGGGCAGGTTCTCTGTGTTTGGCGCAATTACCACAAGATGTCTGGAACATTTTACTATCACATGTGACTCTGGACTGTAATTAATTTGAAAACCGCAACTGAATATGTGATTTGTATGTAATGTGATGTTTGACATGCCATGTTTTCCTGCATATGTGATTGTTGTTTTTTTGTCACATGTACTGTCATTATATGTTATGTTGTTGAAAACTGCTGTTGCGTGAGGACACGCAAGATTTTAGCAGGGGTGTATGTAATACCCTGGAACTGCAAGCACAAATCAACTGTGGCATTACAGGTGCCAGCATGGCTGTGTAATATAGAACAGAGCCAGCAGCCTACAGCTTGCAGCACAGAAGGAGTTAACAGCCCAGCTCACAGCAATACAGATCAGTCTGCAAAATGCAGAGGGCATGACTCACCGATTTGCAGACTCAGAGCGGGAAACTGAGAGCGGGAAATTCAGAACGGGAGATCCAGATGGAATGTGTCCCTGGGAATGCAAGGTTATAAAAAGGTTGTCCTGCAGTGAGAGAGCACACAACCTCAACTACAGCAGAGAGCAGACAGACAGTGAGGAGACAGTGAGGAGAAGCACGTGTATTAGCTAGCAGAAGTGTGGTGGATTAGCTAGAAAGATGTAGCCCCAGTGAGGGCTCCCCACATGTTTTGGTGGGGAGTGATGCCAGCCACTGCAAGGCACTTGACAGAGGGAGACATCGCAGTGTGAGAGCAGCAGTATTCAGAATGCAGTGAAAGGGTGATGCCAGGAGAAAAGTGTGCTAAAGGTCTGAGTCTCGAGAGGTATCTGGGTGAAGTGGTCGGAAGCCACGCGGCGTGATTAAAAGCCCCCATGGAAAAGAATCTCGAGAGGTATCTGGGTGAAGTGGTCGGAAAGCCAAGCGGCATGATTAGAAGCCCCCCATGGAAAAGAATCCTCGCTAAGTAAGTGTTACGCACACCAGTGCTAACAGGAGTATACCGGTGTATGAACAGAGAGGGAAGCGAAGCAAACGAACTCACAGACAGTATAACATAACATACACAGGAGGTGATGGAATAACTAATAAACACAAAGTGAACGGAGAAGCCCAAAGGCTCAGGAATTGGGTGTCTCCCTAGTGTCAGGAATGCTCAGATAGAATAGAGCGGACAATGAAGCGATGTGTAGTGATTTAACATGTGGAGCACCTGAAATGATGTTGCTAAGAGCAACAGAAGAAACCCCAAAGGGTTACCAACGGGTGTGGGAATAAACTCCTTGGTCAGAGATAGAAATATAGACACAAGGAGAGTATCCACAATCCTAACCCCCACTTGCAGGGCACAGGTTCAGCTTACTGCCACTAAACTGACACCTGGACGCCCTGCACAGTGAGGGAGGATTAAGCAAGCAGGTCTGAGAGTACAGCCGCAAACCTGCTGGGTTCACAGAATAGCAAAAGAACTCCAGCAGGTCAAACAACTGACTCCAGTCTTACTGCTAGGTCCGGATTGGCAGAATGAAGTACCGAATCCCAAGGCCTATTCGCAGTAAGCAACAAGTAAATACAAAGTCACACAGTACTAGCTAACTCTCTGGAACTGACTAACAAACAAAGATTCAGCAGCATTTGCCTAGCCTGAGAGGATGGTTTATATAGCAGGTGCTGTCCACGCCCCACTCAGACCTCACAGACTGTGAGCACAAAACCAGCGCCGGATTCCCTGCCGTGCACAGAGCCTGTAACCACTACACAGTAAAAACCCGGACCGGAGTATCAGCTGCGCTCAGGTTACTTCGCTAACACTTGCCTCCCGGTTGCCATGGCGACGTGGCAGCACAGAGCAGGAGATCCTAACAGTACCCCCCCCCTCTGACGAGGGGTCAAAGAACCCCTACCACCGGGTTTATCGGGGAACTGCGAGAAGAAAGAGCGTATCAGTCTGGGGGCATGAAGATCACAACTGCGCACCCACGACCGCTCCTCCGGGCCATACCCCTGCCAGTGCACCAAAAATGACAGCCGACCCCGAACCATCTTGGAGTCAAGAACCCTTTCAACCACAAACTCCCTCTGACCCCGTATCAGAAGAGGAGAAGGTCTTCCACTGGAAGAAGGATTACTAACCGCCAGTTTTAAAAGGGAACAATTAAATGTTTTATTGATGCCCAATGAACGGGGCAGATCTAACTGAAATGCCACCGGATTGATAACCCTGGTGATCTTATAAGGGCCGATGAACCGGGGGCCAAGCTTATGAGATGGCTGTCTCAACTTCAAATTCTTGGTGTACAACCAGACGAAGTCTCCTAATTTGAAGCTGCAGGGTCTTCTCCGCTTATCAAAAACCCTTTTGGTCACTAATGACACAGACACAAGGGCTTTCTTCACTTTCCTCCAAATACCCCTAAGGACCGAAACAACAGAGGAACCACCAGACGTGGAATCCAGGGGGTCAAAAGAATTGGCTTTAGGATGATGCCCATACACACAAAGGAAGGGAGAGATCCCTGTAGCAGAGTGAGCCGCGTTGTTATAGGCAAACTCCGCCATGGACAGATGAGCAACCCAGTCAGTATGACACTTGGAGACATAACACCTGAGGAACTACTCCAAGGACTGGTTCACCCTCTCAGTCTGCCCATTAGACTGTGGATGGTAGCCTGACGACAAGCTCACAGAAATCTGGAGATCAGAACAAAATGCCCTCCAGAATTTGGCCACAAACTGGGATCCACGGTCAGAGACCACATCAAGTGGCAACCCATGGAGGCGCACAACATGCTGCATAAATAACTCAGACAGGCGTCTGGCCGATGGCAACCCAACCAGTGGAACGAAATGCGCCATCTTCGAAAACCTGTCAACGACAACCCAAATGGCTGTCATCCCCGAGGATTTGGGCAAGTCCACCACAAAATCCATGGAAATGTGGGTCCATGGCTTAGACGGAATAGAGAGTGGATGTAATGGGCCGACAGGAACCCCTCTAGGAGTTTTATTTCGGGCACAAACGTCACATGCCCGAACCCACTGATCCACATCCCTAGCCACCAAGGGCCACCACACCGCCCTAGACAGCAACTCCCGAGTTCTGGCAATACCCGGATGCCCTGCCGACCTCTTGGCATGGAATTCCAGGAACACTCGCTGTCTTAACCTAGGAGGCACAAACAAGAGACCTACCGGGAGGTCTGGAGGAGCCTGCACCTGTGCTCTAAGGACTAATGACAAGAGGTCCTGGGTAATGCCCACTTTACTACATGATGGGGACACAATGGGCAATGGCTCCTCGGTGGTCTCTTGAACTGGAGCAAAACTCCGCGAGAGCGCATCAGCCTTGATGCTTTTTGACCCAGGGCGATATGTTATCAAAAAATTAAAGCGAGCAAAAAACAAAGCCCATCGTGCCTGCCTGGCATTGAGCCGCTTCGCTGACTCTAAATATGCCAGATTCTTATGGTCGGTGAGAATTGAGACCACAAACTTAGCCCCCTCAAGCCAGTGTCTCCACTCCCCGAGTGCATCCTTTATAGCCAACAATTCCCGGTTACCCACATCATAATTCATCTCAGCAGACGAAAATTTACGGGAAAAGTAAGCACAGGGATGAAGGCGATTATCAGACACCCCCATCTGAGAGAGCACTGCCCCAATACCTATCTCAGTGGCATCCACTTCTACCACAAAAGGACGCTCTGGATCTGGGTGTCGCAGCACCTTGGCCGAGACAAATGCCCTTTTGAGACGGGCAAAGGCCGCTTTGGCCTCACAAGACCAGTGAGCAACATCCGCCCCTTTCTTAGTGAGTGCCACCAAGGGGGCCACTATAGACGAAAATCCAGCGATAAACCGTCTATAAAAATTCGCAAAGCCCAGAAAACGCTGAAGCGCCTTCAAACTAGTGGGCTGCACCCAATCCAGGACTGCCTGTACCTTAGAACCCTCCATTTGGAAACCTTCTGAGGAGATAATATACCCTAGAAATGCGATTTGCTGGACTTCAAACTCGCACTTCTCCAGCTTCGCCCCAAGCTGGTGGTCTCTGAGTTTCTGGAGGACTAAGCGTACATGCTTCCGATGTTCCTCCAGGGAATGAGAGAAGATTAGGATGTCATCTAGATAAACAACTTAGAATCTATCCAAATATTCCCTGAGCACATCGTTCATGAATTCCTGGAAGACTGCCGGGGCATTAGAGAGCCCAAAAGACATCACCAAATATTCATAATGCCCTGAGTGGGTATTAAAGGCAGTCTTCCATTCATCCCCCTCTCTTATTCGGATTAGATTGTAAGCACCGCGTAGGTCAATCTTAGAAAAAATGGTGGCAGTATGAAGCTGGTCAAACAAAACCGAAATGAGAGGCAGTGGGTACGAGTTTTTAATCGTGACACGGTTCAATTCCCTGAAGTCGATGCAGGGTCGCAACGAACCGTCCTTTTTACCCATGAAAAAGAACCCCGACCCAACTGGGGACTGTGAGGGTCTGATAAATCCCTTAGCCAAGTTCTCCTGAATGTACTCTGCCATAGCCTGAGTCTCAGGACGTGACAGGGAGTACAACCTGCTCTTGGGAAGCTTAGCATCCGGCAACAAATCAATGGCACAGTCATAGGGGCGATGGGGAGGTAGTACCTCCGCAACTTTTTTGGAGAACACATCCGCAAAATCTGCATAACATCCTGGCAATCCTGGCAAACTTAGCTGCGAGAGCCTGACTGGAAGGCTCAAGCAACTCCTGAAACAATCACTACCCCAACTAAGAATCTCCCCAGAGACCCAGTCAAATTGAGGGTTATGGGCCCTTAACCAGGGTAACCCCAAAACCAATGGGGCAAAAGAACATACAGTCACATAAAAAGACAATTTTTCAGAGTGTGTGGCTCCAATAAACAAAGGAATTTGGCTGGTGCAGGAGGTAATTTTACCCTGGGACAATGGTTCCCCGTTTAACCCACAGATCTCAATCTCTGATGCCAAAGGTACTGAGGGAACAGAGTGTTCCAGGGCGAATTGACGGTCCATGAAAACCCCATCGGCCCCACTGTCAACAAAGGCCTCAGTCTTGACAGTTTGACCGAGGATCTCCAAAGTCACCGGAATGAGAAAAGTCTTTTTAGGAAATTCTGACTTCTGGCCTGACAGGATATTTCCCATCACCCTCAGGCCCTGAAGTTTTCCGGTTTTTCTGGGCATGATACTACAACATGACCTTTATTCCCACAGTACAAACACAAACCCTGCTGTCTCCTCCGCGTCTTCTCACGCGAGGAGAGGCGGGTAGCCCCAATCTGCATAGGCTCCTCGGAATATTCCTCAGAGTCTGAGGTTCCCTTGGGAAAAAAGGAAACTGCGGTCTCCCTTTCAAGCCTACGCTCTCTCAGCCGTCTATCCACCCGGATGGATAACTGCATGAGCTGATCTAAGCTATCAGGCGAGGGATATTGTACCAGTTGGTCCTTTATCTGGTCAGAAAGGCCCCTTCGGTACTGGTTTCTCAGGGCTGGGTCATTCCACTGGGTATCATGAGCCAACCTCCGAAACTCCATACTATAAACCTCAGCTGGCCGTTGCCCTTGCTTAAGAACCGTAATCTGAACCTCGGCTGAAGCCATCTTGTCAGGGTCATCATACAAAATGCCCAGTGCCGTAAAAAAAAGCATCAACACTTTTAAGCGACGGACAGTCAGGCTGTAACCCATATGCCCAGACCTGTGGGTCTCCTTGTAGCAAGGAAATCACCATGCCCACCCGCTGAATCTCCGACCCAGAAGACTGGGGCCTAAGCCTGAAATATAGCTTACAGCTCTCCTTGAAACAAAAGAACTGCGAGCGATCTCCAGAAAAACGATCCGGGAGATTTACTTTCGGCTCCTTAACCCCTGAACTTGCCGCTGCTGCTGCGGGAGCTCCGCTAGCGGCCTGCGGGGTGTTCATTTTAATGGACATCTCATTAAATTGTCGAGTCAGGACCTGCACCTGATCGACCACCTGTTGCAAAGTATTTTGAGGGGTATGCTCCATATTCCCACAAAATTTCAACAGGAGTAAGGCTGCTGAATATGTTACGCACACCAGTGCTAACAGGAGTATACCGGTGTATGAACAGAGAGGGAAGCGAAGCAAACGAACTCACAGACAGTATAACATAACATACACAGGAGGTGATGGAATAACTAATAAACACAAAGTGAACGGAGAAGCCCAAAGGCTCAGGAATTGGGTGTCTCCCTAGTGTCAGGAATGCTCAGATGGAATAGAGCGGACAATGAAGCGATGTGTAGTGATTTAACATGTGGAGCACCTGAAATGATGTTGCTAAGAGCAACAGAAAAAACCCCAAAGGGTTACCAACGGGTGTGGGAATAAACTCCTTGGTCAGAGATAGAAATATAGACACAAGGAGAGTATCCACAATCCTAACCCCCACTTGCAGGGCACAGGTTCAGCTTACTGCCACTAAACTGACACCTGGACGCCCTGCACAGTGAGGGAGGATTAAGCAAGCAGGTCTGAGAGTACAGCCGCAAACCTGCTGGGTTCACAGAATAGCAAAAGAACCCCAGCAGGTCAAACAACTGACTCCAGTCTTACTGCTAGGTCCGGATTGGCAGAATGAAGTACCGAATCCCAAGGCCTATTCGCAGTAAGCAACAAGTAAATACAAAGTCACACAGTACTAGCTAACTCTCTGGAACTGACTAACAAACAAAGATTCAGCAGCATTTGCCTAGCCTGAGAGGATGGTTTATATAGCAGGTGCTGTCCACGCCCCACTCAGACCTCACAGACTGTGAGCACAAAACCAGCGCCGGATTCCCTGCCATGCACAGAGCCTGTAACCACTACACAGTAAAAACCCGGACCGGAGTATCAGCTGCGCTCAGGTTACTTCGCTAACACTTGCCTCCCGGTTGCCATGGCGACGTGGCAGCACAGAGCAGGAGATCCTAACAGTAAGAGAGAGAGAGAGACGGCAACCTGATGTGTAGCACTACTGGTCACAGAATGCCCTGGTACGTACTGATGTTCGCCATATATATGCCGCTGCGACTAAGTGATGCGCTGGAGGAGGTGCCCTGATATGGGATCCACTGTAACTGTTATGCTTTGTGCTGGAGGAATGTTCACAAGTTATCCCTGCAATATCCCTGTTTGATGTTAAAATAAACTTTATGCTGTTTTTCTGAGATGGCCTGGCGCCCAATTCTTTATGCGCTGCACCGACACCTGTAGTCCACACCCACAATGCACTTGTAATTAAACACCTGATTATTCAGGGCGCCCTCTGGTATCCGTGCCTGAACCCATGACCAGCCGGGGCAGAGTAAGTGAGGGTATTGTCAGTATGCTTGTATGAACATCAGGGTGAAGCAAGTATTCTAAATAAATCAAATAAGAATTGGAAGATTATTATGGTCTATACTAATAGACGCCCCCCGACCCGGAAGCACTTCTCTAAACAGAGGTCCGTTCGTGGTAAATATATTTATTTTTCTGAGCCAATTTACAGCAAAACGTTAATGTAGATGTCTGAGTCTGTCCTAGGAACCTAATAGCATTACTGTTGGGATTATAGAAGTGTTTTTATCAATAATGAGCTTGATTTAAAGGATTGAGTGAAACAGCTGCACATTGTTTGTTAATCATCAAGGGTATAAATTCCCTGCTAGTAGCCCACCCAAGTCACCTTTGATAAAGCTGCACTGCTTGCAGTGAAACGCGTCAGGAGGAGGCTACTTGGGTCACTAAGTGTGATATTTGCTGCCGTCCTTATCCATCCGGACCAACAACTGGACTTTGCCAACTGATTTTGCCAACTTCAGAGGGAAATACGGGACACTCATCCAACCTTCTCAAGACACCTTCACCCCCATCTCTATGAAGAGGACACCGCACTAATTGAGGATCCCGAACCTGGCTGGTTTATGAGATACAACAACAGAGACTCTCTTAAGGGACTACTCCTCTAGCGGACGTTGGGTAACGTGTACTGGTGTGACTACACTGTTAGTCTGTCCCCCTCTGCCCTTCAACCCAGTTGTATTAATAGGAACGGATGGTATTATGATAGGCAGCTACAATTTATCGACCCACACATGCTAACCTATCAATTGTCATGTTTTAACTTGCTTTATATGGATCTTAGATCCAGTGTTTTATTGAGGCCTAATTTCATGTTTTATTAAACTAATGATTTTTTCACTCAATCCTTTTCATTAAGAATTTTTATGCAACACCATTAGCGCTGCTATCCTTTCTTTTGGTTTTCGCTGGAGGAGGTGCCCTGATATGGGATCCACTGTAACTGTTATGCTTTGTGCTGGAGGAGTGTTCACAAGTTATCCCTGCAATATCCCTGTTTGATGTTAAAATAAACTTTATGCTGTTTTTCTGAGATGGCCTGGCGCCCAATTCTTTATGCGCTGCACCGACACCTGTAGTCCACACCCACAATGCACTTGTAATTAAACACCTGATTATTCAGGGCGCCCTCTGGTATCCGTGCCTGAACCCATGACCAGCCGGGGCAGAGTAAGTGAGATGCACTATACACAGTGACTGCAGATTTTGCATACCTAGTACCAGTGGGGTGTTACAGTAATCTCTCTTATATATTTCTCTTTGTGGGTAATGATTTCTAGTGTATTCTGGTCTATTATTTTTGTATTGTTTCCTCTTATCTCTCCACCTTACATTCTGTTCCCTATATAAATATAACTCTTGTGCATTATGTGGTGATTTTCTCTAGGTGGTGGGATTTTCCTATTATTTCTATTCCTCTCACCTCGCGGTTTTCGGCATATGTCCTCTTTCTCTGGGCTGTTTTCTACATCATGGCCCTCATTCCGAGTTGATCGGTCGCAAGGCGAATTTAGCAGAGTTACACACGCTAAGCCGCCGCCTACTGGGAGTGAATCTTAGCTTCTTAAAATTGCGACCGATGTATTCGCAATATTGCGATTACTAACTACTTAGCAGTTTCAGAGTAGCTCCAGACTTACTCTGCCTGTGCGATCATTTCAGTGCTTGTCGTTCCTGGTTGACGTCACAAACACACCCAGCGTTCGCCCAGGCACTCCCACCGTTTCTCCGGCCACTCCTGCGTTTTTTCCGGAAACGGTAGCGTTTTCATCCACACGCCCCTGAAACGCCGTGTTTCCGCCCAGTAACACCCATTTCCTGTCAATCACATTACGATCGCCGGAGCGAAGAAAAAGCCGTGAGTAAAAATACTTTCTTCATAGTAAAGTTACTTGGCGCAGTCGCAGTGCGAACATTGCGCATGCGCACTAAGCGGATTTTCTCTGCGATGCGATGAAAAATACCGAGCGAACAACTCGGAATGAGGGCCCATGTTCATCCATCCCCTTTACTAAACCATCCTGATAATAGATACCACTTTTAAAATCTTCTTTATACCTATTAAAAAATTTTTTTCTGTTTTTTCTTCATTAGCTCTGACTCATTCTTTTTTAATTTACCAATGATACCACGTTCTAATTCCTTAAAATCTTCTAAATCTCTAAATGGATGTATAAGACTCCTTAATATTTCAATCTCCTTTTCTATTTCCATTAAACATTCTCGTCTTTCATTAGTAATAATATTCATCAGAGCCAATGAACAAGAATCTAAAATCTTATACCATTCTTTTTGAAAATCTTCCGACCCATTATCAAAGCTGGGAAGTTTCTTAATACGTAAACCACGTGGTATCAATTTATTAGACATATATGTTTCTAATGAAACCACTTCCCACCACAAGTTCAACTCTTTTAAAAGCAGTTTCTAGAGTTTTTTCATTATTCCTTCCCAGAGCCGGACCTAGCCAATATGATGCCCTAGGCAAGATTTTGGCTGGTGCCCCCTAGCACCACCGCTGGTTCCGCCTCTGACCTTGCACCTCTTTCCCAGCACCATCACCCCTCATCCATAGCAGTCCTTATTTTGGGGTTTGTACCCCCTATATTTTAAATAGGAACAGTTCGCACATTTGGCGCACAGCCCAAAAAGGGGTGTGTTTTTGCTGGCAAGGGGCATGGCCACACAATAGTAACCCCATTTCAAATTACACCACTCAGTACTGCAACTTTATTCACATTTGATCATGCGATAGTGTCCATAATTCATATTACATCCCACAGTAGTATCACTTTACCTTATAAACGTTACTCCTCACAGTAGAGCCCCTTATTCACATTACATCACACTGAATTGCTCCTTATTCACATTACACCACACCCTATTGCTCTTTATTCACATTTGATGACACAGTAGTGCCCTTTCTATACGCAACGCCACATAGTAGAGCACCTTATACACATAATGCAACACAGTAATGCCCCTTACACATATGAGACACATTTTTAATGTCCTTATAAACATAATGCACCTTACACATTATGACAACCTTTATTAATGTCCTTTTACACGTAATGTCCCTTACACATATGCCACACATTATTAATGCCCTTATACACATAATGACACACATAGTGCCCCCTACACACTTGCTGCACATTATTAGTGCCTCTATACGCATAATGACACACATACAGTAGTACCCTGTTACACATATGCCGCACATTACTAATGCCCTTATACACATAATGACACACATAGTGCCCCTTACACATATGTTGCACATTATTAATGCATTTTTACACGACACACATAGGGGTATATGCAATTGCGGTCGAATTCCCGAAATTGTCGAATTTCGGGTCATTTTCGCCCAAAAAAAAAATTTGCCTATGCAATTCAGTGCTTTCCGACCAAAAAACGGACTTTCAAAATTCGACTTTTTGAAATTCGAATTTTTGCAAATTCTACTTTTCTGCAATGTTACAAGTGCTGCAATTCGACCAAAGCATATTCAATTCAAGTTTGGAAATTCGACAGCAGTGCTTTTAGACAGCAAATTCGTCATTTTCAATCCGCCACACTTTGGAGGGTGAAAACAATAAAAAAAAATTTAAACATGTTTTTTTTGGTGTTTTTTTTTTTTTAGGAATAGCATATCTATTTATATTAGAAGGGATTAGGTACTTTTTTTTTTTTTTTGGAGGCACAAATATTATTTATATATTTTTTAAAATATTTTTTTTTTTTTTTTTTTTATTGCTGGAACGGTAAAATCCTTTAAAAAAATGGCGTGGGGTCCCCCCTCCAAAGCATAACCAGCCTCGGGCTCTTCGAGCTGGTCCTGGTTCTAAAAATGCGGGGGAAAAATTGACAGGGGATCCCCCGTATTTTTAAAACCAGCACCGGGCTCTGCGCCTGGTGCTGGTGCAAAAAATACGGGGGACAAAACGAGCAGGGGTCCCCCGTATTTTTCACACCAGCATCGGGCTCCACTAGCTGGACAGATAATGCCACAGCCGGGGGTCACTTTTATGCCGTGCCCTGCGGCCGTGGCATTAAATATCCAACTAGTCACCCCTGGCCGGGGTACCCTGGGGGAGTGGGGACCCCTACAATCAAGGGGTCCCCCCCCCAGCCACCCAAGGGCCAGGGGTGAAGCCCGAGGCTGTCCCCCCCCCATCCAATGGGCTGCGGATGAGGGGGCTGATAGCCTTTTGTGATAATGAAAAGATATTGTTTTTTCCAGCAGTACTACAAGTCCCAGCAAGCCTCCCCCGCAAGCTGGTACTTGGAGAACCACAAGTACCAGCATGCGGGAGAAAAACGGGCCCGCTGGTACCTGTAGTACTACTGGGGAAAAAATACCCAAATAAAAACAGGACACACACACCGTGACAGTAAAACTTTATTACACACTGCCGACACACACATACTTACCTATGTTCACACGCCGACATCGGTCCTCTTCTCCAAGTAGAATCCACGGATACCTGAAAAGAAAAGTTCAATATACTCACCTCAGCCATGGTCCAGAGATAAATCCACGTACTTGGCAAAATAACAAATCGCAAATACCCGACCACCGGACTGAAAGGGGTCCCATGCTGACACATGAGACCCCTTTCCACGAATGAGACCTGTCAGTGACAGCTGTCACACAAAGGTCTCTAAAGCCAATCAGGAAGCGCAACTTCGTTGCGCTCACCTGATTGGCTGTGCGCTGTCTGAACTCAGACAGCGCATCGCACAGCCCCGTCCATTTTATTCAATGGTGGGAACTTAGCGGCTAGCGGTGAGGTCACCCGCCGGTCAGCGGCTGACCGCGGGTAACCCCCCGGCTAGCCGCTAAGTTCCCACCATTGAAACTAATGGAGCGGCTTTGCGATGCGCTGTCACAGCTCAGACAGCGCACAGCCAATCAGGTGAGCGCCACGGAAGTAGCGCTTCCTGATTGGCTGAAGGGACTTCAGTGACAGGAGTCACGTGATGTCCCGGCATTCGGGAGAAAGGGGTCTGATGTGAAAGCATGGGACCCCTTTTATAGTCCGGTATGGAGCGGGTGTTCGGTTTGTTTTTTTAACAAGTACGTGGATTTATATCTGGACGTGGATGTACCTCTGGACGCTGGAAGGTGAGTATAATTTTTTCACAGGTACCCTCGGATCGTCGGAGACCGTGGCAGTCGGCGTGTCAACATAGGTAAGTATGTGTGTGTCGGTAGTGTGTAATAATAAGAATTTACTTACCGATAATTCTATTTCTCGTAGTCCGTAGTGGATGCTGGGGACTCCGTCAGGACCATGGGGAATAGCGGCTCCGCAGGAGACAGGGCACAAAAATAAAGCTTTAGGATTAGGTGGTGTGTACTGGCTCCTCCCCCTATGACCCTCCTCCAAGCCTCAGTTAGGATACTGTGCCCGGACGAGCGTACACAATAAGGAAGGATATTGAATCCCGGGTAAGACTCATACCAGCCACATCAATCACACCGTATAACTTGTGATCTGAACCCAGTTAACAGTATGACAAACGTAGGAGCCTCTGAACAGACGGCTCACAACAATAACAACCCGAATTTGTTTGTAACAATAACTATGTACAAGTATTGCAGACAATCCGCACTTGGGATGGGCGCCCAGCATCCACTACGGACTACGAGAAATAGAATTATCGGTAAGTAAATTCTTATTTTCTCTAACGTCCTAAGTGGATGCTGGGGACTCCGTCAGGACCATGGGGATTATACCAAAGCTCCCAAACGGGCGGGAGAGTGCGGATGACTCTGCAGCACCGAATGAGAGAACTCAAGGTCCTCCTCAGCCAGGGTATCAAATTTGTAGAATTTTGCAAACGTGTTTGCCCCTGACCAAGTAGCAGCTCGGCAGAGTTGTAATGCCGAGACCCCCCGGGCAGCCGCCCAGGATGAGCCCACTTTCCTTGTGGAATGGGCCTTGACAGATTTAGGTTGTGGCAAGCCTGCCACAGAATGTGCAAGTTGAATTGTGCTACAAATCCAACGAGCAATCGTCTGCTTAGAAGCAGGAGCACCCATCTTGTTGGGTGCATACAATATAAACAGTGAGTCAGACTTTCTGACTCCCGCCGTTCTTGAAATATATATATTTTCAATGCCCGGACCACGTCCAACAACTTGGAATCCTCCAAATCGTTAGTAGCCGCAGGCACCACAATAGGCTGGTTCAGGTGAAACGCTGACACCACCTTAGGCAGAAAATGAGGACGCGTCCGCAGTTCTGCCCTGTCCGTATGGAAAATCAGATATGGGCTCTTATATGATAAAGCCGCCAATTCTGATACTCTCCTGGCTGAAGCCAGGGCCAGTAGCATGGTTACTTTCCATGTAAGATACTTCAACTCCACCGATTTGAGCGGCTCAAACCAATGGGATTTGAGAAAATCCAAGACTACATTAAGATCCCACGGTGCCACTGGGGGCACAACCGGGGGCTGTATATGTAGTACTCCTTTTACAAAAGTCTGGACTTCAGGAACTGAAGCCAATTCTTTCTGGAAGAAAATCGACAGGGCCGAAATTTGAACCTTAATGGACCCCAATTTGAGGCCCATAGACAATCCTGTTTGCAGGAAATGTAGGAATCGACCCAGTTGAAATTCCTCCGTGGGGGCCTTCCTGGCCTCACACCACGCAACATATTTCCTCCAAATGCGGTGCTAATGTTGTGCAGTCACCTCCTTCCTGGCTTTTACCAGTGTAGGAATGACCTCTTCCGGAATGCCTTTTTCCCTTAGAATTCGGCGTTCAACCGCCATGCCGTCAAACGCAGCCGCGGTAAGTCTTGGAATAGACACGGTCCCTGCTGAAGCAGGTCCCGTCTTAGAGGTAGAGGCCACGGATCCTCCGTGAGCATCTCTTGAAGTTCCGGGTACCAAGTTCTTCTTGGCCAATCCGGAGCCACTAGTATCGTTCTTACTCCCTTTTGCCGTATAATTCTCAGTACTTTTGGTATGAGAGGCAGAGGAGGGAACACATACACTGACTGGAACACCCACGGTGTTACCAGAGCGTCCACAGCTATTGCCTGAGGGTCTCTTGACCTGGCGCAATACCTGTCCAGTTTTTTGTTGAGGCGGGACGCCATCATATCCACCATTGGTTTTTCCCAACGGTTCACAATCATGTGGAAGACTTCTGGATGAAGTCCCCACTCTCCCGGGTGTAGATCGTGTCTGCTGAGGAAGTCTGCTTCCCAGTTGTCCACTCCCGGAATGAATACTGCTGACAGTGCTATCACATGATCTTCCGCCCAGCGAAGAATCCTTGCAGCTTCTGCCATTGCTGTCCTGCTTCTTGTGCCGCCCTGTCTGTTTACGTGGGCGACTGCCGTGATGTTGTCCGACTGGATCAACACCGGCTGACCCTGAAGCAGGGGTTTTGCCAGACTTAGAGCATTGTAAATCGCTCTTAGCTCCAGTATATTTATGTGAAGAGACATCTCCAGGCTTGACCATACTCCCTGGAAGTTTCTTTCCTGTGTGACCGCTCCCCAGCCTCTCAGACTGGCATCCGTGGTCACCAGGACCCAGTCCTGTATGCCGAATCTGCGGCCCTCTAACAGATGAGCACTCTGCAACCACCACAGAAGAGACACCCTTGTCCGTGGCGATAAGGTTATCCGCTGATGCATCTGCAGATGTGATCCGGACCATTTGTCCAGCAGATCCCACTGAAAAGTTCGTGCGTGGAATCTGCCGAATGGAATCGCTTCGTAAGAAGCCACCATCTTTCCCAGGACTCTTGTGCATTGATGCACAGACACTTTCCCTGGTTTTAGGAGGTTCCTGACAAGTTCGGATAACTCCCTGGCTTTCTCCTCCGGAAGAAACACCTTTTTCTGAACCGTGTCCAGAATCATTCCCAGGAACAGCAGACGTGTCGTCGGGGTCAACTGAGATTTTGGAAAATTCAGAATCCCCCCGTGTTGTTGCAACACTAGTCGGGTTAGTGCTACTCCGTCCTCCAGCTGTTTTCTGGACCTTGCCCTTATCAGGAGATCGTCCAAGTAAGGGATAATTAATACGCCTCTTCTTCGCAGAAGAATCATCATTTCGGCCATTACCTTGGTAAAGACCCGAGGTGCCGTGGACAATCCAAACGGCAGCGTCTGAAACTGATAATGACAGTTTTGCACCACGAACCTGAGGTACCCTTGATGTGAAGGGCAAATTGGGACATGCAGGTAAGCATCCTTTATGTCCAGGGACACCATAAAGTCCCCTTCTTCCAGATTCGCTATCACTGCTCTGAGTGACTCCATCTTGAACTTGAATTTTTGTATGTACAGGTTCAAAGATTTCAGATTTAGAATAGGTCTTACCGAGCCGTCTGGCTTCGGTACCACAAATAGTGTGGAGTAATACCCCTTTCCCTGTTGTAGGAGGGGTACCTTGACTATCACCTGCTGAGAAAACAGCTTGTGAATGGCTTCCAATACCGTCGCCCTGTCTGAGGGAGACGTTGGCAAAGCAGACTTTAGGAACCTGCGAGGGGGAGACTTCTCGAATTCCAACCTGTAACCCTGAGATACTACCTGCAGGATCCAGGGGTCCACCTGTGAGCAAGCCCACTGTGCGCTGAAATTCTTGAGTCGACCCCCCACCGCTCCTGAGTCCGCTTGTAAGGCCCCAGCGTCATGCTGAGGGCTTTGCAGAACCCTGAGAGGGCTTCTGTTCCTGGGCAGGGGCTGCTTGCTGCCCTCTCTTACCCCTTCCTCTGCCCCGAGGCAGATATGACTGTCCTTTTGTCCGCTTGTTCTTATAGGACCGAAAGGACTGCGGCTGAAAAGACGGTGTCTTTTTCTGTTGGGAGGGGGTCTGAGGTAAAAAGGTGGATTTTCCGGCAGTTGCCGTGGCCACCAGATCCGATAGACCGACGCCAAATAATTCCTCCCCTTTATACGGCAATACTTCCATATGTCGTTTGGAATCCGCATCACCTGACCACTGTCGCGTCCATAAACTCCTTCTGGCAGATATGGACATCGCATTTACTCTCGATGCCAGAGTGCAAATATCTCTCTGAGCATCTCGCATATAAAGGAAAGCATCCTTTAATTGCTCTATAGTCAATAAAATACTGTATCAATATTTTCAGTCAGGGAATCCAACCAGACGACCCCAGCACTGCACATCCAGGCTGAGGCGATGGCTGGTCGCAGTATAACACCAGTATGTGTGTATATACTTTTTAGGGTAGTTTCCAGTCTCCTATCAGCTGGATCCCTGAGGGCGGCCGTATCAGGAGACGGTAACGCCACTTGTTTTGATAAGCGTGTGAGCGCCTTATCCACCCTAGGGGGTGTTTCCCAGCGCGCCCTAACCTCTGGCGGGAAAGGGTATAATGCTAATAACTTTTTTGAAATTAGCACTTTTCTATCTGGGTTAACCCACGCTTCATCACATACATCATTTAATTCCTCTGATTCAGGAAAAACTACAGGTAGTTTTTTCACCCCCCACATAATACCCCTTTTTGTGGTACTTGCAGTATCAGAGATATGCAAAGCCTCCTTCATTGCCGTGATCATATAACGTGTGGCCCTACTTGAAAATACGTTTGTTTCATCACCGTCGACACTAGATTCAGTGTCTGTGTCTGGGTCTGTGTCGACCGACTGAGGTAAAGGGCGCTTTACAGCCCCTGACGGTGTCTGAGACGCCTGGGCAGGTACTAACTGGTTTGCCGGCCGTCTCATGTCGTCAACTGATTTTTGTAATGTGCTGACATTATCACGTAATTCCATAAACAAAGCCATCCATTCCGGTGTCGACTCCCTGGGGGGTGACATCACCATTATCGGCAATTGCTCTGCCTCCACACCAACATCGTCCTCATACATGTCGACACACAGCAGACACACAGGGAATGCTCTTATCGAAGACAGGACCCCACTAGCCCTTTGGGGAGACAGAGGGAGAGTTTGCCAGCACACACCCAAGCGCTATAATATATATGGGAACAACCTTATATAAGTGTTGTTCCTTATAGCAGCTTAAATATATCAAAATATCGCCAAAAAATGCCCCCCCTCTCTGTTTTACCCTGTTTCTGTAGTGCAGTGCAGGGGAGAGTCCTGGGAGCCTTCCTCACAGCGGAGCTGAGCAGGAAAATGGCGCTGTGTGCTTAGGAGAATAAGCCCCGCCCCCTATTTCGGCGGGCTTTTCTCCCGGAGTTTTAGATATCTGGCATGGGTTAAATACATACATATAGCCTCAATGGCTATATGTGATGTATTCTTTTGCCATAAAGGTATTAAATATTGCTGCCCAGGGCGCCCCCAGCAGCGCCCTGCACCCTCCGTGACCGCTTGGTGTGAAGTGTGTGACAACAATGGCGCACAGCTGCAGTGCTGTGCGCTACCTTCATGAAGACTGAAGAGCCTTCTGCCGCCTGTTTCCGGACCTTCAATCTTCAGCATCTGTAAGGGGGGTCGGCGGCGCGGCTCCGGGACGAACCCCAGGGTGAGACCTGTGTTCCGACTCCCTCTGGAGCTAATGGTGTCCAGTAGCCTAAGAATCCAATCCATCCTGCACGCAAGTGAGTTGAAATTCTCTCCCCTAAGTCCCTCGATGCAGTGAGCCTGTTGCCAGCAGGACTCACTGAAAATAAAAAACCTAAAAACTTTTTCTAAGCAGCTCTTTAGGAGAGCCACCTAGATTGCACCCTGCTCGGACGGGCACAAAAACCTAACTGAGGCTTGGAGGAGGGTCATAGGGGGAGGAGCCAGTACACACCACCTAATCCTAAAGCTTTATTTTTGTGCCCTGTCTCCTGCGGAGCCGCTATTCCCCATGGTCCTGACGGAGTCCCCAGCATCCACTTAGGACGTTAGAGAAAAAGTTTTACTATCAAGGTGTCTGTGTACTGTTTTTATTTGGGTATTTTTTTTCCAGTAGTACTACAGGTACCAGCGGGCCCGTTTTTCTCCCGCATGCTGGTACTTGTGGTTCTCCAAGTACCAGCTTGCGGGGGAGGCTTGCTGGGACTTGTAGTACTGCTGGAAAAAACAATATTCTTTTCATTATCACAAAAGGCTATCAGCCCCCCCATCCGCAGCCCATTGGATGGGGGGGGACAGCCTCGGGCTTCACCCCTGGCCCTTGGGTGGCTGGGGGGGTGGACCCCTTGATTGTAGGGGTCCCCACTCCCCCAGGGTACCCCGGCCAGGGGTGACTAGTTGGATATTTAATGCCACGGCCGCAGGGCACGGCATAAAAGTGACCCCCGGCTGTGGCATTATCTGTCCAGCTAGTGGAGCCCGATGCTGGTGTTAAAAATACGGGGGACCCCTACTCTTTTTGTCCCCCGTATTTTTGGCACCAGCACCAGGCGCAGAGCCCGGTGCTGGTTTTAAAAATACGGGGGATCCCTGCCCAATTTTCCCCCGCATTTTTAGAACCAGGACCAGCTCGAAGAGCCCGAGGCTGGTTATGCTTTGGAGGGGGGACCCCACGCCATTTTTTTTTCGGGTTTTTCCCGTTTTTTCCCGTTTTTTAAAATCGCGGCAAAATCCGCCAAATCGGCCGATTTTCGCCCGCGGTTCTGTCGAATCCGATTTTCATTGAATATGGTGAATTCCGGCAGCCACCTTCCGGAATTCACCTGTCGAATTGAGTCGAATTAAAAAACGGCGAAAAATTGCCGCGATTCGCCGTGAATTGCATATACCCCATAATGCTGCTTACACATATTCCGAACACTACAGCACAACCAACCTACTCACATGCACACAACACTCACACTAACACTGTGACCTCTGCCTCTGCTTGAATACAGATGTGTCCTCATACATCTTGCCTCAATGCTAAAGTCGGGCACATTTGTTTTAATGAAAATGCATCTTATTTGCATTGCTATGTCGCTAGGATGCACAATCAGCTTCTACTGATTAAAATGATATGCAACATGCCAATATAATGTGTGAGACTGCTGTTTCTGCATATGACATGCTACACACAGAATATAGGCATGCCGCATATCATTTTAATCAGCAGAAGCTGCTGATGCCCCTAGGCATATCAAATGCCCTAGGCAATTGCCTAGTTTGCCTATGCCTATGGCCGGCTCTGTAAATCCTTCCAAGTCCTCATCAAGGTCGGAATTTAGTTCACCAGATGAAAACACAGTCTTTGTTAAGTTCTTCCGTTCTTCTCTGAGACTAAACATATTAGCAGCTCGTGTAGGACTTACACCCCCCCCCCCCCATATTACACACAATGGTACATTACACTATACCCACCCATATTACACACAGTAGCACATTACATTACACCCCCCATATTACACACAGTAGCACATTACACTATACCCCCCCATATTACACACAGTAGCACATTACACTATACACCCCCATATTACACACAGTAGCACATTACATTACACCCCCCCCCCTTATTACACACAGCAGCACATTACATTACACCCCCCCCCTATTACACACAGCAGCACATTACATTACACCCCCCCCCCCCCATATTACACACAGTGGCACATTACACTACACCCCCCATATTACACACAGTAGCACATTACACTATACCCACCCATATTACACACAGTAGCACATTAAACTATACCCACCCATATTACACACAGTAGCACATTAAACTATACCCACCCATATTACACACAGCAGCACGTTACATTACACCCACCCATATTACACACAGCAGCACATTACATTACCCCCACCCATATTACACACAGCAGCACATTACATTACCCCCACCCATATTACACACAGCAGCACATTACATTACACCCACACATATTACACACAGCAGCACATTACATTACACCCCACCACCCCATATTACACACAGTAGCACATTGCATTACACCCCCCCATATTACACACAGTAGCACATTCCATTACACCCCCCCCCCTCCCAATAACCCCCAGCAGACCTAGTATACACCTGGTTTGTTGCTCCCTGAGCCCCTCCTGTGAAGAGCAGGGAGTGTGTTGTGGGGGAGGTAGCACACAGGGAAGACACAAGCAGGAGCAGGAAGGCTGGGCTCTGTCACGCTGCCTACTGTACTGTTAGTGTGGTGGGCGGGGCCAGCCACTGGGATGCAGAGCCCTGGCTGCCGGGTCATGTGCTCCCTTGTACACTACAGGTGACTGCTGTGCTCAGTCTTCACATCCTGCTGCAGACTCTGACACTCTGCAGCGCACAGAGCTCTCACAGGACACAGTCTGCCTCTCCCCTGCAGACTGGAAGCCAGCCCCCTGCATTTCCGGACTTGCGTATGCGCATTCCGAATTTATGGGGATAAAGACTTGAAAATCGGGAGGGCTGAAAAGGTATGCGGGGCAGCGGGAGGCTCATGTAAAAATCGGGAGCCTCCCGCTGAATGCGGGAGGGTAGGCAAGCCTGATGTAAACTGATGCAGGGTAGTTTCTTGCATTAGCAGTAGAACAGCAGGGATGGTATACACAGTAGCAAGACACATACTGTATACAGCTTGAGGTTGATAATTGGGATTTGTAGATATAATGTGTAGATTATACTGTAGTACTTGCAGTTTTGTCGAACAAGAACAAAGTCCAAAATGACATAGAAACTGGAAAGCAAGTATAACTAAGATAGTCCAGAACTGGAGACAGAGCTAAGGTACACAGATACAGACCAGGCAGCTATCCCCAAAGACCGAAACTCAGGGTAACCCAGGCAGTTCAGGTAGGAAGTAATCCAGATAATGTAGATATTGTTTTCCAGACAAAACAACACAAGGGGATCCAGTCATTAGGTCGACAGTAAGTAGGTCAACACCATCTAGGTCGACCACTATTGATCGACAGTAAATAGGTTGACATGGTTTCTAGGTCGACAGGGACTCTAGATTAACATGTTCTAGGTCGACATGACAAAAGGTCGACATGAGTATTACACTTTTTTTTTCCTTTTTTTCCTTTTTCATACTTTACGATCCACGTGGACTACAATTGGGAACTGTAACCTGTGCCGAGCGCAGCTGTAATGGGGCGAGGCACCCTGCCCGAAGCATGGCGAGTGAAGCGAGCCACGCGAGGGGATACGGTGTACTAATTGGGGTTCTCGGTCACTGTACAGAGAAAATGACACCAAAAAAAGTTTTTAAAAACTCATGTCGACCTTTTCTCATGTCGACCTAGTACATGTCGACCTAGAGTCCCTGTGGACCTAGAAACCATGTCGACCTACTTACTGTCGACCAATAGTATTCGACCTAGACACTGTCGACCTAAGTCTAATCTACCTAACATACCACACCCAACACAAGGCATCTGAGTAATATAACTGACAAGAGCAGGGCTGGCTGGCTTATAACAGAGGCACTGCCCAATAAAGGAAGCCAGCCTGTTAGTGTTTAAACTAATTGTAAAACTTTGTGCAGCTACAGCGCTGTCACATACACACAGAGTCCAAGGAACAGGGAAAACATGAGAAACACAGACTCTGATAGGCTGTTCATGTCAGCTGACAGACACCATGTGCATTCTGAATAGAGGAAATGCATCAGCTGACATGCACCAACAGCATCATAACAGATATGCGCTAAAGTTTCCAGTTTCTTGTATTTCACATGTATCTCCAAGTCATACTTACCTACTCTCCATGAAGCTGCGGGAGGCTCCCGTTTTTTGGGGTAGCCCCCCGCTACCCCCGGAAGAGTGGGCAGGTCTCATGAATCCTGCTCGCACCCTAGTGATGCGAGCAGGATGGAGAGATAACCTCCCGCATTCGCAGGTCCGTCGGGTGGAGAAGGGTTAAAATTACGCAAATCGCGTCATTTTAGCCCCGCCCCCTTCCCGTGGACCTGCGAATCACGACATTTCCCGATGCGGGGCTTAGTGATGTCACAGTCCGCCCCGCCCCCTGAAGACACCTGCAGCGTCTCCTCTCCGGGCTTCTCCCGGAGAGGAGACTTACAATGTAGGTAAGTATGCTCCAAGTCCAAAAAATGCGACCTCCTGCTTACTTATATTTGACGTAAACTTCAGCTTGAGTTATTATTCATGTGGACAATTAATTCATTAAATTCTTACATGCTCACAGACCATACAGTGTATTGTCTGTGAATCTTTTCCATAACTTAATGTGTTTAAGAAATGGGTTGTTTCAGATGTTGCAAATTTCCCATTGTGCCACAAATAGGTTTGCACTTTGCATACCCTGCAGAGAATTTAGGGGGACATTTACTAAGCAGTGATAAGAACAGAGAAGTGAGCCAGTGGAGAAGTGCCCATGGCAACCAATCAGCCCTGAAGTAACATCTATAATTTGCATACTATAAAATTATACAGAGCTGCTGATTGGTTGCCATGTGCAACTTCTCCACTGGCTCACTTCTCCACTCTTTTCACTGCTTAGTAAATGTCCCTCTTAGTTCATCAAACCAGTCTGTAGTGTTTGCCTTCAAACCAAAAATGGTTGCAATTTAGGATGAGTATGATTGCTTTCATGGGAAGATTATGGGGTATATGCAATTGCGGTCGAATTTCCCGAAATTGTCGAATTTCGGGACTTTTTCGCCCAAAAAACAAAAATCGTCAATGCAATTCAGTACTTTCCGTCCAAAAAACGGACTTTCAAAATTCGACTTTTTGAAATTCGACTTTTGTCAAATTCGACTTTTCTGCAATGATACAAGTGCTGCAATTCGACCAAAGTATATTCAATTGAAGTTTGGAAATTCGACAACAGTGCTTTTAGACAGTAAATTCGACATTTTCAATCCGCCACACTTTGGTGGGTGAAACTAATAAAAAAAATTTAAAACATGTTTATTTTTGTGTTTTTTTATTGATAATAGCATATCTATTTATATTAGAAGGGATTAGGTACTTGGTTTGTCTTTTTTGGAGGCACAAGTATTATTTATATATTTTTTAAAATAATATTTTTATTTTTTTATTTTTTTTAGATGGAATGGTAAAATTCAGAAAAAAAATGGCGTGGGGTCCCCCCTCCAAAGCATAACCAGCCTCGGGCTCTTCGAGCTGGTCCTGGTTCTAAAAATGCGGGGGGGGGAAATTGACAGGGGATCCCCCGTATTTTTAAAACCAGCACCGGGCTCTGCGCCTGGTGCTGGTGCAAAAAATACGGGGGACAAAAAGAGTAGGAGTCCCCCATATTTTATACACCAGCATCGGGCTCCACTAGCTGGACAGATAATGCCACAGCCGGGGGTCACTTTTATACAGTGCCTTGCGGCCGTGGCATTAAATATCCAACTAGTCACCCCTAGCTGGGGTACCGTGGGGGAGTTGGGACCCCTTCAATTAAGGGGTCCCCCCCCCAGCCACCCAAGGGCCAGGGGTAAAGCCCGAGGCTGTCCCCCCCCATCCAAGGGCTGCGGATGGGGGGCTGATAGCCTTGTCAAAATTGAAAGAATATTGTTTTTTCCAGTAGTACTACAAGTCCCAGCAAGCCTCCCCCGCAAACTGGTACTTGGAGAACCACAAGTACCAGCATGCGGGAGAAAAACGGGCCAGCTGGTACCTGTAGTACTACTGGGGGGAAAATGCCCAAATAAAAACAGGAGACACACACCGTGACAAATACAACTTTATTACACACTGCCGACACACACATACTTACCTATGTTGACACGCCGACTGCCACAGTCTCCGACGATCCGAGGGTACCTGGGAAAAAAATTATACTCACCTGCCAGTGTCCAGAGATAAATCCACGTCCAGAGATAAAATCCTCGTACTTGGCAAAAAAAAAAAACACGAACACCCGACCACCGGACTGAAAGGGGTCCCATGTTGACACATGAGACCCCTTTCCACGAATGCAGACACCCCCGTGACAGCTGTCACAGAAGTGTCTCTTCAGCCAATCAGCGAGTGCAACGTCCTTGCACTCTGCTGATTGGCTCTGTGTGCGTCTGACCTCAGACAGCGCATCGCAAAGCCTCTCCATTACTTTCAATGGTGGGAACTTTGCGTCAGCGGTGAGGTCACCCGCGGTCAGCGGCTGACCGCGGGTAACCCCACCGCTGACGGCAAAGTTCCCACCATTGAAAGTAATGGAGAGGCTTTGCGATGCGCTGTCTGAGGTCACACGCGCACAGCCAATCAGGTGAGCGCCACGGAAGTAGCGCTTCCTGATTGGCTGAAGGGACCTCAGTGACAGGAGTCACGTGGTGTCCCGGCATTCAGGGAAAGGGGTCTGATGTGTAAACATGGGACCCCTTTCAGTCCGCTGGTACGCGTGTTCGTTTTCTTTTTTTAACAAGTACGTGGATTATCTCCCGGACACTGGATTGAGATGAGTCTAATTTTTTTCACAGGTACCCCGGATCGTCGGAGACTGTGGCAGTCGGCGGGTCAACATAGGTAAGTATGTGTGTCGGCAGTGTGTAATAAAGTTGTACTTGTCACGGTGTGTGTCTCCTGTTTTTATTTGGGTATTTTTTTTCCAGTAGAACTACAGGTACCAGCGGGCCCGTTTTTCTCCCGTATGCTGGTACTTGTGGTTCTCCAAGTACCAGCTTGCGGGGGAGACTTGCTGGGACTTGTAGTACTACTGGAAAAAACAATATTCTGTCATTTTACTCAAGGCTATCAGCCTCCCATCCGCAGCCCATGGATGGGGGGGACAGCCTCGGGCTTCACCCCTGGCCCTTGGGTGGCTGGGGGGGGGACCCCTTGATTGAAGGGGTCCCCACTCCCCCAGGGTACCCCGGCCAGGGGTGACTAGTTGGATATTTAATGCCACGGCCGCATGGCACTGTATAAAAGTGACCCCCGGCTGTGGCATTATCTGTCCAGCTAGTGGAGCCCGATGCTGGTGTATAAAATACGGGGGACCCCTACTCTTTTTGTCCCCCGTATTTTTTGCACCAGCACCAGGCGCAGAGCCCGGTGCTGGTTTTAAAAATACGGGGGATCCCCTGTCAATTTTCCCCCCGCATTTTTAGAACCAGGGCCAGCTCGAAGAGCCCGAGGCTGGTTATGCTTTGGAGGGGGGACCCCACGCCATTTTTTTCCGGGTTTTTCCCGTTTTTCCCCGTTTTTTTAAATCGCGGCAAAATCCGGCAAATCGCCCGCGGGACTGTCGAATCCGTTTTTCATTGAATATGGTGAATTCCGGAAGCCACCTGCCGGAATTCACCTGTCGAATTGTGTCGAATTAAAAAACGGCGATAATTTGCCGCGATTCACCGCTAATTGCATATACCCCTAAATGAATTTGTCTTGTGTAAAGGTGACTTTCCTCAGTTAGGGTTTCTTGTATGTAACTGCAACCTATCTCATTATCAATAATGCTATAGAGCGATGTGATGTCACATGTAACCACAGTATACTGTATTTTTCCTCCCATATTATAGCCTCTAAAATATTCAGGATGTGCACTGAATTCTTTAGGTGTCTTCTATGTTTGGTAGCAAGTCGTTGTAAAACCTTGTCATATATATTCCAATAAGTTTCTTGTCAGATAGTCAATACCTGCCACCAGGGCCGGCTCGAGGCACGTTCCTTAGGAGCAGCCGCACTGGGCGCTGGACTCCTAACGGTGGCCGTCAGCTGTCTACAATTTAAAATCAGGCGCTGGTTCGTCAGCCACTCAGAGCTCACAGACTGACAGCGGTGGTTCCTAAATGGCTCATAAACCGGCACTTGATTTGACATACCCGCCGCCGTAGCCCGGACCCTCGGACTCAGCACAGCAGCAGTGGTAGCAGCAGAGCCCGGCTGGTGGCAGCGGTGAGTGGCGGTGAGCAGAACTACTGGGGGCATTTGTTTATTTGGCACTATGGGGGCATATGTGTATCTGGCACTGCTGGGGGCATATGTATATCTGGCACTATTGAGGTCATATGTGTATCTGGTACTGCACTACTGGGGGCATGCTGTATGTGTATCTGGCACTATGTTTATCTGGCACTACTGGGGGTATATGTGTATCTGGCACTGCTGAGGGCATATGTGTATCTGGCACTGCACTACTTGGGTCATTATGTGTATCTGGAATTCTACTGAGGTGGTTGATTCAAAATTTCTCGCTCAGAGAGCTAGCAGGCATGTAGCCGGCCCTGCCTGCCACTATTGGTTTCCCTGGTGGATTCATTAGATCTTTATGTATCCTGGGTAGTACTGTATGTAGAAGACTGGTAGTTTTTGATGTTCTATGAATATGTACCTCCAATATATTTTTCCTAAGGATCCCTAATAGAAGCGCTTCTTTCAATATGGCATCCAATTATTTTTGTACTTATATAGCATCCTCTTTCAAACAATGCTATATAAGTTATCTCATCTTGTTGAATTCTGTTAATTTCTTTTAGATATTGTGTTCTGTTCATAATAACATGAGGAATGAGGAAACAGCCATTATACCAACAGCAAGGTGAGTACATAACCAGCAACTACATCTCATGCTGAACACCTGCAGACCCGCTGTAGTTCAATGAACTATTATCGATACAGCATATTAATGACCAAAAAACATGTTTAAACTTACTGTATTAACATTGGGAGATTAGACCCCTGGACTTTTTAAGAATTGCACCCACACTGGTGTTATATATTGATGTTTAGGACTATTGACTATATAACATTTATATATAGACATTAGATATAACAAACAGGGTGCAAAATAGTTATCCACAGCCACATCACATATATGGATTAAAGCCAATTAGACTGGTGATTGTATACGTTGGTCTCTGGACTTTTTTCCCTTTGTGAATAAAATATGTATTTTACCTTCTAAGAAAACTTTTATACCAGCATGCAAGGAGCATAATTCTATACCACCTATTGTATTTTAAATCACTTAAAAGCAGCAATATTGCCATATTAGAAGCAATAATTTTTAGATGTTATACTGCAATAGCAAATTTGAAAGAAAAAAAATGATATAATAAATTTACATTGTATTTATCACGGGTATAGTTGTAAGCTGTCTTTACCATAAAGATCTATAGTTTTCTACTTTTATCTATCTATTTTTCTACCCCTACCTGAGAATGGAACACACCTAGAACCCCCTTTTATTTATAGGTTTTAGAAACTAGCAGAGAATCCTAGCTGTTTCTAGGGTATAACCCAGGCATTCCCAACCTCGGTCCTCAAGGCACACTAACAGCACAGGAGACTTAATTAGCACCTCAGTTATTTTGATGTAACCATCTCTGCTGAAGCCTGGAAATCACTAAAACCTGCACTGTTAGTGTGCCTTGAGGACTGAGGTTGGGAATACCTGATATAATCTATTACCAAAAACCATCTGTAATTTGCCCAGAAAGCATTATGTACAGTATATACTGTACAGTACATCCGGAAAGTATTCACAGCTCTTCACTTTTACCGCATTTTGTTATGTTACAGCCTTTATTCCAAAATGGAAAAATTTCATTTTTTCACTCAAAATTCTACACACAATGGGGGTCATTCCGAGTTGTTCGCTCGTTGACGATTTTCGCAACGGAGCGATTAAGGCAAAAATGCGCATGCGCATGGTATGCAGTGCGCATGCGGTAAGTACTTAAGCACAAAACTTAGTAGATTTACTCACGTACGAACGAAGAATTTTCATCGTTGAAGTGATCGGAGTGTGATTGACAGGAAGTGGGTGTTTCTGGGCGGAAACTGGACGTTTTCTGGGAGTGTGCGTAAAAACGCAGGCGTGCCTGGAAAAAATGCGGGAGTGTCTGGAGAAATGGGGGAGTGGCTGGCCAAACACAGGGCGTGTTTGTGACGTCAAACCAGGAATGAAACGGCCTGAGCTGATCGCAATCTGGGGCTCATTCCGAGTTGTTGCTCGCTACTCAGAAACTGCTAAGAATTTTCTATTCGCAATTCTGCTAATCTTGCGTTCGCTATTCTGCTAAACTAAGATACACTCCCAGAGGGCGGCGGCCTAGCGTGTGCAATGCTGCTAAAATCTGCTAGCGAGCGAAAAACTCGGAATGACCCCTAATACCCCATAATGACAACATTTGCAAATTTATTAAAAATGAAAAAACTTTTTCTCTGATTGAGCCTTTAAGAGCAGATCGTCTAAGTAGGGAACAATTTTCACCCCTTGAGAGTGCAATTGTGCCATCATTACTGCCATTACCTTTGTAAAAACTCAAGGCGCTGAAGAAAGACTGAAAGGTAAGGCTTGGAATTGAAAATGTAAATCTTTGACCGCAAACCTGAGAAAACTCTTGCACGGAGGCCAAATCGGTATATGAAGGTAAGCATCCCTGATGTCGATTGACACCATAAAGTTCCCCACCTCTAGACCTGCTATAACAGAGTTCAGGGACTCAATTTTGAATTTGGAAACTCTCAAAAAGTGATTGAGACTTTTCACATTCAGAATGGGTCTCACCGAGCCATACGGCTTCGGCACCACGAATAAACTGGAATAAAATCCCTGTTTTTTCTGGTGGAGAGGTACTGGATCAATGACTACTATCTCCAGAAGTCTTTGTATTGCCTGGAGAAGGGAATCATAACGTTCCTGTGAAACTGGTAAACAAGTTGAAAAAAGTCTTGGAGGAGGTTTGAACTGAAAATCGAGCTTGTAGCCATGGAAAATGATATCTCTTACCCAGGCATCTGTGCAGGTTTCTGACCAAACTTGTCTGAAATTCAGCAAATTAGCTCCCACCCTGGGAGCCCCTAGGAGGCAGGGTATCCCATCATGCAGCAGGCTTAGTGGCAGGCTTAGGGTCCTTTTTCAAGGTTGTTGCAGTTGCAGCATAAACCCGGCCTCTGTTACCTCTGAAAGAGGTGGATCCGCCTCTGCCACGTCCTCTCAATTTGCATGGAACTCAAAAGGACCGGAAAGACGGTCCAGAAAAAGTCTTCCTAGGAGTTGGAGTTGCCGAGGGAAGATATGTAGACTTACCCCCCTTGGCTTTGGAGATAGAGTATCCAGTTCTTAACCAAACAGGAACTAGAAACAGGAATTATATGGTATTGCTTCTACTGCCTTTTTGGATTCCGCATCTGCCTGCCATTGCCTAAGCCGGAGTGCTCGGTGTGCTAAAATGGACAATGCAGATATTCTGGATCCAATGGTTCCTGCATCCTTGGCTGCCTCCCCGTAAATATAAGGCAGATTCCCTGATATGTACAGCCAGAGTAATCAATTGCTCAGTAGATAGACCATATTGTAGACCTGCTACCAATTGTTCCGCCCAGGCCTCTATCACCTTGTTAACCCAAAGTAAGGAGCCATTATCATGTGGCTCCTTGCTGGTTAATATTAGACCCAGATTTTGGTAATGGAGGTGTGAGGTGTGGTGCCTCTGGACTGGCTGGGCTGGATGGCTTTAGTGTGGCATACCTTTACATTCTATTAACACTTTTCACTTATTAATTTTCTAACACTATTTCTCTATTTTAATTACATTTCATGTTTGTATCACCCTCTCTATAGCTTCGGCTTCCTAAATACTAATTTATTAACACTATAGTTTTTTACACTGGTATGCCACGCTGGGCTTTCTGGCTCATTCTGGTGTTTTGGGGTGCCACACCCTGCACCTAGATATAGCGCTAGGGACCCCAAATATACAGAGAGGCCTTGATGCGGCTTTGGGGCTTAACCACACATTTGCGCAAATATGTGTAACAAAGATCTCTGAATTCTATTATCATGTGGGATTTATATCTGGTTACTGTTATCATTCAGGGTGCTGGGGAAACCAACTGCTTTTTTTTCTTGCTCAGAAATACCCCTTCCTTTCGAGCACCTGAATGATATCACTAAGCTAATTGAGCATTTACCAATCTATATGTCTAACCCAAAGACCTACCAGGGTAGGGCGAAGTAGTACCCCTGCCGCAAAATATATGGACTTTAAAGTATTTTTCAGTATGTGATCTGCCTGTTCCTTTAAGGAGGTAGCACTAGCTACTGGTAGGATAGTCTTTTTAGATAATATAGATAAAGAGGGATCTACCAGTGGAGCATTCTCCCACTTAACTCTATTCTCCTCTGGAAAAGGCTAAGCAAGCAAAAGTCGGCGTGTAACTTGAATTTTTTTTTTTATAAGGATGCTTCCACGCTAGAGCAAAATGATTATCTATTTCAGCAGAAATAGGAAAGGAAACAGCGTTCCTTTGTCTTTTAGTAAAAGAGGAAGGCTGCGGTGGAGCCGTATCTGAATCCATAATTTGTAAAACTTGACACAACGCAAGTATAAGTGCGTCTAAACCCTCAGATTCAATCTCCATGTCATCCTGAACCAATTCAGTTTCTGAGTCTGGTTCCACTTCCCCCTCCTCTAATGGGGGCAAATCGTCTGTGTCTGACTCATCAGACTGCAATACTGCTGCTAAATGTTTTTTTTTTAGACCGTCTAGGTAGCACAAGCAGTGGGAGATTTAGACGCCTCCATGGTTCTCCTTAGCCCCTCAACCGACTTTGCCAAACTTTGAGCCCAATCTGGTTCGGGCAGTTGAGCCTGGGACCTGGAAGCTTCTCTATCCTTACGAGAGGCAGCCAGTTCCACTGAAAGATCTGACATGACCCCGGCCAGTTGAGATACCAAAGAAGGAGTAGGGTCCTGCACAAAAGCACAATTTTCCACTGTGGTTGCTGATTCACAGTTATCACAGTACAATTTTGTTGTGTGAATTTAGCTGAGCACTTCTTGCAGGCATAAAGCTTCTGTGAAGCTTTAGAAGTATTTGCCCTGCTAGTCATACTGTAAATGTCAGAGACGTACACACACAGGTAGAAAGAAACTAGAATCTCAGAGAATGGGGAGCACAAGGAAGAGAACCAGTCATATTCACCCAATAACTCTAGATACAGTCAAAAAACTGTAACTTAAATAGGCGTGTATATATATATATATATATATATATATATATATATATATACAACACTTGACTCCGGCACTCCAGACGTCCCTTGGGACCTGCTTGCTACGGTGCCTTCCTCCGGGGGGTCACCCCAATGTACAAAGAAGAATAACGAGGCGGCACTCGGAGACTTGCAAAAACTTCAAACGTGTATTAAAGTGCTGTCAACGTTTCGGGGACCACCTCCCCTTCGTCAGGATAACTACAACAATGTGTAAAACAATCTTATATAGCATTAAACTTACCCCCCTTCACATGCTCCCACTCGCACGTACTCCTCTGGCCACGTCACTCGGGCTTCACGTCTGGCGTCACTGCTCGTTTCGGCGGAACCGGAAGTGACGTCGCGGCTCCCTCCTGCGTGGCCATGGAGACGCTGTAATCAAAGCAACATATGTGTAAAGCACTCGTGTCTATTTAAAAAAACATCTGTGAAATACATTGCAGTTAAAACAATGTGCATCATTATACTGTTGAAGGCCAGCATGGCCAATGTGCAAAATAACAATTATACGTGAATAAAAACAATTATGCGTGTACCAATGTTTGTTCATAAAACTATGTGTTTACATGTGACATGATGAATCAAACCCACATAATTATCTTATAGGAACAGAATGTACAAACATCTCAGCTCCTGACCTGAAAGGCTGAACCACTTCAAGATCTCTATATATACATTAACCATGGTGTCTATAAACCCACTAAAGGGATGTATCTAAGTCTCATATACCTGTGACACATATCACTAGCTCTAATGTTGTATCCCCTTCAATACTGGGCTGTGCCAGCATTGTTTAGAGAATCAGGCTATCTGAGCTACTCACCACTAACCCAACATGCCCTCTTAATTCACAAGAAGTTAATGAGGCCCAGACTATCATTAAGCCCTCCCGGTTTAAGGGTATTGAGTCTATGTATCCACATAGACTCAAGTTGGAGGAGTTTTTTGCCCCTATTACCCCCACGAGGTGATTCAGGGACATGATCTATTATCCGGTGTTTAAACGTGGCCATACTGTGTCTGTGTTCTAAAAAATGCTTAGCTACAGGTTGTTCCCCGTTACCAGATGCCAATGCATTCCTGATGGCAAGCCTGTGTTGGGCCATCCTCACCTTGAATTGGCACTCTGTTTTTCCGATGTAATAACGTCCACATGGACATATGATGGCGTATATTACGAATTTAGAGGTGCAGGTAAGGGGCCATCTGATATTGAATTTTTTCCCAGAAAATGGGTGTGAAATACTGTCACCAGGGGACATGTGGGTGCACGTAGTGCACCCTGTACACTTAAAACAACCATTTCTGCGGGTCAAAAAATGTTTTGGGGGAGGAGTCTTCAACCTGGCCATATCGGTCTTAACTACCATATCTCTTATGTTACGGCCTCTGGTATAGCTGGGCATTATCCTCTTATCATGGAATATTTTTAGCTCAGGGTCTGTGGACACTATAGGCCACAGATGTCGCAACTTTCTGGAATTTTGTTCGCTATTTACATTAAATTCTTTAACCCACGGGATAATTCTAGACATGTCCCGTGCCTGTGTGGGCTTTAGTAACTCCTCCCTGCTTTTGGCTACCGCCCTCTGTCTAGCCGTACGAAGGAGGTCTCGGGGATAACCTCTTTTGACAAACCTCTGCTCCATTTCCTCCAGCTGCGCATCTCTGACTACTTTGTCACTGTTCACCCTACACACCCGCAGGAATTGGGAAAATGGTAAACCCTGTACCGTCGATCTGGGGTGGAAACTTTCAAACCTCAAGATTGTATTACGATCAGACGGTTTTTTATAGAGACTCGTCTCCACCTTTCCTGCTCTGAGGTTCAATTGAATGTCTAAAAAACATATCTCAGTGGTGTTGTAATTCATGGTTAGTTTCACGGGGCTGTCTGTTGAGTTGTGCATAGTCACAAGGTCAACCAGATCTTGTGCATCACCTCGCCAAAATAATAACAAATCATCTATATATCTATAGTAAATAAATAGCCTTTGGGCTATTAGAGGATCAGCAAAAAATAGCGCCCGCTCCACCTCCCACATGTATGCATTGGCGAACGAGGGTGCCACGGCTGACCCCATGGCACACCCCGTTCGCTGTCTGTAGTAGATGCCATCAAACATAAAAAAATTGTGTGATAAGGTGAACCGTAGCAATGAAATGAAGAAATCTATGTCAGGGCCAACATAAGCACTGTTACCAGTGATCAACTGTCTCACTGCCTGTAACCCCTGCTCGTGTGGGATACACGTGTACAGGCTTGTGACATCTATGGTGGCCAGGATGACGTCATCCGGGACTTGATTAATCTGTAACAGCCTCTGTAACAGCATACTTGAATCTTTCAAGTGGGTAAATGTACCCTGTATGCACGGCTGTAAATAAGCATCGAGGTATATTGCTAACGGCTCACACAGGGAGCCCCGGGCAGAAATGATAGGTCTCCCCGGGGGCCTCTGTGCGTCCTTGTGTACCTTGGGGATGGTGTAAAACAGAGGGATAACAGGCCACTCGGAGGATAACTTTTGTACAATATTAGAATTAATGATGCCCTCCTCTCTGGCTTTCTGTAATAACTGAGTTAATTCAGCCTGATATAGCTTGGTGGGGTCATTAGATAACATGCAATATGTGTCCCCATCGGACAGCAACTGCTGACACTCCTGTGTATAGTCCGTGACCTCCTGCACCACGATGGCTCCCCCCTTGTCCGCACTGCGGATCACGATGTCAGTCCGTTTACCCAGTGCCTTGAGTGCTTGTCTTTCATCATATTGCAGATTGTGAAATTGCTTGCCCCGCTTATCGTTTTCCGGACTATCTAGCATGCGGTGGAAGGTTTTAAGGGACGCACTATTAGATACTGGGTCGAACCGAGACTTCGGGCCTAGCCTCTGGACCCTGGCAGGCAGTGGGGTGTCAGTGGTAACAGAAGGCATCTTATGGTAATGGTCTTTTAATTTCAGTGTGCGGTGCAACCTGAAGGTGTCTACTTTCATTTTAAATTCATCACCATAATTGGTGGGGACAAACGACAGACCTTTGTTCAGCACCCTTACCTCAGCTGGGGCAAGGGGAGTCCTGGATAGATTAAAGATCAGTGCTTCTTCGTCCTCACCGGTTTGGATTTTTTGTCTTTGGTTTTGTCGGCCCCTCCGCGTGCCCCTGGGCCTTTTCCCGGAGCTGCTATCCCAGCCCGGGTACGAACCCCTAAAGGGGCCTCACGATGTGGCGTGGTTGAGGAACTGTTGTGCGTGTCGTCAGAATCGCTTACTGACGTACGTCCAGGGCCGGTGCAAGGTTTCTCAGCACCCTAGGCAAATTGTCAGCTGCCCCCCCCCCCACATATATGTGTGTGTATGTAGTCTCATATATTATATATATATATATATATACAGTGCTCAAAGTGGATATTCTGAAGTGGGGGTATGCAAAAGTCAAGGATGTAATTATGCACGCGCCTTCGGCGGGCATGCTCCAGAAAAGGGGCGTGGTCACCCAAAAGGGGGCGTGTCCAGTGTAGTAGAACCCCTTATACTATCTAGTACTGGTGCCCCTTTCACATTATAGCACACGGTACGAGCCGAAATTCACATTGAAGCACACTGAATGAGCCGAAATTCACCTTGCAGCACACTGAATGAGCCGAAATTCACCTTGTAGCACACAATAAACCGAAATTCACATTATAGCACACTGAATGAGCCGAAATTCACATTGTAGCACACTGAATGAGCCGAAATTCACATTGTAGCACACTGAATGAGCCGAAATTCACATTGTAGCACACTGAATGAGACGAAATTCTCATTGTAGCACACTGAATGAGCCGAAATTCACATTGTAGCACACCGAATGATCCAAAATTCACATTGTAGCACACTGAATGAGACGAAATTCACATTATTGCACACTGAATGAGCCGAAACTCACATTGTAGCACACCGAATGAGCCGAAATTCACATTGTAGCACACTGAATGAGCCAAAATTCACATTGTAGCACACTGAATGAGCCGAAATTCACATTGTAACACACTGAATGAGCCGAAGTTCACATTATAGCACACTGAATGAGCCGAAATTGTGACAGCAGGGACAGCCAGAGTGACGACAGGGAGAGAGACAGTGACGACAGGGAGAGAGAGACAGTGACGACAGGGAGAGAGAGACAGAGACGACAGGGAGAGAGCGACAGTGACGACAGGGAGAGTGACGACAGGGAAAGAGAGGGACGACAGGGAGAGTGACGACTGGGAGAGTGACGACAGGGAGAGTGATGACAGTGACGACAGGGAGAGTGATGACAGGGAGAGTGACAGTGATGACAGGGAGAGTGATGACCGGGAAAGACAGTGACGACAGGGAGAGTGACGACAGTGACGACAGGGAGAGTGACAACAGGGAGAGTGATGACAGGGAGAGACAGTGACGACAGGGAGAGTGACGACAGTGACAGTGTGTGTGTTTGTAGGCAAAATACACAGACTGCACATACACTCCACACACAAACATACATAACACAAACACACCACACACATACTGTACATTTAAACAGACATATACATTGTACTGCACATATATGTACCTGGGTTGCAGAGGAGAGACACATGCCAGCCACGGAATAGCTACTGGAATGATGAGGACTATGGAGTTGCTGTGCCGTGCATGCACAGCAGCTCCCAGTATCTGCAGGTCACTATGCAGACTTTGCCGGCAATAGATCCCTCATCCCCGCAGCGGTAGCTGCGATCGCGATCGCGGCTTTCTTTGAAGTGGAGACACAGCTGTCTTCGTTTGGAGCCTGCACTCGTAGTAGGGGGGGGGGGGGGGCAGCAGGTAACCTGCGGGAGTATGTTGCTGGGGGCTGGCTGGAAGTCGCATGTGGGCGCCGGAACTGAACCTGCACTCGCGGCAACGGGGGGAGGGGGACAGCCAACCTGCAAGAGTCTGCAATCACGGGGGGGGGGGGGGGGGGGGGGACACGAGGGAGCATAACCTCTGAGCCTGTGGAAGGGAGGGGGGGGCTAGGATTAATATGTGGGGGGCAGGAGCCTGCACCCCCCCCCGAGTCCGCAATTTGCCACGGGGGGGGGGGAGGGGGGACACGACGCATGCCAGAGCCGGCAATTGGTGGGAGGGGGAGGGATGGGTGCGGGCATCATGCTCGAGATCGGTGGGGCAGGGGGTGCAGGGATCAATTTCAGAGTGTTGTAATGGAGCGGGGCCAGGTCAGGAATATGCAAGGCAAGGTGCTATCACTGGGGGGGGGCGCAGGCTGGCGGCAGCAATTGAGCGGCTACAACATCCCTGCTCCTCTTCTCTTACGGAAGAGCAGGAACTCGGGTGAGCTGAGACGGAGATAGTGCCGCCCTCCAGTGGCCGGCGCTCATAGGCAGCTGCCTAAAGCTGCCTAATGGTAGCGCCGGCCCTGCATACGTCCATATTTGCCACCGTCTCTATGTTTGCGCATCCGGAACGGGCCTGCCCCCCTGTTGGAATGTGAGGCGCTGCCAAGCCAGGTGTATACCCTGTGATGGGCATAATCCAACTGGACTTTATTCAGTTTCTCCTTTTTAAATTTAAGTAAGTTGGATTTATATAGTTCCACCTGCTCTTGTAATTTAGTTATCCATGCCTTGGACTGCTCAGCTGAAAGTAGATCAATGTGCTCAGTTTCAAACTTGGTAATAAGGTCCCTGGTGATGCCATGTTCTTTGGTTGACTCCTCGATGACAAGCAACATTAAGTCCATGGAGCACTTGTTCAATACTGACACCCATTTTTTACAGAACTCCATATTGTATCGTCCGATGGTGGGTATGTTGTGTACCCTGAAGCCACGGGGCAGCTGCTTTGCCCTAAAGTAGTCAGATAATGTACGGCTGTGAAACAGATAGTCAAGTTCACGTTTCTTAAGTCGTAGTAAATCTCTGTAAGCCTCCTCATTGGTAGTGATGGTCGCTTCAGAAAACACAGGATCTTTGTGTAGAATCTGCTCAGCCTCAATGTCAGAAAAGCTGAGAGTGTCGTAGGTGTCACAATGTAGCAAAAAAGAAGTGAAATCAACCTGGTCAGCAGCTGCCACCGCCATGGTGCGTATTGGCGAAAAGCAAGTGCTTCAATAGTGCAGAATAATAAAATAGACTTGTGCCAGTACACGAAAAAATATGTGCAAATATGCAATCAAATAAAGTGCTCTAGTGCTGTGGAAAGAAAATCCTGGAGGGTGGTAAGTCACTGGCCTAAACAATGCTGGGTGCCTTGAGAAGAGGTCCCGTGTGCCTGCACGGCACGCCCGGGTCCACTTACATACAACACTTGACTCCGGCACTCCAGACGTCCCTTGGGACCTGCTTGCTACGGTGCCTTCCTCCGGGGGGTCACCCCAATGTACAAAGAAGAATAACGAGGCGGCACTCGGAGACTTGCAAAAACTTCAAACGTGTATTAAAGTGCTGTCAACGTTTCGGGGACCACCTCCCCTTCGTCAGGATAACTACAACAATGTGTTAAACAATCTTATATAGCATTAAACTTACCCCCCTTCACATGCTCCCACTCGCACGTACTCCTCTGGCCACGTCACTCAGGCTTCACGTCTGGCGTCACTGCTCGTTTCGGCGGAACCGGAAGTGACGTCGCGGCTCCCTCCTGCGTGGCCATGGAGACGCTGTAATCAAAGCAACATATGTGTAAAGCACTCAAGGCACTGGGTAAACGGACTAACATCGTGATCCGCAGTGCGGACAAGGGGGGAGCCATCGTGGTGCAGGAGGTCACGGACTATACACAGGAGTGTCAGCGGTTGCTGTCCGATGGGGACACATATTGCATGTTATCTAATGACCCCACCAAGCTATATCAGGCTGAATTAACTCAGTTATTACAGAAAGCCAGAGAGGAGGGCATCATTAATTCTAATATTGTACAAAAGTTATCCTCCGAGTGGCCTGTTATCCCTCTGTTTTACACCATCCCCAAGGTACACAAGGACGCACAGAGGCCCCCGGGGAGACCTATCATTTCTGCCCGGGGCTCCCTGTGTGAGCCGTTAGCAATATACCTCGATGCTTATTTACAGCCGTGCATACAGGGTACATTTACCCACTTGAAAGATTCAAGTATGCTGTTTCAGAGGCTGTTACAGATTAATCAAGTCCCGGATGACGTCATCCTGGCCACCATAGATGTCACAAGCCTGTACACGTGTATCCCACACGAGCAGGGGTTACAGGCAGTGAGACAGTTGATCACTGGTTGTTTTAAGTGTACAAGGTGCACTACGTGCACCCACATGTCCCCTGGTGACAGTATTTCACACCCATTTTCTGGGAAAAAATTCAATATCAGATGGCCCCTTACCTGCACCTCTAAATTCGTAATATACGCCATCATATGTCCATGTGGACGTTATTACATCGGAAAAACAGAGTGCCAATTCAAGGTGAGGATGGCCCAACACAGGCTTGCCATCAGGAATGCATTGGCATCTGGTAACGGGGAACAACCTGTAGCTAAGCATTTTTTAGAACACAGACACAGTATGGCCACGTTTAAACACCGGATAATAGATCATGTCCCTGAATCACCTCGTGGGGGTAATAGGGGCAAAAAACTCCTCCAACTTGAGTCTATGTGGATACATAGACTCAATACCCTTCAACCGGGAGGGCTTAATGATAGTCTGGGCCTCATTAACTTCTTGTGAATTAAGAGGGCATGTTGGGTTAGTGGTGAGTAGCTCAGATAGCCTGATTCTCTAAACAATGCTGGCACAGCCCAGTATTGAAGGGGATACAACATTAGAGCTAGTGATATGTGTCACAGGTATATGAGACTTAGATACATCCCTTTAGTGGGTTTATAGACACCATGGTTAATGTATATATAGAGATCTTGAAGTGGTTCAGCCTTTCAGGTCAGGAGCTGAGATGTTTGTACATTCTGTTCCTATAAGATAATTATGTGGGTTTGATTCATCATGTCACATGTAAACACATAGTTTTATGAACAAACATTGGTACACGCATAATTGTTTTTATTCACGTATAATTGTTATTTTGCACATTGGCCATGCTGGCCTTCAACAGTATAATGATGCACATTGTTTTAACTGCAATGTATTTCACAGATGTTTTTTTAAATAGACACGAGTGCTTTACACATATGTTGCTTTGATTACAGCGTCTCCATGGCCACGCAGGAGGGAGCCGCGACGTCACTTCCGGTTCCGCCGAAACGAGCAGTGACGCGAGACGTGAAGCCCGAGTGACGTGGCCAGAGGAGTACGTGCGAGTGGGAGCATGTGAAGGGGGGTAAGTTTAATGCTATATAAGATTGTTTTACACATTGTTGTAGTTATCCTGACGAAGGGGAGGTGGTCCCCGAAACGTTGACAGCACTTTAATACACGTTTGAAGTTTTTGCAAGTCTCCGAGTGCCGCCTCGTTATTCTTCTTTATATATATATATATATATATATATATATATATATATATATACATATACACACACACAATTTATGTGACTCTTATCACTGCCCTTCTCTATGCCCCCAGAAACCACTCTACCAGTCGTCCGCCACTTGGTGAGGAGATGTCCACCACAAGAGGAGCGCTCCCTTGCTGCAGAAGCCGCCTGTAATGGTGCTGAGTGGAAGAAAATGCGTGATTACAGCCTGGAAGGATAAGCCGCCCGGAGTGTAGCTCCACCCCCACCAACCGCGCCTAATTCAAACCTGCTTTGTGTAGAAACACCAAGAAGCAGTGGGTGCTGAAGTACCGCCATGTCTATAGGATGGCTCTGTACTCAGCCTGGGGGAAGATGCCCTGCAGGAAGCTGCGTGATCCAGAGACTCTGCTAGTCAGGGCTCCAGGTTATACTCACCCCCTGCCTTGCTAGCCAGCTGGACACATGCTGTGGGGACACTGCATACAGTGCTATTGGAATTACCCCTGGGACTGATGTACCCAAAGCTGGGAGCTCAAGCTGCAGTCTATAGAAAAATAGTGCCAGAGTCCCACCGGTAGCTCCCACGGTGCAGACAGACAGGGGCAGTAGGCTGCATGTCTGTCCTCAGCTTTTTCAATAATTTCTCTGGAGAAGCCCAGAGAGAGGACTGGCTCCCTCGGGCGCATTTTTCAAACTAGTCTGTCGGGGGGGCATAGAGAAGAGGAGCCAGTCACAATTCTAAAGAAATTAAAGACCTTCCAGTGTCCCCTAGTGGATGAAGGAGAAGATATGTTTATCTCAAGATAGTTGGGGTGTGGTATGCGTTACCAAGACCGGTATCCTGGCAGCTGAATGCCAGGGGGATAAGGAGAGTGCAACAAGCTCCTTGTGGGCTCTCTGCGCTCGCATCCAAACAGTAGTTTGGACGCCCAAATCAGGACCTTAGACAAGTTTAGCCGGCTTACGTGACTAAACCCTGCCTGCTTGGGTGCAACATGCATGAGCGCCAAAACAACAATTAATAAGTGGCAATTGTTTGGACATCTAAAAAGTCCCATTTAGATGGGAAAATTATATGTCCAAAACCATTTAATTCCCCCCAAAATGCTACTATGAATACCTGCTTGGTCTCAGTGTTCCTGATGTGTCCACTTTACTGGCTAATGGACTTTATGCATATTACTTATGTCAGTTTCATCAGCACCCCCTGTGACAGTTCTTGCCAGGTATTTACTCCATTATCAGCTATCTGCATACCTCCCAACATGACCATCTCCAGGAGGGACATAATGCTCTTCTCTGGAGTTTACTCTTAATGTATGATTACCGGCACCTGTTTTAAACAGGGTAATGGACAATAAAGGTGTTTCACCACAGGTGATGGCAATCATAAATGAAGTGCAGAGCATTCTGTCCGTCCTGGAGAGGGTCATGTTGGGAGGTATGTATCTGTAACAGGCAAGTACTGTGGATGTGTTGTGCAGGTGCAGGTGGACCTACCTGGATTGTTCACCCGGGATCACCTCTTGGACCAGAACACACTGCTCGAACCCTAGGCAGAGATGACGAGAAACCCCAACCCCAGAGGACCCGATATAATAGTCACCACACGTTAGGACGGTGACATAAAGATTTATTATTCGGGAACAAGAAAATGGTCACCGCTGTAACTTTAACCTTTAGTTAAGTGTTAAGACAGTATTCACATTTACGGTACAGTAGCAGGTTTCAGAATACAGTTAACATAGACATTCAGTAGCTAGTAACCCAAAATTATACATTAATGCCACTAGCATTCAACGTCAGATTTAACTAGTATCTACTTTTTGTTAGAAATACAACCTCCTAAGCATGGGTAACATATTTCTATTCCGTAGCAAAGTTAAGCTAGCCTTAGTAGTTTTCACAATTAGAATAGTGGGGCAGATTTATTAAGCTCGGTGAAGTGATAAATTGGAAGGTGATAAAGCACCAGCCAGTCAGCTCCTAACTGTCATTTTTCAAACCCAGCCTGTGACATGGTAGTTAAGATCTGACTGGCTAGTCCTTTATCACCTTCCACTTTATCACTTCACCAAGCTTAATAAGTCTGCCCCTCTGTTACTAGGCGGGACAAGTTCTGTAAGCACTGTGGTAGTTGTAGAGGTAGATAGCACATTTAAAATAGAAATGCAATTGGAGCTCCTCACCGGAAAGTCAAGTATACTTGAGATCTACAACAAAACACCCCAAATATAAGGTTTTGCGCTGACCTGCTGATGGTATTACTATAATTTCTAATTTTACTTTTATATATAGTAAAAATCCACTATTCCAAATACCCTGCCGCTGCCTCCAAAGGAGATATTTGCACAAACCTCCTCCAATAGACAAAAACAATACAACAACCAGATGGTGGCGTGGCTGGGAATTTCAGAAATGTGAATCAAATATTAATCTTCCAATAACCAGCATAAATTGCAGATTTAAAAAAAGGTTTTTTATTTTTCTAATAAGATCACACATAAAAATTCATGATGTACATCATATTTAAATCATTTCTCTATAGCCGATTTCTTAGTTTCTACTAGGCCATTCCACTTAAATGATCATTATAAAAGAATAATTATCTTAAAAAATGCAATGAAAAAGAAACAAATTATATGAAAAAGTCACAATAGTCTCTCAATGAGGTGCCGGCACCCTATGCGGTTTTCCAATCTGTTAGTTGATATCCCAGTAAGAGGTTTTTTAGCTGGTAAATAGCAATACACACATTGGAGATTTCCACTTTTAAATTGTTTATATTGCAATATAAGATGCTGTTCCCTTTAGCCAATTCCTTAGTCTAATTTCCACACACAGTGTGATTTGAATTTTCTACAGTATACCTGTGTCTCCCCGTAGTGATCCTCCTCGTCCACTCTGCTGGCTATGCCAGTGTTTTACAGCATTGGTGGCCGGTGGAAGTGCGGGTATGATCTTTCTCCTTTCCCCGGAAGTTCAAGCTCTCCTGCAGCAAGGGAACAGTCTATCGTAGATAGTGGAAATTTCTCCGTATAGCCCCTTCGTATGACGCGTTTCTCCGCCTCGTCTCTCGGCGGCTTCCTCAGGTAGCCGATACTTTTTCTTAAGTCAGGGCATTTACTAGTAAATGTTCCTCTGGCGGACTGGATGAGCTTTGGAGATGAGTAGGTCAGAGGACCATTAACATACAGGCAGCAGCAGGGTTCAATGAGAGTGCAACTAAAGATCAGTTTTCAGTCAAAGTCGTAAGATTTTGAGCACAGCTGGTAGATGCAGACTATATTAGTTCAGGTGGATCAGAATATCTGGGTTATGCTAGCCATACAGATCAGCATCACATTACAGGTGCATACAGATGACGGGCAGCATGAAATCGCAGGTAAGTACATTGGTAAGTATAAGTCTGGTGGTGTTTTATAGTATACAAGGAGTTCTTTCCTAACTCACATGCTGAGACTGTACAGGGCTTTACTGTAATTCATAACGTGGGCATACTTATCATTTACTGATGGGCCTGTTGTCAGAGTCTCTCTTCCTGACACATGAATAAGACGAATCCCTGTACTGAGGTAGACCACGCTCTCTCAAAGGGTTAACCTGGGCATGTTACCTCACCAAATGTTAACTACGGTCAGGGCAGTCCTGGGTTTCACTGCCCATTGTGGCTTAATTCAGTGTCTCTCCCTGTCCCCTCTCTTTACCCTGTTCAGCTTCCCGAACTGTCACTGCTCTGAGGGTGCTGGCTGGAAAGTGGAGATGGCTGGAGCAAATACCTGTGAGAGTCAACGATGATCAGCGGGTCCTCAGTTCACACATAATGTGTCTCTGGCCTCTTGTCACCCTGTAGCGTTCTCCCCTCCTGCAGTGCAGCAACGGCAGCTCCTCTGCCCTCTACAGCGGCTGTCGGGTCTCTTCAGCGGGTCTGGGCTCAGCATGATGTGGCGGCCGAAGGTCAGTTGGTTCCCCCTTCTATCACCTCAGCAGTGGCGTACATCTCTCTTGCTGGTTCCCTCAGATACAGGCTCATGCAGATGGCGGTGCTCGGCCTCTTGCTTCCATTCCCTCAGCCGCGGATCTCTCCCTCAGAGAGCTCGAACCCCGCCTTCTCCTACTCCCGCCTTGCAATGTCCAATCCGCACTCAGTCAGCCTCCCCGCTCTACTTTTCTGGGTCCCAAAGCTCGCCTGCTCACCAGTCCTGCTAACGTCACCCGGCAAGCAAGGGGAAGCTGTACTGGGCCAGCTAGTGAGAAGTGGGGGTTCCTTTAGGGAAAATTTAGGTGTCTCACCCAGGTTGTCTCCAGTATATGGGTGATGGTACCTACATAGCCACATATATCCCCATAAATCCAAGTTAACAAGATATCCATTTCAGAGTGTCACATATCTGTAATGAAAAAGCATTTATCTATGAGACTGTTTCTTGTCCTAATAACCTGGATATCACAATGAACTGTCCTCTGTGGAATACCCATACCTCCCAACTTTACCTTAATGGGAGTCGGGGCTTTCACGCAACAAAGCTGCGCTGTGACCCAAAAAAGGGGGTGTGGCCTCTCCCAAGTAGACGTGGCCTCGTCAAACAGAGCATTTTACAGCCTTTGGGGGTCATGCTCAGCGTTATTCGAGCAGCTCGGCAGCCCCCAGCTCCCCTCCTAGCACTGTATACTAGAGATGTGCACTTGAAATTTTTCGGGTTTTGTGTTTTGGTTTTGGGTTCGGTTCCGCGGCCGTGTTTTGGGTTCGACCGCGTTTTGGCAAAACCTCACCGAATTTTTTTTGTCGGATTCGGGTGTGTTTTGGATTCGGGTGTTTTTTTCAAAAAACACTAAAAAACAGCTTAAATCATAGAATTTGGGGGTCATTTTGATCCCAAAGTATTATTAACCTCAAAAACCATAATTTACACTCATTTTCAGTCTATTCTGAATACCTCACACCTCACAATATTATTTTTAGTCCTAAAATTTGCACCTAGGTCGCTGGATGACTAAGCTAAGCGACCCTAGTGGCCGACACAAACACCGGGCCCATCTAGGAGTGTCACTGCAGTGTCACGCAGGATGTCCCTTCCAAAAAACCCTCCCCAAACATCACATGACGCAAAGAAAAAAAGAGGCGCAATGAGGTAGCTGTGTGAGTAAGATAAGCGACCCTAGTGGCCGACACAAACACCGGGCCCATCTAGGAGTGTCACTGCAGTGTCACGCAGGATGTCCCTTCCAAAAAACCCTCCCCAAACAGCACATGACGCAAAGAAAAAAAGAGGCGCAATGAGGTAGCTGTGTGAGTAAGATAAGCGACCCTAGTGGCCGACACAAACACCGGGCCCATCTAGGAGTGTCACTGCAGTGTCACGCAGGATGTCCCTTCCAAAAAACCCTCCCCAAACAGCACATGACGCAAAGAAAAAAAGAGGTGCAATGAGGTAGCTGTGTGAGTAAGATAAGCGACCCTAGTGGCCGACACAAACACCAGGCCCATCTAGGAGTGTCACTGCAGTGTCACGCAGGATGTCCCTTCCAAAAAACCCTCCCCAAACAGCACATGACGCAAAGAAAAAAAGAGGCGCAATGAGGTAGCTGTGTGAGTAAGATAAGCGACCCTAGTGGCCGACACAAACACCGGACCCATCTAGGAGTGTCACTGCAGTGTCACGCAGGATGTCCCTTCCAAAAAACCCTCCCCAAACAGCACATGACGCAAAGAAAAATTAAAGAAAAAAGAGGTGCAAGATGGAATTGTCCTTGGGCCCTCCCACCCACCCTTATGTTGTTTAAACAGGACATGCACACTTTAACCAACCCATCATTTCAGTGACAGGGTCTGCCACACGACTGTGACTGAAATGACGGGTTGGTTTGGACCCCCACCAAAAAAGAAGCAATTAATCTCTCCTTGCACAAACTGGCTCTACAGAGGCAAGATGTCCACCTCATCATCATCCTCCGATATATCACCGTGTACATCCCCCTCCTCACAGATTATCAATTCGTCCCCACTGGAATCCACCATCTCAGCTCCCTGTGTACTTTGTGGAGGCAATTGCTGCTGGTCAATGTCTCCACGGAGGAATTGATTATAATTCATTTTAATGAACATCATCTTCTCCACATTTTCTGGATGTAACCTCGTACGCCGATTGCTGACAAGGTGAGCGGCGGCACTAAACACTCTTTCGGAGTACACACTTGTGGGAGGGCAACTTAGGTAGAATAAAGCCAGTTTGTGCAAGGGCCTCCAAATTGCCTCTTTTTCCTGCCAGTATAAGTACGGACTGTGTGACGTGCCTACTTGGATGCGGTCACTCATATAATCCTCCACCATTCTTTCAATGGTGAGAGAATCATATGCAGTGACAGTAGACGACATGTCCGTAATCGTTGTCAGGTCCTTCAGTCCGGACCAGATGTCAGCATCAGCAGTCGCTCCAGACTGCCCTGCATCACCGCCAGCGGGTGGGCTCGGAATTCTGAGCCTTTTCCTCGCACCCCCAGTTGCGGTAGAATGTGAAGGAGGAGATGTTGACAGGTCGCGTTCCGCTTGACTTGACAATTTTCTCACCAGCAGGTCTTTCAACCCCAGCAGACTTGTGTCTGCCGGAAAGAGAGATCCAAGGTAGGCTTTAAATCTAGGATCGAGCACGGTGGCCAAAATGTAGTGCTCTGATTTCAACAGATTGACCACCCGTGAATCCTTGTTAAGCGAATTAAGGGCTCCATCCACAAGTCCCACATGCCTAGCGGAATCGCTCCGTGTTAGCTCCTCCTTCAATGTCTCCAGCTTCTTCTGCAAAAGCCTGATGAGGGGAATGACCTGACTCAGGCTGGCAGTGTCTGAACTGACTTCACGTGTGGCAAGTTCAAATGGCATCAGAACCTTGCACAACGTTGAAATCATTCTCCACTGCACTTGAGACAGGTGCATTCCACCTCCTATATCGTGCTCAATTGTATAGGCTTGAATGGCCTTTTGCTGCTCCTCCAACCTCTGAAGCATATAGAGGGTTGAATTCCACCTCGTTACCACTTCTTGCTTCAGATGATGGCAGGGCAGGTTCAGTAGTTTTTGGTGGTGCTCCAGTCTTCTGTACGTGGTGCCTATACGCCGAAAGTGTCCCGCAATTCTTCTGGCCACCGACAGCATCTCTTGCACGCCCCTGTCGTTTTTTAAAAAATTCTGCACCACCAAATTCAAGGTATGTGCAAAACATGGGACGTGCTGGAATTTGCCCATATTTAATGCACACACAATATTGCTGGCGTTGTCCGATGCCACAAATCCACAGGAGAGTCCAATTGGGGTAAGCCATTCCGCGATGATCTTCCTCAGTGGCCGTAAGAGGTTTTCAGCTGTGTGCGTATTCTGGAAAGCGGTGATACAAAGCGTAGCCTGCCTAGGAAAGAGTTGGCGTTTGCGAGATGCCGCTACTGGTGCCGTCGCTGCTGTTCTTGCGGCGGGAGTCCATACATCTACCCAGTGGGCTGTCACAGTCATATAGTCCTGACCCTGCCCTGCTCCACTTGTCCACATGTCCGTGGTTAAGTGGACATTGGGTACAACTGCATTTTTTAGGACACTGGTGAGTCTTTTTCTGACGTCCGTGTACATTCTCGGTATCGCCTGCCTAGAGAAGTGGAACCTAGATGGTATTTGGTAACGGGGGCACACTGCCTCAATAAATTGTCTAGTTCCCTGTGAACTAACGGCGGATACCGGACGCACGTCTAACACCAACATAGTTGTCAAGGCCTCAGTTATCCGCTTTGCAGCAGGATGACTGCTGTGATATTTCATCTTCCTCGCAAAGGACTGTTGGACAGTCAATTGCTTACTGGAAGTAGTACAAGTGGGCTTACGACTTCCCCTCTGGGATGACCATTGACTCCCAGCAGCAACAACAGCAGCGCCAGCAGCAGTAGGCGTTACACGCAAGGATGCATCGGAGGAATCCCAGGCAGGAGAGGACTCGTCAGAATTGCCAGTGACATGGCCTGCAGGTCTATTGGCATTCCTGGGGAAGGAGGAAATTGACACTGAGGGAGTTGGTGGGGTGGTTTGCGTGAGCTTGGTTACAAGAGGAAGGGATTTACTGGTCAGTGGACTGCTTCCGCTGTCGCCCAAAGTTTTTGAACTTGTCACTGACTTATTATGAATGCGCTGCAGGTGACGTATAAGGGAGGATGTTCCGAGGTGGTTAACGTCCTTACCCCTACTTATTACAGCTTGACAAAGGCAACACACGGCTTGACACCTGTTGTCCGCTTTTCTGTTGAAATACCTCCACACTGAAGAGCTGATTTTTTTGGTATTTTCACCAGGCATGTCAACGGCCATATTCCTCCCACGGACAACAGGTGTCTCCCCGGGTGCCTGACTTAAACAAACCACCTCACCATCAGAATCCTCCTGGTCAATTTCCTCCCCAGCGCCAGCAACACCCATATCCTCCTCATCCTGGTGTACTTCAACACTGACATCTTCAATCTGACTATCAGGAACTGGACTGCGGGTGCTCCTTCCAGCACTTGCAGGGGGCGTGCAAATGGTGGAAGGCGCATGCTCTTCACGTCCAGTGTTGGGAAGGTCAGGCATCGCAACCGACACAATTGGACTCTCCTTGTGGATTTGGGATTTCGAAGAACGCACAGTTCTTTGCGGTGCTTTTGCCAGCTTGAGTCTTTTCAGTTTTCTAGCGAGAGGCTGAGTGCTTCCATCCTCATGTGAAGCTGAACCACTAGCCATGAACATAGGCCAGGGCCTCAGCCGTTCCTTGCCACTCCGTGTGGTAAATGGCATATTGGCAAGTTTACGCTTCTCCTCCGACAATTTTATTTTAGGTTTTGGAGTCCTTTTTTTACTGATATTTGGTGTTTTGGATTTGACATGCTCTGTACTATGACATTGGGCATCGGCCTTGGCAGACGACGTTGCTGGCATTTCATCGTCTCGGCCATGACTAGTGGCAGCAGCTTCAGCACGAGGTGGAAGTGGATCTTGATCTTTCCCTAATTTTGGAACCTCAACATTTTTGTTCTCCATATTTTAATAGGCACAACTAAAAGGCACCTCAGGTAAACAATGGAGATGGATGGATACTAGTATACTTATGGATGGACTGCCGAGTGCCGACACAGAGGTAGCTACAGCCGTGGACTAACGTACTGTGTCTGCTGCTAATATAGACTGGATGATTGATAATGAGATGAAATCAATATACATATGTATGTATATATAATATCACTAGTACTGCAGCCGGACAGGTAGATAATATATTTATTAGGTAATGATGACTGATGACGGACCTGCTGGACACTGTCAGCTCAGCAGCACCGCAGACTGCTACAGTAAGCTACTATACTATAGTAGTATGTACAAAGAAGAAAGAAAAAAAAAAACCACGGGTAGGTGGTATACAATCATGGATGGACTGCCGAGTGCCGACACAGAGGTAGCTACAGCCGTGGACTAACGTACTGTGTCTGCTGCTAATATAGACTGGATGATTGATAATGAGATGAAATCAATATATATATATATGTATGTATGTATATATAATATCACTAGTACTGCAGCCGGACAGGTAGATAATATATTTATTAGGTAATGATGACTGATGACGGACCTGCTGGACACTGTCAGCTCAGCAGCACCGCAGACTGCTACAGTAAGCTACTATACTCTATAGTAGTATGTACAAAGAAGAAAGAAAAAAAAAAAAACACGGGTAGGTGGTATACAATTATGGATGGACTGCCGAGTGCCGACACAGAGGTAGCTACAGCCGTGGACTAACGTACTGTGTCTGCTGCTAATATAGAGTCTAGACTGGATGATAAATTATTGATAATGAGATGAAATCAATATAATATCACTAGTACTGCAGCCGGACAGGTACTATATATATTTATTATGTAATGACTGATGACGGACCTGCTGGACACTGTCAGGTCAGCACAGCACCGCAGACTGCTACAGTAAGCTACTATAGTAGTATGTATAAAGAAGAATGAAAAAAAAAAAACCACGGGTAGGTGGTATACAATATTATATATATATATTATATACAATTATATATATATATATATATATATATATATTAAACTGGTGGTGATTGATTATTAAACTGGTGGTCACTTCAGGACAGGTCACGTTGCAACTTGCAACTAGTACTCCGAGGCCTAAGCAGACAATCACAAAATATATTATTATACTGGTGGTCAGTGTGGTCACAACAATGGCAGTGTGGCACTGACTCTGGCAGCAAAAGTGTGCACTGTACGTTATATGTACTCCTGAGTCCTGCTCTCAGACTCTAACTGCTCCCCACTGTCAGTGTCTCCCCCACAAGTCAGATAATACACTTACAGTCACACTATCTAATCTATAAATATCACTTCAGCAAGTAGTATAGTAGTATACAGTAGTACTCCTCCTAATAATGCTCCCCGAAAATACTGTGTCTCTCTCTTCTCTAAACGGAGAGGACGCCAGCCACGTCCTCTCCCTATGACTCTCAATGCACGTGTGAAAATGGCGGCGACGCGCGGCTCCTTATATAGAATCCGAGTCTCGCGAGAATCCGACAGCGTGATGATGACGTTCGGGCGCGCTCGGTTTAGCCGAGCAAGGCGGGAAGATCCGAGCCTGCTCGGACCCGTGTAAAAAACCTGAAGTTCGGGCGGGTTCGGATTCAGAGGAACCGAACCCGCTCATCTCTACTGTATACATGCCGTACGCTTGCGCACAGCATGTATTCAGTGATCACCAGCTGTTTTGCAGAGCAGAGCAGTGGGCGATCAAGGGCTCACCCAACTGACCCCCCACCTGCGGGAAACTGCTGCCCGCAGAAGGGAAAGCAGGACAGTGTCCAAATAGCAGGACTGTCCCGCTGGAATCGGGACAGTTAGGAGGAATGGAATACCCATCATGATTTGAACTACAAAACATGGCCAAATCCACAAATAGAAGTCAATACACCATAAACAAACTCACAAGTACTTTCAATGGAAAAGAATACAACACGGAAATTTACAAAGAATCCTATTTATAAACATGGAGCAAACTCAGAATAAAATACACTTTTCAATGAGTATTCTGTCCCTCCTGGAGAGGTATGGTGTGATCTGTGCAGTGAGTCTCTGTGTGCAAAAGTAAAGATTAAAAAATGTGGAAAAAAAATTAGTAGGGTCCCCCTTCCGAGAGCATAACCAGCATCAGACTTTTGGTCCTAAAAACACAGTGAAAAAATTGGGTACTGTTCGCATGTATTTAAAGAACCTGCTTTGGGCTCCACTAGGACGGAGGTAATGCCACAGCCAATGTACACACTTGACGGGGTCCCCATGGTCAAAGCATTATCCCTTCAACTAGCATCTGTAACTATGCCCCCCTCCCCCTCCAAATTTCACATTTTTAGTAGTCTCCAGTTCGAGCTCCCAAAGTCCAAGGGATCCCACATTTTCGGGGTTGTATCAATAAAATAATGTGAGTGATCTATGAAAATTTAGGGTGCCTAGCCACAAAGGCTGGACAAGGTGACGTGGCCAAACAACTCCATACCTGAATTAACATGAAGGTTGCAAGCCTAGATTTGCACAGTGTTATGAGTTCCCTGGAAAGTCCTTTTGAGCTAAGGTCCCCATATTTTAAGGGATTACTCGGGTTGTAATGTAGATAATTCTTGCAAAGATTAGGACCCCTGGGGCTCAGGCATGCATAGCTGTGCCCCCAAATTTCAGATGTGGCAGTATACAGTTTGGGCTCCCACTGCCCGAGGCCCCCCACATATTGCATGTTGCATCAGCAAATTAATGTGAGTGAACCATGAAAATTTGGGGTCCCAAGCACTAAAAGCTGGACCAGGTAACATGGTCAAACAATCCCATGACTGATTTAACACAAGGGCTGCAAGCCTAGATTTACACAAAGGTTATGGGTCCCCTGGACAGGCTTTTCAAGCTAAAGACCCCGTATTTTTCAGGAATATTTGTGTCATAATGCAGATAATACTTGCAAAGTTTGGACCACAGGGTCCTAGATGTCTTTAGCTGTGATCCCCAAATTTCAGATACTTGGTGGTCTCCAGCTCAGGCTCCAAAATCCTTAGGGACCCCACATTCTGCAAGTTGCATCAACAAATTAATCTGAGTGAACCCTTAAAATTTTGGGTACCTAGCTCCAAAGCCCACACCAGGAGACATGGTTAAGTCATCCCTATAACTGAATTAACATGAAGGCTGCAATCTAGATTTGTACAAAGTGTTATGGGTCCCCTGGAAAGTCATCTTGAACTAGGGTCCTCATATTTTTAGGGATTACTTGGGACAGGATGCAGATGATTTTTGCAAAGTATGGGACCCCTGGAGCCAAGACAGTTGTACCTCAGGCACCACAAATTTCAGATATTTGCCATTCTTCAGCTAGGGCTCCCAAAGCCCAAGGGGCACCCTATTTTTAATATTTCATCAACAGATAATGTGAGTTAATTCTGAAAATTGGGGTCTCTAACCCCAAAGGACAGATCAGATGGCATGGTCAAACAGTCCCATGATTAAATTGACATGAAGGCTGCAATCCTAGATACAGTATGCAGAAACTGTTATGGGTCACCTGGACAGGCCTTTCAAGTTTAGGGATTACTCAGGCATAATGCAAATAATAATTGCAAAGTTTAAGGCCCCAGAGCTCATAGTTATGCCCCACCAAAAATCATATATTTGCTGTCTGTTAAAGTCTGGCTCCCACAGCACCAGGGCCCCGCATGTTGCAGTTTGTATTAAAAAAATAATCTGAGTGAATCCTGAAAACTTGGGATCCCTAGCCTCAAAATCCTTACTAGGAGACACATTCAAACAACCCCCTGATTGAAATTACATGAAGGTTGCAAGCCTATATTTGCACCAAGTATTATGGGTCCCTTGGACAGGCGTTTTAAGATAGGGACACTATATTTTCAGGGATTAGTTTGATATTACTGTACAACAGGGGTGGCCGGATTTTTGGGATCTGGGATCTACTTTTTGTTCACTTACTTACCGGTGATCTCCCAGCATCAAATAACACCAATAGTAGTGCTCACATTTAAAAAAATAGCATTAATAATGATGCCATCAAATAACAGCACCATTAATAATGCACACATTTAAAAATAGCATTAAGACTGACAACATCAAATAACCCCCCTCTGTGCAAATCCCCCCCCTCTTTGCAGATCCCCCCTTGTGCAGATACCCCACATCCACTCCCCTGCAAAATAGCCCCCTGTACAATACCCTCCTCCATGCAAATCCCCCACTTTGCAGAAAACCCCCTTCCAGTCCCCTGCATAATAGCCCCCTGTACAAAAATCCCCTGTCTGCAGATCTTCCACCCTTTGCAGATCCCTACTTGTGTAAAGAAAAATAAACCTTTACGGCTCTTTGTATGGGCTTGTAGGCTCTTTGTATGGGCTTGTATTTGAAAGTGCTGCTTGGATTTGTAAGTGTGAGTTGGTTACAGAAAAAGCAGGAGCTGGAAGCTGAGTAAAAAGGAGGTGCAGTGAGATGGAACAACTGCTAAGTGGAGTATAGGTGCCGCAGGAGAGAGTACTACGGCTGCATAAAAGTGAAGGACCAAGAACCGCACAAAGATAGATAAGTATAAGCCAGCTTAATTATTGTATAAGTGAGATTGTTTGTCTTCTACTTTTTATTTTTGCTGCTTTTTCTTTGAGTGTAACAGGGAGTTAGACCTTACAAACAATATGGGAGGGGCTGTGATTGGGGACCTCACTCAGTGCATGTCGTGCAAGATGTATGCACACCTGGAGCTACCGGCCCAGTGTGATTACATCTGCACGAGGTGTGTGCGAACGGTTGCCCTGGAAGCCCAGGTAACTGATCTAGAGCAAACCGTTACGAGACTGAGGGAGATTCACAATCTCGAGCGAAGTTTAGACAGAACGGTGGAGGAGTTGCGGGAGGGGTCACTGGTAGAAGAGGATGATGATCAGGTAGCCAGCTGGGTCACAAAAAGAGGGGGAGGCTCGACATCTCTGAACTATCAAACCCGAACAAATTTGCCCGACTGGACGAGGAATCGGAGGATGATAGTGAAGAAATGACGGTGCCGGAGGAGACTGCTCCCTCTAGCATCCAGAGGAGCGGTCCCTCTGTCGCGGTTGGGATAAAAGATAGTGAGGTACCTAGTCAGATGGTGGTGGTAGGGGATTCTATCATCAGGAAGGCAGATAAGGCAATCTGCTACCGGGACCGTGATCACCGTACAGTCTGTTGTCTCCCGGGTGCTCGGGTACGGCACATCGCGGACCGGGTAGATAGATTGTTGGGAGGGGCTGGGAAAGACCCGGCGGTCTTGGTGCACGTTGGCACCAATGACAAAGTTAGCGGAAGGTGGGATGTCCTTAAGAAAGACTATAGGGACTTAGGAAAGAAACTGAAGGCAAGGACATCTAAGGTAATATTCTCGGAATTATTACCCGTGCCACGCGCTAGTCCAGGGAGGCAGAGGGAGATTAGGGAGGTAAATGTGTGGCTTAGGGATTGGTGCAGGAAAGAGGGGTTTGTGTTCCTGGAACACTGGGCGGACTTCTCAGTCAGGCGCCATCTCTTTTGTCGTGACGGATTGCACCTGACTGAGGAGGGGGCAGCGGTGCTGGGGGGAAGGATGGTTAGAAGGTTGGAGGAGATTTTAAACTAGGAGCCTGGGGGGAGGGTTTAGCTAGAAACTACGGGTCATGCAGTGAGAATAGTGGGGATGGCGGTAGTAAACGAAATGGGGGAGAAGTTGGGGGGAGGGTAACAGCAGGCTTAGTAAGGTTACTAACAAGGGTACTAAAAGAGATTTTACCAAAGCACTAACCAATGACGATTACAGGTCATCATTGCTACATAAGGTGAAAGATGTCCCTAACGCAAGGGAAAATACTTATCTTAGTTGTATGTATGTAAACGCCAGAAGCATTACTGGTAAAAAGGGTGAACTAGAAATACTTGCAGCAAGCAAACAGTATGATATTAAAGGCATTACTGAAACTTGGTGGGACGAATCTCATGATTGGACAGTCAATCTAGAGGGCTATACACTGTTTAGGAGAGACAGACTAAATAAAAAGGGTGGAGGGGTGTGTCTTTACGTAAAGCCGTTTTTAAAACCTGATATACGGGAAGATATTCAGGAGGGGACTGTAGACACTGTTGAGACATTATGGGTAGAAATTGCATGCAGTGAAAAAGGAATAAAAAAGTTAGTATTGGGTGTATGCTATAGGCCGCCTGGTATCAACGCATCTGATGAGGAATTGTTAATAAAGTAAATTGAAAGAGCAGCAGGAGTAGGAGACATAGTAGTGATGGGAGATTTTAACTATCCAGAGATAAACTGGAAAAACGATTCATGTGATACTGCTAGGGGCAATATGTTTTTAAACACACTTAATGATAACTACTTAGTTCAACTAATTGAGGAACCAACTAGGTACAATGCAATCTTAGACCTGGTATTAACAAACAATGGGGATTTGGTATCAGGTATTATAGTAGGGGAACCCAAAGGAAACAGCGACCACAATATGGTCACATTCAATATCAGTTTCCATAAACAGCCCTATACGGGCTCAACTAGGACTCTAAACTTTAGCAAAGCAAATTTTGATAAGATGAGGGTATTTTTAAGGGATATTGAATGGGAAGGTTTGTTTTTAGGAAAATATACTATGGAGAAATGGGAGGTACAAAAATTCCTGCTAGCCAGAGCTGAAACTAGGGGGGGGCTAGGGGGGCATGTGACCAGGGCGCCAGACTGGAGGGGGCGCCGAGACTGTCACTTTAACCCCCCCTAACGCCCCCTCCCTTTGCGGCAGCGATACCTTGTTACAGCCGGCGGAGCTCGCGCCTAGCCAGGCAGGCACACACACCGCATCGCAGCGCATCGCAGAGATGACACTGAAAATAAACTACATCTCCCAGCAGCCTTTGCTGCCGGGAGCTGTACTTTACTTTCAGTTTCATCTCTGCAGCATGCTATGATCGGCACAGCAGAGCAGCACTAAGAGGGGGCACGGGGGACAAATTACTACTCCCCCACCCCTCACCCTACTGCTAGAGCCTTTAATCATTGCAGCTACTGCTGCAGTGAACATGAAATTCTAGGTCCAAAAAGGGGGCGGGGCTAAACGGCACTGCACACACAGTGCCACCATGCCAGCCAGCAACAGCATGGGAGAGAGGAGGGGAGAAGAGCAGCACAGCCTTAACAGTGAGTATAACTCAGGGAAGGGCACTGTATGTTTCTGTGACTGCTATATGTGTGTATGAATGTGTGCATGTGTGTGATTGTATGTGATTAGGTGTGTCACTACATATCTGTATGGGTGTGGTATGCGTGACCGGGCATACCGACGCTGGTATCCCGGGAGCGGAATGTCGTCGGGGGGATGGGGGGGTGGCGAGCGCAGCAAGCCCCTTTGCAGGCTCGCTGCGCTTGCCACGCTGGGGAGGGTCCCTGTTGGTCAGCATGCAGGTGTAAGTAGATACAGAAGTAAAAAATGCGGCACTGAAGCTGGTTCTCTGTAATTAAGAGACACACACGGCCCTGCGTTTCAAATGCAGGACCGTGTGTGTCTCTTAATTACGGAGAATCAGCTTCAGTGCCGCATCTTTTGCTGCTATATATATATATATATATATATATATATATATATATATACACATATACACATATACATATACACTTGAATGCGAGGGGGGGCGCTAAGTTAATGGCTTGCCCCGGGTGCCAAAACTCCTAGTTTCGGCCCTGTGCTAGCTAAAAATAAACTCAAATTTATTCCTACGAGCAGCAAAAAAAGGAATAAAAATCATAAACCGATGTGGCTTAACAAAAAGATTAAGGAACTTATGGGCAAGAAAAGGTGAGCATTTAAAAAATACAAATCTGACGGGGAAGTAGAGTCATTTCAGCACTATAAGGAATGTAACAAAATATGCAAAAAGGAAATAAGAGCGGCTAAAGTAGAAACTGAAAAACTAGTAGCAAAGGAAAGCAAAGCAAATCCCCAAAAAATCTTTAAATACATTAATAGCAAGAGATTAAAGAAGGAGAGTATAGGCCCTTTAAAAGACAAGTTGGGAGTCTTAAGCAAAAATGATAATGACATAGCGGACACACTAAATGAGTTTTTTTCAACAGTATTTACTAGAGAGGACCCAATTCAGGGACTAACATATAATCTCAATAATGAGAATATCCCACTGATAGGTACTTATTTAAGCGAGGAAGTAGTCTGTGACCGATTAAAACATTTAAAGATTAATAAGTCACCAGGTCCCGATGGTATTCACCCAAGGGTTCTAATGGAGCTTCATTCTGAACTTGCAAAGCCGCTATTTTTGATCTTTAAGGATTCAGTAATATCAGGTATGGTTCCCAAAGACTGGCGTATAGCGGAAGTAGTGCCTATATTCAAAAAGGGAAGTAAAGCTGAACCAGGTAATTATAGACCAGTTAGTCTTACATCTATAGTGGGGAAAGTATTGGAAGGTATTCTAAGAGATAGTATTCAGAAGTTCCTTGAAGTCAATAAGGTCATTAAAAGGAATCAACATGGGTTTATGAAGGACAGTTCCTGTCAAACCAACTTACTTGGCTTTTATGAAACAGTAAGCGCAAACCTAGATCTGGGTAAAGAGGTGGATGTAATCTTTTTAGATTTTGCCAAAGCGTTCGATACTGTACAAGAATCAGGGCTAGGAAGCACAATATGCACTTGGGTCAAAAACTGGTTAGATAATAGGGAGCAGCGCGTTGTGGTTAATGGATCTTTTTCAACTTGGACTGAAGTGCTAAGTGGTGTGCCGCAAGGCTCAGTATTAGGACCGCTATTGTTCAATATTTTCATTAACGACCTAACAGAAGGTCTAGAGAGCATGGTGTCAATTTTTGCAGATGATACCAAATTGTGTACAGTTATAAATGCGGAGGGGGATGCTGAGTCGCTTCAGAATGACTTAGTTAAATTAGAAGCTTGGGCAGCGAAATGGAGAATGCGCTTCAATACAAACAAGTGTAAGGTAATGCACTGTGGTAACAAGAACAAAAATAACACCTACCTACTAAATGGGGTAAAATTAGGGGATTCTGTACTGGAAAAGGACTTAGGTGTCCTCATAGATAGCAAACTAAGCAGTAGTACCCAAAGTAGGACTGCAGCAAAGAAGGCTAATAAGATATTAGCATGCATAAAACGGGGAATTGATGCTAGGGACGAGAGTATTATACTCCCGTTATATAAATGACTTGTGAGGCCACACCTTGAATACTGTGTACAATTCTGGGCACCTTACTACAAAAAGGATATCCTGGAGCTAGAAAAGGTTCAAAGGCGGGCGACCAAACTAATTAAGGGTATGGAGACGCTGGAATACGAGGAAAGGCTTGCAAGACTAGGCATGTTTACACTGGAAAAGAGGAGATTAAGAGGGGACATGATCAACATTTACAAATATATAAGGGGACAATATACAGATCTTGCGCAGGACCTGTTTTTGGTTAGATCAACACAGAGAACTCGTGGACACTCGCTCAGGTTAGAAGAGAGGAGATTCCACACAATACGGCGTAAAGGCTTTTTTACGGTAAGGACGATACGTGTTTGGAATTCCCTGCCTGAGGGAGTTGTAATGGCCAACTCAGTCAACACCTTTAAGAATGGGTTAGATAAATTCCTAATGGATAAGGATATCCAGGGTTACGGGGCATAGTCACGCACTATGGGTATTATAAAAAAGATGGGTTAATTGGAACGGCAGTCAGCAACTTCAGTCAAAATTTTATACAAAATAATCGTGCATAGGAGACCACAAATAGGTTGAACCCGATGGACAATTGTCTTTTTTAACCTTAGATACTATGTTACTATGTTACATAAAGATACCATGCTCTGTGCAGATCCCCCCTTGTGTAAAAAAAAAAACCTTTGTGAAGATCCCACGCTCTGTGCAGATCCGCCCTTTGCAGATCGTCCCTCCCCTTGTGTAGAAACCCCACTTTGCATAACTTATCTGACAAGTTGTCACGCTGCCTAGCTTCAGTCCTCCCTCTCCCCGCAGTCACGCTCCTGCTTTCACGCTGCATGGCCTCCGGCTGAATGCTTCTCCTGTCATCGTCACCGCTGGCTGGATCAAACTGGATCCAACTAGTGCCCAGGCTCCTCACATCGCGGGTGACGTAATGACGTCACCCGCGCACCCGCACCCTGCATCCCTGGGAACTGTGAAGAGAAGCAGCGGCGGCAGGCTCCTTACAGTTATTTTCTGTTAAGTCTGATGCGATCTACTGGCGGATGCTCCGCGAGCTACCGGTACATCGTGATCTACTTTTTTGGCCACCTCTGCTGTACATGGTATGTGCAAAGTTTGGGACCCATGGGTTTTATAGCTGTGGCACCCAAATTTAGATATTTGTCAGTCTCCAGCTCTGGCTCCCAAAACCCCAGGGGCACAATATTTTACAGTTTGCATTAACAAATGAATCTGAGTGAACACTACAAATTTGGGGGCCCTAATCTTAAAGGCTGAACCAGGTGACATGGTCAAACGGAATGTAATTACATTGCCGGCAATCGTGATCACGACGGCCAGGATACCGACGCCAGGATCCCGACCACTGACAATGTCGCCAGCCGGAATCCCAGCTAACAGGGGCTATTCTCACTCGTGGGTGTCCACGACATCCGTAGAGTGGAAATAGAACCTGTGGCGAGCACAGTGAGCCACCGACTCCGCAGTGAGGGCACAAGGATCTTCATTGCACTCGCTCCCCTGCCGACATTCTAGTGGCCGGGATCCTGGCATCGGTATGCTGACCACCGGGATCCCGGCTGCCGGCATCCTATACTCAATGCAGTCAAACAACCCCTGACAGAATTGACTTGAAGGCTGCAAGCCTATAATTGTGTGGTACCCCATACAGGGCCGGTGCTAGGGTGTTCGGCGCCCCTCTGCAAACTATACATTTGCGCCCTCCCATACTTTACAAAAGGACTGCGCACATAGGGGGTCATTCCGAGTTGATCGCTAGCTAAAAATGTTTGCAGCGCAGCGAATAGGTGAAAAAACGTCACTTCTGCGCATGGGTATGCGGCGCAATGCACACGCGCTAATTACTTTCACAATGACCGATGTAGTTTCACACAAGGTCTAGCGAAGCTTTTCAGTCACAATGGCCGCCGCAAAGTGATTGACAGGAAAGGGGTGTTTTTTGGGTGTCAACTCACTGTTTTCAGGGAGTGATCGAGAAAACGCAGGCGTACCAGGAAAAACGCTGCGTGCCAGGAAAAATGCAGGCGTGGCTGGGCGATCGCAGGGCGTGTTTGTGACGTCAAATCCGGTCTGCAGCTACTCAGAAACTGCACAATCTTTGTTTGCAGCTGCTCTGCGATGCATTCGTTCGTACTTCTGCTAAGCTAAGATACACTCCCAGAGGGCGGCGGCATAGCGTTTGCACAGCTGCTAAAAACTGCTAGCGAGCGGCCAACTCGGAATGACCCCCATAATGCTTGTACACGTAATGCTGCCTGAAGTAGTGGGACTTACACACGTAACGCCCCCTGTACCAATGACGCTTACACACGTAACACCCCCTGTACCAGTGACGCTTACACACATAAAGCCCCCTGTACCAGTGACGCTTACACACGTAAAGCCCCCTGTAACAGTGACGCTTACACACGTAACGCACCTGTACCAGTGACGTTTACACACGTAAAGCCCTCTGTACCAGTGACGCTTACACACGCAACACCCCCTGTACCAGTGTCGCTTACACACGTAAAGCCCCCTGTACCAGTGACGCTTACACACGTAAAGCCCCCTGTAACAGTGACGCTTACACACGTAACGCCCCCTGTACCAGTAACGTTTACACACGTAAAGCCCTCTGTACCAGTGACGCTTACACACGCAACACCCCCTGTACCAGTGTCGCTTACACACGTAAAGTTCCCTGTACCAATGACGCTTACACACGTAAAGCCCCCTGTACCAGTGATGCTTACACACGCAACGCCCCCTGTACCAGTGACGCTTACACACATAAAGCACCCTGTATCAGTGACGCTTACACACGTAACGCCCCCTGTACCAGTGACGCTTACACACATAACGCCCCCTGTACCAGTGACGCTTACACACGTAACACCCCCTGTATCACTGACGCTTGCACACGTAACGCCCCCTGTACCAGTGACACTTGCACACGTATCGCCCCCTGTACCAGTGACACTTATACAAGACGCAACGCCCCCTGAAGCGGTGATGCTTACACACATTATGCTGCACTGTCACACATACACATATACATACAACACGTACATACTGTACATACATTACACACATACAGTCACACATACACACACATACATGTACACAGATACTACACACACACACACACACACACACACACAGTATACATTAGAGATGAGCGGGTTCGGTTCCTCGGAATCCGAACCCGCCCGAACTTCAGGTTTATTTACACGGGGCCGAGCGACTCGGATCTTCCCGCCTTGCTCGGTTAACCCGAGCGCGCCCGAACGTCATCATCCCGCTGTCGGATTCTCGCGAGGCTCGTATTCTATCGCGAGACTCGGATTCTATATAAGGAGCCGCGCGTCGCCGCCATTTTCACACGTGCATTGAGATTGATAGGGAGAGGACGTGGCTGGCGTCCTCTCCGTTTAGACTAGAGTACTAGAGAGAGACACAAATTTTGGGGAGCATATTATTAGGAGGAGTACTACTTGCTGCTGATAGTGTGACCAGTGACCACCAGTTTAATTAATCCGTTCTCTGCCTGATAAAAAACGATACACAGTGTGACACAGTCACATACCATATCTGTGCTCAGCCCAGTGTGCTGCATCATATGTAATACTGTATATCATTATCTGACTGTGCTGAGTGCTCACTGCTCACACAGCTTAATTGTGGGGGAGACTGGGGAGCAGTTATAGCAGGAGTACATATTTTAAGTACAGTGCACACTTTTGCTGCCAGAGTGCCACTGCCAGTGTGACTGACCAGTGACCACTGACCACCAGTATTGTGATTGTCTGCTGACCACCAGTATATTGTGATTGTCTGCCTGAAAAAGTTAAACACTCGTCGTGTGGTGTTTTTATAAACGCATTCTGCAGACAGTGTCCAGCAGGTCCGTCATTACATAATATATACCTGTCCGGCTGCAGTACTAGTGTGATATATATATATATATATATATATATATATTTTAATTTTATCTAATTATCATCCAGTCTATATTAGCAGCAGACACAGTACGGTAGTCCACGGTTGTAGCTACCTCTGTGTCGGCAGTCGCTCGTCCATCCATAATTGTATACCACCTACCCGTGGTTTTTTTTTTTCTATCTTCTTGATACTAGTAGCTTACTTTAGGAGTCTGCAGTGCTGACAGACAGTGTCCAGCAGGTCCGTCATTACATAATATATACCTGTCCGGCTGCAGTACTAGTGTGATATATATATATATTTTAATTTTATCTCATTATCATCCAGTCTATATTAGCAGCAGACACAGTACGGTAGTCCACGGCTGTAGCTACCTCTGTGTCGGCAGTCGCTCGTCCATCCATAATTGTATACCACCTACCCGTGGTTTTTTTTTTTTTTATCTTCTTGATACTAGTAGCTTACTTTAGGAGTCTGCAGTGCTGACAGACAGTGTCCAGCAGGTCCGTCATTACATAATATATACCTGTCCGGCTGCAGTACTAGTGTGATATATATATATATTTTAATTTTATCTCATTATCATCCAGTCTATATTAGCAGCAGACACAGTACGGTAGTCCACGGCTGTAGCTACCTCTGTGTCGGCAGTCGCTCGTCCATCCATAATTGTATACCACCTACCCGTGTTTTTTTTTTTTTCTATCTTCTTGATACTAGTAGCTTACTTTAGGAGTCTGCAGTGCTGACAGACAGTGTCCAGCAGGTCCGTCATTACATAATATATACCTGTCCGGCTGCAGTACTAGTGTGATATATATATATATTTTAATTTTATCTCATTATCATCCAGTCTATATTAGCAGCAGACACAGTACGGTAGTCCACGGCTGTAGCTACCTCTGTGTCGGCAGTCGCTCGTCCATCCATAATTGTATACCACCTACCCGTGGTTTTTTTTTTTCTATCTTCTTGATACTAGTAGCTTACTTTAGGAGTCTGCAGTGCTGAGTCTGACAGACAGTGTCCAGCAGGTCCGTCATTACATAATATATACCTGTCCGGCTGCAGTACTAGTGTGATATATATATATATATTAATTTTATCTCATTATCATCCAGTCTATATTAGCAGCAGACACAGTACGGTAGTCCATGGCTGTAGCTACCTCTGTGTCGGCAGTCGCTCGTCATCCATAAGTATACTAGTATCCATCCATCTCCATTGTTTACCTGAGGTGCCTTTTAGTTGTGCCTATTAAAATATGGAGAACAAAAATGTTGAGGTTCCAAAAATAGGGAAAGATCAAGATCGACTTCCACCTCGTGCTGAAGCTGCTGCCACTAGTCATGGCCGAGACGATGAAATGCCAGCAACGTCGTCTGCCAAGGCCGATGCCCAATGTCATAGTACAGAGCATGTAAAATCCAAAACACCAAATATCAGTAAAAAAAGGACTCAAAAATCTAAAATAAAAGTGTCGGAGGAGAAGCGTAAACTTGCCAATATGCCATTTACCACACGGAGTGGCAAGGAACGGCTGAGGCCCTGGCCTATGTTCATAGCTAGTGGTTCAGCTTCAGAGATTAATTGCTTCTTTTTTGGTGGGGGTCCAAACCAACCCGTCATTTCAGTCACAGTCGTGTGGCAGACCCTGTCACTGAAATGATGGGTTGGTTAAAGTGTGCATGTCCTGTTTATACAACATAAGGGTGGGTGGGAGGGCCCAAGGACAATTCCATCTTGCATTTCTTTTTTCTTTCATTTTTCTTTGCGTCATGTGCTGTTTGGGGAGTATTTTTTTGAAGGGCCATCCTGCGTGACACTGCAGTGCCACTCCTAGATGGGCCAGGTGTTTGTGTCGGCCACTAGGGTCGCTTATCTTACTCACACAGCTACCTCATTGCGCCTCTTTTTTTCTTTGCGTCATGTGCTGTTTGGGGAGTGTTTTTTGGAAGGGCCATCCTGCGTGACACTGCAGTGCCACACCTAGATGGGCCAGGTGTTTGTGTCGGCCACTAGGGTCGCTTAGCTTACTCACACAGCTACCTCATTGCGCCTCTTTTTTTCTTTGCGTCATGTGCTGTTTGGGGAGTGTTTTTTGGAAGGGCCATCCTGCGTGACACTGCAGTGCCACTCCTAGATGGGCCAGGTGTTTGTGTCGGCCACTAGGGTCGCTTAGCTTAGTCATCCAGCGACCTCGGTGCAAATTTTAGGACTAAAAATAATATTGTGAGGTGTGAGGTGTTCAGAATAGACTGAAAATGAGTGTAAATTATGGTTTTTGAGGTTAATAATACTTTGGGATCAAAATGACCCCCAAATTCTATGATTTAAGCTGTTTTGTAGTGTTTTTGGAAAAAAACACCCGAATCCAAAACACACCCGAATCCGACAAAAAAAATTCGGTGAGGTTTTGCCAAAACGCGGTCGAACCCAAAACACGGCCGCGGAACCGAACCCAAAACCAAAACACAAAACCCGAAAAATTTCAAGTGCCCATCTCTAGTATACATATACACTCACACACACTTTCACTCACTCTTTCCAGCCACTTACTGTACATAAAGAAGCCTGGCAACTCGTCCTCCTGTGTTGCAACTGCAGCCTGGTCCTGTGTAGCTCCGCCCCTATCCCCATGTGGTTCCGCCCCTTATCCCCATGTAGCTCCGCCCCTTTTCGATCCGGCCAGCGCACTGCATGACTGCGGTGAGTTTGTGACATGGGAGGGGGAGAGGAGTCTTCATGATGCCGGCGCCGTTGCTTGTCATAGAGTGTGACAGGCGCAGCTGCCGGCATCAGCAGGGGAACTCAGCACAGGGATACAGAGCGGGTGGAGCGCCTCTCCCCCCGTGGCACCTACCTGCACTGCATCCCTTTGCTGAGTGGTAAGCGCCGGGCCTGACCCCATAAAATAGTGTGTGTGCCCATTTTAAGATAGCTTGACCGTCAATAGCAGCAGCAGCAGCAAGGGAAGGCACTGGCACAGTGAAAGCAGCAGGGTGCTGCAGAAGAGCCAAATGCCAGGTGAGCGAGTGTTGAGACGTCACAGCCGGATACTGGACACCACCAGGCTTGGTGATAGGCGCGGACGCCATGGCCATCTCGTAACAGAGAGGAACAGTTGAAAGTGGGTCCAGCAAGTAAAATCCTTTGCTCTTAAGGTCCATACACACTTAACGATAAAATGAGCGACGTCACTCATTTTCCCCCTCCTTGAGCGACGTCGCTCATTTTATCGTCAAGTGTGTATACCGCCAGCGACGACCGATGCACGGCCCCACGGGTCGGCAACGATTGTCGCTGTTGGTAGGGCATGCATGAAGGATGTGGACTGTCGTCCACGACCTTCATGTAGTGCTGGCAGGGGCGTGACGTCACTGAGCGATATGAGCGGTCATATCGCTCAGTGTGTACAGTCGGCCGCCGACCGGCCGGCCCGGGAGGGGGAAACATTAGACGATGTCGCTCACAGAGCGACATCGTCTAATGTGTATGGACCTTAAGAGTTTTAGTGAGTGCATTGGGAACTGAATCACAGGCAAGTTTGACGTCCAACTTAAGTATCACTTGTCACCACCTGTGCAGTGTGAAAAGGGCGCAGACAGAATAGCGTCATAATCCACAAGCTGAACCCTGCCAAGGGGTTATTAAAGACAACCCTTACCCCTGCATTACTACTGTTTGGAAATTAAAGACTGAGGGGTATATTTACTAAGGTCCCGATTTTGACCGAGATGCCGTTTTTTCTAGAGATGAGCGGGTTCGGTTTCTCTGAATCCGAACCCGCCAGAACTTCATGGTTTTTTTCACGGGTCCGAGCAGACTCGGATCTTCCCGCCTTGCTCGGTTAACCCGAGCGCGCCCGAACGTCATCATGACGCTGTCGGATTCTCGCGAGGCTCGGATTCTATCGCGAGACTCGGATTCTATATAAGGAGCCGCGCGTCGCCGCCATTTTCACACGTGCATTGAGATTGATAGGGAGAGGACGTGGCTGGCGTCCTCTCCATTTAGATTATAAGAGACTGAGAGAGATTTACTGGAGCTGACTAGGAGGAGTACTGTTACTGTAGAAGTGTAGAGACTGAGTGGAGAGAGTTTACTAGTGAGGACAGTGCAGTTTACTTTATAATCCGTTCTCTGCCTGAAAAAAGCGATACACAGCACACAGTGACTCAGTCACATACCATATCTGTGTGCACTGCTCAGGCTCAGGCCAGTGTGCTGCATCATCTATTATCTATATATAATATTATATATATCTGTCTGACTGCTCAGCTCACACAGCTTATAATTGTGGGGGAGACTGGGGAGCACTACTGCAGTGCCAGTTATAGGTTATAGCAGGAGCCAGGAGTACATAATATATTATATAGTGAGTGACCACCAGACACACAGTGCAGTTTATTTAATATATCCGTTCTCTGCCTGAAAAAAGCGATACACACAGTGACTCAGTCAGTCACATACCATATCTGTGTGCACTGCTCAGGCTCAGGCCAGTGTGCTGCATCATCTATTATCTATATATAATATTATATATATCTGTCTGACTGCTCAGCTCACACAGCTTATAATTGTGGGGGAGACTGGGGAGCACTACTGCAGTGCCAGTTATAGGTTATAGCAGGAGCCAGGAGTACATAATATATTATATAGTGAGTGACCACCAGACACACAGTGCAGTTTATTTAATATATCCGTTCTCTGCCTGAAAAAAGCGATACACACAGTGACTCAGTCAGTCACATACCATATCTGTGTGCACTGCTCAGGCTCAGGCCAGTGTGCTGCATCATCTATTATCTATATATAATATTATATATATCTGTCTGACTGCTCAGCTCACACAGCTTATAATTGTGGGGGAGACTGGGGAGCACTACTGCAGTGCCAGTTATAGGTTATAGCAGGAGCCAGGAGTACATAATATATTATATAGTGAGTGACCACCAGACACACAGTGCAGTTTATTTAATATATCCGTTCTCTGCCTGAAAAAAGCGATACACACAGTGACTCAGTCAGTCACATACCATATCTGTGTGCACTGCTCAGGCTCAGGCCAGTGTGCTGCATCATCTATATATATTATATATCTGTCTGACTGCTCAGCTCACACAGCTTATAATTGTGGGGGAGACTGGGGAGCACTACTGCAGTGCCAGTTATAGGTTATAGCAGGAGCCAGGAGTACATATTATATTAAAATTAAACAGTGCACACTTTTGCTGCAGGAGTGCCACTGCCAGTGTGACTGACCAGTGACCTGACCACACTGACCACCAGTATAGTTAGTAGTATACTTATATTGTGATTGCCTGAAAAAGTTAAACACTCGTCGTGTGACTTCACTTGTGTGTTTTTTTTTTTTTTTATTCTATAAAAATAAAACTCATTCTGCTGACAGACAGTGTCCAGCAGGTCCGTCATTATATAATATATAATATATACCTGTCCGGCTGCAGTAGTGATATATATATATTTTTTTATATCATTTGTCATCCAGTCGCAGCAGACACAGTACGGTAGTTCACGGCTGTGGCTACCTCTGTGTCTCTGCACTCGGCAGGCAGTCCGTCCATAATTGTAATACCACCTAACCGTGGATTTTTTTCATTCTTCTTTATACATACATAGTTACATAGACATCTTCTCTTTATCAACCAGTCTATATTAGCTGCAGACACAGTACAGTACGGTAGTTCACGGCTGTGGCTACCTGTGTGTCTGCACTCGGCAGGCAGTCCGTCCATAATTGTATACCACCTAACCGTGGTTTTTTTTCTGTCTTCTTTATACATACATAGTTACATAGACATCTTCTCTTTATCAACCAGTCTATATTAGCTGCAGACACAGTACAGTACGGTAGTTCACGGCTGTGGCTACCTCTGTGTCTGCAGTCGGCAGGCAGTCCATAATTGTATACTAGTATCCATCTCCATTGTTTACCTGAGGTGCCTTTTAGTTGTGCCTATTAAAATATGGAGAACAAAAATGTTGAGGTTCCAAAATTAGGGAAAGATCAAGATCCACTTCCACCTCGTGCTGAAGCTGCTGCCACTAGTCATGGCCGAGACGATGAAATGCCAGCAACGTCGTCTGCCAAGGCCGATGCCCAATGTCATAGTACAGAGCATGTCAAATCCAAAACACCAAATATCAGAAAAAAAAGGACTCCAAAACCTAAAATAAAATTGTCGGAGGAGAAGCGTAAACTTGCCAATATGCCATTTACCACACGGAGTGGCAAGGAACGGCTGAGGCCCTGGCCTATGTTCATGGCTAGTGGTTCAGCTTCACATGAGGATGGAAGCACTCAGCCTCTCGCTAGAAAAATGAAAAGACTCAAGCTGGCAAAAGCAGCACAGCAAAGAACTGTGCATTCTTCGAAATCCCAAATCCACAAGGAGAGTCCAATTGTGTCGGTTGCGATGCCTGACCTTCCCAACACTGGACGTGAAGAGCATGCGCCTTCCACCATTTGCACGCCCCCTGCAAGTGCTGGAAGGAGCACCCGCAGTCCAGTTCCTGATAGTCAGATTGAAGATGTCAGTGTTGAAGTACACCAGGATGAGGAGGATATGGGTGTTGCTGGCGCTGGGGAGGAAATTGACCAGGAGGATTCTGATGGTGAGGTGGTTTGTTTAAGTCAGGCACCCGGGGAGACACCTGTTGTCCGTGGGAGGAATATGGCCGTTGACATGCCAGGTGAAAATACCAAAAAAATCAGCTCTTCGGTGTGGAGGTATTTCACCAGAAATGCGGACAACAGGTGTCAAGCCGTGTGTTCCCTTTGTCAAGCTGTAATAAGTATGGGTAAGGACGTTAACCACCTCGGAACATCCTCCCTTATACGTCACCTGCAGCGCATTCATAATAAGTCAGTGACAAGTTCAAAAACTTTGGGTGACAGCGGAAGCAGTCCACTGACCAGTAAATCCCTTCCTCTTGTAACCAAGCTCACGCAAACCACCCCACCAACTCCCTCAGTGTCAATTTCCTCCTTCCCCAGGAATGCCAATAGTCCTGCAGGCCATGTCACTGGCAATTCTGACGAGTCCTCTCCTGCCTGGGATTCCTCCGATGCATCCTTGCGTGTAACGCCTACTGCTGCTGGCGCTGCTGTTGTTGCCGCTGGGAGTCGATGGTCATCCCAGAGGGGAAGTCGTAAGCCCACTTGTACTACTTCCAGTAAGCAATTGACTGTTCAACAGTCCTTTGCGAGGAAGATGAAATATCACAGCAGTCATCCTACTGCAAAGCGGATAACTGAGGCCTTGACAACTATGTTGGTGTTAGACGTGCGTCCGGTATCCGCCGTTAGTTCACAGGGAACTAGACAATTTATTGAGGCAGTGTGCCCCCGTTACCAAATACCATCTAGGTTCCACTTCTCTAGGCAGGCGATACCGAGAATGTACACGGACGTCAGAAAAAGACTCACCAGTGTCCTAAAAAATGCAGTTGTACCCAATGTCCACTTAACCACGGACATGTGGACAAGTGGAGCAGGGCAGGGTCAGGACTATATGACTGTGACAGCCCACTGGGTAGATGTATGGACTCCCGCCGCAAGAACAGCAGCGGCGGCACCAGTAGCAGCATCTCGCAAACGCCAACTCTTTCCTAGGCAGGCTACGCTTTGTATCACCGCTTTCCAGAATACGCACACAGCTGAAAACCTCTTACGGCAACTGAGGAAGATCATCGCGGAATGGCTTACCCCAATTGGACTCTCCTGTGGATTTGTGGCATCGGACAACGCCAGCAATATTGTGTGTGCATTAAATATGGGCAAATTCCAGCACGTCCCATGTTTTGCACATACCTTGAATTTGGTGGTGCAGAATTTTTTAAAAAACGACAGGGGCGTGCAAGAGATGCTGTCGGTGGCCAGAAGAATTGCGGGACACTTTCGGCGTACAGGCACCACGTACAGAAGACTGGAGCACCACCAAAAACTACTGAACCTGCCCTGCCATCATCTGAAGCAAGAAGTGGTAACGAGGTGGAATTCAACCCTCTATATGCTTCAGAGGTTGGAGGAGCAGCAAAAGGCCATTCAAGCCTATACAATTGAGCACGATATAGGAGGTGGAATGCACCTGTCTCAAGTGCAGTGGAGAATGATTTCAACGTTGTGCAAGGTTCTGATGCCCTTTGAACTTGCCACACGTGAAGTCAGTTCAGACACTGCCAGCCTGAGTCAGGTCATTCCCCTCATCAGGCTTTTGCAGAAGAAGCTGGAGGCATTGAAGAAGGAGCTAAAAGGGAGCGATTCCGCTAGGCATGTGGGACTTGTGGATGCAGCCCTTAATTCGCTTAACAAGGATTCACGGGTGGTCAATCTGTTGAAATCAGAGCACTACATTTTGGCCACCGTGCTCGATCCTAGATTTAAAGCCTACCTTGGATCTCTCTTTCCGGCAGACACAAGTCTGCTGGGGTTGAAAGACCTGCTGGTGACAAAATTGTCAAGTCAAGCGGAACGCGACCTGTCAACATCTCCTCCTTCACATTCTCCCGCAACTGGGGGTGCGAGGAAAAGGCTCAGAATTCCGAGCCCACCCGCTGGCGGTGATGCAGGGCAGTCTGGAGCGACTGCTGATGCTGACATCTGGTCCGGACTGAAGGACCTGACAACGATTACGGACATGTCGTCTACTGTCACTGCATATGATTCTCTCAACATTGATAGAATGGTGGAGGATTATATGAGTGACCGCATCCAAGTAGGCACGTCACACAGTCCGTACTTATACTGGCAGGAAAAAGAGGCAATTTGGTGGCCCTTGCACAAACTGGCTTTATTCTACCTAAGTTGCCCTCCCACAAGTGTGTACTCCGAAAGAGTGTTTAGTGCCGCCGCTCACCTTGTCAGCAATCGGCGTACGAGGTTACATCCAGAAAATGTGGAGAAGATGATGTTCATTAAAATAAATTATAATCAATTCCTCCGCGGAGACATTGACCAGCAGCAATTGCCTCCACAAAGTACACAGGGAGCTGAGATGGTGGATTCCAGTGGGGACGAATTGATAATCTGTGAGGAGGGGGATGTACACGGTGATATATCGGAGGGTGAAGATGAGGTGGACATCTTGCCTCTGTAGAGCCAGTTTGTGCAAGGAGAGATTAATTGCTTCTTTTTTGGGGGGGGTCCAAACCAACCCGTCATATCAGTCACAGTCGTGTGGCAGACCCTGTCACTGAAATGATGGGTTGGTTAAAGTGTGCATGTCCTGTTTTGTTTATACAACATAAGGGTGGGTGGGAGGGCCCAAGGACAATTCCATCTTGCACCTCTTTTTTCTTTTCTTTTTCTTTGCATCATGTGCTGATTGGGGAGGGTTTTTTGGAAGGGACATCCTGCGTGACACTGCAGTGCCACTCCTAGATGGGCCCGGTGTTTGTGTCGGCCACTAGGGTCGCTAATCTTACTCACACAGTCAGCTACCTCATTGCGCCTCTTTTTTTCTTTGCGTCATGTGCTGTTTGGGGAGGGTTTTTTGGAAGGGACATCCTGCGTGACACTGCAGTGCCACTCCTAGATGGGCCCGGTGTTTGTGTCGGCCACTAGGGTCGCTAATCTTACTCACACAGCTACCTCATTGCGCCTCTTTTTTTCTTTGCGTCATGTGCTGTTTGGGGAGGGTTTTTTGGAAGGGACATCCTGCGTGACACTGCAGTGCCACTCCTAGATGGGCCCGGTGTTTGTGTCGGCCACTAGGGTCGCTAATCTTACTCACACAGCTACCTCATTGCGCCTCTTTTTTTCTTTGCGTCATGTGCTGTTTGGGGAGGGTTTTTTGGAAGGGCCATCCTGCGTGACACTGCAGTGCCACTCCTAGATGGGCCCGGTGTTTGTGTCGGCCACTAGGGTCGCTAATCTTACTCACACAGCTACCTCATTGCGCCTCTTTTTTTCTTTGCGTCATGTGCTGTTTGGGGAGGGTTTTTTGGAAGGGACATCCTGCGTGACACTGCAGTGCCACTCCTAGATGGGCCCGGTGTTTGTGTCGGCCACTAGGGTCGCTTATCTTACTCACACAGCGACCTCGGTGCAAATTTTAGGACTAAAAATAATATTGTGAGGTGTGAGGTATTCAGAATAGACTGAAAATGAGTGTAAATTATGGTTTTTGAGGTTAATAATACTTTGAGATCAAAATGACCCCCAAATTCTATGATTTAAGCTGTTTTTTAGTGTTTTTTGAAAAAAACACCCGAATCCAAAACACACCCGAATCCGACAAAAAAAATTCGGTGAGGTTTTGCCAAAACGCGTTCGAACCCAAAACACGGCCGCGGAACCGAACCCAAAACCAAAACACAAAACCCGAAAAATTTCAGGCGCTCATCTCTAGTTTTTTCTTCAAAGTGTCATCTCAATAATTTACTAAGCAAAAATCACGGCAGTGATGAGGGCATTCGTAATATTTTGGAAGTCCTAGGAAAAAATCACGAATCAATACACCATCGGTCAAATACGCCTGCAATTTGCTAGAAATCGGGAATTTACTAAAAAGTGCAAAACACAAACACTGCCGACAATAGCCAAACACTGCCGTGCTAAAATACAAATCGTGAAAAAGTGCTAAAAAAAAACAGACCTGCTTTTTTATCCCGTGTTTGTATAGGCATGCACGGATCCATGAGATCCGTGCATGTTTATCAGTGGGAAGGGGTGGGAAATGTTATAATTTTTTTTTAAAAAATTGCGTAGGGTCCCCCCTCCTTAACCAAACCAGCCTCGGGCTCTTTGAGCCGGCCCTGGTTGCAAAAATATGGGGAAAAAATTGACAGGGATTCCCCCATATTTAAGCAACCAGCACCGGGCTCTGCACCTGGTCCTGGTTCCAAAAATACGGGGGACAAAAAGCGTAGGGGTCCCCCGTATTTTTGAAACCAGCATCGGGCTCCACTAGCTGGACAGATAATGCCACAGCCGGGGGTCACTTTTATACAGTGCCTTGCGGCCGTGGCATCAAATATCCAACTAGTCACCCCTGGCTGGGGTACCCTGGGGGAGTGGGGACCCCTTCAATCAAGGGGTCCCCCCCCCCCAGCCACCCAAGGGCCAGGGGTGAAGCCCGAGGCTGTCCCCCCCCATCCAATGGGCTGCGGATGGGAGGCTGATAGCCTTTGTTCAAAGTAATGAATATTGTTTTTAGTAGCAGTACTACAAGTCCCAGCAATCCTCCCCCGCAAGCTGGTACTTGGAGAACCACAAGTACCAGCATGCGGCGGAAAACCAGGCCCGCTGGTACCTGTAGTACTACTACTAAAAAAATACCCCAATAAAGACAATACACACATACCTTGAAAGTATAACTTTAATGCATACATACACACCACCATATACACATACTTACCTTATGTTCACACGAGGGTCGGTCCTCTTCTCCAGTAGAATCCATGGTGTACCTGTTGAAAAAATCCTACTCACCAAATCCAGTGTAGAGGGCTCCTCGGATAATCCATTTGTAATCCACGTACTTGTAAAAATAAAAAAACGGGACACCCGACCACGAACTGAAAGGGGACCCATGTTTTCACATGGGACCCCTTTCCCCGAATGCCAGAAACCCCCTCTGACTGATGTCTAAGTGGGTTTCTTCAGCCAATCAGGGAGCGCTACGTTGTGGCACCCTCCTGATCGGCTGTGTGCTCCTGTACTGTCTGACAGGCGGCACACGGCAGTGTTACAATGTAGCGCCTATGCGCTCCATTGTAACCAATGGTGGGAACTTTCAGGTCAGCGGTTGACCGAAAGTGACCTCACCGCTGACCTGAAAGTTCCCACCATTGGTTACAATGGAGCGCATAGGCGCTACATTGTAACACTGCCGTGTGCCGCCTGTCAGACAGTACAGGAGCACACAGCCGATCAGGAGGGTGCCACAACGTGGCGCTCCCTGATTGGCTGATGGAACCTTCTTGGACTTAAGTCAGAGGGGGTTCCAGGCATTCGGGGAAAGGGGACCCATGTGAAAACATGGGTCCCCTTTCAGTGCGAGGTCAGGTATCCGTTTTTTTATTTTTACAAGTACGTGGATTACAAAAGGATTTACCGAGGAGCCTAAAACACTGGATTATGTGAGTATAATTTTTTCAACAGGTACACCATGGATTCTACTGGAGAAGAGGACCGACCTGCGTGGGAAGTGAACATAAGGTAAGTATGTGTATATGGAGGTGTGGATGGATGTATTAAAGTTATACTTTCAAGGTGTGTGTGTGTTGTCTTTATTGGGGTATTTTTTTAGTAGTAGTACTACAGGTACCAGCGGGCCCATTTTTCCGCCGCATGCTGGTACTTGTGGTTCTCCAAGTACCAGCTTGCGGGGAAGGCTTGCTGGGCCTTGTAGTACTGCTACTAAAAACAATATCATTCACTTTGAACAAAGGCTATCAGCCTCCCATCCGCAGCCCATTGGATGGGGGGGACAGCCTCGGGCTTCACCCCTGGCCCTTGGGTGGCTGGGGGGGGGACCCCTTGATTGAAGGGGTCCCCACTCCCCCAGGGTACCCCGGCCAGGGGTGACTAGTTGGATATTTGATGCCACGGCCGCAAGGCACTGTATAAAAGTGACCCCCGGCTGTGGCATTATCTGTCCAGCTAGTGGAGCCCGGTGCTGGTTTCAAAAATACGGGGGACCCCTACGCTTTTTGTCCCCCGTATTTTTGGAACCAGGACCAGGCGCAGAGCCCGATGCTGGTTGTTTAAATATGGGGGAACCCCTGTCCATTTTTTCCCCATATTTCTGCAACCAGGATCGGCTCAAAGAGCCCGAGGCTGGTTTGCCTTAGGAGGGGGGACCCCACGCAATTTTTTTTTTTACATTTAAACATATATTTTTTTTTTAACAAGGTGCACAATGAAGCCCAGCACGGATCTCTCAGATCCGGCCGAGATTCATTGTATTAAAGTCGGCAGTGTTTTACAAGTCACTCACGTAAAACACTGCCAAAAAAAACGAATGACATCGACATCGGAAAACCCGAAAATGCAGAATACGGCAGCTTAGTAAATTAGTCGTAATCAATTCAAAAAGTTGCATATTTACACTTTCGATGTCATTCGTGATTGAACTTTGACCTCAAACGGGAAAATACGAATCTTAGTAAATTTACCCCTGAGTTTCTTATGTAAGAGCAAGGCATTTATTCTGGAAAGACTGAGTTATTTATGCAAGTATAAGTAGGCCCTGTAACTGAGAGAGACTCAGTGCCCGATTCAGACCTGATCGTGGCTGTGCATTTTCGCGCAGCGGGCGATCAGCTATTAACTGTGCATGCGTATGTACCGCAATGGGCACGCGCGTTGGCAAACAACAACAGGCATCGCCGGTCAGCGACAGGTTGGTGCAAAAATTCTAATCGCACAACCATTCGCATGCTGATTGACAGGAGGAAGCCATTTGGGGGTGGTAACTGACCATTGTCTGGGAGTGTCCTGGAGAACGCAGGCGTTCCTGAGCATTTTCATGGAGGGTGTGTGACGTCAGCTACGGCCCCAATCAGCCTGTTCTGCGTGCACTGTGGGAGTAAGTCCTGGGCTGCGCATAGACTGCACACAATGGTAAAAAATAAGATTTTACTCGCCGGTAAATCTATTTCTCGTAGTCCGTAGTGGATGCTGGGAACTCCGTAAGGACCATGGGAAATAGACGGGCTCCGCAGGAGACTGGGCACTCTAAAAGAAAGATTAGGTACTATCTGGTGTGCACTGGCTCCTCCCTCTATGCCCCTCCTCCAGACCTCAGTTAGGATACTGTGCCCGGAAGAGCTGACACAATAAGGAAGGATTTTGAATCCCGGGTAAGACTCATACCAGCCACACCAATCACACCGTATAACTCGTGATACTATACCCAGTTAACAGTATGAAATATAACTGAGCCTCTCAACAGATGGCTCAACAATAACCCTTTAGTTAGGCAATAACTATATACAAGTATTGCAGACAATCCGCACTTGGGATGGGCGCCCAGCATCCACTACGGACTACGAGAAATAGATTTACCGGTGAGTAAAATCTTATTTTCTCTGACGTCCTAGTGGATGCTGGGAACTCCGTAAGGACCATGGGGATTATACCAAAGCTCCCAAACGGGCGGGAGAGTGCGGATGACTCTGCAGCACCGAATGAGAGAACTCAAGGTCCTCCTCAGCCAGGGTATCAAATTTGTAGAATTTAGCAAACGTGTTTGCCCCTGACCAAGTTGCAGCTCGGCAAAGTTGTAAAGCCGAGACCCCTCGGGCAGCCGCCCAAGATGAGCCCACTTTCCTCGTGGAATGGGCTGTTACTGATTTAGGATGCGGCAATCCAGCCGCAGAATGCTTCAGCTGAATTGTGCTACAAATTCAGCGAGCAATAGTCTGCTTAGAAGCAGGAGCACCTATTTTGTTGGGTGCCTACAGGATAAAAAAACGAGTCAGTTTTCCTGACTCCAGCCGTCCTGGAAATATAAATTTTTAAGGCCCTGACTACTTCCAGTAACTTGGAATCTTCCAAGTCCCTAGTAGCCGCAGGCACTACAATAGGTTGGTTCAAGTGAAAAGCTGATACCACCTTAGGGAGAAACTGGGAACGAGTCCTCAATTCTGCCCTATCCATATGGAAAATCAGATAAGGGCTTTTACATGACAAAGCCGCCAATTCTGACACACGCCTGGCCGAAGCCAAGGCCAATAACATGACCACTTTCCACGTGAGATATTTCAAATCCACAGTTTTAAGTGGCTCAAACCAATGTGATTTTAAGAAACTCAACACCACGTTGAGATCCCAAGGTGCCACAGAAGGCACAAAAAAGGGGCTGAATATGTAGCACTCCCTTTACAATGTCTGAACTCCAGGCAGTGAAGCCAGTTCTTTCTGGAAGAAAATCGACAGAGCCGAAATCTGGACCTTAATGGAACCCAAATTTAGGCCCATAGTCACTCCTGACTGTAGGAAGTGCAGAAAACGACCCAGCTGAAATTCCTCTGTTGGGGCCTTCCTGGCCTCACACCACGCAACATATTTTCGCCAAATACGGTGATAATGGTTTGTGGTTACTTCTTTCCTGGCTTTTATCAGCGTAGGAATGACTTCCTCCGGAATGCCCTTTTGCTTTAGGATCCGGAATTCAACCGCCATGCCGTCCAATGCAGCCGCGGTAAGTCTTGGAACAGACAGGGCCCCTGCTGTAGCAGATCCTGTCTGAGCGGTAGAGGCCATGGGTCCTCTGATATTATTTCTTGAAGTTCTGGGTACCAAGCTCTTCTTGGCCCATCCGGAACCACGAGTATCGTTCTTACTCCTCGTTTTCTTATTATTCTCAGTACCTTTGGTATGAGAGGCAGAGGAGGGAATACATAAACTGACTGGTACACCCACGGTGTCACTAGAGCGTCCACAGCTATTGCCTGAGGGTCCCTTGACCTGGCGCAATATCTAGATTTTTTGTTTAGGCGGGACGCCATCATGTCCACCTGTGGCCTTTCCCAATGGTTTACCAACAGTTGGAAGACTTCTGGATGAAGTCCCCACTCTCCCGGGTGTCGGTCGTGTCTGCTGAGGAAGTCTGCTTCCCAGTTGTCCACTCCCGGAATGAACACTGCTGATAGTGCTAAGACGTGATTTTTCCGCCCATCGGAGAATCCTTGTGGCTTCTGCCATCGCCATCCTGCTTCTTGTGCCGCCCTGTCGGTTTACATGGGCGACTGCCGTAATGTTGTCTGATTGGATCAGTACCGGCTGGTTTTGAAGCAGAGGCCTTGCCAGACTTAGGGCATTGTAAATGGCCCTCAGTTCCAGAATATTTATGTGTAGGGACGACTCCTGACTTGACCAAAGTCCTTGGAAATTTCTTCCCTGTGTGACTGCCCCCCAGCCTCAAAGGCTGGTATCCGTGGTTACCAGGACCCAGTCCTGTATGCCGAATCTGCGGCCCTCTTGAAGATGAGCACTCTGCAGGCACCACAGTAGAGATACCCTGGTCCTTGGAGACAGGGTTATCAGCCGATGCATCTGAAGATGCGATCCGACCACTTGTCCAAGAGGTCCCACTGAAAGGTTCTTGCATGGAACCTGCCGAATGGAATTTTGCTTCGTAAGAAGCTACCATTTTTCCCAGGACTCGTGTGCAGTGATGCACCGATACCTGTTTTGGTTTCAGGAGGTCTCTGACTAGAGATGACAGCTCCTTGGCTTTCTCCTGCGGGAGAAACACTTTTTTCTGTTCTGTGTCCAGAACCATCCCCAGGAACAGCAGGCGTGTGGTAGGAACCAGCTGTGACTTTGGAATGTATAGAATCCATCCGTGCTGTTGTAGCACTTCCCGAGATAGTGCTACTCCGACCAACAACTGCTCCATGGACCTCGCCTTTATAAGGAGATCGTCCAAGTACGGGATAATTAAAAACTCCCTTTTTTCGAAGGAGTATCATCATTTCTGCCATTACCTTGGTAAAGACCCTCGGTGCCGTGGACAGTCCAAACGGCAGTGTTTGGAATTGGTAATGGCAATCCTGTACCACAAATCTGAGGTACTCCTGGTGAGGATGGTAAATGGGGACATGTAGGTAAGCATCCTTGATGTCCAGGGATACCATGTAATCCCCCTCCTCCAGGCTTGCAATAACCGCCCTGAGCGATTCCATCTTGAACTTGAATTTTTTTATGTATGTGTTCAAGGACTTCAAATTTAAAATGGGTCTCACCGAACCGTCCGGTTTCGGTACCACAAACAGTGTGGAATAGTAACCCCGTCCTTGTTGAAGTAGGGGCACCTTGACTATCACCTGCTGGGAATACAGCTTGTGAATTGCCTCTAGCACAGCCTCCCTGCCTGAGGGAGTTGTCGGCAAGGCAGATTTGAGGAAACGGCGGGGGGGAGACGCCTCGAATTCCAGCCTGTACCCCTGAGATACTACTTGAAGGATCCAGGGATCCACCTGTGAGCGAGCCCACTGATCGATGAAATTTTTGAGGCGGCCCCCCACCGTACCTGGCTACGCCTGTGGAGCCCCCGCGTCATGCGGTGGACTCAGAGGAAGCGGGGGAAGAATTTTGATTCTGGGAACTGGCTGACTGGTGCAGCTTTTTCCCTCTTCCCTCGTCTCTGTGCAGAAAGGAAGCGTCTTTGACCCGCTTGCTTTTCTGAAGCCAAAAGGACTGTACCTGATAATACAGTGCTTTCTTAGGCTGTGAGGAAACCTGAGGTAAAAATTTTTCTTCCCAGCTGTTGCTGTGGATACGAGGTCCCAGAGACCATCCCCAAACAATTCCTCACCCTTATAAGGCTCTATGTGCCTTTTAAAGTCAGCATCACCTGTCCAGTGTCGGGTCTCTAATACCCTCCTGACAGAATGGACATTGCATTAATTCAGGATGCCAGCCGGCAAAATATCCCTCTGTGCATCCCTCATATATAAGACGACGTCTTATGTTCGCAAAATAGTATCCCTGTTTGACAGGGTTACAGACCACGCTGCAGCAGCACTATCTGCAGGTCTCAGTCTAGTACCTGAGTGTGTAAATACAGACTTCAGGATAGCCTCCTGCTTTTTATCAGCAGGTACCTTCAAAGTGGCCGTATCCTAAGACGGCAGTGCCACCTTTTTTGACAAACGTGTGAGCGCCTTATCCACCCTAGGGGATATCTCCCAGCGTAACTTATCCTCTGGCGGGAAAAGGTACGCCATCAGTAACTTTTTAGAAATTACCAGTTTCTTATCGGGGGAACCCACGCTTTTTCACACTTCATTCACTCATTTGATGGGGGAACAAAACACTGCCTGCTTTTTCTCCCCAAACATAAAACCCTTTTTTAGTGGTACTTGGGTTAATGTCAGAAATGTGTAACACATTTTTTATTGCCGGGATCATGTAACGGATGTTCCTAGTGGATTGTGTATATGTCTCAACCTCGTCGACACTGGAGTCAGACTCCGCGTCGACATCTGTGTCTGCCATCTGAGGGAGCGGGAGTTTTTGAGCCCCAGATGGCCTTTGAGACGCCTGGGCAGGCGCGGGCTGAGAAGCCGGCTGTCCCATAGCTGTTACGTCATCCAGCCTTTTATGTAAGGAGTTGACACTGTCGGTTAATACCTTCCACCTATCCATCCACTCTGGTGTCGGCCCACAGGGGGCGACATCCCATTTATCGGCATCTGCTCCACCTCCACATAAGCCTCCTCATCAAACATGTCGACACAGCCGTACCGACACACCGCACACACACAGGGAATGCTCTGACTGAGGACAGGACCCCACACAGCCCTTTGGGGAGACAAAGAGAGAGTATGCCAGCACACACCAGAGCGCTATATAATGTAGGGATAAACACTATCACTGAGTGAATTTTCCCCAATAGCTGCTTGTATAAACAATATTGCACCTAAATTTAGTGCCCCCCCTCTCTTTTTAACCCTTTGAGCCTGAAAACTACAGGGGAGAGCCTGGGGAGCTGTCTTCCAGCTACACTGTGAAGAGAAAATGGCGCCAGTGTGCCGAGGGAGATAGCTCCGCCCCTTTTTCGCAGACTTTTCTCCCGCTTTTTTATGGATTCTGGCAGGGGTAATTATCACATATATAGCCTCTGGGGCTATATATTGTGATTATTTTGCCAGCCAAGGTGTTTTTATTGCTGCTCAGGGCGCCCCCCCCCCAGCGCCCTGCACCTTCAGTGACCGGAGTGTGAAGTGTGTATGAGGAGCAATGGTGCACAGCTGCAGTGCTGTGGGCTACCTTGGTGAAGACTGAAGTCTTCTGCCGCCGATTTTCCGGACCATCTTCATGCTTCTGGCTCTGTAAGGGGGACGGCGGCGCGGCTCCGGGAACGAACACCAAGGACGGGTCCTGCGGTCGATCCCTCTGGAGCTAATGGTGTCCAGTAGCCTAAGAAGCCCAAGCTAGCTGCAAGCAGGTAGGTTCGCTTCTTTTCCCCTTAGTCCCTCGTTGCAGTGAGCCTGTTGCCAGCAGGTCTCACTGTAAAATAAAAAACCTAACATATACTTTCTTTCTAGGAGCTCAGGAGAGCCCCTAGTGTGCATCCAGCTCGGCCGGGCACAGAAATCTAACTGAGGTCTGGAGGAGGGGCATAGAGGGAGGAGCCAGTGCACACCAGATAGTACCTAATCTTTCTTTTAGAGTGCCCAGTCTCCTGCGGAGCCCGTCTATTCCCCATGGTCCTTACGGAGTTCCCAGCATCCACTAGGACGTCAGAGAAAAGGATTTGCAGCTGTCCACTAAATGAGGTCCTTTTTTAGCTGCTCGGCGTACACATGCGATTGCACACTTGCACGGTGAACATACACTCCCCTTAGGCTGCAACTATCTGATCACAGGACTACAATTTTATCAGCATAGCGATCATGTCTGAATTACACACACCCTACCCCCCCCCCCCCGCCCATGAGTTTGTGTAACAAAAAAGCCAACCATTGTTATGTGAGTTAAATATGTCAAGAGACACTACCATCCCTTCGCTAGCTACACCCTCTTTGGATAAGAGCTGAGACCATTTGTCACTATCACAACCCAGCATTCCCTATACATCTGTGTGCCAATTTCCCCCTATCCCCCCATTGACAAACTATGGCACTACCGAATTCTCCAATATTTATCGCCAGGGAAGATCGTTGTACTTTGGCTAGGGAATGCTAGAAAGTTAGTGTTTGTTATTGCTGAATGTGTCATTCAACACTCTTCTCATGACATTATAGACTGTGATTCCAATTATCATATGCTAATATCTGTGAGTCCAATTATATAACATGTTAATCTGTGATACTAATTAGAATCTGCCCTTATTCTGTGATTCAAATCAGTTGTCTTTTCCATATTGAGTGATCATTTGTGGTATGAACTGTAGCAAATTGTCTTCTCTTTGTTCTTCTTTGATGCCTAATTCTTTTGTGATTCTTAAAATTTAAAGCAAATTAAACAATCATCATCTTCAATCCAGAGTTCATTGCAGCTCAAAAAGACATCCTATTGGAATTGCTCCAAAATAATACCAATTCATATAACGGTGCACAGCAGTCTCCATTATTCAAATTACACCACACGGTAGCACCACTACACCAGGTAGAGACCCTTTTACACATTACGGCGGACAGCTTCCCCTTTTTTACACATTACGGCAGACAGCGTCCCTCTTTTTACACATTACGGCAGACAGTCTCCCCTTTTTACATATTACGACAGACAGCGTGCCCTTTTTACACATTATGACAGACAGCGTCCCCTTTTTTACACATTACGGCAGACAGCGTCCCCTTTTTACACATTACGGCAGACAGCGTCCCTTTTTTACACATTACAGCAGACAGCGTCCCCTTATTACACATTACGGCAGACAGCGTCCCATTTTTTGCACATTACGGCAGACAGCGTCCCATTTATTACACATTACGGCAGACAGCGTCCCATTTTTTGAATATTATGGCAGACAGCATCCCATTTATTACACATTACGGCAGACAGCGTCCCATTTTTTGCACATTATGGCAAACAGGATAGATAGATAGATAGATAGATAGATAGATAGATAGATAGATAGATAGATAGATAGAATAGGTATACTTACCATTTCCGCTGGCTCAGGCTCCTCGTGCAGCTTCTGGCAGGGGAGAAGAAGGAGGAGGGGGGGTGAATGCGCATCCCAGCATTCACAGCGGCGGAGGGCAGCCTATGGTAAAGGAGAGGGCCAGCAGCAGCAGCGCTTCTACCAATTACACAGCGCTGCTGTGGCTCCCTCCTCCACGCCCCCTCCTCCTCCTCCCCCCCTGTAGCCGGTGCGCATCATCTCCTCGGCCTCGGCGGTGGCACACAGCGGCAGCCAGGCGGCATGTAATGAGTCAGTTTGACTCATTACATGCCGCTCTGGCTTTGGGCCCCTTGACAGTGGCGGGCCCCACTGCAAAGCACTGCCTGCACTGGCGCTAGTTCCGCCTCTGCCCCAGAGAAATAAAATGAAACATAATGGTGCGACCAGTAGCCACTACTGACTGTCCGCTACAGCATAAGTCCTAGCTGCTGCTGCATCCTATCGCTACTTACACTTCCCCAACCTATCCCTGACCTAGTGGTGGAACTAGAGAGTGGTGAGCCTTGGTGCAAAATTCACATTATGCAACACGGTATGAGCTGAAATTCACATTACGCCACATGGTATAAGCCAAAATTCACGTTACGCCACACAGTATGAGATAAAATTCACGTTACGCCACACAGCATGAGATAAAATTCACGTTACGCCACACAGTAAGAGATAAAATTCACATTATGCCACACAGTATGAGACAAAATTTATATTACGCTGCACGATATGAGCCAAAATTGACATTACGCCACACGGTATGAGGCAAAATTCATATTACGTCACATTATGCCCGGCCTTAATAGACCCCATAGTACCCCCCAAACACATTATATAATAAACAGTACACCCTAAACACATATGCCACACAGTGCCTCCCCCCCCCCACACACATTATGTGACACATAGTGCCTCTCCAAATACATTATATATTATATACATTACTTGTGGGTGCGCTCGCAGCTGAGCGCACCTCACCGCCTGCCCCCCCATGCATAGACAACTACTGCCGTCCTCTCTCTCCTTCACCCCCTCCTTCCCTGCAATCCTATTCACATGTGGGTTCCAGTAGCGGGTGCAGCTGACAAATGCAACCTCTACTGCCCCTGCAGCGGCGTGTCTCTTCCCCTATCGCCAAGCCTGCTGACCGGGCATATCGGGCAGGTGAAGAGAAAGAGAGGGAAGTGGAGGGCGGGTGCGGGTGTAGACAGCGGGGGTGGGCGGGTGTAGAGAGTGGGGGTGGGTGGGCATAGCGAGCAGGCGGACAGCCGTAGAGAGCGGGCGGTCTGTGCTAGTGGGAGTAGAGTGCGGGTGGGCATGCATACTCAGGAATAGAACTACAAGCCTGGCAATGACTCAGTTACAGGCATGTGTAAGCGGGGTGCCGGACATTAGGGGGTGCCTGTGCGCACCAGGCACCCCCCCTGCGCATGCCTATGGAGGGGAGATTTATCAATGCACTGCAGACAACAATTATGTTGCTTCAAAGAAACACTTCACTTTATTTCTTTAATAACAGGGTTCAAAAATGCCCTTAATAAACATTTATATTACAACAGCAATTACTTGTACACTTGAGAAATAAAGGTAGTTTTTATTTCACAGCGACCGACGATCTCAGCAGGTCTCTGTCTTGGAAGGGTAGAATGTTTATATTATAGGCAAGAGTATTACCAACATTAAATAAAAATTAGCTAGATACAATTACTGTTAGCAACTGAAATAGAAACAGTGGGGTATATTTACTAACATTCGTAATTTTCGGAAAAAGGTCAAAGTTCAATCACGAATGACATCGAAAGTGTAAAACTGCAACTTTTTGAATTTATTACGCCTAATTTACTAAGCTGTCGTATTCGGATTTTTCATTTGTTCTGATGTCGATGTCATTCGTGTTTTTTTCCCGTTTTTTACGGCAGTGATTAGCAAAACACTGCCGACTTTATCACAATGAATCTCGGCCGGATCTGTGTGATCCGTGCTGGGGTTCATTTTTTTTTTTTTTTTAAATAAACACTGTAAAACGGAGAAAAAAAATGCGTGGGGTCCCCCCTCCTAAGCATAACCAGCCTCGGGCTCTTTGAGCCGACCCTGGTTGCAGAAATATGGGGGGGAAAATGACAGGGGTTCCCCCATATTTAAGCAACCAGCATCGGGCTCTGCGCCTGGTCCTGGTTCCAAAAATACGGGGGACAAAAAGAGTAGGGGTCCCCCGTATTTCTAAAACCAGCACCGGGCTCCACTAGCTGGACAGATAATGCCACAGCCGGGGGTCACTTTTATATAGTGCCCTGCGGCCGTGGCATCAAAAATCCAACTAGTCACCCCTGGCCGGGGTACCCTGGGGGAGTGGGGACCCCTTCAATCAAGGGGTCCCCCCCCCCCAGCCACCCAAGGGCCAGGGGTGAAGCCCGAGGCTGTCCCCCCCCATCCAATTGGCTGCGGATGGGGGGCTGATAGCCTTTTGTGAAAATGAAAAGATATTGTTTTTAGTAGCAGTACTACAAGGCCCAGCAAGCCTCCCCCCGCATGCTGGTACTTGGAGAACCACAAGTACCAGCATGCGGCGGAAAAACGGGCCTGCTGGTACCTGTAGTACTACTACTAAAAAAATACCCAAAAAAAGACAATACACACACACACACCTTGAAAGTAAAGTTTTATTACATGCATCCACACAAACATACATACATACTTACCTTATGTTCACACGAGGGTCGGTCCTCTTCTCCAGTAGAATCCATGGGGTACCTGTTGAATAAATTCTACTCACCAGATCCAGGGTACCAGGCTCCTCGGATAATCCTTTTGTAATCCACGTACTTGATTAAAAAAAAAAAAACGGAGACCCGAGCCACGCACTGAAAGGGGACCCATGTTTTCACATGGGTCCCCTTTCCCCGAATGCCAGAAACCCACTCTGACTGATGTCTAAGTGGGTTTCTTCAGCCAATCAGGGAGCGCCACGTTGTAGCACCCTCCTGATCGGCTGTGTGCTCCTGTACTGTCTGACAGGCGGCACACGGCAGTGTTACAATGTAGCGCCTATGCGCTCCATTGTAACCAATGGTGGGAACTTTGTAGTCAGCGGTTGACCGAAAGTGACCTCACCGCTGACCACAAAGTTCCCACCATTGGTTACAATGGAGCGCATAGGCGCTACATTGTAACACTGCCGTGTGCCGCCTGTCAGACAGTACAGGAGCACACAGCCGATCAGGAGGGTGCTACAACGTGGCGCTCCCTGATTGGCTGAAGAAACCCACTTAGACATCAGTCAGAGTGGGTTTCTGGCATTCGGGGAAAGGGGACCCATGTGAAAACATGGGTCCCCTTTCAGTGCGTGGCTCGGGTCTCCGTTTTTTTTTTGTAATCAAGTACGTGGATTACAAAAGGATTATCCGAGGAGCCTGGTACCCTGGATCTGGTGAGTAGAATTTATTCAACAGGTACCCCATGGATTCTACTGGAGAAGAGGACCGACCCTCGTGTGAACATAAGGTAAGTAAGTATGTATGTATGTTTGTGTGGATGCATGTAATAAAACTTTACTTTCAAGGTGTGTGTGTATTGTCTTTTTTTGGGTATTTTTTTAGTAGTAGTAGTACTACAGGTACCAGCGGGCCCGTTTTTCCGCCGCATGCTGGTACTTGTGGTTCTCCAAGTACCAGCATGCGGGGGAGGCTTGCTGGGCCTTGTAGTACTGCTACTAAAAACAATATCTTTTCATTTTCACAAAAGGCTATCAGCCCCCCATCCGCAGCCAATTGGATGGGGGGGACAGCCTCGGGCTTCACCCCTGGCCCTTGGGTGGCTGGGGGGGGGACCCCTTGATTGAAGGGGTCCCCACTCCCCCAGGGTACCCCGGCCAGGGGTGACTAGTTGGATTTTTGATGCCACGGCCGCAGGGCACTATATAAAAGTGACCCCTGGCTGTGGCATTATCTGTCCAGCTAGTGGAGCCCGGTGCTGGTTTTAGAAATACGGGGGACCCCTACTCTTTTTGTCCCCCGTATTTTTGGAACCAGGACCAGGCGCAGAGCCCGATGCTGGTTGCTTAAATATGGGGGAACCCCTGTCATTTTTTTTCCCATATTTCTGCAACCAGGATCGGCTCAAAGAGCCCGAGGCTGGTTATGCTTAGGAGGGGGGACCCCACGCAATTTTTTTTAAGAAAATAACCACTTTCCCACCCCTTCCCACTGATATACATGCACGGATCTCATGGATCCCTGCATGCCTATACAATCACGGATTAAAAAAGCAGGTCTGTTTTTTTTTAGCACTTTTTTACGAGTTGTAATTTTTCACGGCAGTGTTTTATTTTTTTTTGCTTTGCACTTCTTAGTAAATGACCGAGATTCATACTTAAACAGCCGCGTTTTGACCGATGGTGTATTCATTCGTAATTTTTTTCTTGGACTTCCAAAAAATTACGAATGCCCTCATCACTGCCATGATTATTGCTTAGTAAATTACCGAGATGACACTTTGATGAAAAAACGGCATCTCGGTCAAAATCGGGACCTTAGTAAATATACCCCAATGTTGTTTCAAGCAAAATCTCTCAGTAGCTTCTATTGTATATATTCTGGAAACTATATCAAACAATTACTTTCCCTTAAATGTTTATACTGCGCAGTGACTAATGGCCATTATGTTGGTGCACATTGAGTCTCTGTTAATTTACAGCCTCAAATGTGATACACAGTCTGCGTTAACTCTTAAGGGCCGTACTAATGGGGAGATTTCCCCAAAAATGTGTCTAGCACAAACCGCTCAGCACACATCTCTCCCCCCCGCTCAGTACAGCGCAATGTGCTGAGAGAGGGGGGCGACGGACACGGATGGGCGCTCATTTCACCCAGCGGTGAAATGAGCGACCTGCTAGATTGTGCCAATCTAGCACTGGTGATAGCGACGCGCGGGACCGTGCATCGCTGTCACCGGCACCCCTACACACGGAGCGATGTTCGGCTAATTTCTAAGCAAACTAGTCAGATTGCTTAGACATTAGTTGAACATCGCGCCATCTGTACCCCCCTTTAGTATACTGTGAAGGATAATCCTGAGTAAATCCTTTGGGGAGTTCTCTATTAAATACAGTAAAATCAAACTCTGTATTTCACAAATGTTGACTAGTGCTGACCAAATCCAGAAAGAACTGAGCACTAACTGAGGCTTTTGGTACTTGAGCTCTATCCTGAGGTACTGTAGCTGGTATGCAGCTGTCTGAAATTAACTGCAAGTTAGTCTTGATAGGCTGTACTGTGCTATCGTTCCTTAGGTGTTACTGATAAACGGACAACATTTATTTATATCCAATTTAGCTTGCTCACCTTGCATGAAAAGTGACTTTCTATACTTGAAGCAAGAGGAGAAGACAGCTGAATGGATGTATTATCTGACTACAAGTACACAGCTGCAAGATGACTATTAATTACCATAGGTGTGCGCAGGGGGGGTGCCTGGTGCGCACAGGCACCCCCTAATGTCCGGTAACCTGATCTCACATGCCTGATGCAGCGATCGCCGAGCAGGCTGATTACTGTCCCCTCTGCGTTGCACCCTCTCAGGACTGCATTACTGACCGGACGCCTGGGTTAATCAAGGGTGCCACTGCCATCGGCTTTCAAACTCCCGGCTCCACCTCCATGTACAAAAACAGCGTGATGTGACGTGATAACGTCATGCTGCTCACACGCCCACCCGCCACATGCCCACCTCTCTCCTTCTATTCTATGCCAACGCCAGCCACTGATGAGGAGCAGCATGCAGCCAGCATTCAATACTGGCAGGCGGTCAACAGCAGCATTGACACATCACTCATTTTTCCAGCAGCAGCAGTACTAGTCTGCGACTGTCAGTGAGTTACTGCAGCTTGCAGGGGAAAGAGAGGGGGAGCCAGACCAGGCTGAGGAGGAGCACTGTAATTGCAGTGAGTGCCATCAGGGGTGTTTGTTTGGTGCACACCCACTGGCATATCTATAATGGGCGCAGTGTGTGCGGTGCACACGGGCCACTGGGTCCAGAGGGGGCCCACACCACACACACTGCAGCCATTTCTTCTATACTTACCTTTCCGGCATCCATCGCTGACCATGTGTGGGCCCCCGCCTCTCCCGTAGGTGTCACCGCTGCTGCTAGCACACTGAGCGCTAGAGACTCTGGGACAGTGCCAGTGTCTACAGCGCATGCGCAGGACTCTAGAAACATGGTGCAGCGGCCATCTTTCTGAGTCCTGCGCATGTGCTGTAGACTCTGGCACTGTGCCAGAGTCTCAGCGTTGAGAGCGCTAGCAGCGGCGGTGGCGGCTACAGGAGAGTGTGGGCCCCCACACACGGAGTCTGCACATGGGTCCTCTCCTCTCTAGAGACGCCGCTGTGCACACCACAACATCTGACAACGCATCTGCATTATTGGGATTGGTACAAGGGTGGATATTTTATATTGCGTTGACCGTCAATAGCTGGTGCTAGACACACCCCTCCGATGGTGCACCCCCTAATAAAATGTGCTGCGCACACCTATGTTAATTACTGTGTCTGCGCTGCTGCGGCGGTAAGTCTTCTCTCAGGGAGTCACAAGTGCAATGTTCTGCTGACTGAGGGGTCTATTCATGCAGCAGTGAAAAGACCTGTTTTGCGTTAAACAGGGCTTTTCTCTGCCTACAGCAATTCACAGAGCGGGTTACCGTGGAGAAGTCTCTGACTTCTCCAGCGGTAACCCCGCTCTCTGCCTGAATCGCATCACCATACATTTGTATGGTGAGTGCGATTCATGAAAGTGCGGAAAGTGGAGTTCAGGTTCGCCATCTCAGCTCAATGCTTCCCTGATCGCTGCTCTGCACCTCGCGCTGGCTCCGCCCCCGACCTCCCAGCAACCACTGCGGCCTGCCGGGAGGTCAACACCCTGCGCATGCGCAAAGGGACCCGCCGCTAGACCCCGCGCATCGCTGAGAAGGACCGCTGGAGATCACCTCACCGCAGGAGCCCCAGACACCGCAGCGCATTGTCGGAAGGGTGAGTATACATGAATTGCTACTTATTACAGCTATACATCGCATCGAAGCGATGCAATGTATAGTGATAAGTAGCAATTCTGTTTTCGTTTTCTGTATGAATAGACCCCTTACTGTTTTATTCAGCCTACACAGCTTATGTCGTTAGATTTGCTCAATGAATATCACTTTAGGCTGAGTGAACACTGAATTAGAAAGTATTTTGCTAAATCCCCTTCAGTGAGATGCTATACTACTATACTACTGTACCTCTCCTTATGGGCTAACTGGTCCAGTGCGATATACCTTATAGGGAGCTCCGGTCCCTCCTTCTGCTGTCACTCCTGGCCTGTACCACCTCTTTTGGGCCGGCTAAGATAGTGCCACCCGCTCCTGTCACTCACTACGGGCGCCGCCTTGTTGGTGGGCTGTCGTGGCTGGGGTGGTGCCGACTCTTAACGCACCTCCAGATCCTCGCCTCTATACTTGCCCGCACGGAAGGTCAGGCAGTCCGCGCCGGTCCCACCTTGGGGTATATTTACTAAGGTCCCGATTTTGACCGAGATGCCGTTTTTTCATCAAAGTGTCATCTCGGTAATTTACTAAGCAAAAATCACGGCAGTGATGAGGGCATTCGTAATATTTTGGAAGTCCTAGGAAAAAATCACGAATCAATACACCATCGGTCAAATACGCCTGCAATTTGCTAGAAATCGGGAATTTACTAAAAAGTGCAAAACACAAACACTGCCGACAATAGCCAAACACTGCCGTGATAAAATACAAATCGTGAAAAAGTGCTAAAAAAAAAAGAGACCTGCTTTTTTATCCCGTGTTTGTATAGGCATGCACGGATCCATGAAATCCGTGCATGTTTTTCAGTGGGAACGGGGGGGAAATGTTATAAATTTTCAGAAAAAAAATTGCGTGGGGTCCCCCCTTCCTAAGGCAAACCAGCCTCGGGCTCTTTGAGCCGATCCTGGTTGCAGAAATATGGGAAAAAAATGGACAGGGGTTCCCCCATATTTAAGCAACCAGCATCGGGCTCTGCGCCTGGTCCTGGTTCCAAAAATACGGGGGACAAAAAGAGTAGGGGTCCCCCGTATTTTTGAAACCAGCACCGGGCTCCACTAGCTGGACAGATAATGCCACAGCCGGGGGTCACTTTTATACAGTGCCTTGCGGCCGTGGCATCAAATATCCAACTAGTCACCCCTGGCCGGGGTACCCTGGGGGAGTGGGGACCCCTTCAATCAAGGGGTCCCCCCCAGCCACCCAAGGGCCAGGGGTGAAGCCCGAGGCTGTCCCCCCCATCCAATAGGCTGCGGATGGGGGGCTGATAGCCTTTGTGAAAAGTGATTGATATTGTTTTTAGTAGCAGTACTACAAGGCCCAGCAAGCCTCCCCCGCAAGCTGGTACTTGGAGAACCACAAGTACCAGCATGCGGCGGAAAAACGGGCCCGCTGGTACCTGTAGTACTACTACTAAAAAAATACCCCAATAAAGACAACACACACACACCTTGAAAGTATAACTTTAATACATCCATCCACACCTCCATATACACATACTTACCTTATGTTCCCACGCAGGTCGGTCCTCTTCTCCAGTAGAATCCATAGTGTACCTGTAGAAAAAATTATACTCACATAATCCAGTGTTTTCGGCTCCTCGGTAAATCCTTTTGTAATCCACGTACTTGAAAAAATAAAAAAAACGGATACCCGACCACGAACTGAAAGGGGACCCATGTTTTCACATGGGCCCCCTTTCCCCGAATGCCAGAAACCCACTCTGACTGATGTCTAAGTGGGTTTCTTCAGCCAATCAGGGAGCGCCACGTTGTGGCACCCTCCTGATTGGCTGTGTGCTCCTGTACTGTCTGACAGGCGGCACACGGCAGTGTTACAATGTAGCGCCTATGCGCTCCATTGTAACCAATGGTGGGAACTTTCAGGTCAGCGGTGAGGTCACTTTCGGTCAACCGCTGACCTGAAAGTTCCCACCATTGGTTACAATGGAGCGCATAGGCGCTACATTGTAACACTGCCGTGTGCCGCCTGTCAGACAGTACAGGAGCACACAGCCGATCAGGAGGGTGCCACAACGTGGCGCTCCCTGATTGGCTGAAGAAAGTCAAGAAACCCACTTAGACATCAGTCAGAGTGGGTTTCTGGCATTCGGGGAAAGGGGTCCCATGTGAAAACATGGGGCCCCTTTCCAGGGGCGGATCCAGAAAAAAATTACAGGGGAGGCACCATTAGGGACGTGGCTTCGTTGGAATGGGCGTGGCTTCGTTGGAATGGGCGTGGTATTGCAGGAAAAGACTACCTTATACTCCAGTTTTGCAACCTGCACGCCCAGACGTTGGCCACCACAGGAAAGAAAAATAATCCTGATTCATGCCCCTTACATTATTTGTCATTTTTCCTCCTTATAGTAATGCCCAGTATACATTATTCCACATACTGCAATGGCCCTTAGACATTATTCCACACACAATAATGCACATGACACAATATGCACACACTGTAATGCCCCAGACACATTATGCCACACACCGTAATGCCTGTGACACATTATGACAGGAATCGCAATGCCCGTTATACATTATGCTACACACTGCACTGCCCCTGATACATTATAGCACATACAATGTCTGTGACACATTATGCCACACACTGCAATGACCTTGAGACATTATACCACAATGCCCGTGATATAGTATACCATACACCGTAATGCCTGTGACACATACCGCAATGCCCGTTATACCCTATGCCACACACCGTAATGCCCGTTATATATTATGCCACACTGCAATGACCCTGAGACATTATACCACATACCACAATGCCCGTGATATAGTATACCACACACCGTAATGCCTGACACATTATGACACACACCGCAATGTCCGTGATACATTATGCCACACACTGCAATGACCCTGAGACATTATACCACATATCACAATGCCAGCGATATAGTATACCATACACCGTAATGCCTGTGACACATTATGACACACACCGCAATGTCCGTGATACATTATGCCACACACCGTAATGCCCATTACACATTAAGTCCTACAGTAAGGCTTCTAATTACTTTTCAAATACCTGCTCGTTGTCAGGGGTTTCATGCACTGGGTGTCATGCTCGTTGCCAGGGGTTTCATGCTCTTGGTTCCATGCACGGTGCCAGGGGTTTTCATGCTCAGGGTGTCATGCTCGTTGCCAGGGGTTTCATGCACTGGGTGTCATGCTCGTTGCCAGGGGTTTCATGCACTGGGTGTCATGCTCGTTGCCAGGGGTTTCATGCACTGGGTGTCATGCTCGTTGCTAGGAGGTAGTCCTTGTTGCTAGGGCTGTGCTCCCAGTGCCACATATGTCCCCAGTGACAGATATTCCCCCACGGTGCCAGGTACTCACATGCCCCCAGTGCCAAATATAGCCCCCCCCATGTGCCAGGTACACATATACCCCCAGTGCCAGATATTCCCAGACAGTGCCACATATGCCCCCAGTGCCAGATATCTCCCCCCCCAGTGCTTTATATGCCCCCAGTGCCACATATGCCCCAGTGCCACATATGCCCCAGTGCCAGATATCCCCCCCCCCAGTGCCACATATGCCCCCAGTGCCAGATATCCCTCCCCTGCCAGTTATTCCCCCCAGTGCCACATATCCCCCCCCAGTGCCACATATGCCCCCAGTGCCAGATATCCCCCCCCCGTGCCAGATATGCCCCCAGTGCCAGATATTCCCCCCAGTGCCATATATGTCCCCAGTGCCAGATATTCCCCCCCCCCTCCCTGCCAAATATGCCCCCAGTGCCAGATATCCCCCCCCAGTGCCAGATATGCCCCCAGTGCCAGATATTCCCCCCAGTGCCATATATGTCCCCAGTGCCAGATGTTCTCCCACCCCCCCCCCTCCCTGCCAAATATGCCCCCAGTGCCAGATATAACCCCCCAGTGCGTCCCTTCCTCCGCCGCCGCCGCCGATGCTTTCCCCGCTCCCCTGCTGTTAGGAGGGACACGGAGGGCACAGTGCGCGCCTCTCCTGTGTCCCTCCTGTGTCTCCGGCGGCCGCGGGTCACTGTAATAAAGGAAGTGCTCACGAACGGCACTTCCTTTATGAGACCAGCGGCCGCCGGAGACACAGGAGGGACACAGGAGAGGCGCACACTGTGCCCTCCGTGTCCCTCCTAACAGCAGGGGACGAAACGAGACCGCAGACTGACATGCGGACGCTAGTCCGCATGTCAGTCTGCACTAAAAATGACAGGGGGGGCACGTGCCTTGGTGCCCCCCCCCTAAATCCGCCACTGCCCCTTTCAGTGCGAGGTCGGGTATCCGTTTTTTTATTTTTTCAAGTACGTGGATTACAAACGGATTACAAGCAGAGGAGCCCTCTACACTGGAGTATGTGAGTATAATTTTTTCAACAGGTACACCATGGATTCTACTGGAGAAGAGGACCGACCTGCGTGGGAACATAGGTAAGTATGTATGTATGTTGGTGTGCATGTATGTATTAAAGTTATACTTTCAAGGTGTGTGTGTGTTGTCTTTATTGGGGTATTTTTTTAGTAGTAGTACTACAGGTACCAGCGGGCCCATTTTTCCACCGCATGCTGGTACTTGTGGTTCTCCAAGTACCAGCTTGCGGGGGAGGCTTGCTGGGCCTTGTAGTACTGCTACTAAAAACAATATCAATCACTTTGAACAAAGGCTATCAGCCTCCCATCCGCAGCCCATTGGATGGGGGGGACAGCCTCGGGCTTCACCCCTGGCCCTTGGGTGGCTGGGGGGGGGACCCCTTGATTGAAGGGGTCCCCACTCCCCCAGGGTACCCCGGCCAGGGGTGACTAGTTGGATATTTGATGCCACGGCCGCAAGGCACTGTATAAAAGTGACCCCCGGCTGTGGCATTATCTGTTCAGCTAGTGGAGCCCGGTGCTGGTTTAAAAAATACGGGGGACCCCTACTCTTTTTGTTCCCCGTATTTTTGGAACCAGGACCAGGCGCAGAGCCCGATGCTGGTTGTTTAAATATGGGGGAACCCCTGTCCATTTTTTCCCCATATTTCTGCAACCAGGATCGGCTCAAAGAGCCCGAGGCTGGTTTGCCTTAGGAGGGGGGACCCCACGCAATTTTTTTTTTAAGTTTAAACTTTTTTTTTTTTTTTTAACAAAGTGCACAATGAAGCCCAGCACGGATCTCTCAGATCCGGCCGAGATTCATTGTATTAAAGTCGGCAGTGTTTTACAAGTCACTCACGTAAAACACTGCCAAAAAAAACGAATGACATCGACATCGGAAAACCCGAAAATGCAGAATACGGCAGCTTAGTAAATTAGTCGTAATCAATTCAAAAAGTTGCATATTTACACTAGAGATGAGCGCCTGAAATTTTTCGGGTTTTGTGTTTTGGTTTTGGGTTCGGTTCCGCGGCCGTGTTTTGGGTTCGAACGCGTTTTGGCAAAACCTCACCGAATTATTTTTGTCGGATTCGGGTGTGTTTTGGATTCGGGTGTTTTTTTTCCAAAAACACTAAAAAACAGCTTAAATCATAGAATTTGGGGGTCATTTTGATCCCAAAGTATTATTAACCTCAAAAACCATAATTTACACTCATTTTCAGTCTATTCTGAATACCTCACACCTCACAATATTATTTTTAGTCCTAAAATTTGCACCGAGGTCGCTGTGTGAGTAAGATAAGCAACCCTAGTGGCCGACACAAACACCGGGCCCATCTAGGAGTGGCACTGCAGTGTCACGCAGGATGTCCCTTCCAAAAAACCCTCCCCAAACAGCACATGACGCAAAGAAAAAAAGAGGCGCAATGAGGTAGCTGTGTGAGTAAGATTAGCGACCCTAGTGGCCGACACAAACACCGGGCCCATCTAGGAGTGGCACTGCAGTGTCACGCAGGATGTCCCTTCCAAAAAACCCTCCCCAATCAGCACATGATGCAAAGAAAAAGAAAAGAAAAAAGAGGTGCAAGATGGAATTATCCTTGGGCCCTCCCACCCACCCTTATGTTGTATAAACAAAACAGGACATGCACACTTTAACCAACCCATCATTTCAGTGACAGGGTCTGCCACACGACTGTGACTGATATGACGGGTTGGTTTGGACCCCCCCCAAAAAAGAAGCAATTAATCTCTCCTTGCACAAACTGGCTCTACAGAGGCAAGATGTCCACCTCATCTTCACCCTCCGATATATCACCGTGTACATCCCCCTCCTCACAGATTATCAATTCGTCCCCACTGGAATCCACCATCTCAGCTCCCTGTGTACTTTGTGGAGGCAATTGCTGCTGGTCAATGTCTCCGCGGAGGAATTGATTATAATTCATTTTAATGAACATCATCTTCTCCACATTTTCTGGATGTAACCTCGTACGCCGATTGCTGACAAGGTGAGCGGCGGCACTAAACACTCTTTCGGAGTACACACTTGTGGGAGGGCAACTTAGGTAGAATAAAGCCAGTTTGTGCAAGGGCCTCCAAATTGCCTCTTTTTCCTGCCAGTATAAGTACGGACTGTGTGACGTGCCTACTTGGATGCGGTCACTCATATAATCCTCCACCATTCTATCAATGTTGAGAGAATCATATGCAGTGACAGTAGACGACATGTCCGTAATCGTTGTCAGGTCCTTCAGTCCGGACCAGATGTCAGCATCAGCAGTCGCTCCAGACTGCCCTGCATCACCGCCAGCGGGTGGGCTCGGAATTCTGAGCCTTTTCCTCGCACCCCCAGTTGCGGGAGAATGTGAAGGAGGAGATGTTGACAGGTCGCGTTCCGCTTGACTTGACAATTTTGTCACCAGCAGGTCTTTCAACCCCAGCAGACCTGTGTCTGCCGGAAAGAGAGATCCAAGGTAGGCTTTAAATCTAGGATCGAGCACGGTGGCCAAAATGTAGTGCTCTGATTTCAACAGATTGACCACCCGTGAATCCTTGTTAAGCGAATTAAGGGCTGCATCCACAAGTCCCACATGCCTAGCGGAATCGCTCCGTGTTAGCTCCTTCTTCAATGCCTCCAGCTTCTTCTGCAAAAGCCTGATGAGGGGAATGACCTGACTCAGGCTGGCAGTGTCTGAACTGACTTCACGTGTGGCAAGTTCAAAGGGCATCAGAACCTTGCACAACGTTGAAATCATTCTCCACTGCACTTGAGACAGGTGCATTCCATCTCCTATATCGTGCTCAATTGTATAGGCTTGAATGGCCTTTTGCTGCTCCTCCAACCTCTGAAGCATATAGAGGGTTGAATTCCACCTCGTTACCACTTCTTGCTTCAGATGATGGCAGGGCAGGTTCAGTAGTTTTTGGTGGTGCTCCAGTCTTCTGTACGTGGTGCCTGTACGCCGAAAGTGTCCCGCAATTTTTCTGGCCACCGACAGCATCTCTTGCACGCCCCTGTCGTTTTTTAAAAAATTCTGCACCACCAAATTCAAGGTATGTGCAAAACATGGGACGTGCTGGAATTTGCCCATATTTAATGCACACACAATATTGCTGGCGTTGTCCGATGCCACAAATCCACAGGAGAGTCCAATTGGGGTAAGCCATTCCGCGATGATCTTCCTCAGTTGCCGTAAGAGGTTTTCAGCTGTGTGCGTATTCTGGAAAGCGGTGATACAAAGCGTAGCCTGCCTAGGAAAGAGTTGGCGTTTGCGAGATGCTGCTACTGGTGCCGCCGCTGCTGTTCTTGCGGCGGGAGTCCATACATCTACCCAGTGGGCTGTCACAGTCATATAGTCCTGACCCTGCCCTGCTCCACTTGTCCACATGTCCGTGGTTAAGTGGACATTGGGTACAACTGCATTTTTTAGGACACTGGTGAGTCTTTTTCTGACGTCCGTGTACATTCTCGGTATCGCCTGCCTAGAGAAGTGGAACCTAGATGGTATTTGGTAACGGGGGCACACTGCCTCAATAAATTGTCTAGTTCCCTGTGAACTAACGGCGGATACCGGACGCACGTCTAACACCAACATAGTTGTCAAGGACTCATTTATCCGCTTTGCAGTAGGATGACTGCTGTGATATTTCATCTTCCTCGCAAAGGACTGTTGAACAGTCAATTGCTTACTGGAAGTAGTACAAGTGGGCTTACGACTTCCCCTCTGGGATGACCATCGACTCCCAGCGGCAACAACAGCAGCGCCAGCAGCAGTAGGCGTTACACGCAAGGATGCATCGGAGGAATCCCAGGCAGGAGAGGACTCGTCAGACTTGCCAGTGACATGGCCTGCAGGACTATTGGCATTCCTGGGGAAGGAGGAAATTGACACTGAGGGAGTTGGTGGGGTGGTTTGCGTGAGCTTGGTTACAAGAGGAAGGGATTTACTGGTCAGTGGACTGCTTCCGCTGTCACCCAAAGTTTTTGAACTTGTCACTGACTTATTATGAATGCGCTGCAGGTGACATATAAGGGAGGATGTTCCGAGGTGGTTAACGTCCTTACCCCTACTTATTACAGCTTGACAAAGGGAACACACGGCTTGACACCTGTTGTCCGCATTTCTGGTGAAATACCTCCACACCGAAGAGCTGATTTTTTTGGTATTTTCACCTGGCATGTCAACGGCCATATTCCTCCCACGGACAACAGGTGTCTCCCCGGGTGCCTGACTTAAACAAACCACCTCACCATCAGAATCCTTCTGGTCAATTTCCTCCCCAGCGCCAGCAACACCCATATCCTCCTCATCCTGGTGTACTTCAACACTGACATCTTCAATCTGACTATCAGGAACTGGACTGCGGGTGCTCCTTCCAGCACTTGCAGGGGGCATGCAAATAGTGGAAGGCGCATGCTCTTCACGTCCAGTGTTGGGAAGGTCAGGCATCGCAACCGACACAATTGGACTCTCCTTGTGGATTTGGGATTTCAAAGAACGCACAGTTCTTTGCGGTGCTTTTGCCAGCTTGAGTCTTTTCAGTTTTCTAGCGAGAGGCTGAGTGCTTCCATCCTCATGTGAAGCTGAACCACTAGCCATGAACATAGGCCAGGGCCTCAGCCGTTCCTTGCCACTCCGTGTGGTAAATGGCATATTGGCAAGTTTACGCTGCTCCTCCGACAATTTTATTTTAGGTTTTGGAGTCCTTTTTTTTCTGATATTTGGTGTTTTGGATTTGACATGCTCTGTACTATGACATTGGGCATCGGCCTTGGCAGACGACGTTGCTGGCATTTCATCGTCTCGGCCATGACTAGTGGCAGCAGCTTCAGCACGAGGTGGAAGTGGATCTTGATCTTTCCCTAATTTTGGAACCTCAACTTTTTTGTTCTCCATATTTTATAGGCAGAACTAAAAGGCACCTCAGGTAAACAATGGAGATGGATGGATTGGATACTAGTATACAATTATGGACGGACTGCCACGGTTAGGTGGTATAAAAAAAACACGGTTAGGTGGTATATATTGTAATACAATTATGGATGGACGGACTGCCTGCCGAGTGCCGACACAGAGGTAGCCACAGCCGTGAACTACCGCACTGTACACTGGTTGATAAAGAGATAGTAGTATACTCGTAACAACTAGTATGACTGACTATGACGGTATAAAGAATGGAAAAAAAACCACGGTTAGGTGGTATATATTGTAATACAATTATGGATGGACGGACTGCCTGCCGAGTTCCGACACAGAGGTAGCCACAGCCGTGAACTACCGCACTGTACACTGGTTGATAAAGAGATAGTAGTATACTCGTAACAACTAGTATGACTGACTATGACGGTATAAAGAATGAAAAAAAAACCACGGTTAGGTGGTATATATTATAATACAATTATGGATGGACGGACTGCCTGCCGACTGCCGACACAGAGGTAGCCACAGCCGTGAACTACCGCACTGTACACTGGTTGATAAAGAGATAGTAGTATACTCGTAACAACTAGTATGACACTATGACGGTATAAAGAATGAAAAAAAAACCACGGTTAGGTGGTATATATTATAATACAATTATGGATGGACGGACTGCCTGCCGAGTGCCGACACAGAGGTAGCCACAGCCGTGAACTACCGCACTGTACACTGGTTGATAAAGAGATAGTAGTATACTCGTAACAACTAGTATGACACTATGACGGTATAAAGAATGAAAAAAAAACCACGGTTAGGTGGTATATATTATAATACAATTATGGATGGACGGACTGCCTGCCGAGTGCCGACACAGAGGTAGCCACAGCCGTGAACTACCGCACTGTACACTGGTTGATAAAGAGATAGTAGTATACTCGTAACAACTAGTATGACTGACTATGACGGTATAAAGAATGAAAAAAAAACCACGGTTAGGTGGTATATATTATAATACAATTATGGATGGACGGACTGCCTGCCGACTGCCGACACAGAGGTAGCCACAGCCGTGAACTACCGCACTGTACACTGGTTGATAAAGAGATAGTAGTATACTCGTAACAACTAGTATGACACTATGACGGTATAAAGAATGAAAAAAAAACCACGGTTAGGTGGTATATATTATAATAATACAATTATGGATGGACGGACTGCCTGCCGACTGCCGACACAGAGGTAGCCACAGCCGTGAACTACCGCACTGTACACTGGTTGATAAAGAGATAGTAGTATACTCGTAACAACTAGTATGACTATGACGACGGTATAAAGAAAGAAAAAAAAAATACCACGGTTAGGTGGTATATAATTATACAATTATGGATGGACGGACTGCCTGCCGAGTGCCGACTGCCGACACAGAGGTAGCCACAGCCGTGAACTACCGCACTGTACTGTGTCTGCTGCTAATATAGACTGGTTGATAAAGAGATAGTATACAACAATATACTACTATACTGGTGGTCAGGCACTGGTCACCACTAGTCACACTGGCAGTGGCACTCCTGCAGCAAAAGTGTGCACTGTTTAATTTTAAATTAATATAATATTATGTACTCCTGGCTCCTGCTATAACAACCTGCAGTGCTCCCCAGTCTCCCCCACAATTATTATAAGCTTTTATACATTGATGTGCAGCACACTGGGCTGAGCTGAGTGCACACAGACTGAGTCACACTGTGTGACTGCTGTGTATCGTTTTTTTCAGGCAGAGAACGGATATAGCAGAGAACGGATATATTAAATAAAAGTTAACTTAACAACAACTGCACTGGTCACTGTGGTAAACTCTGTCTGCACAATCTCTCTCTCTCTCTCTCTCTTCTAATCTATTCTAATGGAGAGGACGCCAGCCACGTCCTCTCCCTATCAATCTCAATGCACGTGTGAAAATGGCGGCGACGCGCGGCTCCTTATATAGAATCCGAGTCTCGCGAGAATCCGACAGCGTCATGATGACGTTCGGGCGCGCTCGGGTTAACCGAGCAAGGCGGGAAGATCCGAGTCGCTCGGACCCGTGAAAAAAAAAGTGAAGTTCGTGCGGGTTCGGATTCAAAGAAACCGAACCCGCTCATCTCTAATTTACACTTTCGATGTCATTCGTGATTGAACTTTGACCTCAAACGGGAAAATACGAATCTTAGTAAATTTACCCCCTTGTCTCAGTCTGTAGCCGCCTCCAAATCGCTACCCCTCCGTGTACGTTGCACCTCCGGGATATCCCTAGCAATTCCAGCTTCCCCACTCCTTACCACACACGGAACCTACCAACTGAAAAGTAAGCACCGTGGTCATCGCGTCTCTCAGTGCTGCCTCAGCTCACAGTGCAGCTCTCTCCTTCCTCTAGTAACCTCAGCACTCCAAACGGTCCATGGGTCTCCTCTTTAACCACTCCATTCGAGTACCCGGATCTTTACCGCCAGATGCTCTCTACACGTGCTGACACAAAACATCCCACAATTAGAACCCCCCTTTTTCCTAGGGTATGGAAACATCTCCTTGTACAGTGCCCAAACATTCTTTAAAATTATTGCCAAGTGGGTTGTTCCAACTCCCCTCCGTGAGGGGGAACATTTGTTACTCAAACCTGCTCTCTTGGAGAGTAAATGTACATCTACTTAAATTTCCCTCTATGAGGGATATTCATAAATTTTAAGCCTTCACAACTCTAATTATTCATACTTAGATATATACACATATAGTTTTTATTGTTGTTTTAATCCATCACCCACGCAGTGGACAATGTGTCTCATACAGTATCTCTGTAAAGCACTGAAACATGGATATGTGTGCAATATATAAATAACTGGTAAAAATCATAATAATAATAATGGCTTCATTGGGAAGGTACGTGGCCACAGAATACTACCAATTCACATTACATTGTTATTCATATTACACCACACAGTTGTACCCCTTATACATGTTATGCCACAGTAGAGCCCCTTATACACATTATACCATGGTAGATCCGCTATGGAAATAGTGGTATTTAACTTTCTCTGACGTCCTAGTGGATGCTGGGAACTCCGAAAGGACCATGGGGAATAGCGGCTCCGCAGGAGACTGGGCACAACTAAAGAAAGCTTTTAGGTCACCTGGTGTGCACTGGTTCCTCCCACTATGACCCTCCTCCAAGCCTCAGTTAGATTTTGTGCCCGGCCGAGGTTGGATGCACACTAGGGGCTCTCCTGAGCTTCTAGAAAGAAAGTATATAATAAGGTTTTTTATTTTACACTGAGACCTGCTGGCAACAGGCTCACTGCAGCGAGGGACTAAGGGGAGAAGAAGCGAACCTACCTGCTTGCAGCTAGCTTGGGCTTCTTAGGCTACTGGACACCATTAGCTCCAGAGGGATCGACCGCATGGAACTGGCCTTGGTGTTCGGTCCCGGAGCCGCGCCGCCGTCCCCCTTACAGAGCCAGAAGCAAGAAGAGGTCCGGAAAATCGGCGGCAGAAGACATCAGTCTTCACCAAGGTAGCGCACAGCACTGCAGCTGTGCGCCATTGCTCCTCATACACACTTCACACTCCGGTCACTGAGGGTGCAGGGCGCTAGGGGGGGGGGGGGCCTGAGCAGCAATAAAAACACCTTGGCTGGCAAAAATACCACAATATATAGCCCTAGAGGCTATATATGTGATAATTACCCCTGCCAGAATCCATAAAAAAGCGGGAAAATAGTCAGCGAAAAAGGGGCGGAGCTATCTCCTTCAGCACACTGGCGCCATTTCTCCCTCACAGCTCCGCTGGAAGGAAGCTCCCTGGCTCTCCCCTGCAGTCTACACTACAGAAAAAGGTAAAAAAGAGAGGGGGGGCACTAAATTTAGGCGCAGTATATATAACAGCAGCTATAGGGGACATAATTCAGTTAGTCCCTGCATTATATAGCGCCAAAGTGTGTGCTGGCATACTCTCACTCTGTCTCCCCAAAGGGCTTTGGTGGGTCCTGTCCTCTGTTAGAGCATTCCCGGTGTGTGTGCGGTGTGTCGGTACGGCTGTGTCGACATGTTTGATGAGGATAATGATGTGGAGGCGGAGCAGATGCCTATAGAAGGGATGTCACCCCCTGCGGGGCAGACACCTGAGTGGATGGACTTATGGAAGGAATTGCGTGCACGTGTCGACTCCTTACACAAAAAATTTGACGACATGCCAAATGCGGGACAGCCGGCTTCTCAGCTCGTGCCTGTCCAGGCGTCTCAAAGGCCATCGGGGGCTCTAAAACGCCCGCTACCTCAGATGGCAGACGCAGATGTCGACACGGATACTGACACCAGTGTCGACGACGATGAGTCCAGTCTAATGTCCACTAAGGCCATTCGTTGCATGATTGAAGCAATGAAAGAGGTGTTACAAATTTCTGATATAAACCCAGGGGGTTCACTACGGCTGGCCGGCGGTCGGGCTCCCGGCGACCAGCATCCCGGCGCCGGGAGCCCGACCGCCGGCTTACCGACAGCTTGGCGAGCGCAAATGAGCCCCTTGCGGGCTCGCTGCGCTCGCCACGCTACGGGCACGGTGGCGCGCTACGCGCGCCACACTATTTTATTCTCCCTCTATGGGGGTCGTGGACCCCCACGAGGGAAAATAATTGTCGGTATTCCGGCTGTCGGGCTCCCGGCGCCGGTATACTGAGCGCCGGGAGCCCGACCGCCGGCAAACAGAAGACCACCCAAACCCAGGTACCACTAAAGTAAAAAGGGTATTATGTTTGGGGAGAAAAAACTACCCGTAGTTTTTCCCCCATCAGAAGAATTAAATGAAGTGTGTGAAGAAGCGTGGGCTTTCCCTGATAAAAGATTGGTAATCTCTAAGAAGTTACTAATGGCGTTCCCTTTCCCGCCAGAGAATAGGTCACGTTGGGAGACACCCCCTAGGGTGGATAAAGCGCTCACACGTTTGTCTAAAAAGGTGGCACTACCGTCTTCGGATACGGCCGCCCTCAAGGAACCTGCTGATAGAAAGCAGGAGGCGATCCTGAAGTCTGTATATACACACTCAGGCATTACACTTAGACCAGCTATTGCGTCAGCATGGATGTGCAGTGCTGCCGCTGCGTGGTCAGATTCCCTGTCAGAAAATATTGACACCCTAGACAGGGACACTATTCTGCTAACCATAGAGCATATAAAAGACTCAGTCTTATACATGAGAGATGCACAGAGGGAGATCTGCCGGCTGGCATCTAAAATAAGTGCATTGTCCATTTCTGCTAGGAGAGGCTTATGGACTCGCCAGTGGACAGGGGATGCAGATTCAAAAAGGCACATGGAAGTTTTGCCTTATAAGGGTGAGGAGTTATTCGGGGATGGTCTCTCGGACCTAGTTTCCACAGCAACTGCTGGGAAGTCAGCATTTTTACCCCATGTTCCCTCACAGCCTAAAAAGGCGCCGTTTTATCAGGTACAGTCCTTTCGGACTCAGAAAAACAGGCGTGGAAAAGGCGGGTCCTTTCTGTCCAGAGGCAGATGTAGGGGAAAAAGGCTGCAACAAACAGCAGGTTCCCAGGAGCAAAAGTCCTCCCCCGCTTCTTCCAAGTCCGCCGCATGACGGTGGGGCTCCACAGGTGGAGCCAGGTACGGTGGGGGGCCGCCTCAAAAATTTCAGCGATCAGTGGGCTCGCTCACAGGTGGATCCCTGGATCCTGCAAATAGTATCTCAAGGGTACAAACTGGAATTCGAGGCGTCTCCACCCCACCGGTTCCTAAAATCTGCCTTGCCGACAACTCCCTCAGGCAGGGAGGCTGTGCTAGAGGCAATTCACAAGCTGTATTCCCAGCAGGTGATAGTCAAGGTGCCCCTACTTCAACAAGGACGGGGTTACTATTCCACACTGTTTGTGGTACCGAAGCCGGACGGTTCGGTGAGACCCATTTTAAATTTGAAATCCTTGAACACATACATAAAAAAATTCAAGTTCAAGATGGAATCGCTCAGGGCGGTTATTGCAAGCCTGGACGAGGGGGATTACATGGTATCCCTGGACATCAAGGATGCTTACCTGCATGTCCCCATTTACTATCCTCACCAGGAGTACCTCAGATTTGTGGTACAGGATTGCCATTACCAATTCCAGACGCTGCCGTTTGGACTCTCCACGGCACCGAGGGTGTTTACCAAGGTAATGGCGGAAATGATGATACTCCTTCGAAGAAAGGGAGTTTTAATTATCCCGTACTTGGACGATCTCCTAATAAAGGCGAGGTCCAAGGAGCAGTTGTTGGTGGGAGTAGCACTATCTCAGGAGGTGCTACACCAGCACGGTTGGATTCTGAATATTCCAAAATCACAGCTGGTTCCGACGACACGTCTACTGTTCCTGGGTATGATTCTGGATACAGTCCAGAAAAAAGTGTTTCTCCCGGAGGAGAAAGCCAAGGAGCTGTCATCTCTAGTCAGAGACCTCCTGAAACCGAAACAGGTATCGGTGCATCACTGCACGCGGGTCCTGGGTGTTAGGCGCCGAGGGTCCGCCCGTCAGTGCGGCCCGGCGCCTAGCAACTAGGGACGCCGCATGCGGACAGCCGCCGGCTCCCTAGCAACGCTAGACGCCGGGCGCACGGAGCCGCTCAGACCCTAGCAACGGGGACGCCACTGTCGGACCGCGTTCCCCGTTGCTGGGTCTAGATTAATCACCTCATTGGTATCCTGGCCGTGCAGCATGCAGCTGCACGGCATGATTGTTAATTACCCTGTCTGGCTCCTGATTGGAGAGCTCCCAGTTAAAAGCACTCTCTGGACTTCTCACAGACGCCGGTAATAGCTTCCTGTTTGCTGTGTCTGTTGCAGAGAGTTTTCCAGTCCTGTCTATCCGGTCGTTCCTGTCCTCAGTGGTCCAATACTCGGAAGTTGTCATCTTTTCCTGGAGTCCTGACCGAGCACCTTTAACATCCTGTGGTGTTCGTGAGTCGCGGCGTAGCCGTGTGTTGCGGCTTGACCGCTTACTATTTATTATTTGGTTATATTGTGTTTCGGAGCTTTTGCGGAGGATTCCGCTCCCACAAATCCACTCTGGTATCCAGCGGTGCTGGATAGGAGTAACGGATTCGTGGATTTTTGGTTGTCCTTTTCCCTGGCGGTTTGTCCGCACATACTTCTGGTTTAAGTTAGTTAGCTTGTAGCCCCTGGCCTGGTTGCTTAGTCAGAGGGCCCCTTGTTATCACCCTGTCTCGGATTTCCCTTTGTCTCCCATTAAGACCTGAGGGGGCATCGGAGTTGGGCAGACATAATCCGCCCTTCAAACGCGGCTGCCATGGGCTCAAGCAACCATAGTCTCGCAGGGGATTTCTGATAACACGGGCGAGACAACGGAGTTAGGGCGCCAGGGGTTACTAGGCTTTCCTGCTCCCGTAACCAGCATTCCATTCCAGTACTCTGACCTCCGTCATAAGATCACCTCTGGTCAGACGTACTGGTATCATAACATTATTACCGGCCCAACTAAAATTTAAAATTAAACAGGGTTTGATTTTTTCCCTTATTTCAGTTTGGAAGATTTGTCGGCCTCATGAATCCCACTGGTGTAGGGCCAAATCCTGGCCAGCTTCTAGTTAGTCAGATTCAAGAACTTACTCAGATGGTTCAGGATCTATCCCTTCGGGTGAGGTCACAGGAAGATCTGTTACGGACTTCCCCGAGGGTCGTTCCTGAACCAAAAATGCATTTGCCTGACCGTTTTTCTGGGGATAGAAAGCAGTTTTTTAATTTTAAAGAGTCTTGTAAACTTTATTTTCGTTTAAGACCAGTCTCCTCAGGTACGGAATCTCAGCGGGTCGGAATTATTATTTCTTTACTTCAGGGGGATCCCCAGACCTGGGCTTTTGGTTTAAGAACTGACGATCCGGCATTGTTGTCTGTAGACGCCTTTCTGGGGTCTTTAGGGCTATTGTATGATGACCCTGATAGAGAGGCATCCGCCGAGAGTCATTTGCGTGCTCTCAGACAGGGTAAGAATCCCGCAGAGATTTATTGTACGGAGTTTCGACGTTGGTCGAACGACTGTGGATGGAATGACCCAGCCCTGCGCAGTCAGTTTCGCCTCGGCTTATCTGAGTCTATAAAAGACAGTCTCCTTCAGTTTCCCGCTCCTGAGACTCTTGATAAACTCATGGAGCTTTCTATTAAGATTGATCGTCGTCTCAGAGAGCGGAGGGCTGAAAAAGGAGCATCTGTCGGGTCTACTCCTGGTGTTTTTTCCATTCCTGTGGACATAGAGGAGCCCATGCAGATAGGTCTCTCCAAGCTGTCTCCTGAAGAAAGAACCAGAAGGCAAAATTCTGGTCTTTGTTTGTACTGTGGGAGTAAGGGACATTTTGCCCGTAATTGTCCGAACAAGTCGGGAAACGCCTCGACCAAGTGAATTGTGAGGGGGTTCACTTTGGTCTACAGCTTATCTCCTCAAATAATTCACTGTTAGTCCCAGCTAAAGTTTCCTTTGGCAGCCTCTGTTCCTCGGTGTCGGCTTTTGTTGACAGTGGAGCTGCAGGGAACTTTATGGACTTAACGTGGGCCAAGGCCTTAGGTATTCCTCAGTTAGCCTTGGGTAGGTGTATCACCATGCATGGTTTAGATGGGAGTCCCTTGTCCAATGGGGTTATTTCTCTCTGTACACCTCCTGTACTAGTTTCGGTAGGAGCTCTTCATTCCGAAAAGATTGAATTTTTCCTTACCCATTGCCCAGCAGTTCCAGTGGTTCTGGGTCACCCTTGGCTGGCCTTTCATAATCCCATCATTGATTGGCAGTCGGGGGAGATCTCACAGTGGGGTACCATCTGTAATAAGGAATGTATTACGCTTCCCATCAGAATAGCTGCTGTCATTCCCGCACCCATTCCTGTGGAATACCAGGATTTTGTTGATGTATTTTCCAAGGGCAATGCGGACATTCTGCCTCCCCATCGGCCTTATGATTGTGCTATTGAGCTAATTCCTGGTGCCACTTTGCCTAAGGGAAGGTTATATGCATTGTCCGGACCAGAAACTGTGGCCATGAATGAATATGTTAAAGAAAGCCTAGGGAAAGGATTTATCAGGCCGTCTAAATCCCCTTTAAGTGCAGGCTTCTTCTTTGTGGAGAAGAAGGATGGATCACTCAGACCTTGCATTGACTTTAGAGCCTTGAATAAAATCTCAGTAAAAAATACTTACCCTTTGCCGCTGATTTCTGTCCTCTTTGATCAGCTACGTTCGGCTGTGATTTTTTCTAAGATTGACCTGAGAGGAGCATATAACCTCATCCGAATCAAGTCAGGGGATGAGTGGAAAACGGCATTCAGTACTCAGTCGGGTCACTATGAGTATCTGGTTATGCCATTCGGCCTGTCTAACGCTCCGGCAGTTTTCCAGGATCTCATTAACGATGTGCTCCGTGATTTTCTTGGAAGATTCGTAGTAGTCTATTTAGACGATATCTTGATATATTCTGACTCTATTGAACAACACGTTACCCAGGTGCGTCAGGTTCTAAAAAAATTACGTGAAAATCACCTATATGCCAAGCTGGAGAAGTGTGAATTTCATGTCACGGAGGTATCCTTTTTAGGGTACATTATTTCCCCTCGGGGATTCTGTATGGAACCGAAGAAGCTCCAAGCCATCCTTAGTTGGGCGCAACCCACCAACTTAAAAGCAATTCAGCGCTTTTTAGGGTTTGCGAATTATTATAGAAGATTTATTCACTCTTTCTCCGACCTAGTTGCTCCCATTGTGGCACTGACTAAGAAGGGAGCGGATCCAACCAACTGGTCACGTGAAGCTGAGTTATCTTTTCAGGCCTTGAAACAAGCCTTTGTCTCAGCCCCGGTCCTCAGACATCCCAACCCAGAATTGCCTTTCATTGTTGAGGTTGATGCCTCGGAGGTTGGAGTAGGGGCTATCCTATCTCAGAAGGATCCGGATTCTCTAGAATTACATCCTTGTGCCTTTATGTCCAGGAAATTCTCATCTGCTGAATCCAACTACGATGTTGGTAACCGGGAATTACTGGCTATTAAATGGGCTTTCGAGGAGTGGAGGCATTGGCTTGAGGGAGCAACACATACCATTTCAGTTTTGACTGATCACAAAAATCTTCAGTACATTGAATCAGCTAAACGGCTGAATGCCCGGCAAGCTCGTTGGGCTTTATTTTTTACTCGTTTCAAGTTTATTATCACCTTCAGGCCAGGTTCCAAGAATGCCAAGGCGGATGCCCTGTCACGCAGTTTTCTTCCAGTTCATGATAACAGTCCTGTTACTCCCATACTTCCGTCTTCAGTCATTCGGGCAGGCCTCACACAAGATTTATTTACCCAGTTAAAGCAGCTTCAACATCAAGCTCCTGGAAATACTCCTGCTGGTCGTCTTTATGTCCCTGAGTTTTTGAGAGCAACTGTTTTGACGGAGTTTCATGATAGCAAAGTTGCCGGGCATCCGGGGATCGCTAAGACTTTGGAATTAGTCTCCCGCTCAGTATGGTGGCCTGGTCTTTCCAAAGACATTAAGGAGTTTGTTTTTTCGTGTCAGGTCTGTGCACAGCATAAAGTTCCCCGTTCCTTGCCTATCGGTCAACTTATGCCCTTGAATGTTCCTCTCAGGCCATGGTCTCATATTTCCATGGATTTTGTGGTGGACCTCCCTCTGTCAGCCGGATGCCGAGTCATATGGGTGGTAGTTGACCGCTTTAGCAAGATGGCCCATTTCATTGCTCTTCCCCGATTGCCATCTGCCCAGGGATTGGCAGTTTTGTTCCTCCGCCATGTTTTCAGACTCCATGGATTACCCACTGATATTGTTTCTGATCGGGGTCCACAATTCATTGCACAATTTTGGAAGTCTTTTTGTGCCTCTTTAAAGATGAAATTGTCTTTAACGTCTGGCTACCATCCCCAATCCAACGGGCAGACTGAGCGAGTTAATCAATCATTAAAACAATATTTGCGTTTGTACTCGGCCAAACTCCAAAATGACTGGTCCGAGTTTCTTCCGTTGGCGGAGTTTGCTTACAATAATGCCTGTCATTCCTCCACCAATGTGTCTCCATTTTTTACAGTTTTTGGTTTTCACCCCAGAGCTAATTCCTTTTTTCAACATTCCTCTGTCTCCTCACTGACCTTGACCGCTCATCTCAGACTCATTTGGAGAAAAGTGCACCTTGCTCTCAGAAAAGCGGCATTTCGGGAGAAAAAAATTTCTGACAGGCTCCGGCGGCCGTGCACTTTTAAAGTTGGAGATAGGGTGTGGTTGTCGACTCGCAACATTAGACTTCGACAAACCTCAGCCAGATTGGGCCCTAAATTTATTGGACCATTTCATATTATAAAAAAAATCAATCCAGTTGCTTTCCGGTTACGTTTACCAAGAACTCTCCGGATCGGAAATACTTTCCATTGCTCCCTGTTGAAACCATACGTTTCTTCCAGTAGATTTCCTCGGAAGATCTCTCAGGGGAAATCATCAATAGATGTACAGGGTCAGCAGGAGTTCTTGGTGGAGAAGGTTCTCGATTCCAAGTTGTCCCGGGGTCGGCTTTATTTTTTGGTACATTGGAGAGGTTATGGTCCAGAAGAAAGGTCTTGGGTCCTGGATGAGGATCTCCATGCCCCGAGGCTCAAAAAGGCATTTTTTCGAGAATTTCCTCAGAAACCTGGCCTTAGGGGTTCCTTGACCCCTCCTCAAGGGGGGGGTACTGTTAGGCGCCGAGGGTCCGCCCATCAGTGCGGCCCGGCGCCTAGCAACTAGGGACGCCGCATGCGGACAGCCGCCGGCTCCCTAGCAACGCTAGACGCCGGGCGCACGGAGCCGCTCAGACCCTAGCAACGGGGACGCCACTGTCGGACCGCGTTCCCCGTTGCTGGGTCTAGATTAATCACCTCATTGGTATCCTGGCCATGCAGCATGCAGCTGCACGGCATGATTGTTAATTACCCTGTCTGGCTCCTGATTGGAGAGCTCCCAGTTAAAAGCACTCTCTGGACTTCTCACAGACGCCGGTAATAGCTTCCTGTTTGCTGTGTCTGTTGCAGAGAGTTTTCCAGTCCTGTCTATCCGGTCGTTCCTGTCCTCAGTGGTCCAATACTCGGAAGTTGTCATCTTTTCCTGGAGTCCTGACCGAGCACCTTTAACATCCTGTGGTGTTCGTGAGTCGCGGCGTAGCCGTGTGTTGCGGCTTGACCGCTTACTATTTATTATTTGGTTATATTGTGTTTCGGAGCTTTTGCGGAGGATTCCGCTCCCACAAATCCACTCTGGTATCCAGCGGTGCTGGATAGGAGTAACGGATTCGTGGATTTTTGGTTGTCCTTTTCCCTGGCGGTTTGTCCGCACATACTTCTGGTTTAAGTTAGTTAGCTTGTAGCCCCTGGCCTGGTTGCTTAGTCAGAGGGCCCCTTGTTATCACCCTGTCTCGGATTTCCCTTTGTCTCCCATTAAGACCTGAGGGGGCATCGGAGTTGGGCAGACATAATCCGCCCTTCAAACGCGGCTGCCATGGGCTCAAGCAACCATAGTCTCGCAGGGGATTTCTGATAACACGGGCAAGACAACGGAGTTAGGGCGCCAGGGGTTACTAGGCTTTCCTGCTCCCGTAACCAGCATTCCATTCCAGTACTCTGACCTCCGTCATAAGATCACCTCTGGTCAGACGTACTGGTATCATAACACTGGGAAAGATGGTGGCTTCTTACGAAGCAATTCCTTTCGGCAGGTTCCATGCCAGAATCTTTCAGTGGGACCTGTTGGACCAATGGTCCGGATCGCATCTTCAGATGCATCGCCTAATAACCCTGTCTCCAAGAACCAGGGTGTCTCTGCTGTGGTGGCTGCAGAGTGCTCATCTTCTAGAGGGCCGCAGATTCGGCATACAGGACTGGGTCCTGGTGACCACGGATGCCAGCCTTCGAGGCTGGGGGGCAGTCACACAGGGAAGAAACTTCCAAGGACTATGGTCGAGTCAGGAGACTTCCCTACACATAAATATTCTGGAACTAAGGGCCATTTACAATGCCCTAAGTCAGGCAAAATCCCTGCTTCTACACCAGCCGATACTGATCCAGTCAGACAACATCACGGCAGTCGCCCATGTAAATCGACAGGGCGGCACAAGAAGCAGGATGGCAATGGCAGAAGCCACAAGGATTCTCCGATGGGCGGAAAATCACGTACTAGCACTGTCAGCAGTGTTCATTCCGGGAGTGGACAACTGGGAAGCAGACTTTCTCAGCAGGCACGACCTCCACCCGGGAGAGTGGGGACTTCATCCAGAAGTCTTCGCGCTGATTGTAAATCGATGGGAACGGCCACAGGTGGACATGATGGCGTCCCGCCTAAACAAAAAACTAGAGAGATATTGCGCCAGGTCAAGGGACCCTCAGGCGATAGCTGTGGACGCTCTAGTGACACCGTGGGTGTACCAGTCAGTTTATGTGTTCCCTCCTCTGCCTCTCATACCGAGGGTACTGAGAATAATAAGAAAACGAGGAGTAAGAACAATACTCGTGGTTCCGGATTGGCCAAGACGAGCGTGGTACCCGGAACTTCAAGAGATGATCTCAGAGGACCCATGGCCTCTGCCGCTCAGACAGGACCTGGTGCAGCAGGGGCCCTGTCTGTTCCAAGACTTACCGCGGCTGCGTTTGACGGCATGGCGGTTGAACGCCGGATCCTGAAGGAAAAGGGCATTCCGGAGGAAGTCATTCCTACGCTGATTAAAGCCAGGAAAGATGTGACTGTACAGCATTATCACCGCATATGGCGGAAATATGTTGCTTGGTGTGAGGCCAAAAAGGCCCCAACAGAGGAATTTCAACTAGGTCGATTTCTGCATTTCCTACAAGCAGGAGTGACTATGGGCCTGAAATTAGGCTCCATTAAGGTACAGATCTCGGCTCTGTCGATTTTCTTCCAGAAAGAATTAGCTTCACTACCTGAAGTTCAGACGTTTGTGAAAGGAGTGCTGCATATTCAGCCCCCGTTTGTGCCTCCAGTGGCACCTTGGGATCTCAACGTGGTGTTGAGTTTCTTAAAATCACATTGGTTTGAGCCACTTAAAACCGTGGATCTAAAATATCTCACGTGGAAAGTGGTCATGTTACTGGCCTTGGCTTCAGCCAGGCGTGTGTCAGAATTGGCAGCTTTGTCATGTAAAAGCCCTTATCTGATTTTCCATATGGATAGGGCGGAATTGAGGACTCGTCCCCAGTTTCTCCCTAAGGTGGTATCAGCTTTTCACTTGAACTGGCCTATTGTGGTGCCTGCGGCTACTGGCGACTTGGAGGATTCCAAGTTACTGGACGTAGTCAGGGCCTTGAAAATTTATGTTTCCAGGACGGCTAGAGTCAGGAAAACTGACTCGCTATTTATCCTGTATGCACCCAACAAGCTGGGTGCTCCTGCTTCTAAGCAGACTATTGCTCGCTGGATTTGTAGCACAATTCAGCTGGCGCATTCTGCGGCTGGACTGCCGCATCCTAAATCAGTAAAAGCCCATTCCACAAGGAAGGTGGGCTCATCTTGGGCGGCTGCCCGAGGGGTCTCGGCTTTACAACTTTGCCGAGCTGCTACTTGGTCAGGGGCAAACACGTTTGCAAAATTCTACAAATTTGATACCCTGGCTGAGGAGGACCTTGAGTTCTCTCATTCGGTGCTGCAGAGTCATCCGCACTCTCCCGCCCGTTTGGGAGCTTTGGTATAATCCCCATGGTCCTTTCGGAGTTCCCAGCATCCACTAGGACGTCAGAGAAAATAAGATTTTACTCACCGGTAAATCTATTTCTCGTAGTCCGTAGTGGATGCTGGGCGCCCGTCCCAAGTGCGGATTGTCTGCAATACTTGTACATAGTTATTGTTAACTAAAGGGTTTTTGTTGAGCCATCTGTTGAGAGGCTCAGTTGCTTTCATACTGTTAAACTGGGTATAGTATCACGAGTTATACGGTGTGATTGGTGTGGCTGGTAAGAGTCTTACCCGGGATTCAAAATCCTTCCTTATTATGTCAGCTCGTCCGGGCACAGTGTCCTAACTGAGGCTTGGAGGAGGGTCATAGTGGGAGGAGCCAGTGCACACCAGGTGACCTAAAAGCTTTCTTTAGTTGTGCCCAGTCTCCTGCGGAGCCGCTATTCCCCATGGTCCTTTCGGAGTTCCCAGCATCCACTACGGACTACGAGAAATAGATTTACCGGTGAGTAAAATCTTGTTATTTACTTGTTTAATTCAAATAAATTAAAAACTCTATTTCTCATACGTTCTAGAGGATGCTGGGGATGCTTCAAGAACCATGGGGTATAGACGGGATCCGCAGGAGACATGGGCACACTATAAGACTTTGAATGGGTGTGAACTGGCTCCTCCCTCTACGCCCCTCCTCCAGACTCCAGTTAGATTCTGTGCCCAGTGAGACTGGATGCACACTGAGGAGCTCTCCAGAGTTTCTCAGAAAAATACTTTTATTAGGTTTATTATTTTCAGGGAGACCTGCTAGCAACAGGCTCCCTGCATCGTGGGACTGAGGGGAGAGAAGCAGACCTACTTCTTCTGAGTTCAAGGTCTCTGCTTCTTAGGCTACTGTACACCATTAGCTCCAGAGGGTTCGATCAGTTGGTACGCCTAGCTGCTTGTTCCCGGAGCCGCGCCGTCACCCCCCTCACAGAGCCAGAAGACAGAAGCGGGTGAGTATGAGAAGATCAGAAGACTTCAGTGACAGCAGAAGACGGTGTTTAAGGTACCGCGCAGCGGCCGCACTGCGCGCCATGCTCCCACACAAAACTTCGCACTGCAGGGCGCAGGGGGGGCGCCCTGGGCAGCATGTACACCACAAACGCCACTGGCATAAGTGATAACAGTGCCTAGGCACTAGTGAAGGGACCCCCGCCAGTATAAAGATGAATTTAAGCAGGACTGAAGCGCGCCATGTAGTGAGTGGGGCTTAGCCTACACAGCTCTGACCAGCGCCATTTTCTCTTCACAGAAGCTGCAGAGACGCTGGCCCTGACCTCCACACTGCTGTACAAGTAACAGGGTGCAAAACGGGAGGGGGGGGGGCACAAGTGATTGGGTGCTAAATTATATATATAGAAAGCGCTAACAGGTCTGGGCAGTCTTTTTACTTGATTCAGTACCGGGATAGGCGCTGGGTGTGAGCTGGCAGACCTCCCTCTGTGTCTCTCTTACAGGCTTTGTTGTGGGTCAGTCTCCTATAGCCCCAGTGTGGTTGTGGGTGTCGGTACGTGTGTGTCGACATGTCTGAGGCTGAATGCTCTTCCCAGGAGGAGGCTGGAGTGGGGACAGAAAATACTGTGAGAGTGGCCGTGTCGGCACCGCCGACAGATGATTGGGTGAATATGTTGAGTGTTTTAAACGCAAATATGACTAGGTTGACTAAGAGATTTGATAAATCTGAGTCTAAGAACCAGACATGGAGGAAATCCATGGAGGATGCTTTGTCACAAACCCAGACCCCTTCAGGGTCACAGAAATGTGCATTTACCTAGATAACTGATACAGATACCGACACGGACTCTGATTCCAGTGTCGACTATAGTGATGCCAGATTACATCCAAAACTGGATAAGAGTATTCAGTACATGATTGTGGTGATAAAAGACGTATTACATATCACAGAGGACCCTGCTGTTCCTGATACGAGGGTCTGTATGTTTAAAGGAAAGAAACCTGAGGTAACGTTTCCTCCCTCTCATGAACTGATTGCACTTTTTGAAAAGGCTTGGGAAAATCCTGACAAGAAGATACATGTTCCCAAAAGAATTCCAGTGGCATATCCGTTCCCCTCGGGGGACAGGGAAAGGTGGGAGTCAATCCCCACGGTAGACAAAGCTTTATCGCGTCTGTCCAAAAAGGTGGCGCTTCCGTCCCCTGACACGGCAGCCCTAAAGGATCCTGCGGATCGTAAGCAGGAAAATACACTAAAATCCATTTATGTCACTACAGGGTCGCTACTCAGGCCTGCCGTTGCTTCGGCATGGGTGAGTAGCGTTATTGAAAAGTGGGCAAATAACTTGTCATTTAAGGTAGATACCCTAGACAGGGATAGTGTGCTTTTGACTGTGGGTCACATCAGGGACGCTGCAGCATATTTAAAAGAAGCTGTGAGGGATATTGGCCTTTTGGGATCAAGGGCCAATGCCATGGCAGTCTCAGCAAGGAGAGCATTGTGGATTTATCAATGGAATGCTGATGCTGACTCTAAGAAGGCGATGGAGTCTCTAACGTTTAATGGTAGGGTCTTGTGTGGTGACGGCCTCACTGACCTGGTGTCTGCGGCTACCGCGGGTAAGTCATAATTTTTACCTTATGTTCCTGCACAGCAGAAGAAATCGCCTCACTATCAGATGCAGTCCTTTCGGCCCAATAAATTCAAAAAAGGACGTGGGTCCTCCTTCCTTGCTGCGAGGGGGAGAGGAATGGGAAAAAGGTCACAGGCTGTGGCAAGTTCCCAAGAGCAGAAGTCTTCTCCAGCTTCTACCAAATCTACCACATGACGCTGGGGCTCCTCTATGGGAGTCCGCACCGGTGGGGGCACATCTCCAACTCTTCGGTCAGGTCTGGGTGCACTCGGACCTGGATCCTTGAATAGTAGAAATAGTAACCCAAGGATACAGGTTGGAGTTTCAAGACATGCCCCCTCACCGATTTTTCAAATCGGCCTTGCCAGCTTCTCTTCTAGAAAGGGAGATAGTAAGCGCTGCAATACTAAAGTTGTGTCAAAATCAAGTAATTATCACAGTGCCCCCATCACAACAGGGGGAAGGCTTTTATTCAAGCCTGTTTGTGGTCCCGAAGCCGGATGGCTCAGTCAGACCGATTCTGAACCTAAAATCCCTCAATTTCTTTCTAAAAAAATTCAAATTCAAGATGGAATCTCTCCAAGCAGTGATCTCCAGTCTGGAAGAGGGGGATTTTATGGTGTCGGTCGACATAAAAGATGCCTACTTGCATGTCCCCATATATCCTCCACATCAGGCTTACCTGAGATTTGCTGTGCAGGATTGTCATTACCAATTTCAGACGTTGCCGTTTGATCTGTCCACGGCTCCGAGGATTTTCACCAAAGTAATGGCGGAAATGATGGTTCTCCTGCGCAAGCAGGGAATCACAATTATCCCGTACTTGGACGATCTCCTCATAAAGGCGAGGTCCAAGGAGCAATTGCTGAAGAATGTTGCCCTTTCACTGACGATTCTGCAAATCCATGGTTGGCTCCTAAATTTACCAAAATCACAGTTGGATCTGATGACACAACTGTCGTTCCTGGGTATGATTCTGGATACAGAATTGCAGAGAGTTTTTCTTCCAGTGGAAAAAGCTCTGGAAATACAGAACATGGTAAAACAGATTCTGAAACCGGCAAATGTGTCAGTTCTTCAATGCACTCGGTTGCTGGGGAAGATGGTGGCGGCCTACGAGGCCATTCTGTATGGCAGGTTCCATGCCAGGGTGTTTCAGTGGAACCTGTTGGACCAGTCGTCCGGGTCTCACCTGGACCTGCACCAGAAAATAATTCTATCTCCCAGAACCAGAATCTCCCTTCTGTGGTGGCTGCACAGTTATCACCTTCTGGAGGGACGTAGGTTCGGGATTCAGGATTGGATCCTGGTGAACACAGATGCAAACCTCCGAGGCTGGGGAGCAGTCACACAGGGAAGAAACTTTCAGGGAAAGTGGTCAAGCCAGGAAGCTTGTCTACACATAAACATTCTGAAATTATGAGCCATTTACAACGGCATACTGCAAGCAGAACATCTTCTTCGAGGTCTGCCTGTCTTGATTCAGTCAGAGAACGTGACAGCGGTGGTGTACATAAACCACCAAGGCGGAACAAGGAGCAGAGCGGCGATGGCCGAGGCCACGAAGATTCTTCGCTGGGCGGAAAGACATGCCAGCGCTCTGTCAGCGGTCTTCATTCCAGGAGTGGACAACTGGGAAGCAGACTTCCTCAGCAGACACGATCTCCATCCAGGAGAGTGGGGTCTTCATCAAGAGGTCTTTGCAGAAGTGACAAGTCATTGGGGAGTTCCTCAAGTAGACATGATGGCGTCCAGCCTTAACAAGAAACTTCAGAGATATTGTTCCAGGTCAAGGGACCCTCAAGCAATAGCGGTGGACGCCGTGGGTGTTTCCGTCAGTATATGTGTTCCCTCCACTTCCACTCTTTCCAAAGGTGAAAAAAATTATAAGAAGAACAAGAGTTCAGGCGATCCTCATTGTTCCGGATTGGCCAAAAAGGGCCTGGTATCCAGATCTTCAGGAGTTGCTCATAGAAGATCCCTGGCCTCTTCATCTTCGGGAGGACCTGTTACAATGGGCCGTGAGTGTATCAGGACTTACCGCGGCTGCATTTGACGGCATGGCGGTTGAACGCCAAATCCAAGGCCGAAAGGGTATTCCCAGTGAAGTCATTCCAACACTTCTTCAGGCTAGGAAAGAAGTAACGGCAAAGCATTACCACCGTATTTGGAGGAAATATGTGTCTTGGTGTGAATCCAAGAAGGCTCCCACGGAAGAATTTCCCCTGGGGCGTTTGCTCCATTTCCTACAAGCAGGTGTGGATGCGGGCCTAAAGTTAGGCTCTATTAAAGTACAGATTTCGGCCATGTCGATCTTTTTTTCAGAAAGAATTGGCTTCTCTTCCAGAAGTTCAGACCTTCGTAAAAGGCGTGCTGCACATCCAACCTCCATTTGTGCCTCCTGTGGCACCGTGGGACCTTAATGTGGTGTTGCAATTCTTGCAATCACATTCAGGGCCGGTGCAAGATTTCTTGGCACCCTAGGTAAAACTCCTGCCTACTGCCCCCCAACACCATCAATTACTCACTTCCCCAGTCAATAAGGTGAAAGTGCAGAGGCGGTGTCTTATACGTTTCCCAGCCGTCTGACTGTATTGAGCACAAAGATGCATCTCTCAGAGATATCCTTAATAATTTGATGGGTACACTCTGTGGCACCCCCTTCCCAGATCCTGGGACCCTACCCAGCTGCCTATCTCTTTCTATTTCATTCTGTCTCTCATACATACATACATACATACATACATTAGTGATGAGCACCGGAAATTTTTCGGGTTTTGGTTTTGGGTTCGGTTCCGCGGCCGTGTTTTGGGTTCGAACGCGTTTTGGCAAAACCTCACCGAATTTTTTTTGTCGGATTCGGGTGTGTTTTGGATTCGGGTGTTTTTTTCAAAAAACCCTAAAAAACAGCTTAAATCATAGAATTTGGGGTTCATTTTGATCCCAAAGTATTATTAACCTCAATAACCATAATTTCCACTCATTTTCAGTCTATTCTGAACACCTCACACCTCACAATATTATTTTTAGTCCTAAAATTTGCACCGAGGTCGCTGGATGGCTAAGCTAAGCGACCCAAGTGGCCGACACAAACACCTGACCCATCTAGGAGTGGCACTGCAGTGTCACGCAGGATGGCCCTTCCAAAAAACACTCCCCAAACAGCACATGACGCAAAGAAAAAAAGAGGCGCAATGAGGTAGCTGTGTGAGTAAGCTAAGCGACCCTAGTGGCCGACACAAACACCTGGCCCATCTAGGAGTGGCACTGCAGTGTCACGCAGGATGGCCCTTCCAAAAAACACTCCCCAAACAGCACATGACGCAAAGAAAAAAAGAGGCGCAATGAGGTAGCTGTGTGAGTAAGCTAAGCGACCCTAGTGGCCGACACAAACACCTGGCCCATCTAGGAGTGGCACTGCAGTGTCACGCAGGATGGCCCTTCCAAAAAACACTCCCCAAACAGCAGCACATGACGCAAAGAAGAAAAAAAAGAGGCGCAATGAGGTAGCTGTGTGAGTAAGCTAAGCGACCCTAGTGGCCGACACAAACACCTGGCCCATCTAGGAGTGGCACTGCAGTGTCACGCAGGATGGCCCTTCCAAAAAACACTCCCCAAACAGCACATGACGCAAAGAAAAAAAGAGGCGCAATGAGGTAGCTGTGTGAGTAAGCTAAGCGACCCTAGTGGCCGAGACAAACACCTGGCCCATCTAGGAGTGGCACTGCAGTGTCACGCAGGATGGCCCTTCCAAAAAACACTCCACAAACAGCAGCACATGACGCAAAGAAGAAAAAAAAGAGGCGCAATGAGGTAGCTGTGTGAGTAAGCTAAGCGACCCTAGTGGCCGACACAAACACCTGGCCCATCTAGGAGTGGCACTGCAGTGTCACGCAGGATGGCCCTTCCAAAAAACACTCCCCAAACAGCACACGACGCAAAGAAAAAAAAGAGGCGCAATGAGGTAGCTGTGTGAGTAAGCTAAGCGACCCTAGTGGCCGACACAAACACCTGGCCCATCTAGGAGTGGCACTGCAGTGTCACGCAGGATGGCCCTTCCAAAAAACACCCCCCAAACAGCACATGACGCAAAGAAAAATGAAAGAAAAAAGAGGTGCAAGATGGAATTGTCCTTGGGCCCTCCCACCCACCCTTATGTTGTATAAACAGGACATGCACACTTTAACCAACCCATCATTTCAGTGACAGGGTCTGCCACACGACTGTGACTGAAATGACGGGTTGGTTTGGACCCCCACCAAAAAAGAAGCAATTAATCTCTCCTTGCACAAACTGGCTCTACAGAGGCAAGATGTCCACCTCATCATCATCCTCCGATATATCACCGTGTACATCCCCCTCCTCACAGATTATCAATTCGTCCCCACTGGAATCCACCATCTCAGCTCCCTGTGTACTTTGTGGAGGCAATTGCTGCTGGTCAATGTCTCCACGGAGGAATTGATTATAATTCATTTTAATGAACATCATCTCCACATTTTCTGGATGTAACCTCGTACGCCGATTGCTGACAAGGTGAGCGGCGGCACTAAACACTCTTTCGGAGTACACACTTGTGGGAGGGCAACTTAGGTAGAATAAAGCCAGTTTGTGCAAGGGCCTCCAAATTGCCTCTTTTTCCTGCCAGTATAAGTACGGACTGTCTGACGTGCCTACTTGGATGCGGTCACTCATATAATCCTCCACCATTCTTTCAATGGGGAGAGAATCATATGCAGTGACAGTAGACGACATGTCCGTAATCGTTGTCAGGTCCTTCAGTCCGGACCAGATGTCAGCATCAGCAGTCGCTCCAGACTGCCCTGCATCACCGCCAGCGGGTGGGCTCGGAATTCTGAGCCTTTACCTCGCACCCACAGTTGCGGGAGAATGTGAAGGAGGAGATGTTGACAGGTCGCGTTCCGCTTGACTTGACAATTTTGTCACCAGCAGTTCTTTGAACCCCAGCAGACTTGTGTCTGCCGGAAAGAGAGATCCAAGGTAGGTTTTAAATCTAGGATCGAGCACGGTGGACAAAATGTAGTGCTCTGATTTCAACAGATTGACCACCCGTGAATCCTTGTTAAGCGAATTAAGGGCTCCATCCACAAGTCCCACATGCCTAGCGGAATCGCTCTGTGTTAGCTCCTCCTTCAATGTCTCCAGCTTCTTCTGCAAAAGCCTGATGAGGGGAATGACCTGACTCAGGCTGGCAGTGTCTGAACTGACTTCACGTGTGGCAAGTTCAAAAGGTTGCAGAACCTTGCACAACGTTGAAATCATTCTCCACTGCGCTTGAGACAGGTGCATTCCACCTCCTATATCGTGCTCAGTTGTATAGGCTTGAATGGCCTTTTGCTGCTCCTCCAACCTCTGAAGCATATAGAGGGTTGAATTCCACCTCGTTACCACTTCTTGCTTCAGATGATGGCAGGGCAGGTTCAGGCGTTTTTGGTGGTGCTCCAGTCTTCTGTACGTGGTGCCTGTACGCCGAAAGTGTCCCGCAATTCTTCTGGCCACCGACAGCATCTCTTGCACGCCCCTCTCGTTTTTTAAATAATTTTGCACCACCAAATTCAAGGTATGTGCAAAACATGGGACGTGCTGGAATTTGCCCATATTTAATGCACACACAATATTGCTGGCGTTGTCCAATGCCACAAATCCACAGGAGAGTCCAATTGGGGTAAGCCATTCTGCGATGATCTTCCTCAGTTGCCGTAAGAGGTTTTTAGCTGTGTGCGTATTCTGGAAAGCGGTGATACAAAGCGTAGCCTGCCTAGGAAAGAGTTGGCGTTTGCGAGATGCTGCTACTGGTGCCGCCGCTGCTGTTCTTGCGGCGGGAGTCCATACATCTACCCAGTGGGCTGTCACAGTCATATAGTCCTGAGCCTGCCCTGCTCCACTTGTCCACATGTCCGTGGTTAAGTGGACATTGGGTACAACTGCATTTTTTAGGACACTGGTGAGTCTTTTTCTGAGGTCTGTGTACATTTTCGGTATCGCCTGCCTAGAGAAATGGAACCTAGATGGTATTTGGTACCGGGGACACAGTACCTCCAACAAGTCTCTAGTTGCCTCTGCAGTAATGATGGATACCGGAACCACGTTTCTCACCGCCCAGGATGCCAAGGCCTCAGTTATCCGCTTTGCAGCAGGATGACTGCTGTGATATTTCATCTTCCTCGCAAAGGACTGTTGGACAGTCAATTGCTTGGTGGAAGTAGTAAAAGTGGTCTTACGAGTACGACTTCCCCTCTGGGATGACCATCGACTCCCAGCAGCAACAACAGCAGCGCCAGCAGCAGTAGGCGTTACACTCAAGGATGCATCGGAGGAATCCCAGGCAGGAGAGGACTCGTCAGAATTGCCAGTGGCAGTGACATGGCCTGCAGGACTATTGGCATTCCTGGGGAAGGAGGAAATTGACACTGAGGGAGTTGGTGGGGTGGTTTGCGTGAGCTTGGTTACAAGAGGAAGGGATTTACTGGTCAGTGGACTGCTTCCGCTGTCGCCCAAAGTTTTTGAACTTGTCACTGACTTATGATGAATGCGCTGCAGGTGACGTATAAGGGAGGATGTTCCGAGGTGGTTAACGTCCTTACCCCTACTTATTACAGCTTGACAAAGGCAACACACGGCTTGACAAATGTTGTCCACATTTCCGTTGAAATACTTCCACACCGAAGAGCTGATTTTTTTGGTATTTTCACCAGGCATGTCAATGGCCCTATTCCTCCCACGGACAACAGGTGTCTCCCCAGATGCCTGACTTAAACAAACCACCTTACCATCAGAATCCTCCTGGTCAATTTCCTCCCCAGCGCCAGCAACACCCATATCCTCCTCATCCTGGTGTACTTCAACACTGACATCTTCAATCTGACTATCAGGAACTGGACTGCGGGTGCTCCTTCCAGCACTTGCAGGGGGCGTGCAAATGGTGGAAGGCGCATGCTCTTCACGTCCAGTGTTGGGAAGGTCAGGCATCGCAAACGACACAATTGGACTCTCCTTGTGGATTTGGGATTTCGAAGAACGCACAGTTCTTTGCTGTGCTTTTGCCAGCTTGAGTCTTTTCATTTTTCTAGCGAGAGGCTGAGTGCTTCTATCCTCATGTGAAGCTGAACCACTAGCCATGAACATAGGCCAGGGCCTCAGCCGTTCCTTGCCACTCCGTGTGGTAAATGGCATATTGGCAAGTTTACGCTTCTCCTCTGACAATTTTATTTTAGATTTTTGAGTCCTTTTTTTACTGATATTTGGTGTTTTGGATTTTACATGCTCTGTACTATGACATTGGGCATCGGCCTTGGCAGACGACGTTGCTGGCATTTCATCGTCTCGGCCATGACTAGTGGCAGCAGCTTCAGCACGAGGTGGAAGTCGATCTTGATCTTTCCCTATTTTTGGAACCTCAACATTTTTGTTCTCCATATTTTAATAGGCACAACTAAAAGGCACCTCAGGTAAACAATGGAGATGGATGGATACTAGTATACTTATGGATGGACGAGCGACTGCCGACACAGAGGTAGCTACAGCCGTGGACTACCGTACTGCGTCTGCTGCTAATATAGACTGGATGATAATGATATAAAAAATATATATATATCACTACTGCAGCCGGACAGGTATATATTATATAATGACGGACCTGCTGGACACTGTCAGCAGCACTGCAGACTCCTAAAGTAAGCTACTAGTAGTATCAAGAAGATAGAAAAAAAAAACACCACAGGTAGGTGGTATACAATTATGGATGGACGAGCGACTGCCGACACAGAGGTAGCTACAGCCGTGGACTACCGTACTGCGTCTGCTGCTAATATAGACTGGATGATAATGATATAAAAAAAATATATATATATCACTACTGCAGCCGGACAGGTATATATTATATAATGACGGACCTGCTGGACACTGTCAGCAGCACTGCAGACTCCTAAAATAAGCTACTAGTAGTATCAAGAAGATAGAAAAAAAAAAACACCACAGGTAGGTGGTATACAATTATGGATGGACGAGCGACTGCCGACACAGAGGTAGCTACAGCCGTGGACTACCGTACTGCGTCTGCTGCTAATATAGACTGGATGATAATGATATAAAAAATATATATATATATCACTACTGCAGCCGGACAGGTATATATTATATAATGACGGACCTGCTGGACACTGTCAGCAGCACTGCAGACTCCTAAAGTAAGCTACTAGTAGTATCAAGAAGATAGAAAGAAAAAAAAAACACCACAGGTAGGTGGTATACAATTATGGATGGACGAGCGACTGCCGACACAGAGGTAGCTACAGCCGTGGACTACCGTACTGCGTCTGCTGCTAATATAGACTGGATGATAATGATATAAAAAATATATATATATATATATCACTACTGCAGCCGGACAGGTATATATTATATAATTAATGACGGACCTGCTGGACACTGTCAGCAGAATGCGTTTATAGAATAAAAACACCACACGACGAGTGTTTAACTTTTTCAGGCAGACAATCACAATATACTGGTGGTCAGACAGTGGTCACTGGTCAGTCACACTGGCAGTGGCACTCTGGCAGCAAAAGTGTGCACTGTTAAATAATATGTACTCCTGCTACTGCTCCCCAGTCTCCCCCACAATTAAGCTGTGTGAGCACTGAGCACTCAGCACAGTCAGATATACATAGATGATGCAGCACACTGAGGCTGAGCACAGATATGGTATACTGTTACTGTGTCACTGTGTATCATTTTTTTTCAGGCAGAGAACGGATTATATTAAATAATAATATAATAAAAAAACTGCACTGGTGGTCACTGGTCAGTCACTAGTAAACTCTGCACTCTCTGAGTACTCCTAAGCTCCAGTAAATCAAGTGTCTCACTCTCACTCTCTCTCTTCTAATCTAAATGGAGAGGACGCCAGCCACGTCCTCTCCCTATGAATCTCAATGCACGTGTGAAAATGGCGGCGACGCGCGGCTCCTTATATAGAATCCGAGTCTCGCGATAGAATACGAGCCTCGCGAGAATCCGACAGCGGGATGATGACGTTCGGGCGCGCTCGGGTTAGCCGAGCAAGGCGGGAAGATCCGAGTCTGCCTCGGATCCGTGTAAAAAGGCTGAAGTTCGGGGGGGTTCGGATTCCGAGGAACCGAACCCGCTCATCACTAACATACATACAAGCATATATACATCCATACACGGCCTCTCTCATACATACATACATACATACATACACTGCCTCTCATAATTACATACATACATATATGCACTGCCTATATACATACATATAAACATCCATACACTGCCTTCATACATACAACTGTACACTGTCTCCATCAGTGCCGTAACTAGGCATTTTAGCGCTGTGTGCAAGAAACTGCATTGGCGGCCCCCCACATAAATGCAGGATATGGGCAGTGCGCGCCGTAGGCGCGCACAAAAATATATAGGGACGTGGCTTCATGGGGAAGGGGTGTGGCCACAAAATAATACCAATTCATACTACGGTGCACAGTATCTCCTTTATTCAAATTACGCTGCACAGTAGCACCACTACACCAGGTAGAGCCCCTTTTACACATTACAGCAGACAGTCCCCCTTTTTACACATTACAGCAGACAGTCCCCCTTTTTACACATTATGGCAGACAGCGCCCCCCTTTTTTTACACATTACGGCAGACAGCGTCCCTTTTTTTACACATTACAGCAGACAGCGTCCCCTTTTTACACATTACTGCAGACAGCGTCCCCTTTTTTACACAGTACGGCAGACAGCGTCTGCCTTTTTACACATTACGGCAGACAGCGTCCCTTTCTACACATTACAGCAGACAGCGTCCCCCTTATTACACATTACGGCAGACAGCGTCCCCCTTTTTACACATTATGGCAGACAGCGTCTCCTTTTTACACATTGCAGCAGCCATTCCCCCTTTTTACACATTATGGCAGACAGCATCCCCCTTTGTTACACATTACGTCAGACTGCGTCCCCTTTTTTTACACATTACGGCAGACAGCGTCCCCTTTTCACACATTACGGCAGACGGCATCCCCTTTTTATACATTGCGGCAGCCAGTCCCCCTTTTTACACATTACGGCAGACGGTGTCCCCCTTTTTACACATTACGGCAGCCAGTCCCCTTTTTTACACATTACGGCAGACAGCGTCCCCTTTTTTTACACATTACGGCAGACAGCGTCCCCTTTTCACACATTACGGCAGACGGCATCCCCTTTTTATACATTGCGGCAGCCAGTCCCCCTTTTTACACATTACGGCAGACTGCGTCCCCCTTTTTACACATTGCGGCAGCCATCCCCCTTTTTACACATTACGGCAGACGGTGTCCCCCTTTTTACACATTGCGGTAGCCAGTCCCCTTTTTTACACATTATGGCAGATGGTGTCCCCCTTTTTACACATTGTGGCAGAAAGGATAGAGAGAGAGAGAGATACTTACCATCTCACCGCTGGCAGTCAGGCTCCTCATGCTGGCAGCTCCCTCAGTGCTGCCCGGCGCTACTGTGAATGCTGGGATGAAGGAAGCGCATCCCAGCATTCACAGCAGCGCCGGGCAGCCTATACGGAAGGAGAGGGGGCTGCTGCAGCAGCGCTACTACCAATTACATAGCGCTGCTGCGGCTCCAGTCCCCCTCCCTCCTCCTCCAGCACCGCTGACCGGCGCTACTCTCTCCTCTCCAGCGCGGCGCACGGCACACAGCACAGGCGGCATGTAATGAGTCAATTTGACTCATTACATGTTGCTGGCCATTGCGCCCTCAGGGCAACTGCGCTGTGTGCCAGGCACACCTGGCACAAACGTAGTTACGGCCCTGGTCTCCATACATACATACAGCCATACACTGCCTCCATACATACAGCCATACACTGCCTACATATACATACAGCCATACACTACCTACATACATACAGCCATACACTACCTACATACATATAAACAGCCATACACTGAATCCATCCATCCATATATATGTCAGATTGTGTTTGGGCTGTGTCCCCGGAGGGGGCGCTAGTGGGTCAGTGGAGGTAGATGGGAGAAAACGAGGAGGCTGGATAACGTTCCTGCGCATGAGCGCAATGGTATTTTATTTGGCAGATGATATAACACAGAATGGTAGCAGAAACAATAATAACAGATGAATAAAGTCAATCACTCAGTATGATAACTGAAAGTCTATGGCAATGGATGACAGATGACTTGAGAAAATAATATCCGGTAATATATAAACAGAAGAACAAGTGTTTGTGAAATGGTTCTGGTTTGGAAACCAGTGCAGGTTTTAAAACAGGAAACTTAGGCAGCAAGGTGTAGAATGGCAAACCTGAGCAGAGGCAGGAGTCTGACTTCACAGTGCAGGTGATGAAGCACTGGCAGCAGCAAGCTGTATCACAGGTGGAGGAATGAAACACACCTGGAGTCAGTCTTCAACTGCAGGCTGAAGCACACAAGGTGGTGATGAGTGTGAAGCCTTATTTGCAGGTTGCAGGTATTGCTGGGCCTTGAAGTTCCACGGAGCTGTGCAGAGTAACCAGGAATACAAGTTCTTAAGCAGAGAACCAGGAACACAGGAGGAACAGGAACAGATCCTTTCACATGGGTCGCTGGAGAGACACAAAGTCCAGGATGCCTGCAGACTGATCCTGCAGTCTCTTATGTACCCCATGGTGCACAGGGATTGGATGAGTGAAGGAAAGTGGGTGCGGCCAAGCACCGGATTGGCCGCAGTATACTGGCTGTTTACAGACTGTCATGGCGGCGCCCACGCTGCGGCCTAGCAGGGACGCGGCGCGCTACATGCCCGCTGTCTCAGGAGTGTTCCCAGGCCCCTGATGATGTCCCATGGCAGGGGCATAGGTGACAGGCGACCGCAGGGAGCCAGGACGGAGTCCGCAGCGGCGGACGGATGCCAGCCTGGTAAGTCGATTCCTGACAGTACCCCCTCCTTTAGGGGTGGACACCGAACACCCACGTGGTTTGGAGGGATGAGTGCTGTGGAAGACACGGACCAACCTAGGAGCATGGACATCGGACGAATTCACCCAACTTCTCTCCTCTGGGCCATAACCGGACCAATCGACCAGGTACTGGAGACGTCCATACCGACAACGGGAGTCCAGAATTTTGTTGATCTCGAATTCCACGCCCCGCTGAGTTCGAACCTTGGGACCTACTGGAAGAGTATTCTGAAAGCGGTTTAGGACTAGAGGTCTGAGGAGAGAAATATGAAAAGCGTTAGGTATACGAAGGGAAGATGGTAACTTTAATTTATAGGCCACTGGGTTGATGACTCTTTCGACAGGGTAAGGACCAATGAAGCGTGGTGCAAACTTCATGGATGGGACCCTGAGACGGAGGTTACGGGTTGATAGCCAAACCTTGTCCCCAGGTTTCAAATGGGGAACCGCACGTCTCTTGCGGTCGGCAAAGACCTTGTACCGACTGGAGGCCTTTTTGAGGGAAACGTGAATTTTTCTCCAAATAGATGAAAACTGAGTCAGAGCAGTAGTGGCAGCAGGAACATCCATATGAGGGAGTTCTTGGAAATCAGGTACACGGGGATGTTGCCCATATACTGCAAAGAATGGTGTCGTTTCAGTGGCAGTATGGTATCGAAAGTTGTGGGCAAACTCAGCCCATGGGAGCAGATCGAACCAGTCATCCTGGGAAGATGAAACATATAATCTTAAAAAAGTCTCAAGTTCTTGATTGACCCTCTCTGTCTGCCCATTCGTCTGAGGATGGTATGAAGATGAAAACTTCAGTTTGACCTGCATGGCAGAACAGAGGGCCCTCCAAAACCTCGCTACAAACTGTACCCCCCGGTCAGATATTATTTCAGAGGGTAAACCATGTAAGCGGAAAATCTCCCGTAGGAAGATTTGGGCAAGTTTTGGGGCAGAAGGGAGACCCTGGAGAGGAACAAAATGAGCCATCTTGGTGAATCTGTCCACTACAACCCAAATGGTATTATGTCCTTGAGAAGGAGGAAGGTCGGTGATAAAATCCATGGACAGGTGTGACCAGGGACGACTAGGGATAGACAGTGGTTGTAACTGACCTGCTGGAGACTGACGAGGAGTCTTGTGCTGCACACATTTAGGACAGGATGCCACGAAATCCTGGATGTCCATTTTCATCTTTGGCCACCAATATGTAGCAGAAAGGAACTTGAAGGTCTTCAGGACCCCAGGATGACCAGTGAACTTGGATTGATGGGCCCAAGATAGCAACTTGGGACGGAGATCTGGGGAAACAAAAGTCTTACCAGGAGGAGGAGCTGGGGAGACTTGAGATGCAGCGAAAACCACGGGACTCAGGATGGAATGTGGCACTGAGTCAGATGTTCCTTCTTCAGATTCCATGGATCGGGATAACGCGTCGGCTTTCACATTCTGCGAACCTGGGCGGAAATGAAGCTTGAAATTAAAACGTGAGAAAAACATAGCCCACCTGGACTGGCGAGGGTTAAGGCACTGAGCTGCCTTTAAATATAGCAGATTTTTATGATCCGTGTAGATATTAAACGGATGTTTGGCCCCTTCTAGGAGATATCTCCATTCCTCGAGAGCCAGCTTGATCGCCAGTAGTTCTTGATCTCCCACGGAGTAGTTAGCTTCTGCAGGAAGAAACTTTCGAGAATAAAATCCACAAGGGTGGACTTTCCCATCGGATCCCTTCTGGGAGAGAACAGCTCCAACCCCAACTGTAGAGGCATCTACCTCCAACTCGAATGGTCTGTTGACATCTGGCTGAGACAGCACTGGAGCAGACATAAAGGCTAGCTTGATCTTCTGGAAGGCTGCCAAGGCTTCTTCTGACCAGTTGGAATGGTCTGCCCCTTTCCGAGTCAGGTTGGTAATAGGAGCGATGAGAGTGGAGAATCCTCGAATAAATTTTCTATAGTAGTTGGCGAAACCCAGGAATCGCTGGATAGACTTGAGAGAGTTTGGAATGGACCAATTGGCAATAGCTTCCAATTTTGTCGGGTCCATCTGAAGATCCGATCCGGAAATTATATAACCCAGGAAGGGTATAGAGGGAACTTCAAAAGGTGCATTTAGATAGTTTCCCGTAGAGCCGGTTCTCACGAAGACGTCGGAGAACTTCACAAACTTGTAGACGATGAGATGGAAGGTCTTGGGAGAAGATAAGGATATCATCTAGGTAAACAACGAGGTACTTATACAGGACATCACGAAAGATTTCGTTCACAAAGTGTTGGAACACTGCTGGAGCATTACTCAACCCAAATGGCATTACCAGGTATTCATAATGGCCATCTCGAGTGTTGAAAGCTGTCTTCCACTCGTCACCACTCCGGATTCTGATGAGATTATAGGCACCACGGAGATCTAACTTGGTGAAGATGCGGGCTCCTTTAACTCTGTCAAATAATTCGGTAATGAGTGGTAATGGATAACTATTCTTGATAGTAATGTCATTGAGACCCCGATAGTCAATGCATGGACGCAGTCCTCCATCCTTCTTTTTAACAAAGAAGAAACCTGCACCAGCGGGAGATGATGACGGACGGATGAATCCCTTCTGAAGATTCTCTCTGATGTAATTACTCATCGCCTCAGTTTCAGGAACAGACAATGGGTAGGTGCGCCCCCTAGGTGGCTTCTTGCCAGGAAGGAGATCGATGGGACAATCCCATTCCCTATGGGGCGGCAGGATATCAGCAGCCTTTTCACAGAAGACGTCTGAGAAGTCTTGATAAGCTGCTGGGAGACTTGACTGTGTCTTTACTTCGGTAGACTTAATGGGACACACTTGGGCTAAGCAGGATTGATGACAATGTGAACCCCATGAGGTAAGCTGCAACGTTGACCAGTCAAACTGTGGATTATGTAGCTGGAGCCAGGGCATGCCCAAGACAATCTCCTGGGTGGCTTGAGGGATGACCAGGAACTTGATCAGTTCAGAATGGAGAAATCCAACTCCCAGAACCACTGGAACAGTTTGATGAGAAATGTTCCCCTTGGAGATTCGACTACCATCCACAGCAGTAATGTAAACTGGACAAGAAAGTTCACAGGTAGATAGGCAAAATTTATTTACCGCAGCTTGGGTGATAAAGTTTCCTGCAGCACCGCAGTCCACTAATGCTGACGCAGACTGGAGCCCAACTGGAGTCTCTAGCATCACTGGAAGGATGAGGTCTTGTTGAGAAGGAGCTTGACTGAAAGATCCTAACTTGACTCCTCCCTTACAAGTCAGGATCTGGCGTTTCCCGAACGCACCGTGCAGGAGTTAATCTGATGGCCCGCAGCAGCACAGTATAGGCAGAGTCTCTCACGTATTCTTCTTGCCCGCTCTTCAGGAGTTAGGCGGGACCTATTTATCTGCATAGGCTCGTCAGAAGAGGGAGACTGGAACTGTACAGAAGGTATGAACCTTGATCTGCGTGGCTCACTCCGAGCGCGTTCATTATTGCGTTCGCGGATGCGAGAGTCCAACTTAATGCACAGGGAGATCAAATCAGACAGTTGAACAGGAATGTCACGGGTCGCCAGTTCATCCTTGATCCGATCCGAGAGTCCGTGCCAGAAAGCTGCTACCAGAGCTTGGTTGTTCCACTGAACCTCTGCAGCCAACGTCTGGAACTGGATGACATATTGTCCCATGCTTCGGGTACCTTGACGAAGTTGGATCAGGTCTGCCGAAGCTGATGTCGCACGACCAGGCTCGTCAAAGATCCGTCTGAAGGTTGACACGAAGTCTGTGTAGTTGTTAATCAGAGGGTCAGCACGTTCCCACAGAGGAGACACCCAACTCAGAGCAGATCCAGAGAGTAAGGAGATGATGTAGGCAACCTTGGATCTTGGCGTGGGGAAATTATGTGGCAATAACTCAAACTGTATTTCACATTGATTGAGAAACCCGCGACATAACTTAGGACTGCCATCATATTTGCTCGGCACGGGCAGATGCAGACGTGACACTGGAGCTGATGCAGCCGGCATAGAAGAACTCACAGCACTGGCAGGTGCTGGAGTAACAGGAACAGTAGGAGAGAGTACACTAGGCAGGGATTGCTGTAGTGTATCTAATCGGGAGGACATCCCTTGCAGGAATTGAAGCATCTGCTGCTGCGCAACCTCTTGACCATCCAGACGGGAGACCAGATTTTGCAAGGCCTCTGACCCCACACTCCGTCCACCATCCGAGTCCATCGATCCTGGACTTACTGTCAGATTGTGTTTGGGCTGTGTCCCCGGAGGGGGCGCTAGTGGGTCAGTGGAGGTAGATGGGAGAAAACGAGGAGGCTGGATAACGTTCCTGCGCATGAGCGCAATGGTATTTTATTTGGCAGATGATATAACACAGAATGGTAGCAGAAACAATAATAACAGATGAATAAAGTCAATCACTCAGTATGATAACTGAAAGTCTATGGCAATGGATGACAGATGACTTGAGAAAATAATATCCGGTAATATATAAACAGAAGAACAAGTGTTTGTGAAATGGTTCTGGTTTGGAAACCAGTGCAGGTTTTAAAACAGGAAACTTAGGCAGCAAGGTGTAGAATGGCAAACCTGAGCAGAGGCAGGAGTCTGACTTCACAGTGCAGGTGATGAAGCACTGGCAGCAGCAAGCTGTATCACAGGTGGAGGAATGAAACACACCTGGAGTCAGTCTTCAACTGCAGGCTGAAGCACACAAGGTGGTGATGAGTGTGAAGCCTTATTTGCAGGTTGCAGGTATTGCTGGGCCTTGAAGTTCCACGGAGCTGTGCAGAGTAACCAGGAATACAAGTTCTTAAGCAGAGAACCAGGAACACAGGAGGAACAGGAACAGATCCTTTCACATGGGTCGCTGGAGAGACACAAAGTCCAGGATGCCTGCAGACTGATCCTGCAGTCTCTTATGTACCCCATGGTGCACAGGGATTGGGTGAGTGAAGGAAAGTGGGTGCGGCCAAGCACCGGATTGGCCGCAGTATACTGGCTGTTTACAGACTGTCATGGCGGCGCCCACGCTGCGGCCTAGCAGGGACGCGGCGCGCTACATGCCCGCTGTCTCAGGAGTGTTCCCAGGCCCCTGATGATGTCCCATGGCAGGGGCATAGGTGACAGGCGACCGCAGGGAGCCAGGACGGAGTCCGCAGCGGCGGACGGATGCCAGCCTGGTAAGTCGATTCCTGACAATATACACTTTATACACAACTCCAACCCACCTCCGCCCCCATCCAGAGCAGACTTTGGTCACTACCACCTCCCCGGAGTGTGACTCCAGGCAGCCACTACTCTGGGTGCCTCGCCATCGCAACAAAGGGGCGGCTGCATTTTACAGCTGGAAGCCTTACCGCTGGATTACTGCTCCCCGCTGCTGTCACCATCTCCCGCCTCACGGCGCCGACTGGCTTAGCACTGCTGCTGCTGACGCTGCCGGGGAGACACTGCTCCCGTTGCTGCCTCTGGCTCCATAAGTGTGGTTGACGCGGCAGCTGGCGGGCGGCTACTGCTGGTGAGGGGCGGGCGGCCGCTGGGTCTAAGTAATTACCGGCATTTAAGCTCAATCCTCCCCGCCCCTCCAGAACCCGCAGAAATATATTTAAAACAAAAAAAGACGTGCTGGTGGATTGCGGGAGGACAGTGGCGGGTGCTCATCCCTCATATTAATGTTGAGTTGCTGACTTAACACCGCCCTCCAGCTGCCTAAAGCTGCCTAGTGGTAGCGCCGGCCCTGATCACATTGGTTTGAACCTTTGCGCAAGGTTGAGTTAAAATTCCTTACTTGGAAAGTGGTCATGCTGTTGGCCTTGGCATACGCAAGGCGGGTGTCTGAGTTGGCGGCTTTGTCTCACAAAAGCCCCTATTTAATCTTCCATGCAGATAGAGCGGAGTTGAGAACTCGTCAGCAATTTCTACCAAAAGTGGTTTCATTGTTTCACGTAAACCAGCCAATTGTGGTGCCAGTGGCTATTGACGCCTTGGTGGAGTCGAAGTCTCTTGATGTGGTCAGAGCTTTGAAAATCTATGTCGCCAGAACGGCTCAGATTAGGAAAACAGAGGCTCTGTTTGTCCTGTGGGCTCCCAACAAGATTGGGGCTCCTGCTTCTAAGCAGACTATTGCACGCTGGATTTGTAATACGATCCAGCAGGCTCATTCTATGGCAGGATTGCCGTTACCGAAATCGGTGAAAGTCCATTCTACCAGAAAGGTGGGCTCATCCTGGGCGGCTGCCCGTGGAGTCTCGGCGTTACAACTTTGCCGAGCTGCTACTTGGTCGGGATCAAACACCTTTGCGAAGTTTTACAAGTTTGATACCCTTTCTGAGGAGGACCTCTTGTTTGGTCAATCGGTGCTGCAGAGTCATCTGCACTCTCCCGCCCGTTCTAGAGCTTTGGTATAAACCCCATGGTTCTTGAAGCATCCCCAGCATCCTCTAGGACGTATGAGAAAATAGGATTTTAATACCTACCGGTAAATCCTTTTCTCTTAGTCCGTAGAGGAGGCTGGGCGCCCGTCCCAGTGCGGGCTGTATCTGCAGTTTGGTTATAGTTACGCTCATGTTGCGTTGAGTTCAGTCAATCTGTGACTGTTGTTGGTCATGCTGTTGCATGCATTGTTTGTTGAATGACATGTTGTACGGCGTGTTGGAGGTGTGAGCTGGTTTGTTTCTCACCTTAGTTTCAAATAATTAAATAAATCCTTTTCCTCAAAATGTCCGTCTCCCTGGGCACAGTTCCTATAACTGGAGTCTGGAGGAGGGGCATAGAGGGAGGAGCCAGTTCACACCCATTCAAAGTCTTATAGTGTGCCCATGTCTCCTGCGGATCCCGTCTATACCCCATGGTTCATGAAGCATCCCCAGCATCCTCTACAGACTAAGAGAAAAGGATTTACCGGTAGGTATTAAAATCCTATTATATGCCCTGACAGACCTGACCTCACAACTCCCAATCTCTCAATAAAAATAAAGCACCAAATGTGACCCCTCACAGACCTGATAACCCCCAGTCTCTGAATGAATATAATGCCCCAAAACTGCCCCCTCTCCTGGTAATTCCTAATGCCTCAATGAAAATAAAGTCTCAAATGTGACCCCCCCCCCCCCTCCCCCCACAGACCTGAAACCCCCCAAACTCTCATTGAAAGTAATCCACCAAAATTGGGGTGAGGTACTGTAGCTTCTAATGCAGAGAGAGGTGCTGCAGCATTAATGTAGAAAGAAGTGCTGCAGCAGCTGGGCAGAGAGAGGTTCTGTAGAAGTCAAGGCAGAAAGAGGTGCTGCAGAGAGAGGTGCTACAGCAGCCGGGGCAGAGAGAGGTTCTGCAACATCAATGTAGAGAGAAGTGCTGCAGCAGCTGGGGCAGAGAGAGGTGCTGCAGCATCAATGTAAAGAGAAGTGCTGCTCTAGCATCTGGGGCTGAGAAAGGTTCTCCAGAAGCCAGGGCAGAAACAGGTGCTGCAGCAGCTAGGGAAGAGAGAGCTGCTCCTGCATCTGAGTAGAGACATGTGCTGTAGCTTCCAGGAAAGAGAGAGGTGCTGCGGCAGCGGGGACAGAGAGTGGTGCTGTAGGACAGAAGTAACCCTGCTGCACAGCTACAAGCAGACAGATAGACATATAAAGAGGGTGTCAGAGCTCCGGCATGTGCCGGCTGTCAGTGTCGCCTGCTGTTGCCTCTGGCCTGCCCTGTTCCCTACCTAGTCTCCTAGTCAGAGTCAGTGTGCGCCCCCTCTGCTTCTCCTCCTGCTCTGCGGATGGCAGTACAGTGGCGGTAATTCCAAGTTGATCGCAGCAGGAAATTTTTTAGCAGTTGGGCAAAACCATGTGCACTGCAGGGGGAACAGATATAACATTTGCAGAGAGAATTAGATTTGGGTGGGTTATTTTATTTCTGTGCAGGGTAAATACTGGCTGCTTTATTTTTACACTGCAAATTAGATTGCAGATTGAACACACCACACCCAAATCTAACTTTCTCTGCACATGTTATATCTGCCTCCCCTGCAGTGCACATGGTTTTGCCCAATTGCTAACAGAATTCCTGCTGCGATCAACTTGGAATTACCCCCAGTGTCCCAAGGGAAGGGGGGTGGAGGACAGCAGCCCTCTAACTTTTCCAGCACCCAGAGCTCACGCTCTACCAAAGCCACCCTCGCTACACCCCTGATCAGCGATAACCAGAGGCAGAACTCCGGGAGGCAGCGGAGTCGGCTGCCGCCGGGCTCCTGCCTCGCCTCCATGTGAGTTCTTCTGTGCAGCCCGCAATGAATCAAACTGACTCATTCCTGTAAGCCGCGGGCTGTAAAGAGGCCACTCCAGTGCTAACCCCGGGAGAGTAGGCTGGTGCGCGCCTGCTGTAGAAGTTAGGAGAGGAGCTGCTGCTCCGCTGCTGTAGGGAAGGGGGGACGGGACGGATGGACACACGTGCGAGGCGGTGTTCAAGAGCTGGTACCATGCTTGCCTTGGATTCCACTCCCTAATTGCGCTCTGCCTCCGGTAATTTGGGATGAGAGAAGAGCCTTCTTTCACTACACAAGGTATCCATCTATGCTCCCTTTCTCCCTCTGTGAGTGCACTGCCAGTATACTGTATGTATGTTTGTATATATATATATATATATATATATATATATAAAACCAGTCACAATGACCCCCATTCTGCCTCATCTCATCCTCCAGACCTCTGTTGCTCCATCCGCCCCCCCCCCCCCACCATTTGCTAAGTCCTTCTGCCCGCCTGCGACCATCCCTCCCCAGCTCCCTCCCATAATTACTTGTCCTCCCGCAGGGAATACATATGTTTTACCGACAGACGGGATGCCGCAGTATCGGTTACATAATAGACCCTACATCACTGTCAGCTCCAGGCCCATGTGGACCCTAAACTGGCACTGGTCTGCTGCGCCTGCTGGGATGTATCATTAGCACAAGGTTAAAAATGCAGCCAAACCTCCAAAAATGCAGTTTTCAGAGGTTTGGCGGCTTACTACTTACCCACCAAGCCTAGACCCTAGGGCTTGGATGCTGTGGGCAACACCATCTTTAGATGGGCTTCTATCACCTTTCCCATTGGACCCCTCCCAGGACCCCCCAGCGGGGCACGTCAGCCCACGCATGCACAGATAGGACTCCGGGTCATACACCGCGAAGTCCTACTGTATCATGGCAAAGAATAGCTCTCACCGCAAGAGCTGTCCTTTGGAAATTTCTTCATGCATACGCCATTATGCTTGCAAAGAATGGCAGGATATATATATATATATATATAAATGTATATAGCCTGCAGGATCAATAGTGGTGCCCCTATGTGTGTGTGTGTGTGTGTGTGTGTATGTATATATATATATATATATATTTGCCTCTATATAGGGGGGCACCTATGTTTATCTTGCCTCCGGGCGTCTAGGACGAACTTACGCCACTGGTGATAACATGACCTTTCACTGCTTCCTGCTATTAATAGAAGGGGTTACTGTGGACTGATTCCTCCAGTAGTGCCCCTACTCTGTATCAGGATCACTCCCTCATACATTAGTATGGGGAGAGCAATTCATAGAAGCTTGGAAAGCTCAGCTTTCCATTTCACTACTTTAAAAGAAATTGCCAGTTGAGGTTGGCATAAGGAGGCAGCAGAGTGGAGAAGAGCAGCGGAGATTGCGGTTTCCCGGCCTCCTAACCATACTCTCCACCTCCTTCTCTCATGCTGATCAATCAAGTGCACCAGGGAGAGAGAGAGTGGCAGAGAAAAATCTGCCCCTTCTCCCTGTGTAACTGGCAGGACACTAATGTAGGGATTGCATTTTTTTTATATTAGTGACTCTGCTTGCTCTGCCGCCGCTCTGTCCTGCACATTTATCAGTGAAGTGACCCGACCGACATATGCCGAGTCACTTCAGACTTACTGACTCCCCTCTGCCATTTGCCTACTCCCTCCCCATTACCACTTACTGGCGCTATCCGCTGCCCGCACCCTCCCCTACTGACTCCCTGTTGACCTCTGCTCACTCCATCCACTGTCCTCCCCTACTGACTCCCAGAGAGTCCCCGCTGCCCCTTCCATCTGTGCCCGAAATTCCGCTGGTGACCGGTAGTGGCGGCATAGGCGCAGACAGGAACTGCTGTTCTTCTCCATGCTAACCTCTGCAGAAGACCAGATTGCTGCAGCCCGGGATTTCGCATCTTCTTTGCTAGACAGGTAAGTATGTATGAATTGCTACTTAACAAAGCTATATGTTGCATCAAACTGATGCGATATATAGTAAAAAGTAACAATTTTAAATTTCACTTTTTTCATGAATAAACCCCATAATCACTCTCATCCGCCCCTCCAGTCCAGTGGCTCCCACCAGCTCACTCTCCCCCCCATCTCAGTGTCTCCCACCCTACCAGCCCAGTGTCTCTGCCCCCTTCTCTAGCCAACCAGCCCACTCCCCCAATCACCTAGAACCACCTACAGCCCAGTGTCCTCCATATATAGCAATCCCCCACTCCAGTCCAGTGGCCCCTACCTGCTCACCAACCCCCCCCCCCCCCCCTAAACTTAGTGTCTCATTTTAGTATAACTGACACATGTCTCCATCCTGTCTGGTACTGCCTTCTACTGTGTCATACACCTACCCCTCTGCTTTTCTGACACGCCTCCCCCTCCCTCGTTCGGGTAGAGTACTGGGGGCCCTTGTGATGTCACTCAGCCGCTCACCCGACCCCGCAATGGTCTGGACACGCCTGCGTTGTCCGGACTGCACCCTGCCAACGGCGTACCAGCTTCATTAGCACACCCCCTCCCGCCCCGCGACCGCCTCTGCCTGAGAGGCGATCGCAGCCCTGAGATGCTGTTAGGGTGGCAACTGACCATTTTCTGGGAGTGGGAGGGAAAATGCAGGCGTGTCCGGGTGTTTGGAGGGCGGGTGTGTGACGTCAATTCCAGCACCAAAAAGACTGAGTAAGTTCAGACCTACTCTGAAACTGCAGAAAATGTTTTTGCAGAGCTCGGCTGCACAGGCGTTCGCACACTTGCAAAGGGAACATAGACTTTCCCGTGGGCGGCGACTATGAGTTTGTACGGCTGCTAAAAACAGCTAGCGTGCAATCAACTCGGAATGACCCCCTATGCAAAGTTGCATGTACTAAACCACTTGGTGAAGCAGCTGGACCAGTCCGAAGTAGGTATTTCTTCTGCATGCTGAATAACAGCAGGGCCAGCGACAGGGGGGTCAAAGGGGACACCTGTACCAGGCCCCAAGAATCAGAGGGGCTCCAAGGATATGCCGCTTAGTGCCTGGCAGGGATGTGAGCCATCCTTGTCCAAATAGGTCAGCCAGCTGTAGGCAATATGGGCACAGCCTCAGAGTGACAGGAGCCTCTCACACACATAGTGACTGTGCGGCGTGAGTGTGTGCCTGCTCTTCCGGGTCCAGCTCTGTTGCAGGCAGTTACAGGACATGGCAGCAGCTCCACTGGCCAGGATTCCCTTATCCTTCGCCGGCCTCTTCTGGTGGGGTGTGAGTGCTGCATGGTACCTGCTGTGCGGTGTTCAGGTCTGGATGCAGGGCAGTGCAGCCAGGGCCGGTGCTAGGGTGTTCGGCGCCCCCCTGCAAACTATAAATTATAAATACTTTACAAAGGGACAGCGCACGTTGAAAAAGGGATGTGGTCTCACAAGGAAGGGCCCAGTAGTGGCGCTGCTTACACATAACATTGCAGTTGTAGCACAGCTTACACATAACACCACAGTAGTAGCGCCGCTTACACATAACTCCAGTAGTAGCACAGCTTACACATAATGACCCCAGTAGTAGCGCCGCTTACACATAATAAACCCAGTAGTAACGCCGCTTACACATAATAAACCCAGTAGTAGCGCAGCTTACACATAATGCCCCCAGTAGTAGCGCCACTTACACGTAACACCCCAGTAGTAGCGCAGCTTGCACGTAACGCCCCAGTAGTAGCGCAGCTTACACGTAACGCCCCAGTAGTAATGCCCCAGTAGTAACACCCCAGTAGTAATGCAGCTTATATGTAACGCCCCAGTAGTAGCGCAGCTTGCACGTAATGCCCCAGTAGTAGCGCAGCTTACATGTAATGCCCTAGTAACGCCCCACCAGTAGTGGCACAGTTTACACATAACGCCCCAGGAGTAGCGCAGCTTACATGTAACGCCCCAGTAGTAGCGCATCTTACACATAACGCCCGAGTAGTAATGCAGCTTACACATAAAGCCCCAGTAGTAATGCCTGTGCCTGTCATACAGTGACAGGCACAGCGTCCGGCAGCAGCAGGGGGTCCAGGCGCAGCAGTGGGGATGCAGAGCAGGTACAGCGCCTCTCCTGCCTGGCGCCTACCTGCACTGCATCCCTTTGCTGAATGGGTAGCACCAGGCCTGAGTGCAGCACAGGTGAGTCTCTCCCCAGGGTAAGGGTGGCTTGGTGAGGGGGAGCTGAGAATGCAGCATGGAGTCATTGGGGAGAGACAGATAGTGGGGTGTGTGGAGGAAGGATAGAGGGAGACAGACTGTGGTGCATTGGGGGAGGAAAGAGATATTTATATTTGTGTATAAATGTAAAAAATATATATATTTAACAGTTTCTTATATAGCGCAGCAAATTCCTTTGTGCTTTTATTTACATATATATAATATATATATATATATATATATATATATATATTCTGTGAAATCAAACTGTCCACTTAGGAAGCAACACTGATTGACAATCAGTTTCACATGCTGTTGTGCAAATGGAATAGACAACAGGTGGAAATTATAGGCAATTAGCAAGACACCCCCAATAAAGGAGTTGTTCTGCAGGTGGTGACAACAGACCACTTCTCAGCTCCTATGCTTTCTGGCTGATGTTTTGGTCACTTTTGAAAGCTGGCGGTGCTTTCACTCTAGTGGGTAGCATGAGACGGAGTCTACAACCCACACAAGTGGCTCAGGTAGTGCAGCTCATCCAGGATGGCACATCAATGCGAGCTGTGGCAAGAAGGTTTGCTGTGTCTGTCAGCGTAGTGTCCAGAGCATGGAGGCGCTACCAGGAGACAGGCCAGTACATCAGGAGACGTGGAGGAGGCCGTAGGAGGGCAACAACCCAGCAGCAGGACCGCTACCTCTGCCTTTGTGCAAGGAGGAACAGGAGGAGCACTGCCAGAGCCCTGCAAAATGACCTCCAGCAAGCCACAAATGTGCATGTGTCTACTCAAACGATCAGAAACAGACTCCATGAGGGTGGTATGAGGGCCCGACGTCCACAGTTGGGGGTTGTGCTTACAGCCCAACACCGTGCAGGACGTTTGAAATTTGCCAGAGAACACCAAGATTGGCAAATTCGCCACTGGCGCCCTGTGCTTTTCACAGATGAAAGCAGGTTCTCACTGAGCACATGTGACAGACGTGACAGAGTCTGGAGACGCCAAGGAGAACGTTCTGCTGCCTGCAACATCCTCCAGCATGACCAATTTGGCAGTGAGTCAGTAATGGTGTGGGGTGGCATTTCTTTTGGGGCCGCACATCCCTCAATGTGCTCGCCAGAGGTAGCCTGACTGCCATTAGGTACCGAGATGAGATCCTCAGACCCCTTGTGAGACCATATGCTGGTGCGGTTGGCCTTGGGTTCCTCCTAATGCAAGACAATGCTAGACCTCATGTGGCTGGAGTTTGTCAGCAGTTCCTGCAAGACAAAGGCATTGATGCTATGGACTGGCCCGCCCGTTCCCCAGACCTGAATCCAATTGAGCACATCTGGGACATCATGTCTCACTCCATCCACCAATGCCACGTTGCACCACAGACTGTCCAGGAGTTGGCGGTTGCTTTAGTCCAGGTCTGGGAGGAGATCCCTCAGGAGACCATCCGCCACCTCATCAGGAGCATGCCCAGGCGTTGTAGGGAGGTCATACAGGCACGTGGAGGCCACACACACTACTGAGCCTCATTTTGACTTGTTTTAAGGACATTACATCAAAGTTGGATCAGCCTGTAGTGTGTTTTTCCACTTTAATTTTGAGTGTGACTCCAAATCCAGACCTCCATGGGTTAATAAATTTGATTTCCATTGATAATTTTTGAGTGATTTTGTTGTCAGCACATTCAACTATGTAAAGAACAAAGTATTTAATAAGAATATTTCATTCATTCAGATCTAGGATGTGTTGTTTAAGTGTTCCCTTTATTTTTTTGAGCAGTGTATGTGTATATATATATATATATATATATATATATATATATATATATATAAAACCTGAGGAGGCTCCAGAGATATCACTGTACCGGGCCCCAAGATTTCTGTTGTCGGCCCTGGATGACAGCTTCCAGTAACTCAAAACAAATCCCATGCATCTTGCGTTTGATTTATTTAAACACGAAGAAGTTGCAGGGGGCCAAGTGTAGACAATACGGCTGATAACCAAGCTCCTGGATGCTTTCATGGGCCAGCTGTATCCTCCCCAAAAGCAGCTTGCTGTCAATCAAACCTCCCCTGCTGTCACAGAGCACTCTTTTAGTCGTAGTGGCTCTCTAGTGGCCTCTGCTGAGCTCCATAACTACATTAGTTTGCAAAGGAAGTGAACATGCAGACTGTGGGGGTCATTCAGACCTGATCGCATGCTAGGATTTTTCGCTGCGCTGCGATCAGGTCAGAACTGCACATGCACCGCAATGCGCAGGCGCGTCATACGGGTACAGAGCAGATTGTTGCGGGGTGATGGATTGTACGAAGAATCCATTTGCACAGCCGATCGCAAGGAGATTGACAGGAAGAGGGCGTTTGTGGATGTCAACTGAACGTTTTCTGGGAGTGTTTGGAAAAACGCAGGTGTGTCTAAGCATTTGCAGGGCAGGTGTCTGACGTCAATTCCTGTCCCGGAGAGGCTGGGCAACTCAGAAACTGCACAATACTTTTTTGCACCGCTCAGCTGCACATGCGTTCGCACACTTGCAAAGCAAGAAAAAACTCCCCTATGGGCGGCGACTATCTGCTCGCAGTGCAAAAAAACTCTAGCGAGCGATCAGGTCTGAGTTAGGTCCTCTGTGCCTTGACATCACAACTTTAGTAAGAGATTACAGTTTACACCAGTCAGATTGTGTCCATTCTACCTATACACTGCACATCCAGAAACCTATATGTGAACAGTATAAGGTGGCAATTAGCTTTTCTCTTACATCCTAGAGGATGCTGGGGACTCCGTAAGGACCATGGGGTATAGACGGGCTCCGCAGGAGACATGGGCACTCTAAAGACTTTAGATTGGTGTGCACTGGCTCCTCCCTCTATGCCCCTCCTCCAGACCTCAGTTAGATCCTGTGCTCAGGTGAGACTGGATGCACTGCAGGGGAGCTCTACTGAGTTTCTCTGAAAAATACTTTTGTTAGGTTTTTTATTTTCAGGGAGCACTGCTGGCAACAGGCTCCCTGCATCGTGGGACTGAGGGGAGAGAAGCAGACCTACTTAGATGATAGGCTCTGCTTCTTAGGCTACTGGACACCATTAGCTCCAGAGGGTTGGAATGCAGGTCTCATCCTCGCTGTTCGTCCCGGTGCCGCGCCGACGTCCTCCTCACAGAGCCGGAAGATAGAAGCCGGGTGAGTATAAGAAGAAAGAAGACTTCAAAAGGCGGCAGAAGACTTCAGATCTTTGCTCCCACATTCACACACACTGACACCACTGTATGGGTGCAGGGCGCAGGCAGGGCGCCCTGGGCAGCAATAATAAACCTCAAGGTACACTGGCTGACATATATATACTAAATAGTATATTAAATAAACCCCCGCCAGTATAAAGAATTTGAGCGGGACCGAAGCCCGCCGTTGAGGGGGCGGAGCTTGATCCTCCAGCACTAACCAGCGCCATTTTCTCCACAGCACGCTGCAGAGAAGCTGCTCCCCGGACTCTCCCCTGCTGAACATAAGTACAGAGGGCAAAAAGGAGGGGGAGGGGCACATTTATTTGTCGCAGTGAGTGTATTATTGATATATAAAAGCGCTGTACAGACTGGGATTTTGTCTCAGTGTCCAGTGGCGCTGGGTGTGTGCTGGCATACTCTCTCTCTGTCTCTCTAAATGGCCTTATTGGGGGACTGTCTCCATATACATATATATATATATATATATATATATATATATATCCCAGTGTGTGTGGCGGTGTCGGTACGTGTGTGTCACATGTATGAAGCGGAAGGCTCGTCTAAGGAGGAGGTAGAGCAGATGATTGTGGTGTCTCCGTCGGCACAGTCGACACCTGATTGGATGGATATGTGGAATGTTTTAAATGCAAATGTGTCTTTATTACATAAAAGATTGAACAAAGCAGAGTCCAGAGAAAAAGCAGGGAGTGAGTCCATGGCTTTGACTGTGCCACAAGGCCCTTCAGGGTCTCATAAACGTCCCCTTTCCCAGGTAACAGACACTGATACCGACACGGATTCTGACTCCAGTGTCGACTACGATGATGCAAGGTTACACCCAAGGGTGGCCAAAAGTATTCATTATATGATTATTGCAATAAAAGATGTTTTGCATATCACAGAGGACCCCTCGGTGCCTGACACGAGGGTATGCATGTTTAAGTAGAAGAAACCTGAGGTAACCTTTCCCCCATCTCATTAGCTGAACGCTTTATTTGAAAAAGCTTGGGAAACTCCAGACAAGAAACTGCAGATTCCCAAGAGAATTCTTATGGCGTATCCTTTCCCCACACAGGACAGGGTGGACAAGGCTTTGACGCGCTTGTCCAAAAAGGTGGCGCTACCGTCTCCAGACACGGCAGCCCTCAAGGATCCTGCTGATCGCAGACAGGAGACTACCTTAAAATCAATTTATACACATACGGGGGGCCTTGCTCAGACCGGCAGTAGCGTCGGCATGGGTATGTAGCGCAATAGCAGCATGGACAGATAACTTGTCATCTGACATTGACACCCTAGATATGGATAACATTTTATTGACCTTGGGTCATATAAAAGACGCAGCGTTATATATGAGAGACGCTGCGAGAGACGTTGGGCTGTTGGGTTCAAGAGCCAATGCCATGGCAATTTCTGCTAGGCGAGCCCTGTGGACCCGCCAATGGACGGGTGATGCCGATTCAAAGAGACATATGGAAACTTTGCCTTACAAGGGTGAGGTTTTATTTGGGGAGGTCCTCGCGGACCTGGTTTCCACAGCTACCGCAGGTAAATCTTCCTTTTTGCCTTATGTTCCCCCACAGCAAAAGGAAACACCTCAAAATCAGATGCAGTCCTTTCGGTCGCATAAGTCCAGAAGGGGCCGGGGCTCTTCCTTCCTCGCCAGAGGTACGGGTAGAGGGAAAAGAATGCCTGCTACGGCTAGTTCCCAGGAACAGAAGTCCTCCCCGGCTTCTACAAAATCCACTGCATGATGCTGGGGCTCCACTGCGGGAGTCCGCGCCGGTGGGGGCACGTCTTCGACTCTTCAGCCAGATCTGGGTTCTGTCAGATTTGGATCCTTGGGCGATAGAAATTGTATCCCAAGGATACAAACTGGAATTCGAAGAAGTGCCTCCTCGCCGATTTTTCAAGTCAGCTTTGCCAGCTTCTCCCCCAGAGAGGAAAGTAGTTTTAGCTGCGATACAAAAGCTGTGTCAACAGCAAGTGATTATCAAGGTTCCCCTAGTGCAACAGGGGAAGGGGTACTATTCAACTCTATTTGTGGTCCCGAAACCGGATGTTTCGGTCAGACACATTCTGAATCTAAAATCCCTAAACCTGTATCTAAAAAAGTTCAAATTCAAGATGGAATCTCTCCGGCAGTGATCTCCAGCCTGGAAGGGGGGGATTTTATGGTGTCACTAGACATAAAGGATGCATACCTTCATGTCCCCATTTATCCTCCTCATCAGGCGTACCTGAGATTCGCTGTACAGGACTGTCATCTCATTACCAGTTTCAGACGATGCCGTTTGGGCTATCCACGGCCCGAGGATTTTCACCAAGGTAATGGCGGAAATGATGGTGCTCCTACGCAGTCAAGGAGTCACAATTATCCCATACTTGGAGGATCTCCTGATAAAAGCGAGATCGAGAGATCAGTTGCTGAAAAGTGTGTCACTCTCCCTGAGAGTGCTGCAGCAACACAGCTGGATCCTAAATCTGCCAAAATCGCAGTTGATTCCAACGACTCGGCTATCATTTTTAGGCATGATTTTGGACACGGAAAAGAAGAGGGCTTTTCTCCCAACGGAAAAAGCCCAGAAACTCCAGAGCATGGTCAGAGACCTGTTAAAGCCAAAAAGAGTGTCAGTTCATCAATGCACTCGAGTACTGGGAAAAATGATGGCGGCCTACGAGGCCATACCCTTCGGCAGGTTCCATGCGAGGACATTTCAGCGGGACCTTCTGGACAAATGGTCGGGGTCCCATCTACAAATACATCAGAAAATAAGCCTGTCCCCCAGGGCCAGGGTGTCTCTCCTGTGGTAGCTGCAGAGTGCTCACCTTCTAGAGGGTCGCAGGTTCGGCATTCAAGACTGGGTTCTAGTGACCACGGACGTGAGCCTCCGAGGATGGGGAGCAGTCACACAAGGAAGATATTTTCAGGGACTGTGGTCGAGCCAGGAGGCTTGTCTACACATCAACGTGCTGGAATTAAGGGCCAAATGCAACGGCCTACGACAAGCAGAGACTCTTCTACGCGACCTACCTGTTCTGAGTCAATCAGACAACGTCACAGCAGTGGCTCTTGTAAACCGCCAAGGCGGGACAAGGAGCAGAGTGGCAATGGCGGAAGCCACCAGGATTCTTCTCTGGCGGAAAATCATGTGATTACGCTGTCAGCAGTCTTCATTCCGGGAGTGGACAACTGGGAAGCAGACTTCCTCAGCAGACACGATCTCCATCAAGGAGAGTGGGGTCTTCATCAAGAAGTTTTTGCAGAGATAACAAGTCGTTGGGGGCTTCCTCAAATAGACATGATGGCGTCACGCCTCAACAAGAATCTTCAGAGGTATTGTTCCAGGTCAAGGGACCCTCAGGTGGTAGCAGTAGACGCCCTGGTGACACTATGGCTGTTTCCGTCGGTCTATGTCTTCCCTCCTCTTCCACTCATCTCAAAAATACTGAGAATCATAAGACGAAAAAGAGTCCAGACAATACTCATTGTTCTGGATTGGCCTCGGAGGGCCTGGTATTCAGATCTTCAGGAAATGCTCACAGAAGATACGTGGCCTCTTCCTTCCAGGGAGGACCTGTTGCAGCAGGGGCCCTGCGTGTTCCAAGACTTACCGCGGTTACGTTTGACGGCATGGCGGTTGAACGCCAAATCCTAGCTAGGAAAGGTATTCCGGGGGAGGTCATCCCTACTCTGATAAAAGCTAGGAAGGAGGTGACGGCGAAACATTATCACCGTATCTGGAGGAGATATGTATCTTGGTGTGAAGCCAAGAATGCTCCTATGGAAGATTTTCACCTGGGCCGTTTTCTCCACTTTCTGCAGACAGGAGTGGATATGGGCCTAAAGTTAGGCTCTATTAAGGTACAGATTTCGGCCCTGTCAATATTCTTTCAGAAGGAATTGGCTTCTCTCCCAGAAGTCCAGACTTTTGTAAAGGGAGTGCTGCACATCCAGCCTCCTTTTGTGCCCCCAGTGGCACCATGGGACCTTAACGTGGTGTTACAGTTCCTTAAGTCACACTGGTTTGTACCTCTTCAAACAGTTGAGTTGAAATTTCTCACTTGGAAAGTGGTCATGTTGTTAGCCTTGACATCTGCGAGGCGGGTGTCTGAATTGGCGGCTGTGTCTCACAAAAGCCCCTATCTGATTTTCCATGTGGATAGAGCGGAGTTGAGGACTCGTCCTCAATTTCTGCCTAAGGTGGTTTCATCGTTTCATATGAACCAGCCTATTGTGGTGCCTGTGGCTACGGGGGACTTGGAGGATTCCAGGTCTCTTGATGTAGTCAGGGCCTTAAAGGTTTATGTAGCCAGGACGGCTCGGGTTAGGAAAACAGAGGCACTGTTTGTCCTGTATGCAGCCAACAAGGTTGGCACCCCTGCTTCTAAGCAGACTATTGCCCGCTTGATCTGTAATACGATTCAGCAGGCTCATTCTACGGCTGGATTGCCGGTACCAAATTCGGTAAAGGCCCATTCCATTAGGAAGGTGGGCTCTTCTTGGGCGGCTGCCCGAGGTGTCTCGGCATTGCAACTTTGCCGAACGGCTACTTGGTCGGGTTCAAACACTTTTGCTAAATTCTACAAGTTTGATACCTTGGCTGAGGAGGACCTCATGTTTTCTCAATCGGTGCTGCAGAGTCATCCGCACTCTCCCGCCCGGTCTGGAGCTTTGGTATAATCCCCATGGTCCTTACGGAGTCCCCAGCATCCTCTAGGACGTAAGAGAAAATAAGATTTTAAACCTAACGGTAAATCTTTTTCTCCTAGTCCGTAGAGGATGCTGGGTGCCCATCCCAGTGCGGACTAAATTCTGCAAGACTTGTATATAGTTATTGCTTACATAAGGGTTATGTTACAGTTTTGATCAGTTTCTGGCTGATGCTGTTTTGTTTCATACTGTTAACTGGTTCATATGTTCCGAGTTGTACGGTGTGGATGGTGTGGGCTGGTATGTATCTTGCCCTTAGATTAACAAAAATCCTTTCCTCGTACTGTCCGTCTCCTCTGGGCACAGGTTTCTCATACGTCCTAGAGGATGCTGGGGTCCACTTCAGTGCCATGGGGTATAGACGGTTCCGCAGGAGCCATGGGCACTTTAAGAGTTTTTCAGAGTGTGAACTGGCTCCTCCCTCTATGCCCCTCCTCCAGACCTCAGTTTAGAAAATGTGCCCAGGCAGACTGGATGCACTCCAGGGGAGCTCTACTGAGTTTCTCTGAAAGACTTTATGTTAGGTTTTTTATTTTCAGGGAGGACTGCTGGCAACAGTCTCCCTGCTTTGTGGGACTTAGGGGGTAGGAACCAACTTCCTGAATAGTTTCATGGCTCTGCTTCTGGCTGACAGGACACCATTAGCTCCTGAAGGGTACTGAACACTAGCTGCAGCTATGCGCTCACTCCCACAGTCCACCGTCACCCCCCTTACAGAGCCAGAAGTCAGAAGACAGGTGAGTGTACAGAAGAGGATCTTCAGTCATCGTGACGGCTAAAAGGTACCGCGCAGTGGGCGGGAACGCTGCGCGCCATGCTACCCATCAACATAGGCACAGCAGGGCGCGGAGGGGAAGCGCCCTGGGCAGCATGAACCTACTCAAAACTGTCTAACAAGGGGACATAAGCTGATGAGGCACAGTCCTACCCCCGCCAGTATAAAAAATAGTATTGAAAAGTCTGATGGGAAACGTGCCATTACGGGGGCGGGGCTTCCTCCTCACTCAGCCAGCACACTGCTCAGCGCCATTTTTTCTCCTAGCAAGCTGTAGAGAAGAACGCTGGTCCTCCACTTCTGAACCAAGTATCAGGGTGCAAAACAGGGGGGGCACAGTATAAATTGGTGCTGTATGGTGAATTTGTCATTATAAAAGCGCTACAGGTCTGTGGGCATTTTGTGTTACACAGGGATTATATCACTAGCGCTGAGTTGTGACTGGCAAAATCCTTTCTGTGTCCTTCTGACAGATTTTACTGTGGGTCTGTCCCCTATAAGTCCCGGAGTGTCTGTGGTGTGGTTGTGCATGTGTGTGACATGTTTGAGGCAAGGAGCTCTTCCCCTGAGGGAGCCATTTTAGGGACACGGAGTTGTAATGTGGTGGCGCTGCCGGCACACCACAAGCCTGAATGGGTGAAAGAATTACGTGATACTGTGAAACATATCAGTAAGAGATTGGATAAGTCTGAGTCTCATGCAGAAAACTGGAGAAAATCAGTGGAAGATGTGATTTTTCATAGTTCTGCCTATTTATCCACAGGGGACCCCTCTTGGTCACATAAGAGGCCATTTGCACAAATAGTACAAACTGATACTGACACGGACTCTGATTCCTGTGTCGACACTAGTGATTCCAGGGGAATAGATCCTAAATTGGCAAAAAGCATTCAATATATGATTGTTGCTATAAAGGAGGTCTTAGAAGTTACGGAAGCCCCTCCTTTACCTCAGGAGAAGGCTTATTTTTATAAGGAAAAGAAAATAAATGTAACTTTCCCTCCTTCTCACGAGCTAAATACTCTCTTTGAGGGAGTTTGGGCAAACCCTGAAAAGAAATTTCAGATTCCCAAAAGAATTCAGGTTGCTTATCCTTTCCCGGCAGAGGACAGGAAAAGGTGGGAGTCACCACCCATTTTAGACAGTGCCCTGTCATGATTAACTAAAAAGGTGATTCTCCCTGCGCCTGGGACGGCTTCACTAAAGGAGCCGGCAGACCACAAGTTGGAGACTACGTTAAAATCTATTTATGTGGCCACTGGTACGCTACTCAGACCCACCATTGCTTGTGCGTGGGTGAGTAGTGCTATCGAAAAATGGTCAGACAACTTGTCTTCTGAAGTTGACACAATAGATAGAAACGAGATACTCCTAACGTTAGATCATATCAAAGACGCTGCTGCATACATGCTAGAAGCCATGAAAGATATTGGGCTCTTGGGTTCAAAAGCCGCTACCATGGCAGTCTCAGCTCGGAGGGCGTTGTGGATTCGCCAATGGAATGCTGATGCAGATTCCAAAAGAAATATGGAGGCTCTCCCGTATAAAGGTGAGGCCTTGTTTGGAGATGGGCTGGATGCATTAGTCTCTGCGGCTACCGCTGGTAAGTTGACATTCTTGCCTTATGCTCCTGCACCGGCGAAAAGGTTTTTATTCAAGCCTCTTCGTGGTTCCGAAGCCGGACGGCTCGGTCAGACCAATTTTAAACCTGAAATCTCTGAATCTCTACCTGAAAAGGTTCAAGTTCAAGATGGAATCTCTGAGGGCAGTGATTTCTAGTCTGGAGGAAGGGGACTTCACATAAAAGATGCCTACTTACATGTTCCCATTTATCCTCCTCATCAAGCTTATCTGAGATTCGCAGTACAGGATTGCCATTACCAGTTCCAGACGTTGCCGTTCGGACTCTCCACGGCACCAAGGGTATTCACCAAGGTGATGGCAGAGATGATGACAGAGTCCTCCTTCGACAGCCAGGAGTCAATATAATCCCTTACCTGGACGATCTCCTAATAAAAGCAAGTTCCAGTGAACGGTTGGTGCAGAACATTGCACTCTCCCTGTCCATACTCCAACAACACGGTTGGATCATGAATTTTCCAAAGTCGCAGTTGGAACCGACGACAAGTTGTCCTTTCTGGGGATGATACTGGACACAGAAGTACAGAGGGTTTTTCTTCCAGTAGAAAAGGCTCTGGAAATCCAGAGAATGGTCAAACAAATTTTGAAACCAACAAGAGTGTCGATCCATCAATGCATTCGGTTGTTGGGAAAGATGGTCTACGAGGCCATACAGTTTGGCCGATTCCATGCCAGAGTATTCCAGTGGGACCTGTTGGACAAGTGGTCCGGATCCCACCTACACATGCACCAGAAGATAATCCTGTCTTCCAGAGCCAGGATTTCACTCCTGTGGTGACTACACAGTTCTCACCTACTAGAGAGATGCAGGTACGGGATTCAGGACTGGGTCCTAGTAACCACGGATGCAAGTCTCTGAGGCTGGGGAGCAGTCACACAGGGAAAAAGCTTCCAAGGAAAATGGTCAAGTCAGGAAACCTGTCTTCACATAAACGTTCTGGAATTGAGAGCCATTTACAACGGCGTTCTACAAGCGGTGCATCTTCTTCAAGATCAACCCGTGCAGATCCATTCGGACAATGTAACAGCAGTCGCGTACATAAGCCGTCAGGGTGGAACGAAAAGCATAGCTGCAATGGCAGAGGTGACAAAGATCCTCCTCTGGGCAGAAAGACATGCAAAAGCTCTGTCGGAAATTTTCATCCTGGGAGTGGACAACTGGGAAGCAGACTTCCTCAGCAGACACGATCTCCATCCAGGGGAGTGGGGCCTCCACCAAGAAGTCTTCGCAGAGGTGACAAGTCTTTGGGGAGTTCCTCAAGTAGACATGATGGCATCTCGTCTCAACAAGAAGCTTCAGAGATATTGTTCCAGGTCGAGAGACCCTCAAGCAATAGCAGTGGATGCACTGGTGTCACAGTGGGTGTTTCAGTCAGTGTATGTCTTCCCTCCACTTCCACTAATACCAAAAGTTCTCAAGCTCATAAGAAGAACAAGCGATCCTCATTGTCACAGACTGGACAAGGAGGGCTTGGTATCCAGATCTTCAGGAGTTGCTCATAGAAGATCCTCGGCCTCTTCCTCTTCGCGAGGACCTGCTGCAGCAGGGGCCGTGCGTGTATCAAGACTTACCGTGGCTACGTTTGACGGCATGGCTGTTGAGTGCCGGATCCTAGCCTGAAAGGGTATTCCCAAAGAAGTCATCCCCACTCTTATTCACGCCAGGAAAGGAGTAACGTCTAGACATTACCACCGTATTTGGAGAAAGTATGTGTCTTGGTGTGAATCCAAGAAGGCTCCTACGGAAGAGTTCAGTTGGGACGTTTTCTCCATTTTCTGCAGGCGGGTGTGGATGCGGGCCTAAAATTGGGTTCAATCAAGGTCCAGATTTCGGCCTTATCTGTTATCTTTCAAAAACAATTGGCCTCCCTTCCAGAAGTTCAGACGTTCGTGAAAGGGGTGCTGCACATCCAACCTCCATTTTTGCCTCCGGTGGCACCATGGGACCTTAATGTGGTGTTGCAGTTCCTTCAATCGGATTGGTTTGAACCTCTACAGGAGATAGAATTGAAGTTTCTCACTTGGAAAGTGGTCATGCTGATGGCCTTGGCATCCGCAAGGCGGGTGTCTGAGTTGGGGGCCTTGTCTCACAAGAGCCCTTACCTGATCTTCCATGAAGATAGGGCAGAGTTAAGAACTCGTCAGCAATTTCTTCCGAAGGTGGTTTCGTCTTTCCATATAAACCAACCAGTTGTGGTGCCAGTGGCTACTGACACCTTCACTGCGTCAAAGTCTCTTGATGTGGTCAGAGCATGAAAATTTATGTCGCTTGAACAGCTCGGATACGGAAAACAGAGGCTCTGTTTGTCCTGTATGCTCCCAACAAGATTGGGTGTCCTGCTTCTAAGCAGACATTTGCTCGCTGGATCAGAGGGACGATTCAGCACGCTCATTCCACGGCAGGATTGCCGATACCGAATTCGGTAAATGCCCATTCTACTAGAAAGGTGGGCTCATACTGGGCGGCTGCCCGGGGGGTCTCGGCATTACAACTTTGCCGAGCAGCTACTTGGTCAGGGGCAAACACGTTTGCAAAGTTTTACACGTTTGACACCTTGGCAAATGAGGACCTCAAGTTTGGTCAATCGGTGCTGCAGGGTCATCCGCACTCTCTCACCCGTACTGGAGCTTTGGTATAACCCCATGGTACTGAAGTGGACCCCAGCATCCTCTAGGACATATGAGAAAACAGGATTTTAATACCTACTGGTAAATCCTTTTCTCCTAGTTCGTAGAGGATGCTGGGCACCCAACCCAGTGCGTACTTTACCTGCAGTGGTTAGTTTTGTAGTTACACAAGTGTTGTGTTACAATTATTTTCAGCATGTTGCTGCAATTGTTCATGCCCGTTGGCATGGGTTATGTTGAATGCCATGTTGTGCGGCATGGTTGATGTGTGAGCTGGTATGAATCTCACTGTTAAATTAAAAGTAAATCCTTTCCTCGAAATGTCCGTCTTCCTGGGCACAGTTCCTATACTGAGGTCTGGAGGAGGGGCATAGAGGGAGGAGCCAGTTCACACTCTGAAAAAGTCTTAAAGTGCCCATGGCTCCTGTGGAACCGTCTATACCCCATGGTACTGAAGTGGACCCCAGCATCCTCTACGGACTAGGAGAAAAGGGTTTACTGGTAAGTATTAAAATCCTGTTTTCTGCAAAACTGGCCTTTTCTCTGCTACATGAATAGGCCCCATAGTTAATTGAGCGTAATGTTGAGGACAGTATGCCCACTCGTTAATAATGTTAGTTAAAACAGTGTAATCGGATCAACATTATAACATTAAACATGATGCTTTAGCTATAATGTCATGTTTAAAGTTATAGTGCTAACATGGTTACAGTGTTTTCATTAATATTGCTACCATGTCAGCCTGGTGTGCTCAACATTATGTGCTTGTTGGCACTGTGACTGTTGGCACATCATACTGATTACCTGTGGTGCCTTCATACTGTATATGCACAGTCTTCTCCCAATAACTGTTTACAGAAATGAAACACTGTATCTTCTTGTGGGTCTTGCTTGCCCTCCTTTGATTTGCTTCTTGCCCAATTAAAAAGAGTAAGAAGTAACCCATGGACTGTTGCATTTAGATGCTCTCTACATACTGATGAAATATGGTCAATTCCAAGAGCTAAGTTTATCAAGATAACCTGCAGCCGGCAGTTCCTTTAATTTATGTACTACTACTCCACTATGGGGGTAATTCAGAATTGATCGTAGATGTGCTAAATTTAGCACATCGACGATCATTTACTCTGACATGTGGGGGGACGCCCAGCACAAGGCTAGTTCGCCCCGCATGTCAGGCCATACCCCCCCCCTCCGCACATGTACAAAAGCATCGCACAGCAGCGATGCTTTTGTACTTGACAAGTAGCTTTCTACCTGCGCAACTCTTGCGTGCTGGCAGGGAGCTACTTGACGCATCCCGGGTTGCAGAGGCTGCGTGTGACGTCAAGCAGCCACCGCGACCCGCAGTCCGGGCACCCCTGTGCAACTCCTGCATGCTGGCAGAGAGCTACTTGACGCATCCCGGGTTGCAGAGGCTGCGTGTGACGTCAAGCAGCCACCGCGACCTGCAGTCCGGGCACGCCTGCATTGCCTGGAATGCACCACCAAAATGGCAGCCAAATGCCGCCAGCACACACCCTCCCTCCCAGCGAACGCCTCTGCCTGTCAGTCAGGCAGAGGCGATCGCTGGGCTGAGATGCCGATAGCATCACTTGCATGCGCACTGCGGCGCATGCGCAGTTCAGACCTGATCGCACGCTGTATGAAAACGCACAGCAGCAGTCAGGTCTGAATTAGCCATTATGTCGACAGCATAATGCTGCAAATGAAGGTTTAACATAAAATGCACACAAGCTGCTGACATAAGGCCCCATTTAGCACTAGATGGATTTGCAAAGGCAAACACAAGCAGCTTTGCAAATGCGTCCACTAAAAAGTAAATGCAGAGGGCACCTCCTGGCTACACTACTATCCCAGCACTGCAACCGTGGTCACAGCCTGGGTTTCAACATCGCGACCAATGGTTGCAATGTGAGTAAGCCTCAGCTTACTCAGACTGGTCGTTGCAGGGCGCCTTACTAGGGCAGGAAGTATGCGTCCATAGACGCAGACCCTGGCCTTGCCACTCCGGAACATGGGCACCATGCCCCTGTTTCCAGAAATGCCTGATGTCCCCACTCCCCAAACGAATATGCCTGTCAATAAGACTGAGGTAGAAGGGGGCCTGCATACGCTCACACCTGACCTGTTCTGCACATGCGCAGAACGGGTTCTGCGCACATTCCCATTAATCAGGGATATGCATGGGCATGGGCATTTGAATCAGTGTATAGTGCTGAATCAGACCCATAGATTTTTAGACAATCTGGCTTCACTGTCCCCATTGTCTGGAATAGGTAATGCCTAATTCTAGCAGCTTGATAAATTGCCTAATTCTATCATTCACATAGAGGTCTACGGGAATGACAGTAAACTCTGGTAAACAGGTTAAGCAGTGGCGTAACTACTGCCCCCGCAGTCCTCGCAGTGGCTTGGGGGCGAGGGGCTGCGGGGGCGCCACTGACTTTGCACAGATTGACATGCGGACGAGCGTCCGCATGTCAATCTGCGGTCTCCTTCCCTCCGCTGCTGTGATGGAGGGACACAGGAGGGAACAGCGCGCGCCTCTCCCGTGTCCCTCCTTGCTCTCCGGCCGGTCTAATAAAGGAAGTGCCGTTCGTGAGCTCTGATTGGCTCACGAACCGGCATTTCCTTTATTAGACCAGCCGGAGAGCCAGGAGGGACACGGGAGAGGCGCGCGCTGTGCCCTCCTGTGTCCCTCCAACACAAAGGAGCGGGGGAGGAGCAGGCACTGAGGAGGGCATATGTGGCACTGTGGGGGAATATCTGGCACTGGGGGTATATACTTGGCACTGTGGGGGAATATCTGGCACTGTGGGGGAATATCTGGCACTGGGGGCATATACCTGGCACTGTGGGGGAATATCTGGCACTGGGGGGAGCAGGCACTGAGGGGGCATATGTGGCACTGTGGGGGAATATCTGGCACTGGGGGCATATGTGGCACTGGGGGGGTATATTTGGCACTGGGGGCATGTACCTGGCACTGTGGGGGAATATCTGGCACTGGGGGCATATACCTGGCACTGTGGGGGAATATCTGGCACTGGGGGCATATGTGGCACTGGGGGGGTATATTTGGCACTGGGGGCATGTACCTGGCACTGTGGGGGAATATCTGGCACTGGGGGCATATACCTGGCACTGTGGGGGAATATCTGGCACTGGGGGCATATGTGGCACTGGGAGCACGGCCCTAGCAACAAGCACTACCCCCTAGCAACGTGCATGACACCCAGTGCATGAAACCCCTGGCAACGAGCATGACACCCTGTGCATGAAAATCCCTGGCACCGTGCATGGAACCAAGAGCATGAAACCCCTGGCAACGAGCAGGTAATTTAAAAGTAATTAGAAGCCTTACTGTAGGACTTAATGTGTAATGGGCATTACGGTGTGTGGCATAATGTATCACGGACATTGCGGTGTGTGTCATAATGTGTCAGGCATTACGGTGTGTTGTATACTATATCACGGGCATTGTGGTATGTGGTATAATGTGTCAGGTGTGTGTCATACTGTGTCACAGACATTGTATGTGCTATAATGTATCAGGGGCATTGCAGTGTGTAGCATAATGTATAACGGGCATTGCGATTACTGTCATAATGTGTCACAGGCATTACGGTGTGTGGCATAATGTGTCGGGGGCATTACAGTGTGTGCATATTGTGTCATGTGCATTATTATGTGTGGCATAATGTCTGAGGGCCTTTGCAGTATGTGGCATAATGTATACTGGGCATTACTATAAGGAGGAAAAATGACAAATAATGTAAGGGGCATGAATCAGGATTATTTTTCTTTCCTGTGGTGGCTAACGTCTGGGCGTGCAGGTTGAAAAACTGGGGTATAAGATAGTCTTTTCCTGTAATACCACGCCCCTTTATGCAAAGCCACGCCCATTTAAATGAAGCCACACCCCCTTTTGGCGGCAGGTGCCTTCGGCGCGCGCATGTTTGTCCCTTTACCAGTGCCAATTATGGGGGGGGGGGGGGGGGGGCGCCAAAGAATTTTTTGGCTTGGGGGAGAAAAATTTCTAGTTACGCCACTGAGGTTAAGGCTAGAGAAATCTCTGATGTCACTGGCATTAACCCTTTGTCTGATTAATTGGCAAGCAGTAGCCTTTTTCTGGCAGAAAATAATCCCATCACTGCCTGAGGTATACAGCCCCAAGTACTCAGTATTCTTATGGGGTAAAAATGGGTCATGGCAGAAAATAGCACAAAACAGAAACTTAATAGGAAAGTGAAAAAACATTCTAGTTGCCTGGTAATTACTAGAGATGAGCGCCTGAAATTTTACGGGTTTTGTGTTTTGGTTTTGGGTTCAGTTCCGCGGCCGTGTTTTGGGTTCGACCGCGTTTTGGCAAAACCTCACCGAATTTTTTTTGTCGGATTCGGGTGTGTTTTGGATTCGGGTGTTTTTTTCAAAAAACACTAAAAAACAGCTTAAATCATAGAATTTGGGGGTCATTTTGATCCCATATTATTATTAACCTCAAAAACCATAATTTCCACTCATTTTCAGTCTATTCTGAATACCTCACACCTCACAATATTATTTTTAGTCCTAAAATTTGCACCAAGGTCGCTGGATGACTAAGCTAAGCGACACTAGTGGCCGACACAAACACCTGGCCCATCTAGGAGTGGCACTGCAGTGTCACGCAGGATGTCCCTTCCAAAAAACCCTCCCCAATCAGCACATGACGCAAAGAAAAAAAGAGGCGCAATGAGGTAGCTGACTGTGTGAGTAAGATAAGCGACCCTAGTGGCCGACACAAACACCGGGCCCATTTAGGAGTGGCACTGCAGTGTCACGCAGGATGTCCCTTCCAAAAAACCCTCCCCAATCAGCACATGACGCAAAGAAAAAAAGAGGCGCAATGAGGTAGCTGACTGTGTGAGTAAGATTAGCGACCCTAGTGGCCGACACAAACACCGGGCCCATTTAGGAGTGGCACTGCAGTGTCACGCAGGATGTCCCTTCCAAAAAACCCTCCCCAATCAGCACATGACGCAAAGAAAAAAAGAGGCGCAATGAGGTAGCTGACTGTGTGAGTAAGATTAGCGACCCTAGTGGCCGACACAAACACCGGGCCCATTTAGGAGTGGCACTGCAGTGTCACGCAGGATGTCCCTTCCAAAAAACCCTCCCCAATCAGCACATGACGCAAAGAAAAAAAGAGGCGCAATGAGGTAGCTGACTGTGTGAGTAAGATTAGCGACCCTAGTGGCCGACACAAACACCGGGCCCATTTAGGAGTGGCACTGCAGTGTCACGCAGGATGTCCCTTCCAAAAAACCCTCCCCAAACAGCACATGACGCAAAGAAAAATAAAAGAAAAAAGAGGTGCAAGATGGAATTGTCCTTGGGCCCTCCCACCCACCCTTATGTTGTATAAACAAAACAGGACATGCACACTTTAACCAACCCATCATTTCAGTGACAGGGTCTGCCACACGACTGTGACTGATATGACGGGTTGGTTTGGACCCCCCCCAAAAAAGAAGCAATTAATCTCTCCTTGCACAAACTGGCTCTACAGAGGCAAGATGTCCACCTCATCATCACCCTCCGATATATCACCGTGTACATCCCCCTCCTCACAGATTATCAATTCGTCCCCACTGGAATCCACCATCTCAGCTCCCTGTGTACTTTGTGGAGGCAATTGCTGCTGGTCAATGTCTCCGCGGAGGAATTGATTATAATTCATTTTAATGAACATCATCTTCTCCACATTTTCTGGATGTAACCTCGTACGCCGATTGCTGACAAGGTGAGTGGCGGCACTAAACACTCTTTCGGAGTACACACTTGTGGGAGGGCAACTTAGGTAGAATAAAGCCAGTTTGTGCAATGGCCTCCAAATTGCCTCTTTTTCCTGCCAGTATAAGTATGGACTGTGTGACGTGCCTACTTGGATGCGGTCACTCATATAATCCTCCACCATTCTTTCAATGGTGAGAGAATCATATGCAGTGACAGTAGACGACATGTCCGTAATCGTTGTCAGGTCCTTCAGTCCGGACCAGATGTCAGCATCAGCAGTCGCTCCAGACTGCCCTGCATCACCGCCAGCGGGTGGGCTCGGAATTCTGAGCCTTTTCCTCGCACCCCCAGTTGCGGGAGAATGTGAAGGAGGAGATGTTGACAGGTCGCGTTCCGCTTGACTTGACAATTTTCTCACCAGCAGGTCTTTCAACCCCAGCAGACTTGTGTCTGCCGGAAAGAGAGATCCAAGGTAGGCTTTAAATCTAGGATCGAGCACGGTGGCCAAAATGTAGTGCTCTGATTTCAACAGATTGACCACCCGTGAATCTTTGTTAAGCGAATTAAGGGCTCCATCCACAAGTCCCACATGCCTAGCGGAATCGCTCCGTGTTAGCTCCTCCTTTAATGTCTCCAGCTTCTTCTGCAAAAGCCTGATGAGGGGAATGACCTGACTCAGGCTGGCAGTGTCTGAACTGACTTCACGTGTGGCAAGTTCAAAGGGCATCAGAACCTTGCACAACGTTGAAATCATTCTCCACTGCGCTTGAGACAGGTGCATTCCATCTCCTATATCGTGCTCAATTGTATAGGCTTGAATGGCCTTTTGCTGCTCCTCCAACCTCTGAAGCATATAGAGGGTTGAATTCCACCTCGTTACCACTTCTTGCTTCAGATGATGGCAGGGCAGGTTCAGTAGTTTTTGGTGGTGCTCCAGTCTTCTGTACGTGGTGCCTGTACGCCGAAAGTGTCCCGCAATTTTTCTGGCCACCGACAGCATCTCTTGCATGCCCCTGTCGTTTTTTAAATAATTCTGCACCACCAAATTCAAGGTATGTGCAAAACATGGGACGTGCTGGAATTTGCCCATATTTAATGCACACACAATATTGCTGGCGTTGTCCGATGCCACAAATCCACAGGAGAGTCCAATTGGGGTAAGCCATTCCGCGATGATCTTCCTCAGTTGCCGTAAGAGGTTTTCAGCTGTGTGCGTATTCTGGAAACCGGTGATACAAAGCGTAGCCTGCCTAGGAAAGAGTTGGCGTTTGCGAGATGCTGCTACTGGTGCCGCCGCTGCTGTTCTTGCGGCGGGAGTCCATACATCTACCCAGTGGGCTGTCACAGTCATATAGTCCTGACCCTGCCCTGCTCCACTTGTCCACATGTCCGTGGTTAAGTGGACATTGGGTACAACTGCATTTTTTAGGACACTGGTGAGTCTTTTTCTGACGTCCGTGTACATTCTCGGTATCGCCTGCCTAGAGAAGTGGAACCTAGTTGGTATTTGGTAACGGGGGCACACTGCCTCAATAAATTGTCTAGTTCCCTGTGAACTAACGGCGGATACCGGACGCACGTCTAACACCAACATAGTTGTCAAGGCCTCAGTTATCCGCTTTGCAGCAGGATGACTGCTGTGATATTTCATCTTCCTCGCAAAGGACTGTTGAACAGTCAATTGCTTACTGGAAGTAGTACAAGTGGGCTTACGACTTCCCCTCTGGGATGACCATCGACTCCCAGCAGCAACAACAGCAGCGCCAGCAGCAGTAGGCGTTACACGCAAGGATGCATCGGAGGAATCCCAGGCAGGAGAGGACTCGTCAGAATTGCCAGTGACATTGCCTGCAGGACTATTGGCATTCCTGGGGAAGGAGGAAATTGACACTGAGGGAGTTGGTGGGGTGGTTTGCGTGAGCTTGGTTACAAGAGGAAGGGATTTACTGGTCAGTGGACTGCTTCCGCTGTCACCCAAAGTTTTTGAACTTGTCACTGACTTATTATGAATGCGCTGCAGGTGACGTATAAGGGAGGATGTTCCGAGGTGGTTAACGTCCTTACCCCTACTTATTACAGCTTGACAAAGGGAACACACGGCTTGACACCTGTTGTCCGCATTTCTGTTGAAATAGTTCCACACCGAAGAGCTGATTTTTTTGGTATTTTCACCAGGCATGTCAACGGCCATATTCCTCCCACGGACAACAGGTGTCTCCCCGGGTGCCTGACTTAAACAAACCACCTCACCATCAGAATCCTCCTAGTCAATTTCCTCCCCAGCGCCAGCAACACCCATATCCTCCTCATCCTGGTGTACTTCAACACTGACATCTTCAATCTGACTATCAGGAACTGGACTGCGGGTGCTCCTTCCAGCACTTGCAGGGGGCGTGCAAATGGTGGAAGGCGCATGCTCTTCACGTCCAGTGTTGGGAAGGTCAGGCATCGCAACCGACACAATTGGACTCTCCTTGTGGATTTGGGATTTCGAAGAACGCACAGTTCTTTGCGGTGCTACTGCTTTTGCCAGCTTGAGTCTTTTCATTTTTCTAGCGAGAGGCTGAGTGCCTCCATCCTCATGTGAAGCTGAACCACTAGCCATGAACATAGGCCAGGGCCTCAGCCGTTCCTTGCCACTCCGTGTGGTAAATGGCATATTGGCAAGTTTACGCTTCTCCTCCGACAATTTTATTTTAGGTTTTGGAGTCCTTTTTTTACTGATATTTGGTGTTTTGGATTTGACATGCTCTGTACTATGACATTGGGCATCGGCCTTGGCAGACGACGTTGCTGGCATTTCATCGTCTCGGCCATGACTAGTGGCAGCAGCTTCAGCACGAGGTGGAAGTGGATCTTGATCTTTCCCTAATTTTGGAACCTCAACATTTTTGTTCTCCGTATTTTAATAGGCACAACTAAAAGGCACCTCAGGTAAACAATGGAGATGGATGGATACTAGTATACAATTATGGACGGACTGCCGAGTGCCGACACAGAGGTAGCTACAGCCGTGAACTACCGTACTGTGTCTGCTGCTAATATAGACTGGTTGATAAAGAGATGTCGTAGTATGTATGTATGAAGAAGAAAGAAAAAAAAACCACGGGTAGGTGGTATACAATTATGGACGGACTGCCGAGTGCCGACACAGAGGTAGCCACAGCCGTGAACTACCGTACTGTGTCTGCTGCTAATATAGACTGGTTGATAAAGAGATGTCGTAGTATGTATGTATGAAGAAGAAAGAAAAAAAAACCACGGTTAGGTGGTATACAATTATGGACGGACTGCCGAGTGCCGACACAGAGGTAGCCACAGCCGTGAACTACCGTACTGTACTGTGTCTGCTGCTAATATAGACTGGTTGATAAAGAGATGTCGTAGTATGTATGTATAAAGAAGAAAGAAAAAAAAACCACGGTTAGGTGGTATACAATTATGGACGGACTGCCGAGTGCCGACACAGAGGTAGCCACAGCCGTGAACTACCGTACTGTACTGTGTCTGCTGCTAATATAGACTGGTTGATAAAGAGATGTCGTAGTATGTATGTATGAAGAAGAAAGAAAAAAAAACCACGGTTAGGTGGTATACAATTATGGACGGACTGCCGAGTGCCGACACAGAGGTAGCCACAGCCGTGAACTACCGTACTGTACTGTGTCTGCTGCTAATATAGACTGGTTGATAAAGAGATGTCGTAGTATGTATGTATAAAGAAGAAAGAAAAAAAAACCACGGTTAGGTGGTATACAATTATGGACGGACTGCCGAGTGCCGACACAGAGGTAGCCACAGCCGTGAACTACCGTACTGTACTGTGTCTGCTGCTAATATAGACTGGTTGATAAAGAGATGTAGTAGTATGTATGTATAAAGAAGAAAGAAAAAAAAACCACGGGTAGGTGGTATACAATTATGGATGGACTGCCGAGTGCCGACACAGAGGTAGCTACAGCCGTGAACTACCGTACTGTGTCTGCTGCGACTGGATGATAAATAATGATATAAAAAATATATATATATCACTACTGCAGCCGGACAGGTATATATATTATATAATGACGGACCTGCTGGACACTGTCTGTCAGCAGAATGAGTTTTTTATAGAATAAAAAAAAAAACACCACACAAGTGAAGTCACACGACGAGTGTTTAACTTTTTCAGGCAATCACAATATAGTATACTACTAACTATACTGGTGGTCAGTGTGGTCAGGTCACTGGTCAGTCACACTGGCAGTGGCACTCCTGCAGCAAAAGTGTGCACTGTTTAATTTTAATATAATATGTACTCCTGGCTCCTGCTATAACCTATAACTGGCACTGCAGTGCTCCCCAGTCTCCCCCACAATTATAAGCTGTGTGAGCTGAGCACAGTCAGATATATAATATATACATAGATGATGCAGCACACTGGGCTGAGCAGTGCACACAGATATGGTATGTGACTGTCTTGTACTCCTGGCTCCTGCTATAACCTATAACTGGCACTGCAGTGCTCCCCAGTCTCCCCCACAATTATAAGCTGTGTGAGCTGAGCACAGTCAGATATATAATATATACATAGATGATGCAGGCATGCAGCACACTGGGCTGAGCAGTGCACACAGATATGGTATGTGACTGAGTCACTGTGTGTACCGTTTTTTTCAGGCAGAGAACGGATATATTAAATAAAACAACTGCACTGCTGGTGGTCACTGTGGTCAGTCACTAAACTCTGCACTCTCTTCTACAGTATCAGCCTCAGGTCAATCTCTCTCTCTTTCTCCTAATCTAAATGGAGAGGACGCCAGCCACGTCCTCTCCCTATCAATCTCAATGCACGTGTGAAAATGGCGGCGACGCGCGGCTCCTTATATAGAATCCGAGTCTCGCGAGAATCCGACAGCGTCATGATGACGTTCGGGCGCGCTCGGGTTAACCGAGCAAGGCGGGAAGATCCGAGTCGCTCGGACCCGTGAAAAAAAACATGAAGTTCGTGCGGGTTCGGATTCAGAGAAACCGAACCCGCTCATCTCTAGTAATTACAGGCCTGGATGTAACATTACAAACTTTCCAAATGTGTCAACTGTAGGACTAGCTAGATGCAGTACAGATGATGATGTTGTGCCCTTTTGCATTTTCTGTATGTAAGAAGAATGGTAGCATGACAATATCAGACCCTCCAACATGACCCGCCCCACTAGGTACAAAATGCTCTGTTTCTGGACTTCCCTCTTAATTTATGATTTCCATCACCTGTTTTGAACTAGTTAAATGATAAGAAAGCTGTTTCTTCACAGGTGATGGCAATAATAAATTAAGAGGGAAGTCCAGAACCAGAGCATTTTGTACCTAGTGGGGTGGGTCATGTTGGAGGGTATGCAATATATGTGTGCATATCTTCCTCCAGGGGGCAACCTTACACAAGTATAACTGTAGATTGCTTCCTGTGGGTGGGTATAGTTAAACAATACACATTCAGTATCTGTTCACACAGTCACTTTGTGTCTCAGGCTAAGTGGTGCTGCAGCTCTTGTTGACTCCTGAAATCTTTGGACTGTGAGGTAACGTTACAACTGAACAAACTGTGCTTTTCTTAACATAAAATATGACCATGACATAATTCAGTTATATTGTATAAAAGTGCCTTATGCTAAAAGCGTAGCTCTTCTAATGCACAATTCTCCCCAGGCGATTTTTTATAAGTCTGATCATATTACTAACCATTATCCCTCCA